>NW_017728931.1:48659364-48662083 GCF_001723895.1 Crocodylus porosus | reverse complement strand
TGTCAGTTTAACCTCTTCTGTACTGGCAGCACATACTCAAAATTTTGCTCTGACAGATGGGAGCAAACTGTAGTGTAACACCCACAGGCCTTAACATTTTCTCTGAAGAATTTGCCTTCAAGTAATTGTCCATATTCACATCCTCATTGTAAAGCGCCCTGTGCTCTCGGTTGGGGACTTTTGCCTTAACAGTATCCGTAGGGTACACCTAAGCCCTGCCTTTCCTCCTGGCCACAGCCGAGGGGGTAAAGTAAAGGGTGGTGTCCATTTCCTCTTCCTGAGATCTTATCAACTGCAAGCCAGAGACAGAACATTCCTGCCAGCCCCAGGTCACTCCCAAACTGCTTATTTACTTTATTAATATTATTTTGCTGTTCTATTACTTCTCTTCTTTTCTCTCTCCTTTTAAAAAGAGAAAAGTTGTTGGGTTTTTTTCTTAGCAGTTTTCTTTTTCATCAGGGTTCCAAGAGGAGCTTATGCCAGAGGACATACAATACAAACCAAGTCTCTGGATCCTGCTCTTTCTCTTCTGGTATTCCCCTCTCGGCACCAGCTAGAAAATGTGAATGGTTCCAACGGAAGAAACATTCCTTGGGCGCAGCAGCAGCTCTGCACCATGAATTGGGAAGCAGAGAGAGTGTTTTTAAAGGCATGGCTGAGAGGTGCCAGCAATCCTCAGCACTGCCACCCAATCTCATCCCTCTGTTTGACAGTCCCCAGCCCCACTTTCATTCTGTCTGGGCCCAAATTAAATGTAGCCAGTGGATTCTAGATATGGTACCTTGTTAAGTTCACTGTTCATCTCAAATCTTAATTCTCTCTTGCTTTTTGGTGTCCTTTCTAACCAGATCTTACACCTTGAGTTGCTTTCTGATTCCAAAGTGAAAAGGAAGATGATGCCCCATCTCGGATTTAAGAAGGCTCACTGCTTTCAGTCACAAACTCAAGTTGAAAGCAGTCGCTTTAGTGGTCATCTTACATTCTCTGCCAGAGGGGAACTGACTTGCCTCTCTTGTCTTACAAGATGGCTGTTCCCATATCCACATCACGCTCTCATACCAAAAGACCCTTTTGGGTCATGGTGGTTCCTGACTATTACTAGTACAAGTTCCTTCTATTTGGCCTCACAGAGGCATCAGAAGTGTTCATCCAGTTGCAGCCACTCACTTTAATGGGCAGGGATCATGGTTTGCCCATTTATGGATGATTGGCTGGCAAGATGGGCCTCTTTTGTCTAAGTGTCATACAGTCTGAAGCCCACAACACTGCTCTTTCAGGGTGTTTGCTGATAGACAGAAATTCCTATATATGTTCAGTGGAGTAATCTTTTTTTATAACTCACTCCTCCCTCACTTAAAGCAATGCCTTAAATACATTTCTCCAATCAAACCCAAGTATAGTGATGGATACCTCTTCGTCAGTATAAGGGATTCATATCAGAAATCTCCAGACAGTATCTCTGGACACCACAGGAAATGAGACTTCATATCAACCTATTGGTATTCAGGTAGTACAGAGATCTCGACACAGCTTCCTTCAGCACCTTCAGGAGTTTTATATACAGATCATGACATGCACTATAACTATAGGCTTTTACATCAACAGATAGGTAGTGCACGGTCAGCCTCTCTAGGAGGGGAGAGATTTGTGTATGCCTCTGGTTTGTCCAACATCAAATACATCTAAATTCAATATGCCAAATTGGTCTCTGGGATTCCAAAACAGACCATTTAATCAAAGTCATCCTCTTAAACCGCAAGTGAGAGATCATGGATATACCTCTTTAGTCCATTGCTGTGGGCTGGGATTACCCCCAAAAAAGAATTGTTTGTATTGGATGCCAACAGCAAGCACCAGCATGCCTATGTGCATGTTCTCACTCTAGCAAATGGAAGCTAAGCCGTGATAACTAAGCCCGCAGTGAAAGTGGAAGGAAGCTACTGTGGGTTTGGCTTTCATTTACCATGGGGTAAGAGCATGTGCATGAGCATAGAGCAGCTAATAGGTAACATATACACATCCCTTTTTACTTCATGGAAACCTCTTCATGTGCCTGTGCCCTTAAGCATTGACGACCAGGCTCCCAGACTTTTTCAGCTCTTCTGGGAAGGTGGCAGCAGGGACCCTAGGTTGGAGAAGAAGATAAGAATGGATTTGCCTCCTCCCTGTGGACTCAGCTGGAGAGTCTGACAAGGTTTGTTCATTACCAGTTCACCTTTGAGCCTGATTTATGTCTTGGTCAGGGAAAGGGGTTGTAGCATGTAAATATGAGCGAACCCAGATATTCTCATAAGGGTTACAGGGGGTGGAGGCTATCAGGAGGCTGTGAAACCTTCTAAAGCTGAAGTGCGGGAGCCCTTCCACTAAGGGTTTTGATTTCACCAAGAGAACTAGGGAGCCCTATCTCTGCAAAAGTTGAAAAGAAGGGTGCTTCATTTCCGTGTGCCTGCTAGGTCCAGTACAAGAGCAGCCCTGTTCCTCAGGGCCTAGAGAAATGGTCAGGGCTGCTCCATTCTCTCTGACCTCCCTGAAATCTGCACATTCAGAACACTGTATCACAGGATGAGAGCTTAGCATGGGCTCCCATGAGATTTGGTGACCAGCAGGAACATGCCTTCTTTGGGCTGTCTTAGGTCTGCTGCTTTGTGGCTTCCCTTTCACGGAAGCTCTTCTCCAGCAGCCTTGAGAGCCTGCTATGGGACAGGGAAATCTGGGTGAG
>NW_017728931.1:48655145-48659353 GCF_001723895.1 Crocodylus porosus | reverse complement strand
AGCTGACTTCCTGCCCTTTGGGCAGGGGGCTGGACTCGATGATCTCCCGAGGTCCCTTCCAGCCCTAATGTCTATGAAATCTATGAAAAAGCAGGAATTTTTTCTTACAGATAAAGGGAACCTAAAACTAAGGTCATTTTAGAGGCATATAAATTTATTTTTAAATCTTTCAAAGGTTTAAGTAGAAGGAAGGAAGGATGAACAGATGGACAGGCAGATGGACTTGTACCATGAGCCAAAGGCATACTTGGATACCTTCTACAGCCTAAATTTGCTCAGGAAGAAATGGCAAATCATAAAAGAGAGGCAAAACAAAAGATAGACATGCTTTATTTCAGTAAGCAGTCATCAGGCAAGTGTCAACAAAGTGATTATAATGGGCGAAAAGGAACTGGGCTCCTGATGGAGTAGCTGTGATAAACTTGCTTCAGAATGCACTCCATCACCATCTCACTTTCCATATACACATCCACAATAGTAAGGTTATGTGTTCTGTCACTGTGCCCAGAGGGACATCCACTTTCAAATTCAAAATAGGTTTTTTGCTCTACCATGTTTTGAGAGACGCATTCAAATGTGGAAGTGTTCTGTATTCTAAATTAATACATTACATGTTAAATGAAAATGTTCTTTGAGCATCTTATATTGTTAAAGTTTGTTCCAAAATACAGAGGACAGATGTGTGTGTATGTGTGTGTATGTACTGGCGTAGCTAAATAATACTTGAAATACAGCACAAATGTATTATGGTTCCAGTCCTCCCCTTATTACATGTTATAAACTACAATCATAAGCTGCTGTTTTTATTAGCCTACCATTCAACAACAGTATACAGTTTGAAATTATTTTAGTTTTAGACTGTTATGGACAAGAATTAGATGGCTGGTCTATATATCAAACCAAGAATTTTACCAACCCTCTCCTAATAGACTTATTTCATTTACTGATATCTAGTTGTGCATGGGCATCCTTAAGATGAGCAACTTTAGATGTTGTATGAATCTGAAAAAGAAAACCTGTTAAAAATCCTACTGGGAATAGCATCAGTAGCATAATTAGGGCTGGGGAACCATGGTACCAGACCTGGGTACTGACTTAGAGGCAGTGTAGAATAGAGGATCCTTAGGGAGTCTGTGCAGTGGTGGTGACAGGAGCAGCCAGATGTATGGGCGCTGGAAAGCTGCTGTGGCTGTAGTAGCAGCTGGGGGCGGGTAGACCCCTCCAGCCACTTTTATGGCCCCCACAGCTGCCACTTCACTCACTGTCACATTCCCTGCTACCCATTGCCAGTGTTGGGAGCAATTGGCACCATTTAGTGGTTGAGGTGGGCAGTGGGAATTGACTCAGTGGTGAGGGAAGCAGTAGCAACAACTGCAGTAGGGGGGAGCACAGCAGTGCCTGGCTATTACAGGGGGGGGCACGAAGTCACCAGGTTTGGAAAACATTGTCACCAGTGCAAAACTACTTATACCTCTGAAGAGAGTTACAGTTATGCTTGGTATTTACATGTTACTGGGTAGTTTCTTAGGGAAGCTCAGCCTTAAATCTGATTTTCTTAGGTTTCTAACATACATATAAACTTATTATTAATATTTATTATTGATATTGTAACATTGCCTAGAGCAAGGATCTGCAACATTTTTGGTCAGAGTACCAAAATCACCCCAACCTCTACCCACGCCTCAACTTGGTATGCCAGAGATGGGGGAGCCACAAGGGGCTTGATCCTTATTGCTGGCAGTGGCTGCAGCACTCCGGGTGGTTAGCAGGGGAGGGGCAAGGGTGGTGCTGCCCCAGCCACCCTCCCGCTATGTGGTGTGCGTGCACTCACCACCACCACAAAGTTAGTACCAGGGCTCTGGAGCCCAGTGCAGCTGTTTGTAGCCTTGCAGCTGCCTGCCACAGCCAGTCTGGACTCTGGGCAGCTGTAACTGATGCGTGGAAGACTGCAAACAGCTGTGCCGGGCTCCACAGCCCCAGCACCAGCTCCATGGCAGTGACAGCTACCTACATGCCTCTGGGCGGATGGTGGGGGAGGAGCCACAGTTGTGCTGCCCCAGGCTGCTCCCTGACCATACATCCAGAGGTGTGTGCACAGCTGCTGCAGCCAGGGAACTGGTGCTGAGGCTGACTGCAGCTAGTCCAGCCTCTGGGCAACTGCTGGTGGAAGCTGCCCAGAGTCCAAGACAACTGTGGCATGCCGAGGAAAATGGTCTCATGTGCCATGCTCTGGCAAGTTGCTGATCCCTGGCTTAGAGTCCCTGATCGGTGTTGTATGTAGCAATGTATGGGTAAATTCTGGGCGTGCAGAATTTGCTAGAGTGTGGCCCACATAAGTATTTGTCGTTTAACTGAATAATCTTCTGGTATGAATAGGTAGTAAACTTTCTGGTCTGGCTTAGTGGACTTTATCTCCAGTACTGGGATTATTCAGCTGCTGATCCTACAAAGACTTAAGGGTGGGCACAAGTTTATGAACTATGAGGGTCTCATTGGTATCATCACCTTCTGGTAAACATGGAGGTGAGTCTGTGTTGCAGTTCCACACTGGTGTTCCCATCTATAAGCCATACTAGCTAAAAATCTCAGTGTAACTCATAATGAACCTCCACAGTGTTTCCAACATATTGCATTACTTCTCACTACATTCTAGCTGTGTGTGGTCTGGAGCCTGGGCTTTGCCATGCTTGTTATATATTGTAAAATCCCAAATGAGTGTTTAAAATTCATTCTTACTTTAAACTAGACATTTAGCATCTAGATACTTAGTAACACCCAAAAGATACCTGCATCTTTTGTGTATTATAATGTACCTACTTGCTTTTTAAACAATTTAGTGCTGCAACACACTAGGGATAAGCACCTTATAAAAACCTGAAATAGATTATTCAGAAGTGCTGTTCACATAATTGGGTATTGCCCAAACACTCACAAAAGCTTTTTATACTACCTGATAAAAACTAGCAGGGTTGTGCTTCCAGCAGAATGCAGCAGCTAAACTTTCTTTTCCAAATGCTGGGTATTTTTTTAACCTGCCATAAAATGGCCATTTTAATAAATGGATTAAATTTGAAGGGTTTCCTAGTTTTCACTATATCTCCTGTATATGACTCCATCCTTTGCTGAATGCAGCTTTGTAACTTCCAGCAGCAATGCTCCTCTGAATTTTAGGAACCCTTATGTTCCTTATGTTATAAGGAGAGCTGATCAAGAAATTCTGGCAGCAAAATTTTGATTTTTCCAATGGGAAAATTGATATTAAATGGTTTTGTTTTGGGGTCAGTTCAACCAAGATCAAAATATTTTGTTTGATTAAACAGACCTGACATCTCTTATGGGGACATAAGATTCCATGAGTCAATTCAGCAAAGCTGAAAAAGTGCAGGAATCTGTTTTTATTTTGTTTTTTAATGTCCGTTCCATGAAAAAAAAATTAACTTCGCTTTACAGATTTGAAAACAGTTGTTAAAATGTTTGCTTTTCCTGAAAGAAATGTATCTCCTCATTGTTTTGGCCAAAAGTATTCTCCAAACGCATTAATGTGTTCACTCTTCCTTTCCCTCTCTCCGGCCAACTAAAACTGGCATATTTGCTATTTGCTTAAAAAAAAAATCTCCAGCTTTACCCTAACCCTTCTTCATCAACTCAGTGCCTGTAGTGTTTCATGTAGCCCTAGTGGATACCCATTGCATGATGGGAGCAAATGAGCTTCTAAGGAGCAAATACTCTAGTTCTATGTAAATAGTCCTTAGTAATAAAGGAAGGAAGAGAAGCATGGAAATTATTAAACCATACAGGAATAGAAAGGTCCTTAAACAGAGTGCTTTTTTTAATGTTCTGCAAGTTGTTCACAGTTCTGTAATATTAACCCCGACTGTCTTTCACAGTCCAAAGCCAGAGTGGTTAATCAAAGCCCATTGGTGCCCCCCTTTTCTCTGTGCATTTATTCATTGCCAAATTCCTCACCCTTCTCCCCCCCCACTTCAGTCTGGGAATGTCAGATAGGAAAATGCTTCACTCTTATCCAAGGATGAAAAGCCCCAAAAATGGGGCCAGATGTTCATGAAAGATTCCTTTGACATATTTTTAATCTCTTCCTCCCCCATCACAGCAACTAAGGATAAGTCCCCATGCCCCATGACTTTCTGCTGTATGTCATCTTGAATCCAGCATGAGACTTCAGTCCATTTGGCTCTAGAGAAGGCCCC
>NW_017728931.1:48617428-48655045 GCF_001723895.1 Crocodylus porosus | reverse complement strand
TCACTCCCCCTCCCAAAAGATGGACACTTCTAAACCCTTTGCTTCTGTAGCACAGAGCCTTATGGGATGCTGTGGTGTTAATTTAGTATCCTTCTGGCAGTGGAAGGACTTTAAGCTTTGGATTCTAAGGAGAAGGCACTGATGTGGTTTTGCATCATTTTAAGAATTTCATACTCGCATGTTTTGCTGTTACACTAAATAATATTAATTAAATGAATTATATTAAATTCCCACCTCAGTGCATATCCCACTAACACTAATGAGTAAATATTTAAATCTTTCTATAAATATTGTCCTTCAGTGATTTTTATCGTAGCAGTAAATTACAGTTTTGCAGTGCAGGTCCTAAATGGTGATTTTAACAATGTGTTCAAACCAAACTTTTAAGTAAATTAGAGGAGAAATCTCTTATAAATTATTCTTGACACCATTGTGCTTAAAAACCGTGAATATGGTTTCTGTGCTATACTGTATCATAATTCATGTACATACTTTCTTCATTTGTTCCTGTAGCCAACCCCGCACTTCTGCCTCTCAGTTGCCACCGTGAAAGCCCTTCAGGACATCATCATCTCTTTATTTGTAACACCATAATCTACTGCCTAGTAGAAGAACTATAAGAGGCTGACTAAATGGAGAGTATTGCAAACATAAAGAACATTTTTCTCTCTTCCCTCTTCTGATCAAGCTTTTAAAGAATATTTATTTAGAGGCAACATTTTATAGTTGTTTTATGATTATGTGCACATATGTTAAAAGTGTAAACCCCATTTTACCTGCCATAGTAGAGGGAACTGAATCTTCAATGATATTTTTACTTAATAAAGAGATTGTGTATAACCTCAGGTACCATACATTCTTCAAAGTTGACAGTTCTTGCCATCTGGAAATAACCTGCAGAGGTATGGGAGCTATGTCACCTAATCTGCCTCTGCGGTGAAAGGAATATGTTTTATGTTGACCTAGAGTTTCAGCCAGTCCACAGTGACACTCTCAGGAAACAAATGCACACATATGCAAACTGCATATACATTTCAAGCTGTGCTTCCAGTCCAGGGCTGTTGAATGTGTTTAGAATAAAAGATTTGCTTATATTGGACAAAAAATTATTCAGCAAGAATAAGTTATGATATGTTCTTGTGGTGTGTCCATTCCTAGCCTAACCACTGGAAGCAGGAGGGGAAATTGCAAATGAAAGGGGATTCTTCCTTCAAAAAGCTCCTTCATACTTGGGAATCAGATGAGCAGGATTAGAGAATGGCACTGTCACAGAGCACACAGGTGCCCTGCTCCTTAGAGCAGGAACAGCTAGGGAGAGAGCCCTAGCAGTGAGTGGGGAGCCCAGCTGCTAGTTACCAGGGCAGCCAGGGTCACAGGTGCTGGTTGCTAGGGCAACCACTGGGGAGTCAGCTGACAGGAAGGGGCAGGGTCTGGTACATATAAACCCCAGGAGTGAGGCCAGGAGGGTAGTGCTCTGCTGGCAGCCATGGGAGAAGGAGCTCTGCCAGGGCAAGCGGAGTGGAGAAGCCTGATGGCCTGAGCAGCTCCTGTCTGCTGTTATGGGTGGAGAATTCCCTGGTAAGGATTGAATGAGACTTTTCGTTATGGCTCAGGGGCTTGATTTTTTTTATTTGTAGTTTCATAGGTCCAGAGGACTGGGTGAGGCTATTAAGGGTTCGAGGAGGCCTCATAGGGGCTCCACGGTAGTGTGGGGACCCTGGTACCAGAGAGGGCATGATATTTTTGGGGTGCAGTGACCCCAGCCCCAGGGTGAGGGGGTGGCAGAGTGCCAGGAAGGCACAGGACAAGACAGGGTGGTAGAAGCCCAGGGAGGTCAAGGAGAGGGCCAAATTACAACAGGGGCCAGGTCAAAACCACGTCGGTACCATCTGCGAAGCTTGGGCTGTGGTGTAGGGGAGGAAAAAGAGCCTCAGATAGTACCCCCTGGCATCAGGGCCAAAACAATCGGTAGCTTCCTGCTAATTACATCTATTAATTAATCAATTAAGATCAAGGCATGGCAGGAAAGTAGGCAGGCGGTTGGCCCATAACAGGAGGGTGGAGTCACCGATAGAAAGACTCTAGTAGAGGTACTCCTGTCACAGGCACCAAAATGTATCATAGGCCATACATTGCCAGGACTCTGTCTGTGCAATTCACAAGGCAGCACAAAGTTCAGTTCCTCAAATTGTAATCAAGTTCAGACACATATGATCTCTTCCTTATAATGTGGAATTAGGAATTCCTCAGCTCCTTGTCTATTTCTGAAAGTACTTACTTTTCAAATGTAATGTTTTACAACTTGGATTATCACAAAAGTATAAGGCAGAAGGCAGAGCCATGTGGCACCATAGAGACTAACATATTCAGAGAGGTATGAGCTTTTGTAAGTCATAGTTTCATAGTTACAGCTGACTTTGTCATATTGTATTAATGGACTTGCACAGGGTGGAAATACTCTTCAGGTCCATTCATAACATCTGACGAAGTAGGTTGTAACCTACAAAAGTTTCTGCCTTCTGAAACAGTTAGTCTGTATGGGCATTTTTAGATATGTGTGTGATGCAGTGCCAGGCATTTTTTAAAGTGCCCAGCACGGCATTGCGCCTATTTGTATAAACAGGGAAATGCGTGTCAGCACTGAGAAAATGGTGGCAGCACCCTTTTGAACTAAAACACATAGAAGGTGTTTTAGTTCAAAAGCTCACTGCCTCCATTGTCTTAGCGCTGATGTGTATTTTGCCACTTATGCAAATGCTGGGTGCATCTGCTTGCGGGCAAAGTGGACTCAATCAATTGAGGCTGGTCTGATGCAGCGCATCTCTGGTGCATCGTAGCACAAAAAGGTGCGTTTACAAATGCCTTTGTTGCCACGCTGCCCTGCATTCTGCTAAACTTCACACTAACAAGGCTAATTACCTCTCTAGAGCTGGAGAGGTTGGGGATGGAAATTTCAAATAACCATCACCACATCCCCCACAACTGCAGGATTTCACCATCACTATTTGTTGTTTCTTTGGCTCGTTTCATTTTTTAAAAGCCCATGAAATGGGACTTCTCACATTTCCATTGGTAGATTATTTTAAAAATGTAAAAGGATTCCTAGGATTTTTTTTTTAATATTCAGCCCACATTTTCTCTTCCTTAATTGCTTCCCACTATTTCTAGTTATATCCCATTGGACTCCCTTCAACATTTTTTCTCCTTGCTTTATTTTGCCCCATCAAATACACGTATGCACTTATTATAGTCCCTCTGAGTTAACATTTAGATAAGCTAATTTTACAAGGCCTCCAGTTTAGTATCACTTGCATGTGTCATTAATATTCTGTTTACTCCCTCTTTCACTAATGAAGGTATAATATAAGACAGGACCTATCACTGATCCCACTAGACACCTCCTACCTACTTGGTATATCACTATTTATGAGCACTCTTTGTTCTTGGTCTTCAGCCATTTTTCTTTCACCATGGCAGCATTCTTATCTAAGTCTGGTAAAATATTTTATTTTCAAGTAAGGGCTTGTGAGTAACTAGATGAAAAGTCTTCTTTAATTCCAGCTCCATTACTTGTACAGCATTGCTTTCTTGTACATTTTGTAATT
Organism: Crocodylus porosus; assembly: GCF_001723895.1. Lineage (NCBI taxonomy): Eukaryota > Metazoa > Chordata > Crocodylia > Crocodylidae > Crocodylus > Crocodylus porosus. Next base: position 48,651,440 of record NW_017728931.1, on the reverse strand, counting down.
CTACCCAAAACCAATACTGAATATTAAGCAATCTAGAGGTTGCTTTCTGACCTGAGGATCCTTTTTTTCACCCCTTGCTTAACACCTGTTGCCACAGTGACAAGCACTCTACAAAGGGTAGATTTGGATCTGTCCGGACGAAGGTGATCTATTACTCACCAAAGTGTTCTCAGTGATTACACTAGGACTCCTCTTGTGAGCAGCTGCTTATTCAGATGAACATTGGATTCATAATCTAACTGTAAAACAGCGGTTCCCAAACTCTGACAGATTACGCACCACCAGTTTAAAATGATGCAACATTAAGTGCCACCAGCAAATTTTTGCCATATAAAGTAATTGTAAGAAATCTGTTAACACGTACCACTTACAGGTGGTGGTACACATACCACAGATTGGGAACCACTGCCCTAAGCAGTGGCAACACATAGGGGGTGCACGTGCACCCCCTGAAAGCACTGGTGCACCCCCTGTCAGGCTGCGCTCCCTGTTTAGGCAACAGGCAGGGGGGCAGGCGAGAGTGCTGGTCCCCCTCTGTGAGCACCGCCAGGAGAGTGGGGCTGCCAACAGAAGTGTCCACACCACTTCTGGAAGTGGTCACAGGGGGACCACCCCCTGTCAGTGCATTCATCTGCCAGGGGAACCCCCGCCCCCCAGTTGCTGACTGGTGTGGGCGGGGGAAGCACATGTCACCCATGGCCCTAAGTAATTTAAAAAAAAAATACAAGGATCCAGATTCTGCTATACCTACTCTACATAATATTTTAGACTTTAAGAGTGAAGTCAATGGCAAAAGTCCTATTGACCACAGCAGGGCCAAGATTTCATCCCAGATATCTACCGATTTATGTCAATGGGTCTTTTTGTGGCATAAGCTGCTGTTCTTTGTAACAGCAGGAGCTAGGTAGATGAGCTGCCTTTTTCCTTTCTATTGGCTCTTGGATTATTCTCTACACTTTGAGTACAGCTGACATGCCACAGCCTCAAGAATTGATAGAAGTTTTGTCTTGGGGCCATAGTGAGGTCCTAAAACCTTACAGTGCTATATGCAACTCTGGTTTATTCCTGTCACCACGTGTTCCTCTCACCACCTACTCCCATGGTATTCTCTAGGTCCCTATTGAGTCTTGTCCTTCTTGGATCTTAAGTACTCTTTGGCAGAGAAGTCCTATGACACAATGAGGTACAAATCCTGAGAGGCCTACGGCACCATAGTAACATAATAGTATTTTTTTTTCCCATCATAAATTGTTTTTCATTTAAGTTTAATTTTTGATGGTAGCCAGTGTCATAAAATGTTTTTCCCAATTTCAGTCAAACCCAGGGGCTGACAAATTAGCACAATAATGGCTCCCAGTCACTTGAAATTTGCTAACATTCTGGGTTTTAACTACAGTGGTCTTTGCCTTGAATGTTTCATTATGGCTTCTTCTCTTTCCCTGTATTGCATTATTCTACCAGGGGTTATCCTGCTACTTCTGGATAAGTTGCGGAAGATGAAATGGGAGCAGATGTGGAGACTCACAGCTGAAAGAGAGTTAATGAGCATGCTGTCCACCTCATTGGCTGACCAGGTGAGCAAGTAGTCTTGAAGAAACATTGCTGCTTGGATGTGGGATGGGAGGTGTTTATGTTGCATCCCATGCTCTCTTTATAAGCACACAGAACTTGGTGCACCATCATTGTGGGGGAGATTTTGAATGTAGGGCTAGAGATTTATCCACAGCACTGAAATTAGCACACTAAAATTTTTCATCTCCATTGATTTTTCAAAGGGATACAATTGGGCCTTTTTCCTTTTTACAGTTTTATTTCAGCCTATCTTTCTGTGAAACAAAAGGCTCCAGGCTTCTGAAGTCTGAAAATAACATTTCTTTCTCTATGGACTTTTTTATGGGTGATTCCAGTCCTGGCAGTTTCTAAATATTGCTATTGTCTGTACCACTGTAGCACCCTAAACTCAGTCATTAATGTAGTGGCCCTCACAACACCCATGTGAAATAGGGAAGTGCTATTATTCCTGTATTACAGAATGGGAAGCTGTGACTGAAAGATTTAAGAGTCTGATCTGAGCCTGATCCAAGATTTATTAAAGTTTATGGGAAGACTCCCATTGGGGTAGCTTTTGAATTCGGTCTTAAGTGACTTACATAAGGTCACATGGAAAGTTTATAATGGGAAGTGAATCCAGATTGTATAAATCTTAATTTGGCACTTTAACTACTAGGGCATCCACATCCACACCATCTCCCACTGTGCCCCTACTTCAGGACAGAACAGAGGGTGCATCTACATGTGGTGATTTAAGGCACATTAGCCATTTTTAAGGCACGTTAAGGACGGAGATCTACACATATGCACCCTTAATGTGCCTTAAAAATTACAATGTTAGGCTAATTGTGCCTAAATTTGATACCTGCATGAAGCAGGTATCAAATTTAGGCACAATTAGTTAAGGTGCCTTAAACATAGCATTAAGGCTCTTTAAGGCATTCATACATGTGACTGAGTGGGCTGGAGCACAGCCCACAGGATCCCGCACTGCTGCCAGGCACTGCCAAGAAGAAGCAGCAGCAGCAGGTGCTGTTCTGCAAGATGCAGGAGCTGGAGTGGCAGTACCAGCAGCAGCAGTCCCTGTCAGTGTGCAGGACTGCATTGCCCAGCCAGCAAACCAGTCCCGAGGCAGAGGCGCAGGGGAGCCACTAACAAAGGTCCTGCCCATGCTGGGCTGCCCCTCTTCCCCCGCAGGGAGTCGTGTGGGGAAGTGTTCCCTCTTTCCCTTCTACTTTGACAAGAACCCTTGCACCTCCTGCCCCCTCTGCCAACTTACTGCATACTGATAGGGATCACTGCTGCCAGAACCGCCACTCCACCTCCTGTGTCTGCACCTTGCAGAACACCACCAGCCACTTATTAGCGGTACCCAGCGACAGCACAGGGCCCCATGGGCTCAACTCTGGCCGCCTTATTGTCCAATGTTGAAGAGGCAGAAACATGGGGAGGGGGGTTAGAGCTGAGGCTGCGCCGGGCCCACCACATCCAGGGGGACTGGAGGCTCCCACCCCCTTGGCCTGCTCTGGGCTGCACTGCCTGGTTGCACTGCTGCAGGCTTCCAGGAGCTGTCCGGGGTTCTGACCAGGGCAGGCTGCCCAGCGAGCCACATTAAGGCACCTGAAGGCCTCCATGTGTAGATATGTGCATTATTACATTAGGCTAAGGCGTGTCCACATGTAAACACAAGGATTATTACATTAGGCTAAGGTACATTAAGTTTAGGCATACATTTATTCACATGTAGATATACTCATTTATATGTTGTAAGTTGATTTGTAGGACTGTTTTACGTATGTTTCCTTGAAACATCTACAACTACAGATGGCACAACAGAGTAATAACTAATGGTACTACAGAGTAATAACTAATACTCCAATACTTCTTTGTTCTTAAAGAAGGGTAAGTGCCCAGATTGCTCTTTTTTCTTTGTTGAAACTTGTTGTACTTACTGTAACAGCAGACATCTCACCATCTACCATGTATAACTGTCCAGGGTAGGGGGAACAAACACACTATTATTTTTCCAGTGGTACAAAATACGTTTTTACAATCCAACAGCAATCTGCTAGTTGTCTGTGTTAAGACAAGCTCTTCCCCTGGTCTAGTGTGACCTGCCCTCAGGGTGACAGCGCTTTTAACCAAAGCAGAATTTTGAAGATAGGTTTTGTGGAGCTGACATCTAATGTAATAACACACTATTTTCCCTGTCTCCAGCAAAAGGAAAGCAGGATGAAGTCAATCAGTTCAGAGGAATATATGCACCTGTCTCTGATAATGATGTGCCTGATTTATTTTTTCTGCTTTTTGGGGGTGTTTTTTGCTAGGATATCTTCAATGCAGTCATCAAACAGAACCCCTTCCTTGTCTACCAGCTTCCATGTTTCTGGAATGTACAGCTGTCTGATCATACCCGTTCTGAGCAGTGCTACAGAGATGTGTCTGACCTAAAGGTAAGCTTAACAGAAGCTGCAAGCCCATGGCTTGGATATTGGTTGTGTTTGGGGAGATGATGTGGAAATTTCACAATGGCAGAAGTAAAAGGTACATCCTTAAATAAGAGAAAGCAGATGCAAGTGTTACACTTGTTCTTTGTAGAGTACAAGCGAAGGTCAGAAAAGGAAAGAAACGAGGGCTAGGTACAGACATTCGAAAAGCCAAAGGTAGAATCAATCTAAATTATGTGTGGGTCTTTTTTTTTCTGTAAACAGTGTAGTTTAAATTGGTAGTGAACAGAACACACATTTGCCTAAGGGGGCGGAATCTTAGACTGCGTTCTGCCATTTTTAAACCAGTCTGTGTGCATCAAACTTCTGTTCTGTTACAGGTATAGACCAGTATCCAATCACTTATGCCAGTAAACCAGGAAAAGTGTAATGTTTGTACCTGGCGTGTGTGTGTTGAACCTTTTGGTAGTCATGACAGCAAAAGATTGAGAACACTTCCTAGAGGTAATCTGGTTGCACTCAGATGAGGCACTTCCCCCTCTTTTAAATCCTGTATGTCTCTACCAAGGCACTTCTTTCTGAACTGCTACCCTGCTGCTGTTCCAGTTCTTAACTACTCCTGAACAAGCAATGACAGTACCCCTTGTATTTTGATCAAGAAGAAAGAGTTTTTAAACAGAGTTGATTTATAAAGAAATTTTGACAAAGAGGACCAAAAGAATGGTGTAACTCTGAACCAAATTGCCATGATGTACAATGATCCAAAATCAAAGGGACTGTATGTAGTCCTTATTCAGCTTTAACTAACTCTATACTCTAACACACTTCCACTGATAACACAGGGGCTTTTCTTGAGAGAGGACTTAGTAGAAACCAAGTAAAGACCATTGGTTTTAATGCAAAACATGTAGACCTATACCAATATAGTTTCAAGTAACCTGTATTTTAAGACACAGTGCAGAAGAGCTAATTGATATCAAGTTAACAGGAACAAGATTTTGGCCCCACTGTAGTCAAATAGAAGTTTCATTGACTTCAGTGGGACCAAGATTTCACTGCAGGTTATTTAGAAGTATAACACCTTCTAGGTCACATTACAAATTGTTTGCTGGCTGAAGGAAGAGGAAGACAATTAAAAAGACAATACATATTAGGACCCTATGACTGACCCTATATGGCAGGGCTGGCCAACTTGCAGCTCTGGAGCCACATGTGGCTCTTCAGAAGTTAATATGCATCTCCTTGAATCTCAGCACAAGCACACAGTAACCAGCTTCCAATTGGGCTCATTCTGATTGGAAGCTGGTCACCATGTGCTTGTGCAAAGTTTCAAGGAGGTGCATATTAACTTCTGAAGAGCCACATGTGGCTCTGGAGCCACAGGCTGGGCACCCCTGCTATAGGGGCAGAAGTCTAAAATAAAGCAAGGAAGGAAAAGTACAGCAGATGCAACATCGTAAATGAGGACTATTAGACTGCTCGGTGAATGATCATAAATTAGTTTCTAATTGTAGTCTCTATGTTTTAAAGCTTTTAATGAGTTCTGTAGTGTTTGATGCATTAGAAAAGAGGTTGGATGGTTTTAAACAACTACAGCAAACTAAAATTAGTTATGCAGTAGTAAGTTTGAAATGTTAGACTAAAATTTGCATGCAGGATATCCAGAACTGGAAGCTATTTAGACTTCTAGAGGGTCCAATTTAATGTAATAAGCCTAGACAGCAATACAGGGGCATTGACTGGATAGCCTGTTCAGAAACAGTACTGGATAAACATTGTAAATGATTTTTGTTGACTTTTTTTTTTTTTTTTTTCAAACTTTACAAAAGATTACTTTTGAGCCCCTCTGTATTGTCATCTGAGGATGTTTTGGCAGAGTTCACAGATAGGAATATTCACATAAGCAACACATTTTGGATATATAAAGACAGGTCATCACAAAAGTTGTATTATCCAGTCAGTTGAGATAAACATGTCATGTTCTATCAATCAAAGCTAACCAACGCAGGTTGAATTTCATAGGTCAGATATTTGCAACAAATGGCACACGGATGATCTAGAAACCAAAATTTAAAACAAATACAGTGGCGTCCATAAGCCTTTCATTGTTGGTGTCTAGGCAGCATCCATGCAGGGATTCACAGTGCCATAGCACTGCCCTGTGATAAAGTGCTGGCATACATTCTGGCCCCTCTGCTTTCCTGGTGAAAATCATGTATCGAGGTGATTGCCAAGATCAAAGCAAAAAAGAGATCTCAGTGTAGAAGAGAAAATGTTATGTAAAGGAAGAACTTTGGGAAAATGGACCTGTTGTGGAAAAATTTTAATATAAAACAGAGCCTTAATACATAAGTTCACATAAATAGCTGAGGCACCCGTGGTGGGTTACCAAATTTATGCTGACAAGTGTAATTTAGTCTCAGTTCTTTACTATTGTATTTCATAGCATGCTACTAAATGTATTGTCTTTGTCGTGAGTCCCTCAAAGTGCCATAGTAAGGGGGATGAAGTCAGGCACAGTAGGTGCACTGTTACTCTAATGGGCTTTTTGTCATTAGTCACACAATTTGCAGTGCCATTCCATGTGTGAGTAGGTCCTTTGCTGCTGCTCTTATTGCTGTTGGCAATGCATTGCTCACACATGGAGTGGCATTGCAGATTTTACACTTTGCCATTCAGGTAGCCTAAACCTTCTTTCTCAGGTTGGCTCCCCATTACTACCTATCTTCAGCTAAGAGTTCAGAAGCTTTAGGGCAGAATCCTACTTCACTTTAGATGTTTAAATGGCACTTACCTCTTCATGTATGTGCCATTTTAAATGTTTATACACAGTTTGCAATCCTCCTCCCTCTGTAGTGTGGACACAGAAGCATTTGCATAGCTTCTGGCAGGCCAGGTTCTTTGGGTAGTTGTGATGTCCTTTACTAGACCAATAATGGCCTGTCTATGTCTTTAGACCAACACAGCAACAACCAAAAACCCAGCTGCATGGCTTCTGGGAATTCAGAGTAGGCTGTGCACTGGCCAGGCAGGTATATGGCTCTACATAGGTGTATTCCAGGTGAACTTAAATTACAAAAATGTAGGTGGGCAAAAAACCCATAGCTAACAGGTGTTGCATACTAGAGGAAGGCCTACTCATGCTTTAACCTCAGAGGTATTTGCCTCAAGGATTAGCAGACAGGTTCTAAGCCCTCTTTGTCCTGAAGAGGTTTGAACCTGCTTCTCTCTAACTTCCTAGCATGATCCACCAGGCCACAGGCTGGGAATTATCCTTCCCCTCTGCAGCCCTCTTGTGAACCTGGCTTCTGGACAGCAAAGACAGGGACAAACTTAAGGCCCAGAAGAAGAAAGCAAGCTGAGGGTGTGTAGCTCAGTGGATGGATACTGCTCTGGAAGAGATAATGGTTGGGTTTTAGCCTGGACCCTTGTCACCCACACAGGCTGAAACCTCCCCATAGCTGTCCATGTAGTGAATATTACACACATTTATAAATATTAAATGAGATGCCAGAACTCTTACTCAGGTATTTGGGATTTACTCCCTAGTTCAGCAAGGTACTTAAGCAAATATGTAATTTTAGGCAGGTGAGTACTTCCTTCGGCTCTGTGTGGACTTATACCCAGCCTTTGGTATGTGAATGTGCTTAAGTGCTTTACTGTATCATGTCTCAACAAAGGCTTAGTGGCTCAGTTGTATAAATACTGATTATGGTAAAGTTATTCCAGTTTATACCAACTGCGGCACTGACCCATAACATGAGACTACTGGGATGGGATTTTATCTTTTTTTCTTGTATTTGTGATAACTTGAATTTATGGATTAGCACTGTGAGACGTAGCTAGAATTAGTGCCTAGGAAAATGTGAGCAATTTGGTCTGTTTGCTATGAACAGCAGATATAATAAACACAGCCTTAAAGTACGTATGTCTTAAAAATCTGTAAATCAGTCCATTTCCATGGCTTTTAATATATAATGGCATGGCACAAGAGATTTGGCACATCTTGTATTTCATGGCAAATAAGGCTGGAGTGAAGAATAAGCTAGTAGAAACCTCCAGGGGAAGAAAGGAAGAAAGATAAATGGTTAAGTTTGTGCTGGAGGATTAAGAAGGATGGCAGGAGGAAGGAGGAAATGCAGGAAAAGATTTAAATTCCAGACTAATGCTGGCCCAGCCTTGGTATTCCTCAAAGTCAAATGAAACTGCATTTCTCTTGTCAAGCTGAAAAGACACCAATTTAATTCCATCTGGTCTCCAAGTCCATGGGATTTGAGGATTTGTCATCATTATACACAGCATTATGTCAAATAAACTTAGGGAGGCCTCATAGTTGGCTGCTTTTCAAGTATGTACACACTTCCCTGATGTTCTGTTCACATCTCAGCATGATGGAAGCACAGTGTGGCTGGCATTCTTTATGAAAGTATATGAGGCATTTGTACATTTTACAAGAGACAAATAGAATTTCTAATCATGGTTTTTCTCCATTTATTGTCCCCTAAGTTGCATCTGTCTTCTTGAAAAATGTTTTCTTGTTTTAAGTTTAGAGAGGGTGAGATCCTTTGTTGTTCAAATCAGCTAGGTTGATTGACAGCAGCTGAGGACCATGCTAAAAATATTCAGTTTGATTTTGGGACCTAGGAGGCTTTGTTAGAGCAGGCATAAGAAAGAAAGGGAATATTTATAACCATAGTTTAGTTTTTAACTGGTCACTGTTCTTAAACACTGTTTCATCCAATATGGACAGCACTTTAAACTTTTTATTGTCAGATAACTTACCCGGCACCCATCTCACATACTGATGAAGAAAGCCTTAAAAGCAGCTAGGCTGAACACTTAAAATACCTTTTATCTGCTGAGATTGTCACGAGGAATCAGAGTTTTAAAGAATAATTTCATAAACATATATCATTTCCCTCCCCCCTTGCATCTGTTGTAAGACTGCTTCATATGCAATAAGACCACTTGGAAAATTAATTTTACTAGAGAACAAGTAAAAGAAATTGGTTAAAGAAAGAGAGTTGAATGTTAGTTCTTCACTTGAACATTGCCTCTGATGGGCTTTGGAGCTTAAACAGGTTTATTTTTGCTCTGTATTTCTCACATCTGGAAAAATTCCCAGAAGGTGACATGGTGGACCGGGTAAGAGGTGCCAAAGAACTGATATACCTGCTTTATAGATAAGAGCTATCTTTCTAAAGTACCCATCTCTCCACTTTGAGCACTTAGAGGGCTCCTTTTACTGTAGTATGTCAAGCTAGGCATTTGTGTGATGCAGGTACATATTCTGTTACTCTGATCCCTGAAGCTGGTGGAGCTCTGACTGGAAGAAGTGGTTCATGCACAGGGAGAACCTTGCTGGCACGTGTTGTGTATTTGCTTTTCCCTTTTGCTTAAGTGTGAGCTCTTATCTGTGAAGAAATTTCAGTTACCATGGCCTGGCGAAGACTGAACAGCAGTGGAAATCCTAAAGAATATAATGAATTGTGATGTCTCCAACAATGAATTGTGACCTCACTGAATGAGTCGAGCATGAAGAGAAGGCTGGTTGTCAAGGATACAATTCCTAGTTACACACAGGTGTTCCGTTAATCATGAGTAAAAGACCTAGGAAGGTTCAATAGGAATTTACTATATTGCTATGTTTTACCATAAATATTTCTTGAGTTGTGTTGATTGCCTTTTAAATTGACTTTAAACACTACTGACATTGAATTAACAGGTAGATAGATAACGATCTGAATAAATCTCCTTTTCGAAGCAGCTTTAGGTGTGTCACTCTTCCCCTGAATTGTCTTCCCAGATTGTCTACAAAAGTTTGTGATGCATCTAAATCTTAACCCAAATGTATCGTTTCACTTCTGTCCCAATCATAATCTACTTTGCCTCTTGCTTTTCCAATGCTAAGCTGTACAGCTTAGCCAAAGCACCTCCATGCTGACCTTCCCTGTACTACACACTTGGTTCTTTCTGAGAGGCATTAAGAGGTACGTGTTTTCAGGTTTAGGGTTTTGTTGCTTACCCATATTGAGGGGAAAAAAAATCCCTGTAGAGAAGTATTGTGACATATTTCCAGGATCAAAAAAGAGGACAGCGGTGGGGGGGAGGTGGCTGTGAGCCGGCAGCAGGGGGAGGTAATGTGATCGGGAGGGGGCGGAAGGCAGTAATATGACTGTGCCCTGCCAGTGCCCCTCACTCCCAACCTGCAACTCTCCTCCTCAGCACTGCCAGTGCCCCTCACTCCCAACCTGTAGCACCCTGCCGCACAGCCCTGCTGGTCCCCCTCACTGCCAACCCAGAGACCTTTGCCCTCCCCCAGCCTTGCTGCCTGCATGCACGCATGTGTGCGCACACACACACACATGCTCTTACTTGCTGGGGCCAGTGCACAGGGCACATGACTCCCAACAGCCAGTCACCTTGCCCACTGCTCCCAGCTGTAAGCACTCCCATGCTGCTGGTGCCCAGGAAAACAGAGGAAGACCAAAAAAAATGTTGATCTTATTTTAAAAACCCTCCTGGACATGATGACAGGAGGTCAAAAAAGAGAACATGTCTGGGAAAACCCAGATGTATGGTAACCCTAATTAAAGTGCTTTCACTTGTGAGCCAGCTAGGATATGAATGTTGTTCTTCAGCATGAAAAGACACATAACTAACCCAGGCCGTAAACAGGCTTCTCATTTGATGCAGTCCTGATTATCCCTGGTTTTGACTTGGATCAAAACAGTAGCTGCACAGCCATTTACACTGTAGCCCATCCAAGCTGCAGTGCTGCTCCTCTGCCAGTAGGTGGCCAGTGGAAGTACACAGCCTGACAGACTTGTCCCACAATGAACTTACAGATGTATACAGTGATGTCCCGGGGAAACATTTTAGCAACTTATTATCTTGCATACTTAACAGGTACTTGAAGTGAGACAGTGGACATGTATCTTGGATCCTGAGACACAAGGCTTTCTCCTGGGGGAAATGTGACATCTGTTTACAGCCCCCTGTGCCAACAAAGGGAGATGTTTGCCATTTTAGTCTGACCTAGAGCACTGTTTAACAGATAGAAAAATCTGGTTACGTAAAATTAACCTAAAAGACCCTGTGCTATTGGTGTTAAGCATTGCTCATGAGATTAAGAGTGACATTGGACAGGAAGTGATTTTTACTGTACAGCAAAAGTTTTTGAGACCTCAAACCTTTTTTTCATTCTGCATAAGGATAAACTGAGACCTTTTGCAAAAAAACTAAAGGGACACACCCTAATAGCTAATAGCCTACCAAGTAGGGTACTCAACAAGGGATCACCTTCTCCAAATTTGACAGAGCAGGGTCTTGAATCTGGACCTTCCACCTTCCAAGTGAGTGCCCTATGCAGTGAGCTACTGGTCTTTCTTTCTGTAGGTGCTACTCTACACTATTTGAACTTTTTACATTAAGCAGTTTTTGCATTAAAAATAAATAAATAATCTTGGGTTCAGATACTAGAACCCAGCATTGTCCCCTCTCAATTCTAACCAGTAAGCTACAGAGGTACATTACCTCACATTGCTTTCTGCCCATGAAGAAAGGCTCACTTAAGCACTGTGGAATTGGCATAGATATAGCGCTCCTTAACTATCTCACAGAGCATCTGTGAGCTTTAATTAGCAATGTTTGTGCAGACCTATCTAAAAACAGGGCTCTTTAAACCTAAATTATTCCTGTTTTCTGCCCCTTTAGCCTAGGAAAGAGAGAGCCACCGGGAAAAAAAACATTATCTTTCCCGCTATCTGAGATCTGCTGATTTCCACGGGGCACAGACAGGTTGAGAGGTTCTTAACAGCTTTCAGTAGCGGAAACAAATGGAAGGGATTGTGGCAAAGGGAAGATTTGGTATAAACATTTTCTGCAGAGAGAGAAGGTGATTTAAAAAGAAAATGAGTATGAAGGTACCCAGAGAAACTGTGTTCTGCTAGAGGGCATGACTTAGTGGTCTAAATATCTAATTTGAAATATTTAGTCTCCCTGGGGCGACTGATGCATCTCAAAACTCCCTTGAAGTAACTTGAAACCTGGGAACATTTGCTCAGATCTTTGTCCTCAGCTAAGCTCCATTCAATTTACTGTGTGAATTTTTAGGCATGACCTTAAAAATTCAAGCTCTGTGGCCTGTGTGGATATTAAAAAAACATGGTTTAAGAGCAGGAGTCTAGACTTGCACTGCTATACAAATTCCCACCCCCACCCCTTTTATTCCATTATTACCGAACATCCTCTGTTGCCTTCCACCTCTGTTTAACTGCAGTTCCATGATGCTCCAAATATGTAATGGGTCAAGTACTTTAGGGCCATATATTGCTGTATAAATGTAAGCTATCATTACTGTGTACTCCACTTCACTTGAACGCAGACTATGTGGATGTATTCCAGGAGACTGACTGAGTCTAATTTCAGTGATAGTAATGGCTGCTGATTAACTGGGATGGTATTAGCAGAAATTCAGACAGTGCCAAGTTACTTAATGATGATTAACCAAGTGTTAAATAGGTGTGGAATTCTAGGTTCTGATTTTTACTGCCAAGTAAAGATTAAGGAGTACATTTTCCTTTGTTCTCAGAAGTCCTTGGTCATGGGTTGCAGGGTCCATGGGACATGGTCACAGACACCATTGTTCATGGGATGTTCACAAGCAAACTGTTCCGGTTACAGAAGTTATGTGCTCTTTCTCCAGTAGTCTACTCCTCATGCCCCCAGATAGAGTTTTCAAGTCCAGGAAATTGAAGCTATCTTTCTTTTCGGGTTTTCTTTTAAAAAGCTAGGAAAATTAAAGGAAAACAATTAATAAAATATTAAAGCGCAGTTGTATCTGGGAAAGGGGAGTTGTATAAAAATATATAGTATTTTGGTATTTTAAATTAATTTGCTTTTTCTAAGGTCTTTCTCAAAGTCAGCTCTATTTGCAGGCAAAGATTTTTTCCCCTACCTGTCATATCCACCAACTCAACTATAAATCCTGAATAGTTGAACCAAATTCTTTCCATCTATCTTCACGCAAACAAAAGATGTTATAGACACATTATGGCTGCAGCTACCCTGTACAAACCTATTGTCTTCATAATATGCCTTCAAGGGAAGATTATGCCAGTCCACCTATGGCTAATGCGGTTGCTCTGGTGTCTTTGGCCTGTAGAAGTTCTGCTCTTGTTGAAGAGGCACAAGACCAAATTAACCAGCTTTACTCTGAGCATTGCATGAATTTGTGGGGCTAGCTAGCCATTAGGGAAAAAACATATTATCTATGTCTATATTAGGAAATAAAACTATTTCACACATTCGGTGCCTTATGAAACCAGCTATAGTTTCCCTTTTTTTTGTACTTTCAAGTATCACAGGGTTTTTCTTTAATCGCCCTTTTTAAACCATCCCTACCCTTTTAGTAGACTCGCTTTGTGCTTTTCCTGGTGTCCTTGCTATGGTTTTCTTTATATCCTTTAAGCACGTTGACATCTGCTGTCCTTTTTGATAAAAATCCAGCTTTTCTGGACAGTAATCAATTCCATTCAGCTTTCTTCAGCTCACTCCAGGCAGCTTTGACATCTGTACACATGCAGCATCTTGACACACATTTCAAATCTGATCAGATCTCAACCACCAGGTCCTTGACACTTACCAGCTTGTGTACATGCAACAACTTTTCAACTGCAGTAGCAAAGAGACTCAGAGCTGACATCTGCAGTTGTCTGGATTTGACATCATTACCCACAGGGTGGAATAGAGGCATCATGGAACCAGCATCCTGTTGTGATGTGACGTGGTGTATAATGATGAGAAATCCCTGCAGGGAAGTGGAGCCAGTCCTAAAAACAGAAATTTAGCTCATGATCACTGACCATGATTCAAGTCAAACCCCAAGGTGAGGATTTGGGATACACAGGCAGGAACAGGATGCCAATCACAAAGGAAATTATCCTGGTTATAGGAGTAGCATAGAAAATGCTTAAAAGAGTTAATTCACAGGTCTTTTTCTTCTCATTTTCCAGTGTCTCTGTTTTTCTGGTTTTACCCTTACAGCAAGTCATCAGCAGATCAACAAAACCCATTTGATGAAATGGCATACTAGAATCCTTTAAAACTCTTTAGCAGGCATTTAGATTTCCTTCAGTCCCTTGTTTGTATAATATTTATCTGTTTCCCCTGAGATAAGATTCAAACTAGGCTTTCAGGAGGCTCAATGCCCTCTGCTGCAGCTAAATGCAGTCGAATGAAACAAGTCAAATTCTTTTCAAAGGAGGGAGTTTTCAAGATTCATTTATACTGAGGAAATCTACAAATTTAAATTTGTTTCAGATCCCAGCAGAAATGGATAAAGTTTTCTTTGGTTTCTGTACAATATGCGTCTCTTATTGCATGATATAGCAGCATGTAATCTGAGCGTTAAAACAGACACTTACATGGACAGAGACCAAATGCAATGACAAAAAGCAGTGTTACTTAACAATGACTCTTAAAGCAATATCTTTGCTCTAAGTGATCTCCCAAGATCATACCATACATTAATAACTCTGTATTATGATTGAAGGTGTTTTTTACTAGAAAGAGGATATTTCTTCTTTACAAATATGTTCCTCTTTTCCAGAATTTGAATTTACATCACCACAAGGTTCTTTGAAAGCTTTATTGTTTCAGTAGCAATCTCCAGGGCAGAAATGTGTATGTCTTCCATATAAGAAAAGAAGTACGTATGAACTAGGTCTACAGCCTAGAACTGCAGCAGCCATTCTAGCTCAGCAACTAGCAGTATATGAATGATACCATGCCATCACGTAATTACTTTAATGGATGAGCAGAACCTCCATAACCCCCTGGTTGAAAATAGTGCCAGATGAGATACTTTGAAAAAAATCCCTTTAGAAGCCATAAGGATAAAATAGAATACAGCGCATTCATTTTAAATCCAAAATATCACCTCCATAAAATAAAATCATTCTAGCAAGCCACTTCTGGCTTTTCCTTACTTTCTTCCTTAGAGCCTCATTTGTATTACTTTGTCAGAATAGCATAAAGTAGTCTTAGTGGAACTGAGAATCAGATCCTTTATAGCTGAAGTAGAGTTAAATCTAGGCCAGCAAAGGAGGAGTCATCTCAAACTAATGGCTGAATACCTGCCGGCACTTGGACTTAAAGGAAAGAAGCTTAGTGCAGCACATGTAAGGGCAGTCAAATTCTCATGAAGCAATAGGAAGTGAAATAGGCTGATACATGTCAGAGCTGGTCTGTTTTGGAACAAGGTCAAAGGCCTCCCCATGCCTACTATGGTTAAGACACAAGTTCCTGTAGCCAACAAAATGCAAGGGAATGATGTTGCTATCATCACATGGGGACTTTTTTTACCTCCCTATTCTAAATAACATAGCATTCATTTGAGTCAACAAGGGATGCTTTTGGCACAAGTTTGGGATGAACTTTGAACTCATAACTCTGGAGTCATAAGGAGACATCTTAACCATCCTATCATTATATACCTTAATTTGGGACAAAAAGATGGTTAAAGGACCCAGAAATTCATGAAGAGGTTCACTAATGTTAGATAGTAAATACTTATCATTAGTTGGTACAGTCGCAGGGAAATCACAGACCATGGCTTTTATTCTCATCTTTTTTATCTATTGCTTTCATCAACTACATCCATAACTAGTCTATGACAATGTACATGCAGCACTGCATCACATAGTAGAACAATATACTAACATAGCTGATAGTATGCTGTTCATATAGTAATATTGTATGGGATACACAAAACCATGGAAGCAGTATTTGTAATTACGTATACAATATACTGTAAGGCCTTCTCAAGAATGAGGTAAAAAGAGATGTATTTATTTATTTATTGGTTTGGTTTTTGGTTTCTGGTTTTCAGCTTTCCTGAAAAGGGAAGCATATCCTTGTGCAATATAAAACTGATGGATAGAGCAAAACTATTTGCTGACGACAGGATCTGTTTCCCCATTTTTCCCCATACTAGGTGATTCACTGGAACTCACCAAAGAAGCTACGAGTGAAAAATAAGCACGTGGAATTTTTCCGTAACCTTTATTTGACATTCCTGGAGTATGATGGGAACCTTCTGAGGCGAGAACTCTTTGGCTGTCCTAGTGAGGCTGACATCAATAGCGAAAATGTAAGTGGGATGTGTGGGGCTTGATGTTGAGAAGATAGTTTCTTTTTAGCGCACAACCAGTGTGAAAGATTGAAAAGTTGCTTGTATGCAGGAGATGCTGGCTTGGGACTTAGATGTGCTTTCAGTTGCAAGCCTACCGTGGATGTATTGTATGACCTTTAACAAATTATTTCATCTGTCTGTGCTTCAGTTTCCCATCTGTGAAATAGGGTTAATAATCCCACTTTTTTCCTACCCTTGTCTGCCTTATCTAGGGTAGGATTTCCAAAAGTTCACACATTGAAAATCAATGGGATCTGTCCTCCAAAAAAACAAAAAAGCCTCGTCCTTAGACCTTAAGCCAGCAGTTCTCAACCTTTTAACACTTGAGGTGCCACTCTCATTAGACTCGGGCACCCCTCAGAAAACACCAGCTCTTGGTTTTCACTCTTGACAACAGAAAAAAAATAGAGCGTTGCTTCTGTTACACAGAACTCAGGAAGACCACAGCAGGTCAAAATATTTTTAACATCATGAATTCCAATTTGAAAACTCAGGTTTTCTTGTGAATCCTGTTTGCACATCTAACAGCGCTAACATTGCACGCACGGTACCTCACAGCATCCTTGAAAGGGTCTCAAGGCACCCCAAGGTGACAGAGCACCCTGGTTGAGAATCATTGCCTTAACTAAATCAGAAGCAGGGATTCTCTCTCACAGTGTATTTGTACAGCATAGCGGGGCCCTGAGCTTATCCGTTAGGTAATACTGCAATACAAATACTGAAAAAAAATGAAAACATCAAGATTGCTGCCTTTGGAAGTCATAGCTGTCTTTTCCACATATGCTGGAAGATATGAAATAAGTTAGCACTTGAATGTAAATCTGTTTTGTGAGATTGAGTAGGTTCCTTCCTTAGTAGCTGTGTGCAGCTCCCCCGCACCCTCCCAGCAAAGTGCAGCAGGAGTGTTATGAACAGCAATGTAAAATTTGTAATCAGAATCTGTCAGAGGAAGTGATCCTTTGAATATTGTTAAAATCAATAACATTTTTTACAGGTGTATGTGTGTGTCTGTGTAGCTCACTGGGGGGGCAGTCAGGTCTGCACACCTGCCAATGGCTTCTGCTCCACCTTCAGCACCTTTTCATGTTAAGTTTGCTTTTACAGGAGTCTCCACGGGTCTACAGCTGTCTTGGGAGGCAAGCAGACCAGTCCATTTGCCCCGTCAAACCTGGGCATCCTCCACTCACGCTACAGCTCCTTTAAGGAGATGCTTTTGTGAGTTGCCATGTCCTAGTTGGGGTCACGCTTGACACAGCCTGACCCCCATTTGCCCTGTGGGTCTGCCCTCTGACTGGGTCTTTTGTTCAAGCCTCAGCTTTCAGGGACTTTGCCATTCCTTACTAACAGTTCCCCCTGCTGGGAAATGACTGCACTGTCACAATCCCTGTCCCTCTCCCTCGAGGGGTTAACGTCAGGCACTTACTGCCCAGGGTGCTCTCCAGTTCCCCTGTCTTTGGGCTCCTCTGTCCCCCCACAACTACAGCCTGATCCTCCGGTTGCCAACAGAAATATAGGGCACCTACACACGTGCAGCAAGGCTGCTCAGTACATCGGAACAGACTCTATTAAACAAGTTTGCTGGAGCATGGTAGTTACTGCACTCCCACAGACTCCAGCATCTCATGTATCAGCTGAAAAATGGCAGCAGGGAACACTTTAACTAAAGCTCCCCCCCACCATTTTTCAGTGTGGAGATGCTGATACACGAGGCACTCCAGGCGCTTTAATAAGAGAGGCTCCACTGTAATTAAAGCCCCACCCGAGCACCTCTATAAACACCCCTAAATGCAGCCAGCCATCTAGGAAAATGAAATTGCTTTAACCCCAGCGTATTACTTTCTGCTTCAGCTATGAGTTTCCCTGACTGCGTCTTTTTCACTCTCTAGTCCTCTTTCGGCACCAAGTGGCTTGTCTCCCACTGCTGCCCTGCACTGGAGCTCCCTCCACTGCACCCTGAAGCCAGACTTCTCCATCCCCCCTGCTCACAAGAGTGAGCTTATATAACTCAACACACTTCTTCCAGCCTCCTGATTGGTCTTTCCATCCCAGGTCTGGTGTCATCAATAAGCTCATAATCTGCTGGACCCTCAGCCATTTAACTTGCTGTCAGTGTCCTAGTAACAGGGGCAGGGGTTCCCTGTTGCAGTCTGTACATGTAATATCAATCTTAAAAAAGTTAAGGGAAACATTTACCTATAGATGTTTTAAATGCTTCTGTGCAGTGCAGCCTCTAGAGATTTCTAAACCAAATAACAATTTCAGCTACATAATTGAAAAGAGAGAAACCAAAATTAGTAGCCTTTTATAGTGCTTGTAAGGAAAAAAAAGAAAAGTGGATTGTCTATGAAAGTCAGTAAAGCCAAAATAGTACCATATATACATAACAAATCAAGAGATAAGAGTAGTGTATAGAATTTGTGAGGTTGGGAATTGTTCCCATTGCCTCCATGGATAAGTTGATTAAAGGGTATGCCCTCCCTAGTTTTTCAACACATGTATTTGATATCCCAAGGTACGGTTGTGCAGTTCCTATCTCACCCACTTTAGCAAATGATTGGGAATCAAACTAATCACAAGAAACTGTCTAGACATAAATAAGGGAAGGAGGCACTGGAATTCAGGAGAGAAATCAGAAAGGGCAAAAATAGGGGGGAGGATGCAACAGAAAGAAAATCCTCTGCAGGAGAAGGGAAATTTTAGAGAATTAAATGCATTGAAAGGCCACTGAAAGGTAGAAAAGAGATGTGTAGGGTAAAGGGGGGAAAAACAAAGAAACATAGTTATTATTTTATATATACAGCTTGTCTTATACGAGATCCTGAATGTGTAATTTAACCTAAAGCAATTTTATAAAAGTCCGATTGCTTGGCAAAACAGGCGTGTACATTATGTGCGCATAGCAATATCAATCGTAGGACTCAAAGAATACATGCAAACGAGTATGTCATTATCCCAGCATGATTCACACTTCCTTGTCATGTTTTATTACATAAATAGGGATAGTAGATGGAATTATGCTGAGATGATGATACTTCTAGTGGGTTAGAAGACTGTGCAGTCACATGGTTGTTACTGCACTGTGTAATATCTTGGTAAACAGTTTCATTCCAGAGATCACAGAGAAACTGCATATTTTCGGTACTGAAACTGACTATTAAAAAAGCTTAAATTGGCATATTTGACAGAGCTTGTAGCTAGCATAAAAACAGTGGATACGACACTGGATATGATCGAGCAGATTTATTTGCCATGGCACTTCTCGCATGGAAACTTAATTAATTCTTTCTATTGTGAATTTAAGAAAAAAAATTCAAAAAAAGCATCAATGAGAAACACAGTAATACATTGGTGTATTAACAGAAATGCTGTCATAAGTGACTATGCGAAGGACAACCAAAATTAATCTCTCTCTCTCTCACGCACATACACACACACACGCGCGCGCGCGCGCCTGTCTGGTCTCCAGTAGGCTTTCACTTGCTGCCCTTGTACGTGCACCTGAAATCGACTGTGACATGCGCATCAGCCCTCCCTGAGTGAACCTACAGTCTCCCCAGAAAAAGCCCTGAGACTCGTCTGCCATGACTTCGATGGTAATTTCAGTGGTGAGCTTCCCCTCAGTAGGCTCTCTTGGACGGACTGTGGCCCTCAGCGGGTCTCCGTACAGCTCTGCCTCCCCTACACCCCGTCCATACACCAGCCTTCATGATGACTGCTGCCTTTCTCCAGCTTACCTTCTGGTGGTCTCGCTTGTCAAGATGCTCTGGATTGCCCGATGGATCTCTGTCTGGGTCCAGTCTTTGATTGTCATCCGCCACTGCTTCTCTCTGTCTTGGAGCGTTGTCCTTCCCCTCTCAGCCCTTACTTCAGGGCCTTTTGTAATGCCCCTGTGCTGGCTCCAGAACCTCTCGGGGCTCATCCTTATCACAGGGGCATATGAGGGCCCCTTTGTAACCAGGTGGACAAGAGGAAAATAATAATAAAAAAAAAAAAGGACAAGAAAGAAACAAAAACCCCAAGGCTTTCACCCTCAGTCCAGGGTAGTGTCTGGTCTGCCCATTTTTCTCATGGTCTTCAGTGTTCCCCGACGTCTTCCTCTGCTCTCACCTCTGCTAGAGGTTCTCCCTGGTACCCCTGCTTGGGATCCCTTGACATCCAGTGGCGTAGCACCCACCCAGCAGGGAAGCACCTCCCTAGTCCTTCCCCTGCAGGGCTTCCTCTGTGTCTCCCTTGGCACTGGCTTTAATCTTTGCTGGGCAGCCTCCAGGGATGATATCACCAGCTTGTGCCAGCTCAAGCCGGAAGTAGGCATGGCTCGCAAACCGTGCAGCCATTTGGAGCGGGTGAGTCATGTCTGCTCCTCCAGCACCTGGAACAAGTAAGTTTGCCCTGGTCTTGGGATTTTTTATGTTATGTCCTGTACCCCATCCTGCTACAGTGGAGGGAAGTCCCCCTTCTCCTGGTGCTTATCTCCTTATCTCCCTGGGACTAATATGTGTGTGTGTGTGTGTGTGTGTGTTTGTGTGTAAAGAATTAAGAACCAGTAAGAACGGACGCTCTTAAAGTAAGCATTCAAAGACAGAACATTGCTACTTGTAGGTGGCCACTGATTTAAGTTTCACTGTAAATACAGCTGTGCAGTTTTTATTGTAGAGCCCAGGGCCCAGATCCTGTTTAACCTCTAAGACAAGTAACTGCTACTGAAAGGGTAGTTATACTTCTAAGATGTTAGCTGTGATCCTGTTCCACTCCATGCACCACCACATGAACTTACAACTCCCATTTCACAATAAAGTGTCATACTCACAATGTAGAGCTGGGGAAATGCTCCACCCTTCATACTGAAAAGGGAATACAAGAGATATTGGAGCCAGAAGGAGAGTATACAAGATGAAGCCTGACTTTGTAGCCCAGTAAAAAGTGCGCTTCCCTAGTTGGGAGGAAGTAGGCCCTCAATCATGCTATCTCTGCTTCCAATGCTGTTTTTGCATTTTCTTAAGAGTACGTTTAATGCAAAACGTATAGACAACTTTCTTTGCTGTGGCACTTGGATTCCCTGTAATTATAGCACGTTAGAATGGAAACCATTATGCAGACTTAAGTTACAGTGACTCATTCTCTCTGCCATCCCACCCCCTGAATATAGTATACACATTTTATGTGTATTGAGTTAGTCAGGCATACTAAACCCAGGTGCCATGGTTCACAAAGGCACTGCGTAATCCTCTCACAAGACATGTAATTTCCAATAGTTTCTCTCAACATCTCTCTTTTACAAAAAATATGTTAATAGATTGATACAGCTGCAAAGGAAACCAGTTAAAAGTTAGGAAATGTTGTCATATATAAAATGTTGTTGGTCTAATAAAAGATGTCATCTCTGCTATGAGTCCTAATTGTCATATATAGATATACACACACAACCCAGCTGGCCAGACTTCCTATACCTGAGAAGCAGGGTAGCAAGTGCTTGAATAGCTCTGCTTTATTTAAGATTAGAGAGAACTAGTTGAGCATTAATTAACTGAGCTTGTTATGTGATCATTTGCAAGAGCAGTGGCTTGTGCCTGTCTCTCATAACCTGGCTGTGTGAGAATCAACCTTTTAAGTCTCATTCCAGTATGCAAGCTATTACGGTGCCATAATTTAATATTTGTAATAGTGTTGTATTTAGGATGTAACATGTAATTAAGAAAATCTCATTTGTAATGCAGATGACTGTAAAATGTATAATGAAGTTCAGTAGTTTGTACTATTGGCCTATTCTCAATTACACTACCAGCTCTTTATACTCCTCTGGTGCTGTTAAGACAATCTTAAAGCACATTAGATTTATTTTTGCTCTAAAGCCCCTTTACATTGCCAGAGTGGTGTAAAATAACCTTAGTTTATATGATAACCAGCCCTTGTTGTTTTCTTTATCTATTTTACTATGTATGTGCAGCTAGATGGACACATATTTTTCAGTGCTATTTTAATGTTAATTTAAAAACATATTAGACATGGCCCTGAAGATAAAGAGGCCAAATGTGGCCTCTGGATCCTTTGTAATATTCAGGTAAACACTAATACCAATTTACCTGCACCAAACCACAAGGTCATCATGAGTCTGGAGTTTCAAACAGGGCTGTACAAATAATTACTTTTTTTCAGGTCAGCTGCCAAATCAAAAGCAAAATAAAACAAAAATTGAAATTTAAGTTAGATTGACCCAAAATATTTTATTTCCAGAAACCAGCAAACTGGAAAAAAAATTGTTTCTAGTCAACTAAAATGTTCTGTTTAACCTAAAATAGAATATCCTGTTCCTGGTAGTTGAGGTTTATAGAGAGGACTGGCCACTTTTTCCGTGCACTACTTAGTATCATCAGTTTTCTTCCTTTCATGTGCACTTCAGGGTAAACATGCTCTTCTGAACTGATTTGTGACATATTGCCTCTTCAGGCCTTTCTTGCAGTTTGTGAGTAAAAAGTTAACAGTCTGAGCCAAAGTCTGTTGGAAATGTTTCCATTGACTTTAGTTGGCTTTGGATGAGGTCTTCAATCACACCGTCCTAATTGCTTAATGTTCTTTCCTATTTTTCTCTTTCCCTACAGCTTTCTCCTATCTTCCCCGCCCCCCAGCAAAATTTCAGGGAAACCCATGAAGGCAAAGCCTACAATAATCTCTTATTTATGAGTTTTGTATTGACTTCTAATGTTTATGACCAGCATTTCATTTTAAAGAACCCTTCTGTAAAGCCCCAAACACTGCAACACTATCTTTGGTGTACTAGCCTGCCTATATAGTTAAGGCTGCAAGACAGGATATAATTTCCACTCTAATCCTCAATTTGGCACACAAACATATACACTCAACCTTTTAACTTTCTCATAAAAGCTCTTTTCGGTAGACAATTTCTTGTGAGGAGATCCTGCCAAGTGAGATTTTTTTTTCTTTTTAATCTTGAAGCTCAATCGCACAGCTTATATTTATGAGTCTTGAGGCCCAATCCAAAGCCCAGTGAGATCAATGGGTAGTCTCTCAAAAGAAAAGAAAAGAAAAAAAGAACCTGGGATTTCTTCAAAGATTTTTTTCACCCTTCAGAACAGCACTAAAAGCACTCACTATAAAAAAATTCTGACCAGCCTTTACCGAGAATTTCTAGTGGTGGTAGTATTTAGATCCCCTGTTATCCAGAAGGACTCAGAGTAGCTTATATTGACTACCCACCTTGAACCATTTATGCTGAAATTTCCATGTTGCACATCTTCTGCAGCCTGATTTTTTTTCCCCCTTTCTTAACTTCTCTCTAAATAAAATATTAGCCAAAGTGGTTCAACCATTTTCTAAGAAAAAGACTAGGAAAGACGAGTTGTTTTGGCTCACTGCTGGTCCATGTGATGAAGAACTGCTGCACACTGCTGCTATCTGTTACTCTGTTAGCTCAAGTAGTAGAGATCTATACAATTAATCTAAAGGATCCAACCCTGCTGATAAACCACATGAATCTCAGTATGATGCCACATAAAGAAATGTCTCTGTCTTTCTATTTGCTCTTTCGATAATGTAGAAAAATAACAGAAAGAAATACTATTTTACAAGAACATTTTGGAGGTTGCAGAATCAAGCCCTTAGAGGTAAGAAATGCCAGAATGAAACCTCCTCTTGTCTCATAATACATATACACAACTTCTTTTTTCCCCTGTACTAAACCCTATTCTCCTTTGCTGCATAGGATGTGCCTACCATAAGGATAAACAATATAGAAAATGTTTCTATTCTTTATATGGCCCCTGCCTCATATATTGCAGAAGCTGGAAAGTATGCAGTGGATGAGGCATGGACTTGGAGGGGAAGAAAATCAATCTATTGGGTAAGGCAGTTGAATGTTTCCATGGAAATTGTTTTCTATCTCTGTCCACACAAATGGCATCTTTATACATTCTCCAGGGTAAGGTGGGTGCTTTAATTAGAATGGCTCTCATGACCCACTCTAATTAAAGCACACACAGCGTCTTGTGTATTCAGCATCCTGTGCTTCAAAATGGCGGCTGGGGCACTTTAAAGCTCATTCAGTGAGCTTTAGTTTAAGTGCACCCATCACCATTTTAAAGTGCAGGTACACTGAATACATGAGATGCCTAGGCTGCTGGACCTTGCCAATTATGTAATAAAATGTGTAATTACAACATATTGGAGCAGGTGTCCTGCAAGTCTACAGGCACCAAAAATTCCTAATTAACAATGGGCTAGTTCCTGAAACCAGGAACATCACGCATGGTCACTGATTATATATTCTTCTACTGTGTGTCTGACTTGAGGTTGGGATCAGACTTGCAGAACTGCTGAACACAACATGCACAGTTAGGTTAGTGACAGACACTACACATAAACCAGTTTAAGTCATCATAAACTGGTTTAAAACTGGAACGGAACGTAAGTTCAGTACACATAAACCAGTTTCAAAATAGCTGAAACTGGTTTAAGATAAACCTGGTTGAATGTACTATCAGACTTAGGTGATTTGGGTCAAACCGTTTATGCAATGTCTGTCCTGGGCCCCGTTCCTGGTTAAAATTAAACCAGAGTCCACCAGCATCCCAGATGCTTTGCAGCCCTGGGCTGGGCTGGGCTAAACTGTGCTCTCTGCTCCAGAGAATAGGCTGGCCCCGCCCCTCTTCTCCCTAGCCAGAGCTCCAGGGGAGACTGCAGGCACAGCAGGGTCTGCCTGGCTTCCCTTGCTGCTCAGGCAGGGATTACCCCCTTCCTTCTTCCCTCCCATTTCCCACAGCATGGACCCCATCCCCACAGACCCTATCCAGCATGTGGTATTCTACGTAATGCTGGGAGGTGTCTGTGTGTGCGTATCTCCAATTTTACTGGGACAGGACAAAGGCAGACAGGATGGTGTCCACTTAGGAGTTTTTTGGAGCCAATCAACAGGTCAGCTGGTAATGTCCCTCCTTGGAAAAAGATGTTTAAGAAGAGCTTGAACTAATGAGAGAGGCTTTTGTTTTGCTGATGGACTGATGAACACTGTGGGTTTTATCAGCCCCCCTGCTGGTTTGCAGCCCTGTCAGGTTTGCAGGCAGAGAGAGGGAGATTGAAAAGCTCAGTATCATCATTCCCTCCCCCCCCCCAACACTCAGCACCGTGGAAGGCAGTGGCGACACATAGTGAGTGCACGGGTGACAGGCAGCACTCCCCGCTTCTGCGATGGGCAGGGGGGCAGGCAGGAGTGCTGGTGCCCCACCTGCAAGCGCCAGCTGGGGAGTGGGGGTGCCGGATGAAGCACCACTGGCACTTCCAGGAGTGCTGCTCATGCTTTCTGGTCAGCACGATAAGCTGCGGGGGACCCTCTCTCCTGGTCACTGACTGACTGCTGGGTAGGGACACCAAATGTCCATGATGGAAGGGAAGGGGGAGCTGCTCTAGCACCCCCCAGCTTCTAGCCTGAGACACTGCAGGCATGTGCCTGCATTTCTGGAATGAAAAGGGAATGTCTATCCACCTCCAAATCCGTTCAAGCTTTGCAGTTTAGAGTAAACCTGCCTTTCACTGTCTGTCCCTAGCCTCAGTGGGAGCTGAGCTTTGAAAATACAAAGTGGTAGATAATACCACATAAACTGAGAAATCAGGTCCTAGATATCTCAGACTGGGCACTGTAAATTAATGGAGAGTTTTGGTCTTAAGCATACTGTGCCTCAGCTCCTCATCTGTAAATTGGAAATAATAATACTACCCCTTTATCTCACAGAGAAATTGTAAAGATTAATTAATGTTTGTGAAGGTTTCAAATGCTATAATAGGGAATGCCATGTAGAAGTCCATGAGGAAATTAGTAACTCTGTCTTCAGAGCAGGGTTGAACTGTGCACAGTAAATAAGGCCTGAGGCCACTTGTTAAACAGGAGAAATGAAACGCTGACATGCTGCTCTTCCAGTGTGCATCAACTATCCTATGCACTGAATGAGGCATGAGTCCTGTGGGGGGAGGGGGAGAAAGGCATGCAATCATTTAATTAAAGACTGTGTATCATCATACAAATGCACAAAGGGATCATAGAAGGTTGCACAGACAACCTGAATCCTGTTATTTCCTAAGTTTTGAGTGTTTGACTTTGCAACCTTAATAATGTTCTTTTAATGTAGTTTTTATGTATGTGTAATCATTGCTTGTGTTGCAGCAATGTCTAGAGGCCCTATCCCCATTGTATTAGGCACTGTACAAACATGTAATAAAAAAATACTTCTTGTCCTGAAGGGTAACAGTCAGAGAAAAGAGACAACAGATGGTGTACAACAAACAATTGTACGGGAGGGGGAGCACAAGGTAACAATGAGGCAATTATAAACTGCATTATAAGCAGCAATCACAGCATGGTGGATTCATACCTATATATTCCTATCTTGACTTGGTTCCAGACAGTACCTTCACCCTTCTGCAGAGGGAGAGCTGATTAAAGAGTTTTCAAATCTGGTGTGATTCATATTAAATGGCACAGTGACAAAAATGCTGGTGCCCTCTCTGCCCAAGAGCAACCAGGAATGGAGCTAGTGTTGCCAGAATCACAAGCTAGCTATAGAAGAAGAGGCATTTCTGGTGGGAATGCAGTACAAGAGCCTGCTGGCCTTGTCTGTTCTTATGGACTCTCCTGCCAGAAGCCTCCCCACAGTGGGCATCCATTTCCACTGCTACCAGAGCACATTCATGTCAGCTCCATGTATGGCTGTACATAGCAGCTGTGCTGCCAGGGCACAAAGAGTGCCCTGGGAAAGCATCAGCTGCTGAAGGGATCACAGCAGCTAATAGAAGGTATTGGAAGTATCTGCAGGTGCTCTCTGCCAGCTGCTTAGCAATGGCAGAAGCCTTCCTTCAGCCAAAGAGGTGGCATAACTCAGCAGGCAGAAAGAAGGGGTTCTGTTGCTACAGAGAAGCTGTGAGAATTTGAAGTTCTACCAGCAGAACTATGTAGAGTAGACCAGGTTGCATAGAGGGTGTTTCTGGTTGGGAATGGGAGAGGTCCCTGGCTCTGCATGCAAGAAGATGACAGCTGGAAACACTGACTGCTTATGTAGGAGACTATGTCCTGCCACTGCTGCTCAGTGACCTACTTCACTCACAGAATGCCAAATTTGACCCCTAGCAGGAGACAAATAAAGATTTAATTGTTGTAGTATTAGACTGTCTTTATTGCCAATCAGTGGAAAGCCAGAATTACTTTATGTACAAGCCCCTGTAAGTGTTTGTATCATCACTTATTTTGTTTGTGCCACATTAGAGACAACAGCTAATTTACATATGAAATTGACTGCTGGTATGGCCTGGTGCAGTGTCATAAAAGTCAGTGATACCAGCATGTCTGACTAAAGTGTGGATATGGTTTATTTCCTCTTTCCAACAGAAGAACTGAGCTGCCTTTGCAGAATGAACCTTAAGTGTTCATGTGTTGCAGAAAAGATGGCCCAGCAGCTAGGGTTTTAACCAGGGACTTTCTGGGTGTCTGTACACATGTTGGGAGGTTGCTCCAATGCTCTGCAATTACAGTGTGTCAGAGGAGACTCAATTAATTGAGTCTGCTGGAGCATGCTAATAACACTCTACGGCCAGCCTCCACATCTTGTGTATCAGTATCCCCGCACTTCAAGATGGCAGCAGGGGTGCTTTAACTAAAGCTTGTTCGATGAGCTTTAGATAAAGCACCCCCACCACCATTTTGAAGTGCAAGGACACTGATACATGAGACACTCCATCTCGGAGCTGCTCTAATTAACGCACCCTCCCTTCCACCCCCGGAGCACATGTAAAAATATCCTCTCTGTTCCTCATTCTGCCACAGGATTCCTGTGTAATGTTGGGCAAGTCACTTAGTCTCTCTGTGACTCAATTCTCCACCTGTAAAATGGGGAGAACCGCACTTCCTCACCCCACAGCAGTGTTGTGAGGATGACTACAATAAAAACTAAGGGGTTTGAATTCTCTGGTAATACCATTCTGTTTAAGTATCTGAGACTCAAGGAGAGAAATTGTAATACTGATGCATTCCTAAAGAGGATGTAAAATGTGTTCCATATGAATAAATTGTTATTATTTTAAACTTTTTAGCTAACTTAAATGCTGGTAGGAAGCCTGGGCTTCCTTCTCTACAGTTTGATGCAATAGGTATTTCTAGTGTAAATGGTGATGAAATATTTGATTTTTAAATATCACCAGTCTTGAATAGAGTATGGATAAATCTGGAATCACTATTATGGTATGGACAGATGAAAATGTTATACTGAATTAAAAGGCTTACTATAAATTAGCTGTTCCATGGTAGCTGTTTCATGTGTCTGCCCCATATTGCAGTAAGTGAAAGCTAAATAAACAAGGACTTCCTCTAACTGAAACAGGGTGAAGTTATTGCGGTTTAGCTTCTGCTTAACACAGGATAGAAGAAGGCATACAATCAGTTACCTCGGAGCAGCTGGTGTGTGGTAAATCATCTCTCCCACTCCCCTGTTTTATTTCTATATAATTTATTTGTTTGTTCATTCCTTCATTTGGAGTTCAGTCCCACAGATTTTGAAAGGAAAATTCTTTGGCATGTCTGTTAAAACAAGACAAATCTTTGAAACTGCTCAGAAATCTGAAATGTTAGAAACAGCCTCAGAAAGAGGGATTCATGGGCAGAGTCTGGGCTGGCAGTGAAAAATGCCTGATACATGCCATTTATTACATAGCTGTGCCATTTATCGTATGGAAAGCAAGCACCACCTTTTCCCAGAGAAATATCTTCTGTAGGCAACTAGATCTGGTAAGTTATGGGGAATTATGGTACAATTCAGTGAGCTGCTTAAAAGTTATTGCCCAGGCTGTTTGTGCCTGTAAATCAGCCATGCCTCAAAGGCCACTTTCCCTGAGCTGAAGTCAACTCCTATGCCGCAGATGGCTGCTAAGAGAAGTAATTTAGCAAATGCATTTAATTTTCAGATAGCTGTCTCCTTGTTTTGGATCTCTCATCTCACATTCATTTCACTTGCTGCCATTTTCATTTCTGAGACATTTAGCATTCAGGAACTAATGAAAGCCCTTGCTGCCTTTGCTACAGTATTTTCCCAGATACTAGTGACTGTGAAAAGAATTAAGCTTTTAAACTGTAAGAATCTTCCCTGGGATGGTATTTTCCTCATGGTCAGTGCTAAATAGCCTTAGAGAAGATTTTGAATGGAGGGAGATTCT
This sequence comes from Crocodylus porosus, assembly GCF_001723895.1. Taxonomy (NCBI): domain Eukaryota; kingdom Metazoa; phylum Chordata; order Crocodylia; family Crocodylidae; genus Crocodylus; species Crocodylus porosus. Next base: position 48,622,043 of record NW_017728931.1, on the reverse strand, counting down.
CATGCTAACCAGATATTTCCCATTACTAAAATACATGCTGTCACTCTAAGGGTAAGGTGCCTGTGCTATATTAAGCTTATTGTTATCAATATAATAGAGGTGTTCATAATAGAGATGCTACCTTTTTATGAAAAGAAGCAGAGATTAGGATCCTTTTTTTGAATGTGCACTGTGTTTAAGTGAGTGGCTGTTTACATGGATCTGTCAGCATTCTCATTATAACCCCTTCTTTTCGTGGATGTATAACATGGGAGCAAACTTCAAACCAGGCTATACATTTTCAGCTTATAAATACTGGATACACACAGTACAAATATACTAGATAAGACTATATCATTGGAGAAATACTATGTGATCATGTAGCTAAATATAATATAAGATAACTTGCAGTGCTAGAAAATGATGTACGTGGACTTCTGACTGTAACCATTTCCTAGCCTTTGTTTATTTAACTCTGCATCTTTAATATTTTCTATGCATTGCCCTTATATGTGCATACATGTGCATGCTTGCAGTATGCATGAAATATATGTATGTAGATAATAAAAGAACAGACAGAGAAATGCTCTTAAACGTAAACCAGATAACTATCGTTAGCACAGTAGATAGATATGTCCAGATCCTTCTGGAAAAAGAAGGTAACCATAGGTCCCATTTTAGCAACAGAAGATGGAGGAACAGGGAGATTCAGAGCACACAATCTAAGATCACACTCAAGACTGTGACTGGGCTGGGAATTTTGATCCAAGTGTTTAGTGCCCTCATTTAGCTTCTTAACCACAAAAACATGAGCTCGTAGGGCCAGGTCCTAGTCCATGTGTTAGGCATCTAAGTAAGACTTAGGCACCTGAATCCAATACTTTTTCATCTTGTTTCACTCCTTGAAGCCCCATGTCAACTTCTACAGTGTGCCTTCATCTTAGCCATAAGAAAGGGCATGATAAGCAGTGAGGAGAAAGAAGAAGATCCACCCACCTTTTGTTCTGACAGTTTTTCAGAGACTTAAATAGACCTGAATTGGCTCTTATTTCAAACCCTAATAGGTGGAAAATAATCTCACCCATAACATCTGAGAATTTAGGCTTGACTTAAATGTTTTAAACTGACAGGTAAGGTGTACATTACCTTGCATGTCCTCAATTTTAATTTCCTGTTAGAAGTGAAAAGTTTGGAGAAGTTTCTGGGGATTCCCATCTCTGGCCGTCCCCCTCCTCCCCCTCCCCCTCATCCCCAATCCATCCCCTGCTTTCTACAAGGGCCTTTGGACAGCTTTGAGAGCAACAGCCCCAAGTTTGTTAAACATTCACATATTAGTATCAGGAGTCATAAAAGTTGCACAGAAAGAAAGGACAAAGACTCATCTAGGGCTCTGTGCTAATTTTGCCTGTGGCTTCTTCATTTTCAATTTTGGTTTTGTTGCCACTTGTACCAACAAAGTCCTGGGGAAGTGTGTGTGTGTGTGTGTGTGTGTAACCTCCACCCGAAGAAGTGAATGACAGCAAGATGATGAAGTGAACTTGGGTCCACAAAAGCTCATGCTTTCCATATGTATATCTTATTTAGTTAATCTCTAAAGTGCGTGTCTACCCTGCCTTCAGAGGTATCAAGAGCCATCAACAAAACAATGAGACTTCTAATGTACAAAGTGATGACAAATGCACAAAATGAATGGGCCAAAAACAAGATAGATTTTCCCCCTATAATCTTTTTCTGCTGTATTGGTCTTGGTAGCACATATAATGCTAGCAGTCCTAAAATTTCCAGATGTAAGTATGAGTTCCAAGCAGATGGAGGCCCCTTCCAAATGTATTTTAACATATTGTAGTTAAATTATTGGCTGCCATTTTTGCCAATGGTAAGAACCAGTTGTATAATTAGGGGGCACTAGCCCTAGATACCATTTTAGAGGAGGGAACCAGAATAGTGAAGTGACCATGTTGGGAACACCATGCCACAGCCAGCAGCCAGGGTCTGGTAAGATTCTCCAGAAATCCTTTCTACTACTCCTCTTAGATATTTCTGCCCATGGCACAGAAATTGCTACTTACGTACCCTACTGGTCTGGACTTCCATCTCTGTGTCCAAATTATATATTCAGTAGATTATACCCCCTTCCCATACATTTTTTGCTAGCTTCTGCTCCTGGTACTTGTCAAAGAAAATGAATGTTTGTGATGAGATATTAACACAACAACCTTTGAGCAACTCATTTTCTTTGCTCATTAATTTAGCACTGGAGAACTCCAGTGTGGTTGCTACCAATAACAGTAATTCCTCTTTAGAAACAAAACATATTACTTGAACATATTAGATCAGAGATAAATATGATTGGATAACAAGTTTATGGAGCATTTCTAAACATGAGATACTTTTACAGGCCTTTTGTGCATCAGGTGGTTGTAGGCACTGAATTTCAGCTCTTAACAGGTGGAGCTGTATGCTTTGGCTCTGATCAGGAGTCCCATTGACTTTAATGGGATAATTCATGTGCTTAAGGGTTTTGCTGGATCAGTGCCACAATATTCAGCATGATATAGATCGAGCCCAATATGAGAGACATTTCACTACACCGGGTCATATATCATTGCATTCTGAGTCATGTGCTGCCCTGTAATTACAAGATACATGTAGTCTTAAAGCAGATGGCTTGTTAACTAAGTTGTAACCATATTAGGGGCCACATTATGGCAGGAGCTGTATTGGGATCTGTAAAGAAGTCCTTTTCATCCCCCACATTCGGGATATTAAAGCTAGGAAATGTAAGGGAAAATCTCTAGGACTGTCTAGAAGGGCCACATCTAAATGGAGCATGAACAAAGATATGACCACACTCTATGTTTTGTAGAGTTCGGTAGGAAGAGGAATGTACAGCTTTTCAATGGGTGTAGCAAGTGCAGTTGTTCGCTGCCCTCTTCACCAGCATCCACTGATGGCTTCAGGATTTCCACAGTCAGAATATTGGAGCCTGTACAATGCACTTTCCCCGTGATGCACCACAGTAGTTGAAGCCACAATTTAACCCAAAATGTTGTTCTGTAACTCTTAATTCTTTATATCCTTTTAGTTTGCAACCTGAAAGTAATCTGATAATCATGCAGCTGTGCAATTGCAAACTTATAGCCTGGTTATTTGTTAAAAAAAAAAAAAAAGTAAACTGGTAAGGTATTGAGAAGAACTAGGAAATGCTTTGCAGTTGTTTTAACCATCAAAATGTCCATCTGGTTGGTAGCTTGAATGAGGGAATCCTAATGTCTCCGTAGAGGAAAGAAAAAGCAAAACAAAGTAAAATATTCCATTCAGTCATTTGCGAGTTTTATTTTTAATTCAAAGATGACTGATATCATTGCTTTGGGAAGATGAAGTAAAGAAACATCAGCTAAATAGCTGTTTGTAAAGCAGACTGATTGAAACTCCAGCAAAACCTAGAAGATGTCAAACTGACCTTGTCTTCCTTCAGTGGCAGTTTTAGCTGAGTAAATACTGGAAGGGCTGGATCATAGTCTTTCTGAAAGTAATCTCTTTTAAGGGATATTTCGAGAGCTCAGTACTTTGGCAGAATGAAGGATTTGTGGCCTGGTCCAAAGCCAGCTGAAATCAAAGGGCATCTTTGCATTACTCAAAAAAAGACTTAAGAGTAATATCTGAAAAGGGGCTAGTAATTATTCCATGAAGTAGCCAAAAAAAACATTTCAGCTGTATGTTTTATCACTGATGTCAACAGTTGTTTACAACTGAGAACAGTGTTGTACTGCTGCTACAGTGTCAGCGCAGGCAACATCCACATTTATTTTCTTTTAAGTCTGCTTTGCATAAATAGTGAAGCTTTTCAAAATATATATATTTTTAACAGTTCAACCACTGCTGTTGTGTCAAGCCTGGAACCCCCAAATTCATCCTCTGTTGTTTTCTAAAGGAAATATGCAGTGACTATGTTTTTGTCTGCTGTTTGTTTGCAGCTCCAGAAACAGCTTTCCGAGCTTGACGAGGATGATATGTGCTATGAATTTCGTCGAGAACGCTTCACTGTTCATCGCACTCATTTGTATTTTCTGCACTATGAGTATGAGCATGCCTCAGAGGACACTGATGTAACACTGGTGGCTCAGCTCTCAATGGACAGGTAGGGAAAGTCCTTTTGTTTATAAGGAAATGGGATACAAAAAATACTATTACAAACCCCAAGAAGCTTCCCAGAGCTCTAGTTGTTTCATGTAACAGGAGGAGGAAGACTGCATTTTCATAACAATTAAAATACAAGACCATAGTTTCATAGTTTGTAGGGTCCGAAGGGACCTGAGCAGATCATCGAGTTCGACCCCCTGCCATGGCCGGAAGGAGTACTGGGGTCAAACGTCCCCAGCAAGGTGTACCTCTAGCCTCCTCTTAAAGACCCCCAGGGTAGGAGCCAGCACCACTTCTCTTGGAAGTTGGTTCCAGACCCTAGCCGCCCTGACCATGAAGTAGTGCCTCCTGATAAATCTACCATCTGCCAGCTTTGTTATTCCTGGTCACTCCTGGCAGTGCTTGGGGGAACAGGGACTCCCCCAGTGCCTGCTGGTCCCCTCTGACTAGTTTGTAACAGGCCACTAGATCCCCCCTCAGCCTTCTCTTGTGG
>NW_017728931.1:48610404-48617137 GCF_001723895.1 Crocodylus porosus | reverse complement strand
GGTCCAACAAGGCGTCTCCCCTGGTGGGGCTGTGCACCTCCTGGGTTAGATGGAGGTCCTGCATTCTGGCTAGGAACCTACGTGAGTGGTCAGACCTGGCTGACTGCTCTTCCCAGCAGATGTCTGGAAAGTTCAGGTCATCCACAATGACCATGTCCTTTGACCTAACTACCTCAGTGAGCTGACTTAAGAATTCCTGGTCGAGCTCTTCCCCTTGGTTGGGTGGTGTGTAGTAAACCCGCACCATTAAATCTCTTTCCCCTCGACTGCCCTGTATTCTAACCCAGAGCACTTCAGAGTGTCCCTCCTCTGACTCTTTGCTAATTGACAAGGATGTGTATTCCTCTTTAATGTAGAGCGTCACACCCTCACCTTTCCTCCCTGTCTTATCCCTCCTGTACAGCCCATAGCCCTTGATATTCACCGCCCAGCCATGCGTTGGGTCCCACCATGTTTCAGTGAGCCCCACTATGTCTGGGTTGGTGTCGGCTAGCAGGAGGGTAAGTTCCTCCTGCTTGTTTCCCATACTACAACCAATACCCTAGCTCTATCTTGGATTAGGAGCAACACAGGTGGGTTAATGCAAGCTTCCCCTATTCATCTCTGCTAGTAGTGAGGAGAACTAGCAGAGCACTGTGAGAAGATCAAGACTGGAATAGTAGGGGTTGTAACAAGAGAGGGATGGTAGGGTACTATTTATTTACTATGCCTGATAACAACTGTAGAAATTAAGAGAATTGTTTGATGGATGTTGACAAAGAACAGGAGCTGGCAAAAAAAAAAGTGAGCACAATATTATCCTATAGGAAAATGTGATGTCCTCTCCTCTGGAAATGTTATTCAATGAATTACATGATTTGTGAGAATCAAAACTGTATATTTTTATTTGCATTTGATATTTTGAAATGAAACCTTAATTTCGAAACGTCAGTTTGAAACAAGAGAATGTTGTTTTGAGTCGTCATGCCATTTCTATAGAACTAGTGGTTTTCTGTTTAAAAATTCCAGTTTGAAACGTTCATCCATTTCCATTTGAAATGGAAAATGATTTCAAACTACTGAAATTTCCCTTGGGACAATAATTCCATTTCTTGACCATTTCCAGGTAACACTTGTCTCATTCCAGGAGTTGCAATTAGTTGCCCCTTTCAGAAATTTAAAAATAATATTTAAGTCATCGGCAGCATCTACACCAAAATCAGCCACCTTCTTGACACTTGAAATCAATCAGTCTCCATTTTCCTGCAGCTGATTAGTCCAAATCTAAACTAAGCCACACTCTTCTTGATATTAACATGTGCTACAGAAAGGGGACAGAGCCACTTTAATATAAACAAGAAATTGATACTGCGTAGGTGGAGCACATACAGCGTGAAACATGGCACCTACATGTCATTGCACCAATGGAAGGTCAGTGCTTTTCCAAGGGGAGCCAAAGAAATTCATATTGAAAGCTGTAGCATTTTGCTCACTTCTCAGCACTGCAGTGTTCATCTAGTTATGATTTGCCAGCTTCACCAGTGCCTGTTCTATTGATTTTTAATTTAGAAACATTTCTTTAGCAAGCCTTTGAGTCAAAAAACAGACAATGAGTGAATGCCACAATAGATTAGTAAAGTTGGGGTTTGCACGTGTTGTGTTTTCCCTCCAGAATTTAATTCAAAAGAACGAACTGCAGCCCAGTGCTGCTTCACGGGCAATGAGGCAAAGTCTAAGCATCTGTTTTCCTTTGTGGATCTTCACTGGGGCACATGTTTTTATTGATAGACAGAGATGCACATTTTTACTTGGAAAGGGCAGCCCTTGCATTGCTGTGCAAGAAGCATTTCCCCTGCTTTTTGGTGTGTTCTTATGATTTATTGATTTGGGTTGAAAATGCTCTCTTTCAGCTAAAATCAATAAATCATATCTTGCCAAATAAGTGTTTAGCTGTTTTGTTTTCCCTCCTGTCTTTCAATTGCTGACTCTGTTTGTTTGTTTCTTTAGACTGCTTTTTCTAACATCCTCTATAGCAGTTAGAGACATTTTTAAATAGCATCTCACGTATAGAAAGACATGTCCATAAGAAATACACTGTGGTATATGCCTCCATTATCTTTCCGAACTTTTGTATAAACAAAGTGAAAGCCACATCAACAACTACCAGCATCTCCATTCTTAGTCCCAGCTGAGACTGACATGATTGCAGTGACAGGTTTATAGACCTTTACTGTGTAAGGACAGAGATGCATTTTAGGGGCTAAATATAATATGCACAGGAGGAAAATCTGAAAGACATTTCATGCAGTGATGTTTCTTACTTGTTAAATGATGCCGTTCATGCTGATGTAGTGGTCCCTTCTGAACCTTGCTTGATTACACCACTACTTACTCAAGCATTATTCAGGCAAGTGTCTTGGTTAGGTAGTCTTTTTAAGGCACTGTCTACTTGGGATTCAGCAGTCACAGGAATAGTTGCACTCATGTAAGCCCAGGATATGGACAAGAAAAGACGCAGATAAAAGGAGTGGAGTTTATTGCTGCTTGAAACTGGGATAAAAGTGAATTGTGAGAGAGTCAGGCATTCTCAAAAGAAAAGTTGTCATCAAGGAAACTGAAGAAAAAAGAATTATAGTAAAGTCTGTCTGACAAACACCTGATTAGAAACAAGAACTAAAGACTATTATAAATTGTGCTGGGAGAGATTTACCTGCTCCAAACTGTTTTATAATTAAACACTGTAAAAAGTAAAAAAACCAAAAAAACAAACAAACTTTTACCTTGACTAGTTTAGTGGGCATGATCATAGAGCAGGGGTTGTCAATCGGGGGTATGTGTACCCTTGGGGTATTTGGGACGGCCCCAAGGGGTACGTGCAGCAGCATGGGGAAGCAGTGTGGTGGCAGCACGGAGTGGTGAAGTGTGGTGGCGACCACTATGTGTGAGCTCTGCCCCCCACCACTGCCATTCACCACTGCGCGCTGCTACTGCGTGCTGCTCCCCCACTGCTGCCATTCACTACTCCACTTCCCTGTGCCACTGCACGCTGCCGGCTTTGCATCCAGCTGACCGTCAACGTCCCTCCTCCCTGGTCTTGAAGGGTGTACACTCCAGAAGGGGTACCCACCAGAAGGGGTGCACGCCTTTAAAAAGTTTGAAAACCCCTGTCATAGAGTTAAGGCAAAAGGGACTATTTTCGGTTCATCTAGTACAGAGGTGCTTAACCTTCGGCCCATGGGCCAAATGTGGTCTGCAGAGCCATTGTAGCGGCCCACAGGGCTTCCCACAGGTCCAGACATTTGACAGTGGGGGAGCGGTAGCCATTAATATAGCCACCCTGCCTTTTGCCAAATCCCCAAGCCCTTCATGGCTGATCAGAACAAACTTATGTCCCTTTGCCCCGCGGGGCTGGGCAATGCCCCCCACATCTCCCCCTCTCCCCCCTGCCCCGAGTCTCTGCTTCTGGGTCAGGACCAAGCCATGTCCCCCTCTCTCCCTGCAAAGCTGGGTTAGGTCCTGGCCTCAGCCCCTTCCCTCTGCACAGCCAGGTTGAGCTGGGCTATGGTTCCTTCCTCCCTGTGGGGCTGGGTCAAGCTCCTTTCCCCTGTTGGGTTGTGTTGGGGCTGGCCTGCTCCTGGCTCCCCTCCATGCAGCCAAATGATGCCTGCTGTGCCTACCTGGGCACTGGATTGGAACTACTGGCTGGATCCAGCCAATAAGCAGACTGGACACAGCGAATCTGGCCTCTCAGGGGAAAAGGGTTGGACATCACTGATCGAATCCAACCTCCAGCATAGTAACACAGGCTGTGGAATCCTCCCGCCTCAACCACAATAACTTGTGGAACTAAAGCATGGTGATTAGGAAGATACTGTAGAATGGGAATATCCTGAAATGTACATGGCTGCACGGTATGAAATTTATATTAGTGAAAACCAATTCCCATCTAACTCCTGTAAGAAGCCCTACAGACATCATCAGGTGTGCCTTGTAAATGAGTTATGCATGCCATTTATCCATTGCTTTGAGCCCTTGAAAAACATTGCTGTGCATCTGTTCCTTGGCGATTGTCCCATTTAAGCAAGGGTGCCCTTTATCTGAGTGATGATTAATTGGATTCCACTGATTAGTTGGTTTCTTACTCTGTGGAGGGTTAGGGAGGGATGAGAACAAAGTATGTTTTTCTCTATTGCTTAACTGTCCTATCTGTTTGATATATTGTTTTTAAAGTCAGTAGCTTAAAGCCTTTCACATGCCTTTTAGATCTGTTATTGATCTCAGTTTCCTAATCCAGCTGTATGTTGCAGATTGATAATAACCTGTGTTTCAGTAATAGATAAGAAGTAAACAATGCACCAGGTATATGATAGTAAAGGTAATATCTCACATCTACAAAAAAGGTTTAATATCTTTTTGGATGTTATTAGGATCACTAAGAACTGCTGGAGAAAGCTATTAATGTTAAAATCAGAATTCACATTTGCCAGTACGAACACATCATTCCTTTCTGCTGCAAAGCTTAAGGAGATCGTGGGGGGGGGAAATTATTTTCTTTGATTAGAATGATGCAGAAAACTCTCCTTGTGTCTTGTATGAATATTAATGGAGAAAATATAGAAAAGTATATTTGAAAAGTAGAGGTGACAATCATGCTGCCAAGTCCATTCTGGCTAATCTCTAATACAATACATGACTGTGCTAGGTAGCCTTATTTCACTTTGTATTAACTAAATATGCTTTTTAACCTGACTCTACAATATTTTGAGGGATATATTTTAATCTCTATATGTTTCCTTAGAAATTTCTCCTAAGATTTTAACCAGACAGGATTTGATTTAGGTATACACATGAGGAACTATGGTTATCGTTTTCCTGAATAATGTAATTACTGGTGTGTGAGTTTAAAAAGTTTGTGAAAAATTATTTTGTTTAAAGAAAGTCATTTCATAACCACTTGGAGAAAAATCTTTCAATATTATACACAATGATGTTTCAGAGGGTTGTTTCTGCCTGAAATCTTTTCTGTTTGTGTGCTCTAGCCTAACACTGTTACTCCCTTCAACACAAGCACATGCATACGCACACACAAGCTCATTCCTTCTTGATGTGGCATCTTCATGTTGTTGCCTAGATGGTGTATTTTCTCCCGGCTAGTGGCTATTTTTCCCAACCCTAAAAAATTCACTCCACTCGCTCCCATTTTTTAAGAAATTTCCTAAAGAGGAAGCTGTTTATTGTACCCTTAAATGCACTGCTCAAATAAAGCTACTTTTCAGATTGCCCCAGGGTGCCTGGGACTTCTGTGGAAGCTAAGCACAATCGTGATCCACAGGCTCCTCATTCTGTAAGTGAATCTGCATGTGTAGATGCCTATCCCAGTAAAAAACCCACTGATTTAAGAGGAGCATCACATAAGTCCAGGGTTCGATTTGTATGGGCTTCCATGAAGCATTAAGACCCATGGCAGAAAGAATCCCACTGTGCCAGTTACCCTTTTCTTATTCTCCCTCTTCTTCTTTCAGGCTCCAGATGCTCGAAGCCATCTGCAAACACTGGGAGGGCCCAATCAGCCTGGCACTCTATCTTTCTGATGCAGAGGCCCAACAATTTTTGCGCTATGCCCAGGGCTCAGAGGTTCTCATGAGCCGCCGCAATGTTGGGTACCATATCGTGTACAAGGAGGGCCAGTTCTACCCTGTGAATCTCCTGCGGAATGTGGCCATGAAGCACATCAGCACGCCATACATGTTCCTGTCTGACATTGACTTCTTGCCCATGTATGGACTCTACGAGTACCTCAGGTAAGTATACAAGGTTCTTTGGGTAAATCTGGTATCTTTTATTAGACCAGCTCAAATAATTGGGGAAAAAAAAGTAAATGTAGCATGAGGTTCTCCCTTCCACACATACTTCCACTGTGGAATTGCCTCAAGCCATAAGTAGGGTGGAAAAACAGCCTTAAGGCATATGAAGTATGTAAATACAGTACTAAGCAGAAGAAAGGAGTTCTATAGGGCAGTAAAAGAGGCTATTAACTGACAGTGTGATAACACCAGAAAAAGGGGAAACCATGTCTAACAGTAACATCATTTAGACTGCAGAATACTTTCTGAAGGTTAGCGGTGGGAGCAAGTTGTGAATTAAACTTGATCGAGCACAATTAAATATACGACAACATCCTTCATTAGCAGGGAGATGGTCTGGGTGACCTATAGTCTTTTCTATCCCTAATATTTATGGTTCTGTATGTCTGTGGTAGAGGAAAAATGCAAAATGTTATTGAAGTTGTTCTTTCTGTGACATATTGTTAACCCAGCACTATACCTTGAAAATAGGGTTATGATCCAAGCAGGTTTAATGTATGATTATAAGACAAGAGACTGTCAAGGCAGAATAATTACTGTGCTGAAATTGGGAGGGATAACCTCAGTATGCATTGTATAGTAATGAATGTGAACAAGTTAGGCTGAGCAAACTCTAGACCCTGAGCATTTAACACAGTCTCCTTTAATTGAGACCTTTCCCCTCTGCAGGGAAAGGCTGACCACCATAGTCTAGTGCATGGAGCAAGGATGACACCTTGTGGCCAAACCAGAAGGTTTCATTTCCTTTTACCCTGTTGATTTTCCTTGTCCTTTCCTCTTATTCTCACTTTCATTCATTTTTGCCAAAGGGCAGGAAGTCAGCTGGGGTCATAGGATCCCAGCAAGATAAGCATCCAATTTACTCTTGAAGGTGTTCAGTGTAGGTGCTT
>NW_017728931.1:48600945-48610318 GCF_001723895.1 Crocodylus porosus | reverse complement strand
TGAAGGTATCCAGCTTCTCAAGGTGTTCCTTCACGAGGTCAGCATTGATGGAGGGTAGGGGATCCACATCACCCGGATCTGCCTGTCCCATAGCAGGCATGGGCATCCGATAGGACTGATGAAAGACTGACGCAAAGTACCTATTTAATAGGTTGGCTTTTTCCTGGGCGTCAGTTGCCAGTTGTCCCATCTGGTTTAAAAGGACTTTTTGTTGTCCTTGATGCCTGAAGCTAGTTGGAGTTCAGTTGCAGCCTTGGCTTTCCTGGTTTGCTCCCTGCAGGACCGGACCATATTTGGCATAGAAGAGATCAGTGCATGGCTTTGCAGTCCTATTCTGAGGTTTATTCCATTTGCCCTATAAATATTGGGCCAGATTCACTGTGGTTGCATGTATATTTTACTCCATTAAAGTCAGTGGACTTGCACCCTTGGGTGTCTGCTATCAGTTTGACCCCAGGTTTCTTGCCTAAGCATGTCTTTTTGTGCCTTCTTGGAGAGTGAGATCCACAAAGTAATTCTGCCCCTGACACCCAGGCAACTCTTCCCAGGATTTGCAAAGAGGACTGTTGTTATTGCATACTCTTATTTACCTTGGTGTTGATTGATACACAGAATCACAGAAAAATTGGGCAGAGAGAGACTTCCAGAGGGCCTGTAGATCATCCCTGTGTAAACCATCCAAGGGAAGTATTTGTCAAGCTTGCACTTAAAAAGTTACAAAGACAGACATTCCACTGCCTCTCTAGATAATAATTTCCATTACTTAACCACCCTCATGGCTAAGTCTTCCTTCTCGCAGTTCAAGCCCATTACTTTTCATCCTGTCCCCTGTGGACACAGAACAATTGATTGCTACCCTCCTTATAACAACTTTGGTTTTTTTTATATTTGAAGACTTCAGTCTTCCTGTCTCTAGAGAAAATACTCCCAAGTCTTTCAGACTTTTCTCATATGCCCCATGCTTTCTGTAGACTGAGTCCCAGTCACAACTGTGACCATGGCCCTGTGGCTGTGATAATTTGCACATTCCAAAGGAAAGCACCTTATTCCTCCATACCTCCCTGGACACCGTAAAGGGAGCCAGCACAGAGCAAAAAGAGAAGAGGAATGGGAGAATGATGGAAAGAAATATGTTTGAGCTTTTAAAATAATTGTGAATTTGTAGCACTTAACTAACTAAACGGCCCCCACCTAGCAGAGCTGTTAGGAAATGACAATTACACAGAATGCAACAGCTGACAGGATGTGATGCTCCACAAGCATTTTTTCAGACCTCAGATCACCCAAACTCTGATTGCAATTATTTTCTGCTTGAGTAGGTCAAAACTGCCAATGACACTCTCAGAAGGAGCGTTTTCTGTAAATGATTTTTGTTAAATGATGAGCATTTTAAAGTAAAAGTGTGTGGCAGGCTGTAAGTCTGCTTTAAATAAAGATGGTCCCTGTATACTTCTTCACTGACAGTTCCTACCAGTGCTTCTTGTGGACAGTTAATTAGTGATATACATCTGAATCACAGAGATTGTCCCCTAGAGATGCACATGCAGTAATAGCAGCAGGCAAATAGAGAACATGTATGGTGTTCATGGCATGGCTTTGTAAAGGGAGAAATCCTTCTCTGTTGGTAACAGATTGATCTATCCATGCCCTAGATGCACATCTACAGCATAGGTGGTGAGGAGGAGGAGACCAGGTGAAACATTTTAAAATAAGGTGAAGAATGGTAAATGAGGGGAGACATTTGATATCATGAAGGTAACTTTTCAAAAGCACTTTATGTACAGTGACTTTGCCCAGAGTGGGAAAGGCTCTGACACTTGATCATTACTTTAGATGCATTTTTGCCAACAGCTACAGTATTTAAACTAGTTAAGCTATTTTGCAGGTATTTATATAAGGTCATTTCAGTATTTTTAATCTCCCTCAAAATTCTTTTCCCCCTGCCCTTCTTCTGTAGAATATGAGGGGAAAGAAATACATTGTTCTGATGCTTTCTATTCAGAAAGCAACAACACCTTCCTAGTTTGTGCTGAGGAGGAATATTCTGTTATCTGCTGCATTCATTCAGTTGTCATTCAAATCATCTTGTCATTACCCCAAATCCCAGTGCCTCTTTTGGTAGCTACAAGTATTGTATATGGGTCATCCTAACAGTTTTTCCCTCATAAAATAAGTTGATGAAGTCTTTCCATACACTATCCACAGCTGTAGTGTAGTATTAAAGTTGCTTGCTGCTGCAGCTATTGTAGAAGTTTCCTCCTGACATGACTGTCTAAAATGTACTTTGCACCTCCAGCAAGACATTAAACACAAACTGAGAGTTGATATCCTCATTGTATTTCCCTGTATTCATATCTCATGTGGGATGTGAAATATTTTTGGCTGCCATGAATGGGGGTAATATCTCTTTAAGAGAAAAGCTTCCCATTGTAGTCCTTAGTTGGGTCTGTTAGTATTAGTTGTGGGGGGGTTAGTTTTGGTTTTCTGAAAGGAAGCAATCTAATGGAGTCAGCACAAAATTGGGAACTCTTCCGTTCTAATCCTGGCCCTGCCACTGGCTCATAGATTGATCTTGGACAAGTCACTTCAGACCTGATCTAAAGCCATCTGAGTCAACGGGAATACTCCCACTGAATTCAACAGAATTTAAGATCAGGCTGCTAACCTTCCTGTGTCTTAATTTCTTCATTAAAAATAGGGATGTTCAGACCACTCTGCCTTACAAGGGGAAAAATTCTTAGTTATTGCTTTTAACACACAGTGAGTGTGTCTGTATGAGATGCTAAAGGCACAGTAGACTATTTCTGCTCTGCATTAGCACATCACGGTGAAAGCCATGCTAATGTGCAGAATTAGTCTACCACACATTAGTGTCATGTAAATGACATGTGCCAGCACTACTGTGCAGTAGTGCTGATTACAGCGCATCAAGTTAGTATCTGTTATTACAGGTACTAACTTAATGCACTGTAATTACAGCACATGTGTAGACGTGCCCAGTGAAGAAGGAAAGATTTATATCTGCATTTTGGAGCTAGTTCATCCTCTGAAGATATTCTTGTGACTTTAAATCCTTTTCCTCCACACCTCACAAAACATGGGAATGAAAAATGTAATTTTACATCCTTTCTTAGGTCTGATTAGTAGTTTATAAATGTAACCCAACCTTCACTATGTCTGAATGACATATCATGCAGTAAAGGCTGAACAGAAAGATACCTGGGAAACAGTTTCCTGGACAACACTAGCAAAAAGAAAGCTCTTCACAAAATCATGTATTCTTATTTTTGGGGCTTGGGAATAAACACATAGTAGAAAATAGGTGCTGATGTACTGAATCTGGGGGAAAAAAAACTTTTACAGGTGCAGTGCATAGATTCAAGTCTCTGCAAAGTTGGTTATCAAATATGCCGCTTTATAATTACCCTTCTATTACAGACATTCAGTGGCAACTATTGTAGAAATCTTTCAAGTTCAAACTCCTTGGGGTGGGGGAGGACGCGGCTTCAAAGAAAATCCAAACTGAAACCTATGTATAGGTCCAGGGAAGAAGAAAAACAAACGTGCTAGCCTGCTTCACGTTATGAAGAGGTTAGACTGTAATTAGAACAGTGACCCTATTAAATTAGTCTCGAAAAAAATATTTTGATCAGTACAGCTGAGCATGTGAAGTGAAGGGAGAAAGCCAGCTGAAGGTCTAGTGATAGTTCAGGATGCTATCCTAAGTCAAGACATTTTTCATTATCATCATCATCATCTTCATATACTATTAGAGTTCTATCCTGCCCTATCCAGAAAGGCTCAGAGTGGCCTACAATAAAGGATTACTACCCTCCTCAATTACTCAGTTTTACTCTTCTTTTTTATGATATCATCTCATTGGTTCTTTAGGTTTCGTTTCTAAATAGCAACAAAAAGGTGGTTTGGGGGAGAGCTTTCTCTGTTTCTTCCTTTCTCTTTCCCAGTTCTCAATATTCCAGGGGTGTAACAGAAGTACTGACTCACTGTAATGTCGTTTGCACAGCTGTGTGCCAACAAGGTATGTCAAGCCCAGGAACTCTTAAGATATCAGATAGACTAAATTAGTGCCTTCAATGCTATGAGAATAGAAGAAGGTGCAAGTTAAAGCAGGGGGAAGAATCATTAGAAATTGTATAAGTACTGGATTTTGTCACTCGGTGGTTCTGGCAGGTTGAGGAGGTTGGTTGTAGAGGTGTTATCTATTTACCTGTAGATACCGTAGACATTAGCAATGAGGAAGGAAACAAAGGGAAAAGTACAGAAAAGTTATAATGAGAAGCTGATAAAATCCATCAGCTGTGTAAAGTTTGTTGAAATGTGGCACTGGCTCCTTAAAAAATGAAAACTTTCAGGTAAGTTATGAAGAAGTCTCTTTTTATACAACAAACCTGTAGGGAACCCTGTGATACAAAACCAATCTGAATTCCCTAAAACTCAAATTTTATTAAATCTTTCCTCTTCTCTGATTGCAGCAGAAATAAATTTTAGATATTCTAGAGCCTTAAAAGTGGTTTGTTGGTTCCCTTTTGGTGTGATGACAGTGATCCCAATTCCTTCATCTCATAAGGCTGTAGGTAGTTTGTCGCCTGTCTTCATAGTCCTTGATTGCTCATTGCAATACCATAAAAGTCAGTACAGTAAATCCTGTTAAGGGGAACTGAATCTGACAGAGGGAAAGAGGCAGATTTTTATATGAAATATAAAGGTAATAAAAGGAAACTTGAGGCAAAGTTGTTTTGACTGGCAAGTATACTACAATTCAAATTTGGGGTAGCAGGGACTTTTTTGGATTTTATTTTCTTAGGAAAGTACAAATAGATCTGTCTGGAGCTGGAAATAGTGCAGACAGGTGCTCTGTTAGACTGCTCTGCTTTTGTTATTATTCGTTTGCATGTAGTGCCCGAAGGTCCCAAGCAGGATGAAGGCCCCTTTGAGTCAGGTATAGTAAACACGCATCAAGTCTCTGCTTTTACTGACTGCAAGCTGGAGTACACAGACAGACCTAGAAGGATGCAACCTGTACCCAGCTGCTCTGTACAAAAAGCACTTGTTTGTACTCTTTGTACTTGGTAGTAGTAGTAGTACCAGCAGCCACAACAGTACCTGGTTGTACATAGAGGCTCTGCGACGGGAAACAGAGTCCTTACACACCACCACAGTCATTGTTGCTGCTACAACTTATACTAATATATTTAGTTCTGCTAATTTACCTTTCTGGTGATTTTCAGCATCCCTTGTTATTCTAGTTCTGGCTTCCCACCTGATTTTGACAGACCAACTCAATTCTGACTTTGTTATTCTAAGCCAGGACTTCCCTCTGATCAGACATTCACAATTGTATCATAAGGGTTTTCTGACACCCACCCCCCAGTCTGTGTGGTGGATGAGTTTTAAATGAGCATTAAAATAAGGATGAAGGAATATCTCAGTGAACCTGTAGAGGGCAATAATACAAAAGTACAGAACAGAGTTTGAGCAGTGACCCTCTTTCTTTAAAATTGGGGATAAAATTTTGACAGGCTTACAAAGAATTATTCCCCAAAAAGCACTTTCAAACATTAGATAATGTAAAACCCAAAGCTAAGCTCCCAGCTAAACTTTACTACAGAATAGAGTTTGTCTGAATGGAAAATTGTTGTTAGCTGTTTCCTTAATCTGTAGTAAAATACAGATCAAAGAGCTAGGTCTTTAACTCACCCTTAATATTCTCTAAAAGGGAACAAGAAATTGGACCTGGTCAAAATGTTTACTCGCATAAACCTTTATATCATTGAACAGTCAGCCAGCATTGACCAGTCAAACACCTTGAACGTAAAAACTTGTAGAAGTGTATTGCTGTATTTGTTCTTAAACTGACTGGTTAAATGAGATGAGAAAAAAGCTGTGTATCCTGGTAGAATTCTCCACTTAACCTGCCATCTCTTTGTTCTTTACTTTGCAAAGTTTTGTGATTTGTCCAATGTTAAATTCTCCTACTTGTATTCATTGCTCTTCTCTGCCAGGAAGTCTGTCATCCAGCTAGACTTAGCCAATACCAAGAAAGCTCTGATTGTACCTGCTTTTGAGACCCTTCGGTACCGCCTCTCCTTCCCCAAGTCAAAAGCAGAGCTGCTATCTATGTTGGACATGGGAACCCTCTTCACATTCAGGTAACAAAGAAGGGTTTGTTTTTTTATATATTGCAGTCCTTTGGGTTTCTTGCTGCTCTGTGTACATCTGAATCACCCCTCTTGTGGCCAGTCAGTAGCTTGAGTTTCCTTTAAGAAATATTCTGGGAGTTTTCTCCAAATCATAGTGAGGCAATGCCCCAATAGCATACAGTGTACCTATGTTAGACCTGTAAATTCTATGTTCTGTCTACCATTTCCATAGAGGTCATGGCCTTCCTGCTACTTCAAGCTTTTTGTTCCTAAAGTGACTTCATTTTATTTTCATGTTTTTTACTGCATTGCAAAGTGTGCATGTGTGTGAATGTGAGGGAGAAGGAGGGAATAATTATACCCTTTGGTGGCTAAGCACAGACCAGAGACCTTTATCATTTGTGAGACCAAAAATAGTTCTCTATTCGCTAATTGGCCTCTGAATTGACTGATTAAGCAATTTAAAATGCTGACTGGCTGTGGGTCTTTTTTAACTATTAAACAGCACAATAACTAAATAACTTTCCTCAGCGGGGAAAAAAGCATCGTGGTATGTTAGTCTATGTGCAGAGCTAGGTGCATCTGAGTTTTAAGCTCAGCTTTGAAACAGATTAACTTTGTTGCCTGAGGCAAGTTGCTTACGTTATTTCCCCTTTAAGGCTAGAGACAGACATTCAAAAAGATTGAGCCTAAATTGATTCACTCTTTGCAGGTTAGTCTAACCTGGCTAGATTTGAAACTGGACAGACATTCTCTCGGGACTGAGGAAATTCAGGCACATACCTGCAGTGACTCAGGCTAGAAGCCGGGGGGCGCTAGAGCAGCCCTCCCTTCCCTTCTGCAGGGAACTGAGCTGAAGAAGGAGTAGCCAGGCCCCGGTAGGACTCTCGCACTAGGGAGGTCTGCCTGCATGGTGGCAGACTTTTCCCTGCTGGCTGCTCAAGGTACAGGAGTGTTGCCAGCCCCAGGCTAGCACTCTGAGGCTAGTGGGTAGGGGACGGGGGCCAGTGCATGTATCTGTTGATGATATGGAGCTTTTCAGTCCCCCTCCCTGCTTCATCATACTGTCTGCAGTAAACTGACAGGCAAACAAGCCAGCTGGGGGCTGATAGTGATAACGATCTCTATCACCTGATTAGCCAAACAATGGCCTCTCTCCATTACTTCAGACTTTTTAATGGCTTACTGCCTGACCTGTTGATTAGCTCCAAACAGCCTTAAGCAGTCACTGTTCTGTCTGCCTGCCCTAGTGAAATTGGGGAGAGACACACACAGAGACACCTCTTGACATTAGCTAGCATATCACATGCCTAAGGTCAGTGGGGCTGGGGTCTGTGCTGTGGAAAATGGGAGGGGGGGATTTCCTGCTTGAGCAGTGAGGGAGGGTAAGGTGGGGGCAGCCAGGCAGATCCTGTTGTGTCTGCAGTCTCTGCCAGAGCCTTACACAGCGTTAGCTAGCATACCACATCCTGGCTATGGTCTGTACTGTGGCAGAGAGGAGGAAGGGATCCCTGCTTAAGCAGTGAGTGGTGAGGAGATGGGGATACGGGGAAGTCAGTAGACCCTGCTGTGCTCTGCTGGAGCTCTGCCCACGGAGCAGATGGAGGGAGGGGTGGGGCTGTGCTGTGAAGCAGAGAGCTCCACCCAGCCCAGAGAGTATGCCAGGAAGCTGCGGGGGGGGGGACTCTGATTTAACTTAAAAACCAGCAAGGGGTCTGGGACAGACATGGCATAAACCGATTTAAGCCAAATCAATTAAGTGTGATACTTACTACATTCAACCAGGTTTATCTCAAACCAGTTTCAGCCATTTTCAAACTGGTTTATGTGTTCTGTTACAGATTTAAACCAGTTTCTGATCACTTAAACTGGCTTATGTGTAATGTCTGTCCCTAGCCTAAAAGGGGGAATAAGAAGTATGCAGGAAATTATAGACTGGAAGACCTCATTTTGATACTCAAGGAGTTACTGGAGCAAATGATAAAACAACCATTTTGGAAGCACCTCGAAAAGGAAGGGCTAGTAGTCAACATGGATTTGTTATGAACAAATCGTGTCAAAACAGTTTGATTTCCTTCTTTTACAGGGTAACTAGTTTGATGAACAAAGGGGGATGCAGTCAACATAACATAGCTGGACTTCAGCATGTTTTTTTATACAGTCCCAAGTGACATTCTGTTAAGTAAACTAGAGAAATGTGGGATAGGTGGAATTATTGCTAGATCAGTACATAATCGGCTGACTAACCAAAAATAGAGTAACTATAAATGCATCAATGGTAGAATGGCAAGAGGTTTCAAGTTGAGATTTCACAGAAGGTTGTTCTGGGTCCAGTGATATTTAACAGTTTTATTAAAGCCTTGGTTACAAAAAATGGAGAACCTGTTAATCTGTTTTGTAAATGACACAGAACTGGGAGGGCTTGAAAGCACTTTGGAGGATAGGAGTAGAATTTAAAAGGATCTTGACAGATTGGAGAACTAAACACTAGGCAAGTGATACTCAACCAGGGTGCTGTGGCACCCTGGGGTGCCTCAAGATCCTTTCAAGGGTACCATGCAATGTTAGCCCTGTTAAGTGTGCCAATATGGTTCACACCCTGGGTATCTTGAGTCTAAAAAAGTTGAGAACCACTGCCCTAGACAAAAGAATGAGCTCCAGCAAACATAAATGTAAGGCCTTGGCTCAAATAAAGAATGAAGGATTAATGATGACACAACAGCATTAGTAAGAAAGATATGGGGAGTTGGTAGATCACAGACTCAACATGCAGATTCAGTTTTGGACTGTATTAACAGGAGCATAGTATATAAGAAACAGGAGGCAGTAGTACCACTTGAGTTAGTATTGTGTCACGTGTACAATCCTGGCCTCAGGGAGTGTTGTGTACATTTTGGGAGAGGTAAGAAGTTTTTAAGGTGATATGTTTTATTGAACCAACTTCATATTTGGGGTAGCTATTAGGGTCGTGCGAAGCTTTGGGTGCCGATTCAATTCAGAGGAGATTTGGGCTGTTTCGATGGCCGAATCTCCAAATCCAAATCACATCGGGACCAATAAAAAGGTCCGCATCAATTTGAAGCTCTCTGAATCGATTCAGAAAAGATTCGGAGAGCTTCGATGATTCGGGCCGTCCCTGCCCACTGGAGCTGGAGCCAAACTTGGAGCTGGTAAGTAGGGGGTGGCGGAGTGGGGGCTGGAGGAGGGGGGAG
>NW_017728931.1:48598428-48600845 GCF_001723895.1 Crocodylus porosus | reverse complement strand
CACTGCCCCATGCTGCATGGGGGGCTCTGCCACAAGCCTCCCGAGCCCCTACTTACTCCTCCGGTGCCCCCATGCCTACCCCAGCTCCGGCCGTTTAAGAAAAAAAAACCCAGGAAAAAACCCCAGGACTCACCTGCAGCTCCTGCAGTGGCCTCAGGGCTTTGGGGGATTGTGAAAGAGCCGCCCACATGCCATGGAGCAGTGTGGAGCAGCAGGGATCGTCCCCCACCAGGCAGGAACTGGTGAACCTAGGGTTTTGGGGGTGGGGCGTTCCTTAAAGAGCCAGAGCTGTGGCAGGCAGGACAGCCATTGTGGGGCTGGGATAGTGGGGGGGGCTCATGCAGAGCTCCCCATGCATCATGGGGTAGTGGGGTGCAGCAGGGATCTCCCCCCTGCCTGGCAGCACCTGTTGAGTTGGGTTTTTTTTTCCAAAAAGCCAGGAGCTGCGGTGAGTGGCAGCCATTGCTGGGCTGGGAGAACGGGCGGGTGATGGTCCTGGGTCAGATTTAGCTAAATCAATTCAGGACAGCAATTCGAATCACCAAATCGAATCACTGTCCCCCAAATCGGCTTAATCCAAATCCAAAGCAAATACTAGCCACTTCACACAGGCCCTAGTAGCCATGTAAAGAAAGTTTGAGAGACTAGGTAAGTTTAGTCTCAAGAAAAAGGGATTAAGGAGGGACATGATCAGTGCATCTACATGTAAAATTAAGGAGGGGCAATAAACTCTAGTGCATATCGTGTTAGAGTTTATTGCTCCTGGGTGCACTGTTTGAACATGTGCCCAGGACTGCAGCACGTGTTGAACTGGGTCGGGGCAGCCCCTGTTGGCAGGGGCCTGGGGAGTCAGCTTACCAGCCCAGGGGTGTTTCAACCCAGTTCAACATGCTGCAGAGAGGCTGGCTGGGGTATGAGGGTGTTCCAGTGTGAGGCTAGCCAGCGGGCAGCTCCCTCACTGATGAACCCTCATGCCTTAGCCAGCTGGATCAGCATCTACATGTATGTTGCTGCACACAAAAATAAACTCTGCGGAAGGATAATACTTGTAAATACAAGTACTAACTTGCAGCAGAGTTTATTAGTTTCCAGCAACCTAACAGGGCCTCACGTATAGACACCAAAATGTTTACTGCAGAGCTAATTAGGCAACTACAGTAAACATTTTGTGTAGATGTGCTTGGTAGCAGTTTTCAAATATTGGAAAGGCTGCCATAAAGAACAGGGGAACAGTGATTCTCCCTTGCTGCAGAGATCAAGGTACAAAGCTATGAGTTTAAACTGCAGCAAAGCAGATTTAGATTAAATCTCATTTAAAAAAACAAATCTGTATCGTCACAACAGTAGAACAGTCTGCCCAAGGAAGTTGTAGAACCTCCTTCACAGGAGCTGTTTAAGAAGAGGCTGGATAAGCATGTGTGTGGGATTGTTTAGGAATAGAGCATCTTGTATTTATATAGAGGGATGAATTGTATGACCCTTGATATCCCTTCCAACCCTGTGTGTCTATTAATCTATGGTTCATCTGCCTTCTCAGTAAAATTATGGCAATAATATCTACTATACCTTAGATGTCCTGTGAGGACTGATTTGTGGACTTTTTAAAAAATATCATGTTGATAAAAAGTGCACGATATGGCCTACTAGATGAATTAGGACTTGGGAGACCGGGGTTGTATTCCCTGCTCTGCCACTGACCTGCTGTGGAATCCCTGGCTGGTCACTTTACCACTCTGTGCCTCTGTTTTCTGTCTGAGAATAATTATATATACTGTGCTTTCAGATCTAGGAATGAAAAGTGCAGTATCAGAACTGATCTGTATAGTTTACATCAAAGAAACATCTTTTCTTTTCCTTTTCTTTCCTCTCCTATCAGACTTTATAAAGATGCTTCTCTTTCCCCCACTGTCCGTATTCCATATCTCTCCACTTGCATTGGAGCAAATGCAGTTGTTCATGTTGCTGAATAGCAGCACCATCTGAGGTGAACTGGCAGCTCTTTTTATTTTCTGCACACATCACAGCAGCCAATTCATGAGGTAATAGTAAAAGAAATAGTTATGGTGGCCCAAGAGGCAGTTCACTTGGAAACAGCAATCCAGAGGTAACCAAAAAATGAGGGAACGAATCAAGGAGGTATATATCCGTCTCTGGGAAAAAGAAAGACCTGAGAATGTGGAATTTCTTCTCCCCTCTTCTTCACTTATACATAACAGTGCAAACGTATAGATTAACTAGAAGCTTTTGTAAAGAAAATAACTGCTTCCCTTCTAATCTAAAAGGACCTGTAATGGGAGGGGAAAAACCCAGCAAGATTTTATATCAGAGGAGTACTGCATCCAGTTTTGGGCTCCACAATTCAAAAAGGATGTGGAGAAGCTTGAGAGAGTCCAGAGGAGAGCCACGCGCATGATCAG
>NW_017728931.1:48540481-48598181 GCF_001723895.1 Crocodylus porosus | reverse complement strand
AAGGTCTGGAACAGCCTGCCATTGGAGGTGGTTCAAGCACCTACATTGAACACCTTCAAGAGTAAATTGGATGCTTATCTTGCTGGGATCCTACGATCCCAGCTGACTTCCTGACCTCTGGGCGGGGTGCTGGACTTGATGATCTTCCGAGGTCCCTTCCAGCCTTAATCAGCCTTAAACCCTTTTCAGCTTACATAGTAGTGGTTTTCCATTACTGGCATCTTCTTCAGTCCACGCTGTGCATTACACATGCACCCAAATTTTGAAGTCCTTTCTTGGGCAGAATTCTCTTTAACTCAGTGGAAGTTTTACATGAGCAGGGACAGACTCAGAACTGAAGAAGGACTTCAGATCTGCAGTAGATTTACGTGCTTCTGTAGAATATATTTCAGAAACTCTCCTCTAATCTTCTCTGGCTCATCACATTGCTCAAATCTATCAGGTGCTACACAGCAGCTGGGATCTTGGCAGAGAATTTCCACCTACGTTTTCAAGGTGCTTTAATAACTCTTCAGCTTGAAGCCAAGCTGGTGGGAGTGAGCTGGGAGGAGAACTGCTGTGACAGTGATTGCTGATCATTTCTACCTTATCCCAGATCCTCATAGCACATGGTAGACTATAGTCTTTCCCTTAGTGAAATAGCTTTTGTTACCTCTGTCCCAGATAGTGACCTTTTCTGCCTTTGGGCAGCTGAGTTGTACAAAATATCTCTCACTTACATCCCCAAACTACCACCAGAAGAAACAAAGGCATATAAGCTTTTTATAGTTGCTAAAATATGCTGTTTTAAAACCTCGGTGGCAGTGGAATATTATGTGAAATGACCGTAGTATCGGTGTTTACTGTGCCTTGGAATTACATCCCCACTTTGGACTTCAAACAGACATCAAACAGTGTCCATGGTAGATTATTCAATCATAAGGAAAACACAGAAGATAAGTGTCATGCTGAGATCATATAACCAGCAATGATTAGGTTCAGATTAACTGACTGAGGCACCAAAAGAGCAAAAATGAATACAGATTTGGATGCTTCTTGACTGAAACATTTTTCCATCAAAACATGCAGATTTGAGTTGACAGAAATTTTATGCAAATCCTCTTGGTTTCAGTGGATCATTTTACTCAGATTTTTTAAGCAAATTCAAAATGGGAATTTTTAAACATTTTTTAAATAAAATATTTTAATTTTTCCAATTGAAACAATATTTTGCTAAGAAATTTACTCTCACAACTTTTTTATTATTTTTAAGCTTTAATAAACCCACAAAACCAAAATGGTACATTTCATTTTGAGGGGAATAAATGTTTCATTCATTCCAAAACAGGGATTTTACTGTTTTTTTTTTTACTTTCTGTTAACCAGCATACTTTAAAAAAATTATACCAACCTGAAATGATTTTTTTTCAACTTTTTGGAATTCCCAGCAAACCAAAAAATCACGTGTTCACAGTCCTACATATGATTAGTCACACTGAAGGTAATGAGTTTTGTTATGATCTTTAGGCTAAGCACATATTTATATGCTTTGGAAAATGAGAACGGCTTGAAGGACAAGACTGACTATAGTTGTTGTCAGGCCAAAGAGAGAGCTATAGATTAGCAGATCAGATCTTACCACTCAATCTCCAGGATGCATGCTTGGTAAAAATTCTTCATCTTGTTTAGTTAGTTTCTCTTGATGTACAGGTTTGTAATAATATCTGAATATCCTCAGCAGAGCTAAGTTTTCATAAGACAGTCAGCCTTTTGTGAAAAGGTACTTTCAGCATGTCTGTAGCCCTAAACTGTCATACAGGAGGCCCACCAGCCTAATTATTCTTGCATAATCAGAGGGCGATGGTATTATTACAGCAACCTACATCCACCTCCCACTTTCTTCTCATCTTAAACCTGCTGCTTCTGCTTTTCTTACCAGACATATTTCCCATGAGACACAATTATCACTTAATGCATAATGCAACTGCATATGTGTTGCATTGTGTTCCCAGACAGCAAGATATTTGATCCCATAGTTTATCTAATTAAGAACCAGATTTTTCCCCTCATCCTGAGAATGAAGTAACGTATTGATTGCTCAGATATGAAGTTTTGCTGCAAATGTTTGTAGTTTCTACATGCGATCCTGTAATATACCACAAAATCACTTGATTCTGGAAAACAAACGAGGACTCCCTCCTCAAGCCATTTCACTTGCCCACCTGTTCTCTTCTCTCCCATATCCATATGCAGAAAAAGAATTGTTCATAAGAGATCCTTGGATATATTCTGGTATAGTTCGTTTAGGAACATGCTGCCACACTTCAGGCAATTTTAAAGAGTCTTTAGCCTTTTTATACAAAATATTTTGATCATCTCTATGTCATTTCTTGTGGGCAAGTGGTCACTTCAGGTAACTACCATCACTGTTGCCCAAATGGGCATCTTAAAGTCAGCTGTCTGGGCAGGGAGGCCAAGATCTGAACAGACTTGGAGAGTATACGATCTCCTACATATGCCATGTTCCCAAAAGTGGAACATGGAGCTCCTTTATTCAGGGCCCATGTTTCCCCAAAACTCCTCCCCTTCTTTGCCTCCACTTCCTTCCCTTCTGCTTTTGTCTCCTTCTCCCCTGCACCCACCCTCCCAGTATTCTCCTCGCTTTTCTTTTTAATTTCCTGCTTTTCTCTTCTGTGGTTTTCTCTTTCTTCCCCCCACAGATATACCTGTGCTGCAGCTCTTGCCTATATTACAACCTCTGAGGGACTAGCAATAGCTGCAGAGTGAAAATGAAATACTCTGGTCACTTTCATTTTTGGCTCTTGTTGATGCCACTGAGGAAGCATTATCAGTAGGAGCAGCAGCACTTGACTGATTCTCTCCAGGAATTAGTTAATTAGCCAATGTTTATAGGGTGCTTTGAAGATACAAATCACTCCATAAGTGTTTAGTGGTAATTATTATCATTATCATAATTAATTTCAAAATGCCAGAAGTGGGATGATGAAAAATGCAGCATTCCGCACACTCCTATGTCTGTTTCAAACCCCTGTTGTGATTATGTCTTTTTCTAACATAGACAGCTATCCAGTAGAGAGTGGATGGAGGCAATCAACTCCTTTCCTAAAATGGGTAATAGCTGTTAAAGGCTTTTGATCTCTAGCAGCTCCGAGAGGATGCAAATCAGTGACGTACAGGTGAAAGGCTTTTTGTTATCGGATACCAGGGTTGACTAGCACCCTTAAAATGATGCCTCATCTTTCACTTATAAAAGCTGAATCTTCCAAAGGATATGAGATGCTGTATAGCACAGTGATGTCCTAATAGTCATGTCCTCCTGCGCTGTTCTCCTCCAGGATAAAGAAAGGCATTGAACCCTTAGCTTCTTTCAGTGTCTTCAGATATTATAAACCATAAAAAACCCTAGACTCTATACTCTTTGTCTGTAACTTATACCTCTGTCCTTCTGCTTCTTTACGGTTTTGTAATATTATGAGAACTTTGCAGATCAGAACAAGAGCTTAGGCTCTAATTCTGAAAATATTTGTTCACATACGTAACTTTAGCCATGAGGTGCCTCCTTGAAGGCTGTGTTACCTATATGGCACAGTTGCATGATATTTTTGTCCCTTCTGTTATACTTCTCAGAGGATTATAGTACAAGTTGCTAGCTGTATATTTGCTTTGTTATTCAATTCATGATTCTAAGACAAGAGCCTGTCGCATTGATTTCTGGAAAGGTGTGAGAAGAGCAAGTAGGTGAGAGAAGCATTGATCCTTGTGTTAATGGGGAGGACATAGGTAGATCTTAAAAGGGACCTGCTGTGACATAAATAAAATGATCAAAATAGAAAACAATCCTTTCTTGTAAGTTGAATTGTTGTTCTTATATAGGAGCATATGGACAATCCACGGTACATGAAATATCTGTGATGTCATGTAAAGCATTTCTGTGAGCTTTGACTTATTAATTTAATTATTTATTGGGGTTTCTACAGCAGCAACAACAATAACAAGAAGAAGAAAAAGAAATAGTACTTATCCAGAGCTCCAGGTATCCCTTACACAGTGGACTAAAAATAGAATATAAAATATGCCATGAGCATCGCTCTGTTTTAGCAATATCTGATTTTCAAAGGTCTTACCTGAACTACAGAGTTTCATTTCCATTTTCCAGCATTGATACAGCTACATGGTTGTTTCAATGTAAATATGAAATGTCAAAGTATAAGCTCACGATTTTTATAATTATTGTTTCCCATCTGAGACACAGATGGTCCTTTACAACTGTTCTTTTGACAATTAACTTCACCAGCCTGATGTATAGAAGCATCAAGCACATAGAGGCGCTGGGAAATGCTTCACAAATGGCCAGTGTACCATTTTGCTGATTATATAGTCTAAAAACGACAAAGTAGACTGTACAATCAACTTCTTCATTTTAAATGGTTTTGTCTAATGAATAATGTTATTCTGGCTGGAATGATATAGTTGGGGATGCTCCTGCTTTGACCAGGGGGGTGGACTAAATGACCTCCTGAGATCTCTTCCAACCCTAATTTTCTGTGATTCTGTGTTACATAGCATTGCCAACATGTGCCCTATTTCACTGCTCTCCCATGTCCATGCCATTTATATCTGCTTAAGGTATCACGTCTGGACAAAAGGGCATGCGCCAACGAACTTTGCTAAGTGGCGAACTGCCACCACCCCTTATCGAGTGGAGTGGGAAGCAGACTTTGAGCCATATGTTGTTGTGAGGCAGGACTGCCCAGAATATGACAGGAGGTTTGTTGGATTCGGCTGGAACAAAGTAGCTCACATCATGGAATTGGATGCACAGGTGAGAAACAACTCCTGAACAGTCGGCCTGAGGGGGTGCATGTTTGTTTGTTTTTTAATGAAAACCTTGTCCTGTGGAGTTAACTCAGCTTCTGCATCATAGAATCACTTGCCCAGGTATATTGGACTCTGCAAGTGATTGTTTCAGCTGCAAGAGAAAGCCCTCCGTACTATTTGTTGAGAATTAAAAGAATTGTGCCTTGGTTCCTCACTTAATTAAATCTAAGAAGAGTCTCTTGTCTCAGAGGCACACTGCCCTCCCTACTCTCCATGTCTTTTCGTGGGTAGTAGTTAGCTACTGACTGATTAAGAGCAAATTATTTACTACCCCTACCCATCACATACTGACTCACCTGACTCATGGAGTTTAGTTAGACGATGCTGGTTTGTTGAGTCTGAACTGCTTAATATGAGACATCTGAGGTTTGATGAACTTCGCTGAATCACAGGCAGGGCTCCAATGGAGCCTTGCCTGGACTTCTGGTAGACTGCCCCAGCCTGCCTGGAGATCCTACATGTGCCAGGTCCACAGCTCTAAGGTAATTAATGGGACTCCAGGATTTGTGACTCTGGTGTAGGACTGCCAGGTAGAGTGAACCAGGGTTGGGGATCCTGAGATTCCAGAAAGCCCCCCTGTTTCACAGCAGGATGTCTGTTATTAAATATGACATTAAGGAAAAAGCTGATTTCTCTGAGCAGCAACAGCAGGGTCTGGAGTAACAGATAATTCATGGGAATTAGCAGAACTTTCAGGCTTTCACCAAATTTTGAACAGACAGGCTTTCAAACCAACTGGAAGTTTTGCTTTTCGATCAGCCCTGTTCTGCTGTAATGGCCAGCCACCATTTTGAGGGCAAAGTGCCAAGGTTTTGGAGGACCTTTTCTGCTCACTCTTCCAACCCAGAGACGTGTAAGGAAAATGGCCACTTCTTTTTCTGCAGCACTAACATGTGAAATGTAGGCAGGCTGTGCATTCACTCATGTATGGAGAGAGATGGTCCTTTTGCTTACAGCTCCACATAGTTGCTGTTTTTCCTCTGTATCCGAAAATAGTGTTCTGAATGGGGGAACCAGGGGAGGGGGGCAGAAGGGAGGCTCTCACCAGGAGTGGGAGAAAATGTCTTATATTGTCTTTAGTAATGATACTTCACACTTAAATTGTACAGTGCATTTTACAAACACTAATCAATTAAGAATCAGCTGTGCAGAGTGTCAGTGTAGTGACTTGTCCATTAATCTGTGTAACCAGAATTACATTTCCAATTGCAGCTCTCCTGTAGTCTTCGTGGCTTAGCTCTTTTCAGCAGAGGCATTTACCCAGCATTGAGTTTTACACAAAGGAAATTCAAAGAATTTTGAAAGCAGATTGTAGCACAGATATTTTGAAAAGTTGTTGGGCTGGAACTGCCTCTGGGGATGGTTTTCTGCATTCCTCCAATCTCAAAACACACCTATTTAGGAGAAACTTAATTTGTAACGGCTGAGGGACTGAGCTGTTTTCCTTCAGGGGGCCTGTCAATCTGGAGAAGACTCAAAATTACTGGGCCACAACTCTCACCAAGCAATGAGAAAATGATGCTGGGCATCTCTGATGTCCGTGAGCTGCCATCAGTGATCAAGTTTGTAATTGCTGCTCAGCGGCTTCATTCTTCCAGTATCAGCGGCAGAATCACATTTTGCTACCACAAAATAGTTCAGTGTTCTTCAGCAGCCCCAGCATCTGCCCAGGAGCCCCTGCTGCTACAGCCTTTCAGATTGGCAGGGAAGAGGGAAATAATTGTTCTGGGAGGATTCAGATGTCTTTTTTTTCATTCAAATATGTAACTAATGATAGCCCCTGCCCCAAAGAATTTAGCATCTTTAAGGTAGAGCCTGAGGGCCCCACACGTGAGACCATCATTGCTGTAGGAAAGAACCCTATCATGCATCCATCGACCCCCACCTTGGCTCCTGGAACTGGTTGGCGGCTAGAGGCCTGTCTTTGAGCCTCCCAGCTCAGCCTCTTTCAAAGCGCCAGGACACATGACATGTTTACGCCAGTGTAACCTGACCTCATAGTGATGTAAACTAAGAGCAGATGCATGACATTTAGCCCAACACAAGAGTAACTTATAACTCGAATTTGCAGTGGGGTCACCCCAGTCAGAAGCAGAGGGTAAAACTTCACCAGTGAAAATGACGTAAGTTTAAGTGTCCTGTTTCTGCATCTCCCCTGGGGGTAGTCCACTGGCTTCACCACCTTCTGGCAGTGAATAGCTGCAATAGTGCCAACTGCCTCAGCTCGCCCAGGAAAGCTGGTTGTCAGTTTGCTCCCAACAGTAACTTAAATTGGTATACAGAACTGACATAAATTGCACCAGCATTAATCTGTTGTGTGTCCAGTCTAAAAAGGACTCTGTAGTAGTACTAGTATATATTCAGAAAAGGGATGTCCAACTGGTGGCTGGCAGGCTGTGTGCAGTCCCCAAGGGGTTAACTTGCAGTCTTCAGTCTCCCAATCTTGGCACCGTTCCCCTCACTGCTACCACCAAAGTCTTTGGACTCCCCCTTTTTTCAGCTTCCATGTCCTTCCCCTGCCCCTGAGGGTGGCACAGTGCAGTCTGCAGGGCTAAGGGGCCCACAGCTGGGAGGCTCAGAGGACCCCACGCAATGCAAGAGCACAGGCACAGTGCATTGGGGAGGGGGCATGCCTGCTGCGTGGCTGAGGTGGTGCTGGCATGGGGCATAGGACAACCAGTGCAAAGTCCCCAGTGACTCAGAAATTGGACAGCCGTGATTTAACATACTGATAACACATAAAGTCCCAAGTTAGGATGGGAGCTATGTGCAAACACAAAAAATGCATGTACCCCCCGAAACATTTCCAGTCTACAGACACAAGCAGACAGAAACACTAAGGGATGTGCTTTCAAAACTTACGTTGCTTAGCCATTTAGTTTTTGAAAAAAACTGCCCAGGGTTTCTTATGACGAAACTTGCAGAGTGGCAAGTTTGGCTTTGGCTTACTTTTACACTGTATTCTCTTCTGCAGGTGTTGCCCTTAGATATTGGGTCAGATAATCATCAGGGCCCCATAGCTTCAAAGCCGTATTTTATTGTTCTTTCTATTTCTTGCTGCTTGTTGTTTCCCAGCAGTTCTAACTCTCCAGCTTAAAGGATTCTGTTTAAGAAGCAGACTATTTTGATTCTTGCTGTAAAATTGTCACCTTATAACATGAATCTGTCAGTTCAGAGCTTCCCCTTGTTTCTATAAAACGTGTTGGCACATATAGTTTGCTATCAAATATTCTCATGACTGCCTAAGCAATATTGCATCTGCACTGTAGTATCAACTCCCTAAATTGGGATAGTGGGGGTTTGAGTAATCTGTTTCTGGGGGCTTCAGTGAACAAGTATATTTTTTTTCCTGGGAATTGCCAGTCTCCTCTCAATTTATGGGGTTTTTTTGAGAGAAACTATTTCCTAGCAAGAACACATTTGTCTATTGGAGCTTTCTGTGAATATTCTGTGCCTCTGCAGAGGCTTCTAAAATTGCAAGAGACTTGAGCTTTCATCCTAAATCAGGGGAAAGCACGAGCCTCTCAGAACTGGCATCTCAGCAAAAAACAAAATACTCTGGAGAAATTCCCACTGGCAGCACCTCTGCCACAAGGTGCAGGGTCCGAGTAGTAAGCTGAACCAGTCCTGGAAGTGAGGTTAATGAGGCAGAGCAATCACCCTTCTAAATAGGGAGCATCTGAAAACAAGAATTCTGCTTTGTAAGAATGCTGAGGTTTTCAGGCTTGTTTGGTTTCTGCAGCAGACCAGAACTGATGACTTCCTAAATGCTTCGTAACAAAATAAGGGGATCAAAAGAGGGAGAGATCCAAAATACTCAGGCTTGGTGGTTAGCATGTTCAGCTGCACTGTTGGAGACCCAGGTTCAGTCCCTATAATGCTTCCTGCTGAACAGGGAATTGAGCATGGGTCTCCTACATCCCAGGCCCTACTCACTGCATGGTAGAGTCTAATGACTTTTTAATTAGTTCTAACAGGAAAGCTTGAGTGTTATGACCCCTCCTATGGAAATGGGTAATGAGAGTTCAAGAGGACCAGGCAACATTTCAAACTCTTTATTGAACAACACAATGCGAGTCCCAAAAGGGTTGACTCGCTGGATGGTGTGGCAGCAGTCAGCCATGTGTGCTCACTGTCTATTGGGCAGTCCAGCATGGATGCAGCGGCAATGGTCTGGCTCTCTTCAGCACCAGTACTTCCTCACTCAGTTCCCACAGCTTTTAGTCTTATAAGTACAGTGATCTTAACATTAAATGTGGACCACAAACAGTATTCAGCATAAGGTCCAATATTCACACAATAAATGCAACATATTAAGTAGCCAGTAAGCGTATAATGGTGATGGGCTCAGGGATTTGTTACTATCCCCAGCCTTTTGTCTTGGTGAAAAGGGTATCTTTTTAAGTAAGAGTGACTTACTTAACTAAAAGTTACATAGAACTCAATGCAGAATACAACTTAAAATAAGTGTATGACCTACGCAAGGTACTTACTTGACCCTGTAAAGGCTTACACATATATAAGAGGTGTTTTATCCTGGGTCACAGAGGTGTATATGGTGTGACCTGCAAGAGGACCCTCCAGATCCCTTACAGCAATGTGAGTTTCCATGAATCAGAATTTTTCAATAAAAAACTTTTTATCACAAATCCCTGACCAGCTCTAAAGAAAGAAAATGGGTAGAATACCTCCAGAGGAAAAGATGGGTGGCAGTTGAAGCTCACAGTTGCTATAAGTATACTGATCAAACTGAGCATTTTTAGCATGAGCACAGGTCAAACTGGAAAAAATGTGTTTTTGTCTGTATAGCCTATTGCAGCCCTCCTGAGCAAAATAAGCCATGGTGACAATTGTGTAGCTTTGCTGGTATGCTTGCATCTATACCAGGGACTACTTCAAGCCTAGGTACAGCAGAGATCTCACCTCATTGCTCCCCTGCTATGATAAGAAAAGATTATTGTAGACCAGGTTTAAGATATTATGCTAATTCTGTACCTCTATTACTTTGGTTTCCTTTTGTGTAAGCATTTTAAAGGGAAAGGTAGGATTCATATCTTCCATTTACATCATTATACATCATTTAAAAGAAAAAGAGATTGGCTTGACCAGTCTCCTCTGTAGTTACATTTTTCCCTCTGTGCTTTACATTGCACCATTATATGTGCCACAGCAAAGACCGGTGTACATGTGTGAATACAGAGGAAAGGTTCAGTGCAGGAGAAGCACTTCTCACTGCTGATGTCTTTCTTTTCCAGGAATATGAATTTATAGTGCTGCCCAATGCCTATATGATCCACATGCCGCATGCTCCCAGCTTCGACATCACCAAGTTTCGCTCCAACAAGCAATACCGCATCTGTCTCAAGACCCTGAAGGAGGAGTTCCAGCAGGATATGTCTCGTCGCTATGGTTTTGCAGCTCTCAAATATCTCACGGCAGAGAACAACAGCTAGCACGACAGAACTCATTTATGGAAACAGACACTGAAGGGAGGAGCCACTTAATGTTTGGGGCCCAGTCTTTTAACTTGGAACTGAAAGACACTTTTTGTTTTTATATCATACCCAGCAGTTCTAACAGTAGAAATTTGAAGTGACATGACTTCAGACTGCTCTCAGTAATCGCCTCCCTTCCCCCCACCTCTCCACTCCTCCCCTTCCAGCCTTCAGCTTTAGTGTTTGCAAAGGGTGTATAAGAGAGGCTGGACATGCACCTATCATACCGCACAGAGTTGGGAGTGGAGAGTAGGAGGGGAAGGTTTTTGTTCTCAGAACTGCAGAGCAAAGAGAAAATATAGGATTTCATGTTGCTATTTAATAATTCCACATGCTTTTTATTTGTAAAGGAAGATCTTCAGGTCACTGTCCTGTAAAATGCAAATTTACACTACTCTAAAAGGGAACTTTTACCTATGGACTTTCACAGTGGTCCTGATCATATGGATGGCCTTGTTAATGCAGGATGAGCCAAAGGTCTGAATTAGCCTTGGAAATGGAGGGGAAACATATACAACACTGCACTATAGAGAAGGTGTGTTACTGGTGTAGGCATTTTCATGGCATCAGCTGATCTTTTATCAAATTAATTCTGTTTGATTTGGAAACCTCCACCCCCCTGCCTTTCTGCCAGCCCTACCCTCCATTCCTTTTTGTTGAAAGGAAGTGGTCTCCTTCATGTCCATCCCCTGCTGTAGAGGTCCAGTAAAGAAAAGTGGTGCCTCTGCCAGAATATGAAGGGACCTGTCAGTGTAAGGTCTGTTTTCACCAGAGCAATTTGTTCACACGTGTCTAGTGAAATACATGGGCGCATTGTAGCCTGTTACCATTTTAAAGGCAAGAAGAGGGATGTTCCCTAGAATGCATTTTCTGCTGGGGATAGTAACCAGCGGGCTCTTTCATTGCATGTCCAGTGGTGAAAGCATTGCGCCGTGGGCTTTAAGTGGACTTCTTTGCTGAACAGGAAATATAAGCGTGGCAGCTAGACCTCAGCAGCCTGGGTGCTGTCAAGCTGCCTGCTGCAGGCTCTCAGAACTACTTCGTTAAAGGAGTTTATAATAAAAGGAGAAAACTGTGAGGAATAAACTCCCCATTTTGAGGGGGAGAAGAGAATGTGTTGGGAATCTGAGTGTGAATGTTTGCTTGAATGTGGGCTGGTCAAGTTCACAACCTCAACATCCATAGAAGTATTTCAGAGGGTGGACAGGACATCTAACAAGCAAAACACACACAGAACACAAGACACTGGACTTTCTACCATTTTCTTTATTCTTCAGTATTAATGTTGTGTTTACATTGGATGAAGAGATGAGGTTTAATGCACTACCCCTTCCAGGGCTATTTGTATTCAGTTGCAATGTTAATAGAGACAGCAGAATCAGCTAAGAGAGAAATGTGTCTCTCTTCCTACCCCTAGTCATGTAGGACAATATTTAGCGACACCTCTGCCTGGACTGCAGAATGGATCAACACCGCATTTTGCTCGGTTTATTCTGTCGTTTTCCAGTCATTGGACCCTCAGCCCTTTCTCCCCTGCTAATCACTTTAGATCTCAGTTTTCTTTCTAACCTACAACTCCAAGGTTCTATTTTTCAGCACATTCAAGACAGCTAAGCCAGATGTCTGAAGTACAAATGTGAGTTAGGCTGAGTACATTTGAGAAAAGAAATGCAAAACGAAAAAGAAAAAACAACAACAACAAAAACAAAACAAAAAAGGAATATAGCAACATTGTTGACAAGAAGGGGAGGGAGGCTCTATGTAATTGTGATTTTTTTTCCCCCCCTGGTATTGTTGGCTGTGTAAGTATATATCACTGTTTAATTTTTCCAAAGTGCTTTTCTCTTTTACTTAATGGCTTTATGAGAAGATTTATATAAAAAGGTTTGAGGGGCGAGGAAAAATCAAATAAACACTAAGCCCTGACTGTGGTATATCAGAAAAAAATAGAAACTTCCCTCACTGCTGAGGGCTTAAATCTGCACTGTATAATACTCTCCCACCAACTGCTCAGTATGAGTAAGGGTGACAGAGTCTATTCGTAACAGAGACTAAGGAGTGATGTGAAGCACTGATTTTTCCCTATATGAATTTGCTGGCAGGTCCTTCAGTGTAACTAAAGCAGTTTCATACAGCACTGTTTAAATTCTGGATGTTCACTTGTTCTTTGTTTCACAATGATGCCCCAGGGTGGGAAAGGAACACCATTCTCCATCAGTGTTGGGTTCAGGCTAGATTGTCCTACAAGGCACAACCTGTAGTATGGTACATTGTTCAGCTATGCCATAGCAACGTTAGCTATGGTTCCAGCCCTGCTCTGTCTTTTGGTGGTGATGTGGGGTGGGCCAAGTAGTAATTTGTTATTGGCTTATGCCAGCAGCTACTTACTACAGCTCATTATGGAGGCTTACGTGTGCTAGCTGAGATAAAGATGGCTAGCTCAAAGACATCTACTATGTTGGAGAGGTACAATATTTCTTTATGGAATCTGTGCTGATTTATTTCCATCCTGCCATATTTATCTAGTGGTTATATAATCCTGTTTTATTATCATTTCACTTAATTTCTTTGCTATCAGATTAGGTTTGCTTACTCTCTGTAATTAGCAGAATCCTTCCAGCACCATACAAAAGTACATTTGTGGTACTCTAGCCCTCTGCTACAGTTGGTGATTTTAATGACAGAATGCATATTTCTCTTAGCAGCCTGGTTATTTAATTCTTCTATTCCTCTGAGCTCTTTGATGAATACCATCTAGACCCGGTGACTATAATAATCTTTATAGATTCTTTCTAGCGCCTTCTCTTTTGACAAATCAGTCTACGACATTATTCTAACTTTATTACTTAGAAAGAGTGGGTCTCTGGGTTAGGTGTTCGTCCAACATGTGCTGTGGTAAAGACTGATGCAAATAAACCATTAGTTTCTTGGAAATGCCCTTACTGTCTTTAACTGCTCTTTTTAGTTCATTAGGGGCAACTTGTCCCACCAGTTATCTCAGGCTTTCTCCTTCTGGTATACTGAGAACATTTGTTTTTTTGCTTTATATTTTTAGCTATTTTCTCTTTAAATTGCCTCTTAGCCCACTTGGTTTTCATCTTACCAGTTATACTCTTTTGCATGGGCTTTGACAGGCCTGGATTTCCATTTTCTGAAGGTTATCAATTAGGCTCAAATAACCTTTTGAAACTTACAATTTAATCATGCTGCTATTTTCTTTTCTTTCTCTTTTATTTGTTTAAGTAGGCATACATGATCTCTGTGACTGTGGTATTCATAGGCATCTTCCATGCTGAGTTTAACTATTTTAATTTTGACTTAGGGCATTTTTACCTGTTTCTTTTTTTCTTTTTAAATGCTTCCCTTTTGGTCAGCTGTCACCATGCTAGTTTTTTATGCCATTCCTCTACCAAATGATGTTGGACTGAATTATATTGTGGTCGTTATTACTGAATAGATTAACTGCATTTTCTTTTTAAACCAACTTCTGTATGTTACTTAGTATAAAGCTTAGAACAGCCTGTTCTCTTGTGTACTCTAAACTTGTGTTGTTGAGATGCAGCTGATTAGGATGCTGAGAAGTTACTTCTCTAAATTTTGCCATTTGGTAACATTTGCCCAGCCTCTGTATGGGTCACAGCTATTTCCTATTATTAATGTATTATTAGAGCAACCTCTTTTTTTTTCCCCCCAAACATTATGCCTGCAATATCATTTTCCTGATCAAGAGGACAGAAACATAGCCTTATTTGTAAATTTGTATTCTTCTAGTTTGGGATGTGTATTCTGCTCCGCTTACCTCTCCACTCAGAAATTTTAACTCAGTAGATTCCCTGGAATCTTTCAAGTATGAGTGCTGCACCCCACCACATGTCTATCATCTGTATAAATTATATCAAGGTCTGACAGCATCCTGTTGATTTCTGACATTCCACCATATATCAGTAATGTCTGTTAGTAGGGGTGTGCAAAACAGGCCGTATTTGATTTGGATTTTGCCAAACCTAGGGACAGCAATTCAATTAATTGATTCAGATCACTGTCCCCGATTCGATTCAGCCGAATCTGAAGATTCAATGCTGATTCAGAGAATCAGTGATTCGAACATAGACACTGCTTTAAATGTTTTTTCTACATACCCTGAGGTACCAGGCACAGCTCATGATCGCTGTGATGCTGGGGCAGATCGAGCGTCCCACAGGAGCGTGGCAGGGGTGGGGCCCGTGTGCTTGGTGACAAAAGTACTTTCGGTCCACTTCCACGTCTGCCGCCAAGCACGCTGGGGGCCCTCCCTGCACCTCTTAGGCTTGGAAATTGGCCGTGAGGGAACTCCGGGTGCGCCCCCCAGACCCAGGAGGCACCAGACGCCAAGCCGGGGGGAAGCATGGAGGAACCAGAAGTGCTTCTGGTCCACTTTTGGATCTGCTGCCAAGTGCACTGGGGAGTCCCCCGTGCTCCTATGAGACACTCCATGCACCCCAGCATCTCAGCATTCATGAGCTGCCTGGTACCTCAAGGTATGCAGAAAAAACATTTAAAGCTGTGTCTATGTCCAAATCACCAAATCTTTCTGAATCTCTCCGAATCGATTCGGAGGGTTTTGATTCAATTCGGAAGGATCAAAGGGTCTCCTGATTTGATTCGGATTTGGAGATTTGGCCACTGAATCAGGCCAAATCTCTGCCTAATTGAATCATGGATCAAAGCTTCGCACGGCCCAATCTGTTATCTCAAGTTCTTCTTCCATTGCCAAACATTCTGATTTCCCTATTTTAGCTTGTAAGTTTCCAAATTGGGAAATGTTCTAGATTGTATTTTTAGCTCTGCACTTTTCAAATTAAATTCCTTAGCCTGAAACTCTGATATATTTCCTGGAATTTAGTAGTATTCTCGACCTGTCCTATTACTCATTTCACCATAATTTCCATTTTATCCCTTACTCGATAAAGACATACCTTTATATTACTGACATCCTTAGCAGATGGCTTTGTCCTTCCTGAGCTGTCGTTGGACCTGTCAGGTTTCCTCAAGCTCCTACTTTCAATAATTCTCTCAAACCTTGCCAGTTTTCTGTGCCAGGAATCTGGTTCCATTTAGCATGCATGTATTTGGTTTTTTGTTTTTTTAATGGAGCCCACTAGTATTCTCTTGGGGCCCCTCTACACATGCAGGTAAAGGGACCATGGGGTCTAATGCGTAATCCACACAATTGCACCTCTTGCCATGCCATACATGCATGGCAGGAAGTGTGATTTTGGGATCATACATTAGATCCCATCGCACGTTATTGTTGGTACAGGGGAAGGCTGATCCCGGGCTCCCCATGCACCAGCAAGAAATAAGCTCCCATGGCTGGGAGCCCCCTTAATTGAGGGACTCTGAGCCATGGGGGTATCTCATACACCCCTGGGCCTGGGGGATTGCAGCTGCCATGATCTCCCTGTGGGATTGCAGCTGCCACTGGGGGTACGTGAAACCTCCAGGGCTGGGGATCACAGCTGCCATGATCTCCCAGCATCAGGGGTACTGAAACCCCCAGGCCTGGGAGATCATAGCTGCCACAATCTCCCAGTCCCAGGGTTTCATGCACTCCCGGGACATAAGCTACAAGAAACTGTGATGGTCTGTTAAGTCAGTCATTCCTGCTTTAAAATGATCTGAACACATTGAGTTTTCACCTTTAATATGTAACAGAGCTACTGGTTTGGCCACACATTCTGCCGTCAGTTAAATCCAAGATCCCATCTACATATTACAAATATTGCCGTTAGCTAGCTAATTGTGCAGTTGCCTTGAGACCAGGTACACATGCAAAGTAGCTATCATGCCAGGTTTCATGCACTCCCAGGGCAGCTGCACCCCCTGGCTGTTGGGATTCAGCTGGGTCCTGGCACCCAACATCCATTGCTGCGGGATTCTGGGTCCCGACAGCTGTGGGGTGCTGCCACGACCCAGAGTTGGCAGCTGCTGGAGCTGAGAGTCCCCTCAATTGCAGAACTCCGAGGCCCAGCTGGGCATGGTGCACCCCTGCAGACCTTGCTTCATGTGCAAATTAAAGCTCAGTGCCAACCAGATGTACAGTTAGTACACATTTTCAAGGTTTATTCTTATAGCTGGTTGAAGCTTTATATGGCATGATAGCTGCTTTGCATGTGTAGCTGGTCTCAAGGCAATTGCACAATTAGCTAGCTAACTGCAATATTTGTAATATGTAGATGGGACCTTGTATTCATTGATGGCAGAATTTGTGGCCAAACCAGTAGCTCCAACACCATTTTACTTACAACGGTATGAATGACACCACTGTATAATATTAATTGCTTACTATCTGTTGCAGCATAGTAAACACTGTCATAGAGAGAGAGCCATGATGATAACTTCACCTGGGATGCAGCCACTAT
Source organism: Crocodylus porosus (assembly GCF_001723895.1). NCBI lineage: Eukaryota > Metazoa > Chordata > Crocodylia > Crocodylidae > Crocodylus > Crocodylus porosus. The sequence goes on along the minus strand of NW_017728931.1, from coordinate 48,581,407 downwards.
CTCTTTAAACAAGTGAAAATAAAGCCCTAACAGGCATGAGCTGTTAGATTTATATATGCCCTGTAAGAGTACATTTCATGCAATTTTTTGTTAGGTACAATAGTATATTTTATAATTTAATATCAAGTATGTATTTTAATGCTTTTATTTTTACATTACTTTTTATTCAAATACAACTATAATCCACGTCAGGCAGATGATATGCCCTCCATATCTTGACAGTTCCCCCATCTTTGTGGCCATCATCTATCTGCCTAATGGCCACTGTCTGTTTTTTAGCTAAGGAAGACTGGCCAGGACTTCATGAGCTGTTGCTTGTTAATCAGCAGAGAGACATTGCAAGACACTCCCCTCAGCTCTGCTAGATACCATAAGGGTGTTCCTTAGAATTCAGTGGACTATCAGCAGAACCCAGCAACTCAGCAAATGGAAGGAGGATCAATAATTATAAAGGTAAATGAGGTCTGTTTTGTTAGATTGTGAGAGTGCCAAACAGGAAGAACAAATCCGTGGCCATTGCTTTTGTTCCAGAATTTCAAAGCCAAGAAGTATTACTTTAAAAATTAAGTTTCTGTATCTCCATTAAACCAGACTGGAATAAATGGGCTATCTGCATGTGATGACAGAAAATAAACTAACATTTCCATTCTGATCCTGAAGATGCAGAAACATAATTGACTGGTAAATGTTCTAACTTTTTTTTATGCAAGTAGTTCATGATTTGTAATTAGACTATAAATAGGCATGCCTGCATACTTTACTGAATGAGAAGGACTTTTGTATTTATTTATTTATATATGTTTAAAGGAGAACTCAAGCACCAAGTTTTGAAAAGGAAATCTAGGCATGTGTGACCTTTATAATTTGGGAGAACATTTACAATCATAGATCTAAACTGCCATAGCTTTCTTAGAGTCCTCTTTCCACCTGCCTGGCTTTCTCACACACCTGCCCCTGAAGGCAAGCACAGAACTCTCAGTTAAAAATAAGTTGTTATTTGTCATGGTTAATATGATTAAATGTTTTTCCTAGAAAAATTTTTCTGGATACTGTGTGCACTTGCTCAAAATAGTTTAGCTGCTGTGACCGGTTGAAGAAACATTTGTGATCTAGGCAGAAGGACAAACATTTATTCATCCATTGGGCCATATCAGTCTGTTTATCCATACATATTGATAGTTGCTGTAGTGGAATAGTTGACCTACAGATAAAATCAGTAGGCAGAGTTTTTAAACCCCAGGTTACAAATCAATACTACTTTTTGTCATCCCGTAGCTTAGTACCCACCATAATGATTTGAATGGTTTATTTCACACAGATAATTATGGTTTCAGCAAAGTGAGAAATGTTCTATGATTTGTGGCCACTTCAAAATTCAGTGGAAACCATTGTGGAGTATACAAAACCAGCATGCGACTCTCAGAGAATCATAGAAAGTAGGACTAGAAGGGACTTCTGGAGAGCCCCCTGCCTGAAGCAGGATCATCCCTATCCAAATCATCTTGTGCAAATCCTTGTCTCACCTGTTACTGAAACTGCAGTCAGCTCTGCCATACAACCAAGGCATAGCAACCTAATAATCAATTAAAATCCATAAGCATTAAGGATGTTGTTAAAATACAAAGAAAAATGGTTCTGATGTCAAGTTGAAACTATGACTTGACACACTGTCATTACCCTCAACTTGTTTCATAGGCCTCCAACAGATGAGACCAGTTCAAACCAAGCTAAGATATAATTCTCATTTACAGTGTGTATGTATGTGTGTGAGTGAGTGTGTGCATGTGTGTGTGCGTATGCGGTAACTATATATGTATATATATATATTACATACACAGATTTTTATGTTTATATATATATAAAAGAATTAAAACTAACTTAAAACACATTATTAAAGGTACAAATTCAATCACCCAAAAATGAAAAGTTGCCAAAATGAAAGTTGTTTGTGCAACTTTAATTCAGTCCCCTTGTGCAGCTGTATTATGATACAGACTTTGATTATCTGTTCATGTCCTACCTTGTCCTGAAGACTCCTGTTTCATTTAATGTGCAGAATGGATGGTGCTCTGGGAATCAGGCAGCTGCCTGATATTTCTTTTTATCCTCACTGGCATTGATCTCTGAATAATATTTTCATTTCCTTCATTCTGAGGAAAGATAGGCTTTTATTTTTCAAAGAGTAGGTATGAACTGTGGTTTGGGGGTGGAAAAAAATTGATCAAAACTTATGCTTCAGGTTTTCTGAGTAGATTGCTTAGGGCACCATTCTGTAACCACCTCTTAAGGTGGGGGGGGGCCTGCCTAGTCAGTGGAAGTTGTACACAGAGAAGCCATGCAGTATTGGGTCCTAAACATGTATTTAAAAATGTGAATCTGCGAGGTAAGGAGTCCAAGCAGTACTTCAGCATAAAAGATGTCTGTCACTCCTTTTTTGAGAATGCTTTTTAAATTGCAACAAAGCACAACAAGAGTCTGCCAAAAAAAACAGAGCAAGTAAAAAAGGACCAGTCTTAATCTTTTCCCCGAGTAATGAAGCAGGGGGAAACTTAGTATCTGCTGAAGATCTAGGTTCAAATCCTGAGCCAAGATAAAGGTGAACATTACTTTTCTGATGTGGCTAGTGCCCCCTTGTGTCTGAGCACATTTCTCATTGATCACTGGACTACACGACCTTCCTGTTGCTAGTAATTGTGGTTGTTGTAGAGTTTGTGAAGCTGAGCACTGAGCTTAAATCAGGCCCAGCTCAAAGATTCTTGATTTGTGTTAGCTCTGCTGGTCTCACAGCTGTTCCTCTCATGCTTGCAAGCAAAGGAGGATTGCCAGAAAAATTAAAACAGCATGGTAATGGCAGCAATCATAACATTCATCCTTTCCAAACTGTTCCCACCTGAAGTCCACAGTTGTTTAGATAATGGCTGGAGCAAAGCTGCAGCTTGTTAGAGCTCTTGAAAGCTTCTGTTTTTGTTTTTAAGGAGGATTCATTGCAGCATCAGCACTCCCTGGCAATGCTGTAAAACAACTGCAGTCTAAAAAAGAAAGACTAAAAGCTAACCTATGCTGATTGTTCCATCAGCTATTCATCCAGTCCAAATGAAATAACAGCCTAGGGTAGGCAGCAGTGTTATCAAGCTGTTTTGGTTTTTGTATAGTCCTAGTGAAAGTGGTATTGAATTGATTTCTACTTGTGCTTCTCTGCAACTTGAAAAGTATTCTCAAAGAAGTGATAGATGCCCCTTATGCATAGCGATGCCTAAGATTTACCAGCAAAAAGGTTCAGAGAGCACATAAACCTTTTGTATTTGCCTTCCTATACATTACCCTCTGCTTACCATTTATACTATTACAGAGGAACCCAAAAATTCAGCTATCAAATGCTTGGGAATAGGTAGTGAGTTTCTGTCACCTGTTATGCAAGAGGTTGGACTGTTTGCTTTAAAAGATCCTGTATGTCCTTAAAACCTATCAGTCCTACTGGCATTAATTCTCCTAGGTCACAGCAACCTGTTTTGGCAAAGTTTGTGTCATTTATTTTTTAAATTTAGGGTTTGTTTCAAGTATGGTAAAATGCAAAGTGAAAAATGCATGAGTTTTGTTAAGACCTATGATTAGCAGATAGATTCATGAGGTTTCACAAAGGATAATATGCATGGAGATTCATAAAAGCCAGAAAGTTTTGCACATACCTGCTGTCAGGTTTTGTTACATACAATAGAACTTGGTCTTTTTAAACAACGGTTAGAGAGAGAGAGGCTGTCTGAGCCCCAAATTTTTCACACGAGCTTTCTTTGGTTTCATTTCCATGCTCATAAATAAAACAGAGTTTGCAGTGTTTGCAAAACTTTTGTTAGGAAAGGTTTGTACAGTTTTCTTCTGTAATGATTGTACTCAGACATTTTCAAAACATTGTGTGAAGCAAGACACTGAGACTTTCCACACAACAGTGAAGTCAAGAGAATAGGCTTCCCTGTTGTCTAGAACCTTGTCCTTTACCTCTGTGGTGTCACAGGTTTTATTCCTGTCTCAGTGGGTTTTCTGACCATAAGTGTTAAGGAACCATAGCTCCTGTTATACCACAGGGCAAGTTCTTTCTGAAGTATACACCATCACTGGAGCTTCCTTCTTAGAAAGCAATCAGGTGCTGTTTCACTTTTGCCCATCTGGCTCTCAGCATGCCCTGATATGGATTTTAGGAATGTTCTCATTTTTTATTCTTCATATCTAAATTTCAGAGGAAGCCAAGGGCTTAGGAATCCCATCTTTGTGATTTCCATATTTCGATTGACTTGAAATGTATTCCTACATTTGGCATCTTTCTGGCTCCTTACCTTTGTGCCTCTATAAATAGCATTCCCAGAAATTATTATTTTGGGTGAAGAGGGTCATCTTGAGTAGTCAAAGGGCATTCCCACAAGTAATTATACTATTATATGAGGCCACAAACATTCAAAATGTTTGTCCCTTGAATAGTCCATATGTTTGCATGAGTCTTTAATTCAAGTAGCGGTGCAGTGGCAAAGCACCCAACCTCAAAGAGCTTTCCCAACTGACTCAGCCCATTGTAACAGTACTTCTCCTCTTAGTACGCCCTATTATCACTAGTTATATTGTCCGTCTCCCTCCTCGTTACATTTTCCGTATATTTTTAAGAGAGCATAACATCTTTTCACATCTTGAGGCACTGGTTTATGAATGCTGTACAGAGAATCCCTTTCTCCCTCAGTATCTCCCTGAAAAATAGAGGTAACTTAAAACAAAAATTCCATATGTTAGGAATAGGAGGATCAGACTTTAATACAAAATTAATAGCCCCAAAAAGAAGCCAGAAGATGCTTAAAACCCAAAAGCAATCCTGCCTTTAAAGCTATAACTAATCATTTATTGGATGAGATGGTAGTGTGACTATGAATAGCTTCGGGGAACATAGTGGTGTTGGAAGACTTGAAATGGACTAGCTTATATTGTTCTTTCACACTACAAATAGATTTGCCTTTCACATAATGGCATAGGTAGCAATGGACAGCATGCCAGGTGTCAGAAGACAAATACTCACTTCCCTTCCAAGACCATGCAGTATTTCCCATTTAGCAACCATTTGCCAAAAGTGGTCTCAGCCTAAAGAAGACAAGAAGATCTGAGTGCATGTAAGAGACTGCAGACTATGGTCCCAGTTTTCAAATACATTTGTTCACTTCTGAATGCATCAGGTTTTAGGAGCCCAACCAGAAACTCTTAGATCTTCAAGAAACTGGTCTCTCTGATTAAGAATTTTGGGCAGATCAGCCATAGGTAGGCAATAGCTCACGTGCTGTGGAAATCAAGAACACACCAATGAACACAGCATGGTAACAATCAAGGGAGATTGTGACCTAAATAATAAAACGGTGACCTGAAAATGGCAGTTGAGGCAAAATACTACAAAGGGCACTGTGAATAATGATTTGCAAATATTATTGCATCATGTTACTGCTGTATGGTTTTGCAGAAATGAATATATCAGCAAACACTGTTTTTAATGATACAGGAAAGAAATCTGTAAAAATAAATAAATAAATAAATAAAAAGGGGGGGAAGCCTTTTGTGTTTCCTCAGGAAGGCTTGATATGCACCTCACTCCTTTTTGCCATGACACAGGTAGTTTTTCACACTTCAGAGGTAAACTGGAATTTCATAACCTTTATGGTGAACATTGCATAAAACAACACTTATCATTTCTTTGCAAGGCTGATGACACTGAAGGGTTTGAATCTTAAGATCTCAGTCCTACCTGCATTATCTTACTGGTTGTCTTTCTACCTGAACTAATACTGAACCCTTTGATTTCTCTCCCACTTAGGTAGGCAGGCAGGGAGGGAGGGAGGGAGGAGGTGGTCCTTAAATTACAATTCATTAAAGGTAAAAAAAAAAAAAAAATCTTTTTTTGCTCCCCTATTCTTTTTTAAATAAGCAGGTTTTGAACAGGCAAGATTTCCTAAAGAGGGCTGATTTCCATAACCCATTTCCCAAGCGCCTCACCCCTCCAGGATTGTTAGACTGAGGCAAGTGGCATTTAACACAAATACTTAGTTTACATGTATGCTTCAGTCTGTGTGTAAGTTTTCTAGGTGATAATTTTATTGGGGAAAATGCTGTTTAGATTGTGTGTGCAAAATAAATGGCTTGTAAATATTAAAAGAAGAAAAAGTTTAATTTTCAGTTGTGCAATAAAATTGTGAAATAATCCTCTCAATTCCTTTTCTGCTGATATCTGACTTGGTGGAAGTTGGTTTCAGTAGGAGACCAGTAGTGTTTTTTCAGTTCACATGAAAAACAGTGATGGTTGTTGTTGGAGGGGGTGGGAGAGGCATGCATAATTTTTTTTAAATCATTATTCTTTGTGATTTATTTTCCATTCTTCTTATTCTCTGGTTTATTCACTCTGACCCTGGCCCAACTATGTGAGTATATAGGCATACAGCCAGTTCTGCAAGATAGCGGCACAATTCACCTGCTTAAAGATAAACCCTTGTTTAAATGCTTTGCTGAAACTGGACCACCTCCTCCCCTCTTGCTTATGGCTTCCCATTGTCTATAAGACATCAAACATGTGAGGGAGTGCAGAAGACAATTCATATTCTACCACCAGCAGATGGGTGCCAGATAACCAAGGAAACTGACTTGATTCACTTCATGGAGACAGGTCCTGCTGAGAAAACATTGCTACAGACTGTTGATCTGCCAGGTATATGTGTGAGATTCAAGCTAAAATGAAGCTTCTTTCTTGATAAAGAGACAAAACTATTCAAGCACCAGTCTGAACTTTCTTTAATTGATGTCCATTCTGAGATGTCTCAGTTGTTAGGGTTGTAATGATTATAATCTCACTTTCAGCTAGGGTCGTTTCAGCGGGTGAATAATAAGTCTGAGCTACAAGAGACCCAGGTTTGCCCCGCCATCTAATAGTCCAAGGGCCATGCTTGTGAACCAGAGGCACTTCAGTACCCAGGAGTAGAGGTGGGAGGAGGTGTGTTGGTTAGCTGTTGCTGAATCTTATATATTTTTACTAAACTCAAAACAACGTTTCCACTGGAAACTTGGCGTACTTCTGTGATGTCATAATGAAGTTTACATATGGTACATGTATTGTAAGAATGCAGTGTCCAAGAATGAAGATCATATGAGCAGAAAAAATGTAAATAAGAAAGACTTCACAAGAATTATATATATATTTTTAAAATATATATTTAAAAAATTATACATATAATTTTTTTTAAAGATTTTTTACAGTACTGGACTTATTCCTCACTTTCCTTTGACCTCTGGAGGGAAACAGGGGTCCAAAAAGAAAATAAATACATATATATAAATACACACACGCACGCACACACTTAAAACTATTGTTACTGAAATTTTCCATTTACTGAAAACTTAAATGTTCAAAATTCTTTAACAGCCAATTTGAGGACTGAGAATATATGGGTGTACTTTCTTTAAAAGTACTCAGCATTGACCTACTGCTCTTGTTGATGTCAGTGGTAAAACTTTCTGGTTTAACTCCTTCATCTTCAAAGGTACTACAGGGGATGAATTTGGCCCTCTCTGTTAGATGAATAGACTTAAACAAAGCCAAGAGAAGAATTGCATTAACTCTGTAAATAGCATTTTATTCGTAACAATTTGACTCCCAGGGGGTATTCTAATGCCATTTCCATTTGAGCCACATTTCTTCCCATTTTTGTCCATATTTGAGGAAAAAAAAATGAGTAGATTTCTCCCCCTAGATGAGACAATGGCCTTGGATCTCCATGAAGCATTCATGATTTACAGCAGGAGTCAGGTAGGTTGTAACCTATTCACAGGGTGGAGAAGGAGTGTGTTAAGGAATGCATGCTCCGTCAGAAGGAGCTATGCCTCACCCCTGAGACCTTTAGGGAGAAAAGGAGTCATTTGCCTCTGGCCACCAGCTGCTCTTCCTGTGGGCCCTCTGTGGCATATATAGCAGCAGGATTCACCTTCAGATTGCTTTATAAAGTATTAGCTAATTAATAGATGAAACGTATGGAGGGAAAGTGCATATATTTCACCTCAGGCTAAATTCTCTAAATCAAGGCTTCAGACCGCACTGCTTTTACATAGGCTGATGATGTCTGGAGGAGTTTTGCCACAGAAGGGACTGCAGAATCAGCCTTCATATCTGCAACACTTCTCTTTTGTGTTTCTGCCCCAAATTTCCACAAACCTAAATTTTTCCGCTACCCAACTTTGCCCTCACCCCATTTTTCATTGTGGAGTACACGTTCCAAGGACAGTTCCATCATGAACAACTCCATCACAGCTTTGTGACTAAGAAGTCTCCCATAGAATCAATTAAAAAGAGAGTTCATAGCACTTCTGAAAACATTAGGGCCCAACTTAAGTGTCCATGAATTTCTGAGGTTAGCTTTATGCATCCATTTTTTTAAAAAATTTTGATCTTAGAAAATATACTTTATATAGAGCCAGATCCAAAGCCGTCAACTAGACACCTAAACGAGGCTTGGGCAGAACTTAGCTTACAGAAAGTGATCCAGGTCATCTCTCTTCCAGTGTCTGCAAAACCTTTTGAGGCCTAAATTTATTACATGCCTTCATTTTGGTCTGAAAAGGTTTCTAGATGCTTAGACTCAAGCTTTGAACATATCCATAAGTGATCTGATTTGAGCAGCCAAAAGCCTTATTCCTATTTGAGCTCAGTTATGAGACAAACTGAAGCTGGGAAGGGCCAAAAGTCTACTCAACTTCTTAATCCATTAGACAATCATAAAGCACACCCAGCTCACACCAGTAACACTGAGTTCACTAAAAGTGCAGGACCCAAGGTCATTTTTAGTAAAAAATCTAGTGGTGCTGCTAGCCACCTTTTGTATAATAGCCCAGTAGTTGGAGGACTTTCAGGAACTGGGAGACTCTGGTTTAGGTTGAGGGGATTCAAATCTAAATCCCCTACTTCCAAGGGGAACACCCTAACCCGCAAGCCATAGACCGGGGCAGGGAGGACACTTTCCACCTATCCTGTTGCTGTTGAAGCTGGACCATTAGGCAGCCACAGGGCCAAAGAGCCCTGACCGGGCCTCACCTCCTCCAGGCTTCACAAAAACTCCTACAGTATCAGGATAAGGTACACTCAACATGTGAGGTCAGAAGAGAAATAAAAGGAAGGCTGACTGCAGCCAAGGTATAAGAGGCCTTCTTGGGACTAAAGGGAATCTTGGTTCCAGTTCTCTTGTCAAGATTATGTCTTTTAAAACCATCTACATCCTTCCCCCAACCCTTGTCTCCCCCACTGCCCATGAGCAAGTTCCGTTTTCTAGCATGTGTTCCTGGCCAGCAGGGAATACCCGGGTTGGGGGCAATGAGGTTAGGCAGGGAACAGGTATTGGGGAAAGGAAAATAGGAACCCATGTGTTACTGCCGCTGTCCCCTGCCAAACTTGGCACTGCATATCCACAGCCACGGCTTGGGGGCTTCCCTGTGGCTGGATCAGCTGGGGGTGGCAGTGGCGGCAAAGAAAAGGAATTGCTCCCAGGTCCACCTCTGCCCCTCCCCCCACACCCCTTCCCAGGTCATGGGCTATGGATTCAGTCCCCTTGTTGCTTGCTTTCCTTCTGGATCCATAACCCTTGGCTGCCCAGTGGTTCCCTCCCAGATTCCCTACCCCTTCCCCACACAGTTTGTTCTATAGTTTGGGTGTTGGGACACTCTCTTGTGATTGGGAAATGCTGCTTTGACTCTTCTCAGGGTAAGGAGGACCTAAATTGTCAGTTTCCCACTTCCTGGGTAAGTGTTCTAGTCATGGGGCTATTGCGTAGTAGATACCTTCCCTCTGGGCAGTCTGGATCTTCAGTACCTGGAGATTTCTGATGTGAATCCTGATTTCACCTAACTGACAGGCATTCTGACATCCTGTGCCTCATATTTTTTAGACTTTAGCTCTAGGTGCCTTCCTGTTAAGAGCCTAGGTACTCTACATTGAACTTCCAAGGTGTCTAATTCTTTCCATTAACTCTATCGGGAACCCAAGCACCTAATCCTGTCTGTCTGGATCTTCCCTCAGAGTCAAGGTGTCGATATTTTTAGGCAGTGCAATGCCCAAATAGAGGCTTCTACTAAGTTGACACGGGATCAAGGCAACTTCCTTCAGAGGTGGGAGGAAAAAAGGGGATATTGTCCAACTCTACCAATTGGTGCTACCTAGTAGATAAGGAGGATCGCACTGGCACACATAGGCTAGGTATGGACATTACACTTTTACTGGTATAAGTGGTCAGAAACCAGCCTATACCCATAACCTAACAGAAGTTCGGCACACAAAATTGATCTGTACCTGTAACAGAACAGAAGTTGGGCACGCACAGACTGATTGAGAAATGGTGGAACCCAGCCTAAGATTCCCACCCCCCTCCCAACCTCCCACCATAGGGCTTTTTTCTGTTCACTATTAAGTAAGCGGTGTTTGTTCTGCTCTCTACTAATCTAAACTATGCTGTTTACAGAAACCTGCATAATTTAGATTCCATCTCAGGCTTTTTGAATGTCTGTACCTAGCCATAGAGTAAAAGAGTTAATGGCTGTCATTAACTTGACATAATTAGGTTTCAGAGATAACCCACTAAAGGAGAACAGATGACACTTCTTGGAACTCATTTCAGGCTCTCTGTAGGCACACCCTTTTTTTTTTTAACCTGTTTCTAGTTGCACCGGATTTCATAGTTTCTAGGGTCAGAAGGGACCTGAGTAGATCATCGAGTCCGACCCCCTGCCATGGCAGGAAAGAGTACTGGGGTCAAATGACCCCAGCGAAGTGTGCATCTAACCTCCTCTCAAAGACCCCCAGGGTAGGAGTCAGCACCACTTCGCTTGGAAGCTGGTTCCAGATCCTAGCCGCCCTGACCGTGAAGTTGCACCTCCTGAGGGTTCTCATTTCTAAGGTTGCTTTTACAATTATCAGTGCTATAAATACAATTTGTTTTAAAGCAAAAGTCTAAATTCTGGAACAGTCACATGGAAGCAGTACCAGCCTGCTGATCCAGTACAAGGGGGTTTAACCCAACATCTGCTTCAGGTTATAGGAACCCATTTTAGGCCTGATTTTTCCTTCTCCTTTGCTGCTACATAAAGTGATTACACTGTTGATGTTATATATTATAATCACCTGAAAGGTTTGATCTTCTAACTATGTTTCTTCACTTGGAGTATGTGAAGGGGTCACAGGAAATGTATGAATTAAGATGGTTAGGGTTTTAACATGTTACAGCATAATCAGGACGTTGTAAGTGTAAATGAGTAAAAATGGACAAGTTTCTGGACTCCTGAAAAGGCTTGGCTTGGTCAGGTAATAGCTTTGCATTGTGCTACTTGGCAAGTTTTTGAGGATCAGTTAATAAATGGTTTTCTGAAGGACAAAAAAAACCTGAATGAGATATGTATGTACTAGTCTATGTGGATCTTACAGTGTTCCCTACAAGGAAGAGCTGCATCAGTGTGTGTGATGTTGTTATGTCTGCTGCAGCAGTTTCTGCAGAATGATTTTTTGGTTTTGGTTGAAAGATTCTTTTGGTTTCCCCTGTATCTCTCTCCTCAGGCTGTACAATCGGTATAAGATTTTACTCTAAGTGTGGAGTACTTAATTGTGCCAAAGTCTGCATAGTAAAGCAATAGTACAACACTGAAGCAGGTTACCCAGAGGGGTTGTGGAATCTCCATCCCTGGAGGTTTTTAAGACCTGGCTAGACAAAGCCTTGGCTGGGATGATCTAGTTGGGGGTGGTCCTGCTTTGAGCTGGGGGTTGGACTCAATAGCCTCCTGAGGTCCCTTTCAAACCTAATTTTCACTGATCCTATGATTTAAAGTCAACATTATTTGGCCCAAAAAAGTCTCCTTTACAGCGGTACCATCTGACTGTTTTTATTTTGTGCAATGGACATAGGATCTCTTAGACACCCTGGAAACAATTCTAAAAATTCTGTCTTTCAGCTAGGTCCAAAGCCAGGCAAAAATGAATCTTTATTAGCCTTTCCTTGATCCAGGATTGAGGAGTTCATTTAAGTTTTAGTCTTGATTTACATAAGAGATTCTCAACCAGGTTTCTGTGGCATTGTTGGGGGGGATGCCTTGAGGTTCCTCCCAGAATGTTGTGGGGTGATATGCAATGTTCGCGCTGTTAGGTGTACAAACCCAGAGATGTCAAGAAAGGAATCTATAGTGTTAAAACCTGTCTGACCTGTTCTTTGCAACAGAAGGATTCCACTATTATTTTTCTGAAGTTAAAAAATGAGTGAAAGCGAAGAGCTGACATTTTCTGATGGGTGCCTTGAGTCCAACGAGGTTGAGAACAGCAGATTTACATAATTCCCAGAGCTTATTACATCAGGGTCAAGAAATTTCATCTTGTAGGTCCCATACAACATAATGCATCATGCTCTGCACAGAAATCTTGAGCCATTTCCATTGACAACCTGAATTCTCAAAGACTTAACTAAAAGAGAGAGAGAGAGAAATGAAAGTTACTTTACTGCTTTCTAACGTTGGTACATTTGTCACTCAGCTTGGTTCCAAAATTACTTTAATCAGGGAATAAACAGCCCAGTTCAGAAGGCTTGCACACAGCTGCATCTAACAGCAGAGATCACACCTTGAAGACCTAGAAATGTCATTTCATAACGACAGCAGCCTCCTTTTTAAAAGCTCTGTCTATTCTTAAGCCTAAAATACAATATCCCACTCTGCTGTGGAGATCAAATCTTGCTGTAATAGTGCTGTTATCACTCCTGTCTCAGTTATTTTTGTATTCTTCGATTATAGAATGGCTTTTCATATAGCTGTTTAAGCCAGAAGAAAATCAGCAAACTGAAAGCTTCACTGTACACTTTAAATATGTGACAGCACACTTAACTGGAACAAATTCACCTTTGCTATAATCAGTGTTGTTGCCATAATAGAGATTAATTTATCCCTTTTTCCCTGTTATATTGTGATGCAGGCTGGTCAACAATTATGCAAAGGTCTGTGTCCTTTCGGGAAGGGTCATTGCTCTAATAACTCAAAATGGGTGCAGCAGAGCCAACAACATCACTTCCAGGAGTAGTGTAATTTGGAATGCTAGCTTCTGGAGCCCCTACTAGGATCTTATCTCCAGTTCCCCAGTACCTGGCATGGAAATGGGTGAAAAGACTTTTGGGTACAATGTTTCCTAGTGGTAATTGAAACAGTGCCTGCTTCTTTTCAGTTTGTTTGCAATGAGTTCATCCCTCTGCTGGCACTGAGGACATTACAGGGGCCTGGAGAAAGGGTGTTGCTGATAGGTGGTTTACCTCTTGACCCCCACAAAGCCCATATGTCGGATGAGTTGGATGTATAAGGATTGTATTTTAAAAGTCCATTCCTGTCAAAAGCGTAGACTTTTAAATAACAGGAGCATGTAAGGGCTACGTTGATGTAATAGTCCTGCCTGTCTAAACTATCTATGTATATATAAACTATGTATCTATAACTACATTGACGTCCATTAAGAGCAGTGAGAATATCCTCTCCATTCAGAGGAGAGGTGAGATTCCAGTCCTAAGCCTGATATAGATAACTGCTCCCTTCAGTTCCTGTACCTGCCTGGACATACTGTAAGGAACATTGGGTAGGTGCCCCTTTAAGATCCACGTCCAAATTTGATTGTTATTTATCACACCTGCATCTTGCCCAACGTTTGTTTCATGAGAAACAGATTTAAATTGGGCGGTTCATTAGTTTGATTAAGAAAAGTGATTAACATGGCAGGGAAAACTTGTTAGTCAAAGATCTTAACCCAGCTGTTCATGGGAAAGTTATCGAGTCAGAGGGGCCTTCACTGCTGATTTCAGCACTTGAAGCATTTTGCTTTACAAGCTGTTCCTAAGCTGAGGGCAGGGAAGCTAGAAAATATGATTATTGTAATAAAAAAAAGTCCATGTATTTTTTATTTCTGCATGACTTTGGCTGGGACACAACAATCTAGGGGTGTGCATGCGTGCGTGTGTGTGTGTTTGGAAATGAGGCAAAAAAGTAGCTGTTGCTTGCTGGATTAATTTTACTGGATGGGAAATCCCAGTGCACAAGCTGTAGGTGTGTTTCAATGAGGGTAACTTAGAAATCAATGCTAGTGGTGTTGGGCTTAGGAGGAGTGGCTGAAAAAGTCTTGGCATATTACTGGACAAGATTAAATGAAAACCCTCAAGTTTCTAAACAGAAACCTATGGGGTCCCTTTAGTTCTAATAATTCCTACAACAATGATCTTGGCAGCAGGAAAGGCCATGTTTTTGGTTTTTTTCTGCACGTCTTACCAAGCCCTGCATCTTTCCACCTTGGATCCCTGGAAGTACTCTGATGGGCTCAGGCAAGTCCTGTTCATGCATTGATAACTGCAGTGTGATGCAGGGGCAGTCTGAATAAGCTGCTACTCTGGGGAGGTTAAGGTCCTGTGTTCTAGGCTGCAGGCCTGATGCAATTAAAATTAAAGCTACGCTGGTTAGCACTACAGATGAAAGAGACTTGGGGCTTATTGACCACAAGATGAACATGAGCCTTCAATGTGATGCTGCAGCTAGTAAAGTGACCAAAACACTGACTTGCATCCGTAGATGCTTCTCAAGCAAATCCCGGGATGTCATTCTCCCGTTGTACTCGGCCTTGGTGAGGCCGTAGCTGGAGTACGGCGTCCAGTTTTGGGCTTCACAATTCAAAAATGTGGAGAAGCTTGAGAGAGTGCAGAGGAGAGCCACGTGCCTGATCAGAGGTCAAGAAAACAGACCTTATGATGAGAGACTGAGAGCTATGGGACTCTTCAGCCTGGAAAAGCGCAGGCTCAGGGGTGGCCACCTATAAGTTTGCCAGGAGTGCTTATCAGGATCTGGGGGAACGTCTGTTCACTAGAGCGTCCCAAGAGATGACAAGATCGAATGGTCACAAACTCCGCCGTGATTGATTCAGGCTGGACATAAGGAAGAACTTCTTTACTATTCCCAAGGTTTGGAATAGACTGCCGCCGGAGGCGGTTCAAGCACTCACTTTGCACACCTTCAAGACACATTTGGATGCTTATCTTGCTGGGATCCTGTGATCCCTGCTGACTTCCTTCCTCTGGGGCAGGGGGCCTGAATGTCTGTGAAATCTATGAAAAAGTATATTTGCTGTAGATAATAGGATCCTAAGCCATATTTTTCCTTTCCTATTCTGCAAACAGCCAGTATGTTGCCAGCTGGGCACTCTGATTCAAATGAACAGCATCCTGGCCTAGAGCAAGTGCAGGACAGCTAAGAAGGTGCCATGGGCCTTGGCTTAGAATGAGAGGTGAGCAGTTCACAGCACTCTCTGCAGCAGGTCCCCACTGGTCTATACCTACATACAGCCACTGTAAAAATGCAGGAGTGGCAGGTCTGGCTGGTTCCCAGTTGCAGCTGCCAAGGGGAAAACTTGAGCAAGTATCTTGAAGTCTCCACCCTGCAGCTCAAAAGAGTCCTGAACAGGTTTTAAGCCATCTTAAACCTTATAGAGAGATGAGAAATGGGTTATAAAATCAATGGAGGATGAGCAGGAGGCAAACAAAACAGGTGACAAAGTTTGGCAAGCATGACATCTATAAGTGGCAGAGAGAAAGGGAGATAAGAATAGACAATATAGAGAAATGGGGTGTCAAGGGAAGGGACAGACTGCAGGCATGGATTGCATAGGTATGTGAGACAGAAAAGGCAAAGACAAGTAAAATGAGAAAAGACCCTGGGTTCTCTCCCCATCCCCCTCCATTCAGCATCTGCCCAATACTCTGAGCTACCCAAAGAGATCTCAGCCAAGCAGCAACCACCTGACCAACCTTGATAGCATCCTTGCCCCTGCTAGACCTACTTACCTGAATCACTCTTCTGGCAGCCTTTTCTCCACTCAGGCACCTCAAGTACCCCATGTTCCTCTTGCACAACCAACCCCATCACACAGTCATTCAGCAGTTCTACACACCCTCCCAGTGCCTTTCCCTCCTACTGTAGCATCCCCAAGCAGCTCCTTGTATAACAGATTTAGTCACATACCACAAAGACCTTTCTCCCCAAAATCAGGCTCCCTAAATTGGGGTGTATTCTGTAAGTGGGGAATCTGATTTTATTTGCTGGGTTAGAAACAGAGGGGCACACAAGCAAGCGAACGCTGTGACTCATGGCAGCTCTTATAAAAATGCAGACTATTAAGTGAACAGGGCCATTACCAACAACTTCTAAACTAGCTGGTGTAGCTGTGTACCAGCATTGCCCTCTGCTGGCTAGAACTTGTTCAGGTGTGTGTAGGTTTATAAGCTACTATGCAAGTCTTTGGTGTTCAATGTTTTCTGACTGTTGGCATCACCCCCACCTTCCTCAGAACATTTGGGTGAATGGGGGTAAACACAGTCCTGAGTTTCCTGGTGGCAGCTAGACCAGGGGATGAAGAGATTTCTCCTTTATCTTTATTTACTTCTCTCTCTTATCTTTTGTACTTTTGCTTTAAACATTTTTCTCTCTGTTAGTCTGCTTAATGTTTGTCTTCCTATCATATATTCACTGTATTTCAGTTGTCCCACCCCCCATGTGGACATATAGGTCCTTTTAGTAAAAGATGTATTTTTAATATGTTACAACCAACACAATTTAGAAACCTAGTGCAGACCGATACAGGTAGCTGTATCTAAACACATGTAATGGTTAATGTGTGAAGAATCCATACACAGGTTCTGCCACTGTTTTATGTAATGCATCATTTGCCAATGAGCAACTTTCTGGTCCTGCCAACGAAGAAGGGTAAGGTAATTTGATCTTTGCCCAAAAATACCTTGGCCTATATTCTTTATTGGCACAAATTCATTACCTTCATTGAAGGTACATCAAAAAAGAATATAGCCCACGGTCTGTGCCTCTAAAAATGGGCCTCATTGCTTTTCCCCTATTGCCCTGCTGTGCCCTGCAGTAGAATAACTAATGTATTAAAACTTACTCCAAGAGACAGTTTCTGCCCTAAGAGTTTGTGATCATAATAGGTATGACTGAAAGGAAATATGTTCTGGTTTTATAGCTAGGGAGGCAAAGCCAACAGGCAAAGTGAATTATCCAGTGAACAAAGAAAGTCTCTAGCTTGGCTGCTGGACACATATCAACTTCCTGGCACCCTGTCAACACTTTTGCACACAACCACATTAATTTGTGTTTCTGCATGTGGGTGGGTGGCTGGTGGTTGGGTTTGAAGTCTTTTAATTTTTTTTTTTTCTCCTCACCCATTAGGGAGGCTTTTGCTGTCTGGCACTGGGTTTCATGAGATTTTCTGCCAACTCGAGTTGAGGAAGAACAGAGAAGGAACTCTTTGGATAGCAGTCTACTTCCTGAATCTGTGTACATTAGCTACATGGTATCCAAGCTCAGTAACTCCCCTTCCCACTGATTGCATTATTTTAATTTATTTCCAAGCTGTTAGGAAACTTTTCAGACATCTTTGTCTGGAGAGCTAATTAACCACTAGGGGAAGATGATAGTAGTGATAAACACAGTCAATATTCTCATATTAGATCCAACTATTATTTCTTTATTGGGTTTTATTCACAATGCTTATCTCTTTAGAGAACTGGGACTCTAGGCAAAATATTTCAAAATGTAACCATAAAGTAGCACCACCCTATTTATAACTACCTAGTAAAACTGAATTAAGAAAAGAAAATTCAGAAGGAAGGGCTGGCAGTGAACGGGAGGCAAAAATGATCAAAGATATCTTATTAAAGACCTACAGCCAAGTTCTGGAGAGAGCCAGGACAGGATTCTGAGGGAAGGTGTTGCAAAGACCTGGTCCTTGATCTACATGGATGTGCCCTAAGCCTGCTCCAGGTGGAGCCCCTCATTGCTGAGCAGACTCAGTGTAGCCCACTAAGTTGCCCTGGGAAAGCAAGGGGAGAAAGTCAAGGACCTCAGACCTGCAGTATTATAATAGGCCATCGTCATAGAATACAAATTAATCTTAGTAACCAAGTGGGAATAGATCTTTCTTATAGCATACTCTATCTAGGTAGGGTTGTTATCTTTCTAACAACTTCTCTATCTAGGTTGCTATCTTGTAGCATGTGGGGAGGCAGTATGTTCTGGTAGGTAGAGGACTGGCCTGGCACTCAGGGATGGAGTCCAGTTCCCCCAACTCTGTTGCATGCCTTTTGGTGGAGCTTGAGCTGGTCACCTGACATCTCTATGCCTAAATTTTGCTCTTTACATCATTTTAAAGTACTTGGGGCACTTTGATATCACCTGATAAAAAAAGCTATTGCTTGTGAGTGTAGTGGGGACAAGACCATAAAGACAAGCTGGATGGAAAGGAATCTGTGTACAAGCTGTGGCATTGTCTTGTTTAAATCATAGACAGGTGACCTTCCTGTGTCCACCAAACTTAGGCAAAATTTGAAGGGTAGGTTAATTTGTTCTCTTCCCTTAAGCATCCCAAGTTGTATTCACTGCTGGCATAACTCTGTTGTTTTCAGTGGAGTTACAGCAGCAAAGAATATGGCCCACAGTCTGCACTTCCAAAAGGAGATTTTAGTATTCCCATTCCATTGCTTTTCTTTTAATGCAGTGGAACTAGCTAAGTTTAGAATGGCCATTCAATCATGCAGAAGATTTCTCTCATTAATAACATTGCACAGGAGTAGCGGCCTGCTCAGTGTGATTTAATAGCCATTCAAGACAGTTAGCTGCACAGATCCAGCTTACAAAAAAGAACACAAGGTGGTAAATTGCGTAGAACTCAAGAGGCAGCTGTCCAACTACCATACCCTGAACGGTCACTGATATCATGATAGTCATACTTCAGAAAGAGCCATTCCTCTGGGAGAAGAAAGCACGTCTGCTGTGGAAATGATTGCTGCAGTGCTTTTTAATCTGAAACCTTATCTGCCTCCTTATTGCTGCTGAATTACTGAGTTCTGGGCAATAAAGACTTTTTTGTCCCATGTGCCACCCACTTATGATTTTTAATGTTACCTGAATTGTGCATGTGAGAGAGAGTGGAGGAAGAGTAGAAAAACAAGTTATGATTAATTGTAGCATTTTGTGCTCTGCCACTAGACGCTCCTGGAATCTGTCAGTCACCTTACTGAATGGCTGATAGCTCTAACAACCCAAAACAAGGTGAAATTCTGCATCAGGTAGAAAAAATCTCCAAAGGCACCTTGGAAACACTTGGAAGAGACTAAATAATATGTGACACTGACTCATTGTCACTGCAATAAATTTAACCAAGAGACTTTAGTCACAAGAAGGGCTTGAATCTTTGCAAAGAGGGTAAGGCCTGAATGCATATGATTTTTGGTGGTTACAGGTGCCTGGTTTGGGTTATAGAAAGAATCTTTAGAACCTCCAATCTGACCTCCTGTATAACAGACTGTATATAAAACTTCCTTGGATATCACCTGCATTAAAGCCAAAGGAGCATGGTTTTCAGAGGGCCACTGTTTGATACTTTCTGCAAGCTGTGTCTCTTTAAATGCATCTGTAGCTGGACTCTTCAAATTGCTTGCCACGCTAGAAAGTGTATACCCTAATCTTTCCACATTATAAACAAGGATCATTTGTTAGAAGAAGTGTTCTGGGGAATAGGGATTACAACTGCTTGTGCAGCATCTTCTCTGGAGAAAGCTCCAGGTTTGTGAATTAAGCATTTTTAACCACCCATCTATGCCTTTTTTGAAGGACGGAAATCCTCCTAACTTGAATTATGATGTGTTGAAGGAAAGATTGCATTCAAGATGGGTTGGCTTGCAGGCAGGTACAGAATTTTCTTGTAACCGAGTTAAAGCGCCGGACTTTTAGTGAGGCCTCAGTCTAGCACTCAGTGGGGATGTCTCCATGAGACGCTACTGGGCAGTGGTTACTGTGCATTTATTTAATACTTGTATAAGCAGGTACTAAATAACCAGAGTTACTGCGCAGTAGCACCAGCAAACGTCTTTTAAGTGACATTACTGCGCAGTAGCTTAATAATACTGAGCAGTAGCATATTAGCACTGTTTGTGCTGTGATGTGCTACGGCACAGTATTATTTGGCTACTGCGCAGTCAGCATCTCATGTAGACACACTCAGTATGCACGGTTTGCTTCTACTGGTAAAGCCTCATGCTGTATATTCACCCCTTTAGATACTTAGCTACTTGCTGTATGAGGGCAATCAGGTAGTTGCAATAGTGTAAAGGAGTGTGTACAGGATAAATAGGTGACAGAGGGCTATCGATCTGAGCCTATTTTTTGCAGCTTTGATTGAGAGCCCTGCTGAGATGAACTCCACTGCCAGATTCCACCCCTGTTGAGCATAGGAGAATCCAATGCAATTTCCTCTGCTAATTGCAACACTACTGGTGTGGCACAAGGAGAAAAGCACTTTCAAGTAATGAGGTTCTAAGCTAGTTAGATCATTTACATCTAGAGGGCTTTGGGTCCCTTTAGTCAACCCACTACCTGTTGGCACTTCAAGATGAAATGGAATCATGTTTTATCTAGGACAATATCTAGAGAAGGCTGGGTCAGTGGAGGCCCTTCAGGGTCAAGATTATTTTTAAATGTATAATTTGGAAGGTCTGATACTGGCTTCTTCCCAAATACATGTGTTCTTGTTGGAGCATCTGAGGAAGGTTGCTATTACAGATTCCAAAACATGTGTGATGTGCTTTCCTTTATCTGGTAGGTGGTACCTGTGAGACGTTTTTGAAAAAGGAGGAACTGTTTCTTTAGGCAGATTAGTAGAACAAATAAATGTATTAATATGTTACTGAGAGTAAGGTGATAAGGACAGGTTGGGGACAGGGGATGTTGTTAGTTGTGGAACAGCCTTTCTTTAATAGACTAAGGAGTTCTGGGAACTAGATACTGCTAGATCCCTTGACATCTAGTGGCTTGGAGACAGGACGTGCACAAAGTGGTCTGGAAAGAGACTGGTAACTGGACTGTGACAAGTAAGAGCTGTTAAAGTGAATTTAGCTATCTGAGTTGAGCGTTCTTTATTCACCTATTGCTCACTACAGGCGTGTCCAGATGAGCATGCATGTGCCTCTTGCAGCATCTCAAACCAGTCTGAGATGCTGCAAGAGGCACCCTGAGAATGAAAAAATGTTCCCTGCACTGCATATTTGCAGCATGGGCTCAAAATCTAATACTTGGAAATCCAGATATCAAAAAAAAAAAAAAAAAAAACACAGCAAGGAAAAAAGTGGGGTAGGGCATGGTCTCAGACTGTGCCTGGAAGCAACCAGAGGTATGGGTCCTCCAAAGAGACACTCTGGTAGCCAGCCAAAACATCTCTATGGCTGGCCCTTACCCTGGTGCTGAAGCACGCTGCCTCCACATGTGGAGCAACCTGGGATGGTGCAGGCTGCAGCCTGATGGGACTGGGCTCTGTCCCAGATAAGTAGGGGACTGAAGGTGGTAGGAAATGGAGCAGGGGGGCTGTGTGAGTGCGGGGGACTGGGTGCAGGGGGACCCACCTGTCCCCTACACAGCCACCACAGCAGCAGCCATTGGGGCACTCATGAGCCCTCCTGGGACAGCACCCCCTCCCCACCTCCACCCCCTGTGCGGGGCAGTGCAGCTCGGCCCAGGCAGCCTGGCACCTGGCGCAGCCTATGCCACATTGTGTAGGCCCGGCTCAGCTCAGCTCGGCATGGGGCCATACACCTTTCTGCAGCTTCAGGCTGTCACCTGGGGGCTGGTGCCACTCACAGGAACCACATATTACACTGGGCTGGGTCCTGCCTGCACCGGCCCACGCACCATTGGACCGGGCCGGTTCCATGCATGCAGGACCCAGCCCAGTGCAACACGCAGTCCCTGCAAGTGGCACTAGTTCCCAGGTGGCAGCCCGAGTGGCCTAGGTATTCAGAAAGGTGCACGGTCCTGCATGGCACAGAGCTGGGCACCACCCGCGACAGACTGCATAGGCAATGCTGGCTCTACGGCAGCTGGGACCGTACCACACCATGGGGGGGTGGCAGCAGCAGACCCTGAACACCCCATGGCTGCTGATGCTGCAGGGGTGAGTTGTGGGCCCTGAAGGGGGGGGCTGGGGCCCTGCAGAGGGTGCATGAGGGCCCTGCAGGGGGGCTAGTGGGCCCTGCAAAGGGCACATGTGTGCCATGCAATGGGGGCGTGGGCTCTGTGGGGAGAAGCTGTGGCCCTGGGGGGGGGCTGTACCCTGTGGGGTGGGCAGGGGACCCACCCCTCCTGAGCAGCCCCCCTACACAGCCCCCCCACACAGCCCCAGTCCCCCCACAATCCACCCACAACACCCACATCCCCAAGCCACCCCCACAAACCCCTCATCCACATACCCTCCAACCCTCCCTCCAAATTGCTTTACATTTGTAAAGATATCAATAAAACATTGCCCAACTGGTCTCTCTCTATATAGCGGTGTTTCATTTTAATAGTGGAAGAACACTATTTTAGCTATTTTAATGGGAGAATTTGGGTTTCTTATCAGAGTATTTGCAATTTGGAAACAGGGAACACCAGGATCTCTGCTGGTGAGGACAAGTGGCAAGACCTGTACAGAGGAGCCTGTCCAGCACTGGGGACCCAGATGGAGGGCAGATGAGGTGGCTGACTTCTTGGCCATTTGGGGGCAAAAGGATATGCTTTGACAGTTCGAAGCGGGCCACCTCAGGGGGCACATCTTCTAGGCAATAGCTGCCCAGATGGCAGAGTGGGGGCACCCCGTCTGGGTCTGGCAAGGGCATAGCCTTGAAGCCACAGGTCCAAGGGGGTGGATGCTGTCGCAGGTGGCAGCAAGTCACAGCCAGGCAGCAGCTCCCACTGCCAGACTGCTGCAGTGGGTAGAGGGTGCAGGGGCCACTCCAGGTTAGGGCTGCTTCAGCAATCCAGCGGGCACAAGGGCTAGTGTCCCCAGATACCAAGTAGCCAGGCCTCAGAAGCTCCTGCAGGCAAGCAGCCCTGAGCTGCCCACCAGGGCAGGTTTTTATATTTCCGGGGCCAGCACAGGCCCTGGCCCCAGGGTCTAACTCCCCTTGGCTGCAGATCTGGGAGAAGCCGGGTAGGGTTATTTTGCCCCAAGTGGCACAACTTGCCCTGCACCAAAGTGCATGTCTGGGCCTGTGCGCTGAGGCAAAAATCCCAGGCCCAAATTTGTGCTGCTCCTATTTGAGCTGCTGCAAGCAGATGTGCCTGTATGTGCAGACGCGCCCTCCAGGTGTAGTTACACATTTATTTGAAATGGCTGCAAACCATTGGAATGCTGGGAGGTGTTAAACGTAGTATGTAACGGTGGTGTCACACGTGTACTTGCACCAGTTGCAAATCATTGGAATGTTATAACTTACTAAAGTGTGTAACTCTTATAATAGTGGTTTTCAAACTGCCTTAAGTCATGAAAGGTGATCTAAGTTGGTCTAATAAAAGATATCAGATTCACCCAAAGAACCTTGTCTGCCTATATCCTTAGACCAACACGGCTACAACCTACACGCCTTAAATCATGAAACCCTTTCATATCACTACTTCTGCTGTGGAACCCCTAATCTTGGCTCCATGGGCCACATGGCCTGGCAATGGCAGTACACCTCCTCCCAGCCTGTTTACCATTACCCTCAATGTCTTTTCAGAACCCCTGGTGACCTGTCATGAAACCCCAGGGCCCAGCATAACACAGTTTGAAAACCACTGTGTTAGGAGATAAGTGTCACTTGAAAAGGAACAACTTTGCATTGTCTAACCTATTAGTAAAACTGCACAGTCAACCCTGACACGACCACCAGACATAACTCCCTAGCCTGTCACAGGTAAAGCAGGGTGAACAATAGTAGCCAATGTCCTCCTGCTGTGGGGGTTGTTAAAATACTTTTGAGACATCGTATGCCTCCTGCTATAGAGAAGGGCAAAAACCCACACAGTTTATACCAAGCGGTATAACTCCTTCCTGACTTCAGATGTGGCAATCAGTCTGACTCTGAACAGAGGGCTAAAACCTTCCAGGCAGGGACCCCAGGGTTTAAATCTCAACAGGAGCATTGGCATGTCCCAGTCAAAATCACCAGCCTTGGTTGCAAACAACACCCAAAGCTTTTGAGAGAGGTGAAAAATACCCCTCTAGCAACATCTCTAGCAACAGGAAGGGGAAAAATGTTGATGGTAGGCTTATGTAGAGTTTAGATTATGGTGTGTATGGGATGGTTTGGAGAAGGATGCTCCTGCCTCAGGCAGGGGGTTGGACTAGAAGATTTCTGGAGGTTCCTTCCAGCCCTGCTTCATTATGATCTATGAAATTCCTTCCTGGCCCCATGTGGCAACCAGTGAAGCCAAGAAGCATGGGAAATATCGTTAGAAGAGCATAGGCACGGCTCTCTCTATATCATCCCTGACAATGTTTGTCCAACCGCTTCTTGACCATCTCTAATGATGACTATTCTATAATTTCCCTAGGCAACCTCTTCCATTGCCTCACTGCTCTAACAGTGAAGAGGATTTTCCTGATACCCAGTCTAAACCTCATTGTTGCAACTTCATTTGTTGGAAACCATTGGTACATGCTCTGCTCTCTGCAGGAAGGAAAATGTTTTCTCCCTCTTCCTTGTGACAGCTCTTCAGAAATTTGAAGACCACTATGTTGTCCCCTCTTAGGCATATTCAGCTTCTGGAAAAAGTGCTTGGTTCCTTCAGTTTCTCACATGACTTGCTTTCTAAACCCTTTATCATTTTTATACCCACCTATATACCCTCTCTAACTTCTCTATGTCCTTTTTAAAATGTGGACCCCAAAACTACATTCAGTGCTCTAGCTGAGGCCTAACCAGAGTCGATGAAAGAGACACTATCACCTCCCTTATCTTGCACCTAATGCTTGTATTGATGCAGTCCAAAACCATTTTTTGTGTGTGTGTAGCTATATCAAACTGTAGACTCATTCCTTCTCTTTAGCGCTGCCGTCCAGCCAGATGTCACCCATTTTGCATTGGTGTTTTTGATTATTCTTCCTGAGGTGTAGCACCTTGAATTTGTCAGCATTGAATTTCATGCTGGTACCTCCAGCCCAGCTTTCCAGCCTGTCAAGATCCTTCTGAATTGCTCTTCTGTCCTCCAGCACATTCAAAATCCTTCCTAGTTCAGTGTAGTCTATGAATTGCTGAAGAACCTGTCAATTCCAACATTTAAATAATTAATAAACACATTGAACAGCATTGAACCCAGGATGGACCCCTGTGGGACTCCACTTGAAACCTCCTGCCATTCTGACATGGATTTATAATTACCCTTTGCTTGCCACTATCAGCCAAGTTGTCTGTCCACCTTATAATAGTTTTGTGTAGTCCACATTTCTCCAATTTTTTTATAAGAAGATAATGTGGGACTTTTGTCAAAAGCCTTGCTGATGTCCAGGTACACTATATCCACAGCATTCCCTTCATCTCCCAAGTTGTGACTTTGTTGAAGTAGAAGATCAAATTTGGGCCGCCTTATACAATAATTTTAGGCTGCTCCTGGAAATCTTAACCCCTGGATTGTCCACACATTAACGGCTGAAAGTGATTTTAAGTGCACTTTAAGAGGCTTAAATTTATGCCACTCCAGAGCAGGTTCATCTCTGATCCTGTGTTCCATTAATGTGTGGCCACTCCTCACAGACGAGCCACCCAAGTTTTTCAGCCCTCCAGCATCCCACCCTCCTGTTGGTGTCCTTCCTGCATTCTCCTGTTCTGTGTGGACAAACTTTCCAGTCCCTGAACTTTACAGCCATGGGGGTGGTTCTGGTACCAAGCCAACTCCCCCTCCTGCCCCTAAGTATGTGACCTTTCCACCCCCAGGGGTGCAACCCTATGCAAACAGCCTGCAGAGTATATGCCAGCTAGCCATGTCACAGAGTAGGAATGGGTCCAGGATTAGGGTCTAAAGAGGATGGAACAAAGTAGGGGGCCAGGTTGGATCCCCATAACCTGGGGCTTCCTTCCCTCAAATGTAGTTCTCTCACTGCTTGCACCTCCCAGCCACCCCGGGAACCATAGACAGCACCCCCATGCCCCAATCCCAAATGCCAATTTATTAAAACATGAGACCTTTAATTTACTTCCTCTTTATTTCTATTTCAACTTTTTAACTTCTTTTTATTTCATCCTTTGTGATTGATTTCCTTCATTTCACCACCATTCACCCACCCCCATTTTCCTTTCCACATCTCATTTAATTACCCACCCTAACCCCATTATTTCTCTTCCCCCAGCTTTGTGTGTCCCTCCCCCCGAGGAGGAGTAGAAGCCTGTCTTGGCTCACAAGCCCTGTAGCAGCAGCTCACAACTGTAGCTCCTCGTCCAGCCCCTATTTGCCAACCCTCCAATGGCAACCCACAGCTGTTCAGATGAGAGACAGAGAAGGTTTTCAGCCTTAAAGTGTAACTGCTCCAAACTCAAGTTAGGACAGGGCCTTGTTACACAGTAACTTTAGGTGGCTTCTGGAGCTCTTAACCCCTGGATTGGCTGCATGTTAACATCTTTTAAGTGGCTTAAAAAAGCCCTCATTATTCAGATCAATGTTATGCCACTCCAGGACACGATTATCTCTAATCCACCTAATTTTGCTCCTGTTCTGTTAACTTGTGGACACTCTCCTCAGCTGTTCCACCCAAGTTGAAGTCCTCCAGCATCCTAGGAGACAGGGAGCAAGCAGGGAAGCCAGTGCACAGCGCCCCTCTGGGAGTAGAGCAAGTCAGCCTGAGCAGCAGGGACACCACCTCCTTGCCACCACTCACACTGGCTCTGCTCCCAGCGGTGCCTGCCCCCGCTCCAACTGGCTTGTTACAGTTGGGAAAGAGCCAGTCCTAGGGTCAGTGAGAGGCACTGGGACTGCAGCCCTCCCCCTGCCCAGCAGGAGCAATGAGACTGTCCTTCCCCTAGGAAAACCTACAATTCTCCTTTTTACACAGAATTTTGTTTGACATGAATAATATGAATATATATTACCTCTGCCTCAGCAGGCTTGTCTGGAAAACTCTTCTCTTTGCCTTTTCTTAACTAGACATTTTCAGTATTCTGTTTCTTCCCTTTGTTTGTCTTATCATGTGAACTGGACTGGCTGACAGCCAGCTTGATAATATAGAACAGCCTTTGCTGAACGGAGGAATTGCCTGACGTATAAAAATCTGGTGTAAAAAAAGCATTTTTTACCTACGTGCTTTGGAGTTTGTAAATTTCCTCCACTGAATGATGAATGACAAGAAGAGAAGAAAAGAGAGGGAGGGAGAGAAGAGGCCCCATGCTCTCTATAAGCAGGGATAATTTTTAGTGTGCAATAAATTTCTCATATTTTCAAGTCATTTTAGAGAACATTTGCCAAGGTTTGAAGACTTATAGACCCATAAGTCATATACCTTGCAAAATAGGTGCTATTATTGTCCCATTTTTCACCCAAGTTGTAAGTAGGTCCATATATCTTTGGTTCTGTCTGCAGTGCAGATTTCTTCCATGTTCTGTTCTGTTCACTTATTTCAATTAGACTTCAGTGGGGATGTGATTTATGAATGCATTTCATCAAAATAATCATGTCAAGAACTTCAAATGGCAAGCCAGCAACCATCACTGGATACATGTCAGCAGATACAATATGCCAGGAGCAAGAGCAAAACTTTTCTTGATCTGATCCAGTCTCAGTTATTTGCCAGGTGGATGAGTACAGTTTTGCTTTATAACATATATAAGATATTTGTATAAGTTCCCATTACCACTGAATGTTAGTGCTTCGCAATCTTTAATGTGTTTACTCTCAGAACACGGCTGTGAGTTTAGAAAGTACTACTGTCTCCATTTCACTGATGGGAAATTGAGGCTCAGAGAAACTAAGTCATTTGCCCAAGTTCAGATGGAAAGGCTGTGGAAGAACAGAGAATTCAGACTGGTTCTCTCTAGTAATAGCCTATTACACTAATCATGGGATCATGTTTTTTTCTATAATTATTCTTTTTATTATTTCATATTTTCTTAGCAAAGGAAAACTAGCAGCATTGCTCTGTAATTCTATCATTTATGTGCATTCTTTTGGGCTAGATAAAATGGCATAGCTGTATTTGTAAGCTTAGTTTGGATTCATTTTCAGGGATCCTTATTGGGTTTTTTTAAAATATTGGTAATAATTTCCATCTTTCGTGAACAGTTTTCCTGTTCAATTCCCCTTGGAGTTAGAAGGTCTAAAAGAAGATACTACAATGCATGTTGGTACAGCGAAATGTTTAAAATCTTCATTGCCTGTTCAGAAAGGTGCACATTGAATATTTATGAAATCCCTGAAGTTCTCAGTGGAATAAGCCAAAACCAGCCCCACATTCCCTATTATGAGCAGTGAGTTTTCTTGAACGCCTTTTGGCACTTTAACCTGGTCCCATTTTTTCAGCAGGACAGACCCTGAGGTGGAATGGCTTATTTATTCAGGAAGCAAAATAAAGAAGTGGTAGGATTATTACAGCACTTTATCTAAATGCTACTAGATTAGGCAAAATGATAACCTGATAATATGTGGTACCTCTGTCAGGCAAAGGCTCTTTACTAAACCTATTTTATACTGATATTCAGAACTATTTCTTAGGCCTAAATTATGATGATGTCCCACCACCCCTCATACCTTTTTTTTATCTGAACTACTGCATTTCAGAAGACAGCACCTAATGCAAACCCTGTTGAAAACCATTGGGAGTCTGTTGGCATCAGTGATCCGTAGATCAGGCCCACATAATATATATATACCCTTACAAAATCTCTATTCATCTTTTTTAACCCGGGAACCAAATTAGTGTCTCATGAAACAAAGGAATCTTATTATGATCTCTTGCTATATACTATATGATCAATACTGAGTAGTATGTATGTACTCTGTTTCTGAATTAGGCCTTGATTCTGCAAATATGTATATATGTAGTTTTGCTAAATTTATGCATAAACTCAGGCATGAAGATACTCATCGGTGTTAAAGTCTTCATGACTAGGAGCTTACATTCAAAATATCACTGGGAAGGAACCATCCCTTCCTTTACTTTTGTATGGTGCTTGAACATGCTTTCAATCCTGAAAGGTAATTATGTACAATATCCCAAAGCCTTTACTCAAAACAATTCTTGGAAAGAAAGTATGATACATAATAAAGCCATTGAGCAAAGGAAGCACTATCACAGGTACGAGTATATTCCACAATATATCCCCATGTAGAAAAGGAATTAGAAGGTTCTTTTAAAATATATATAAATATTAAAAAGAGTTCACAGGAAGAATTAGCCCAATTAGTTCCTTCTAACCCAATATATTGCAGTTGTCTTGTATTGAGTAAATCCTTCATTAAACATAAATAGTACTAACATTTTTATGCATCTGGGTGTTCTTCAGAATATTTTCCTTTCTGGTGGCACTGCACATTTATGTGGCTTTTTAGAGGGCATTTAACATCTACTTTTTATGTTTAGGTTTGGATAATATATAAAGAATAAAGCTATATATAATTATTCATATGTAGTAATTCAACAGTCTTAGCAGGATGCTTTTGATAAGTAAATTAGGAGGCTAGATTGTTAAACTATATCCATAGAAATGTAGGGGGCGAGAAGGTTTAATTGGTTATATCTTTTATTGGACCAACTATATAGTGGATAGAGATGTTAGAAAATGGTTTCAGACAAAACAGCCCTTCCTTAGTCATGAAGAGAAATAATTATTTCTGGTGGGAAGCTAAAAGTGAACTGAGGAGATAAATCAGTGCTGTGTGGCTGTCTCTAATCTTTTTACCAAAGACTTTGGTTATAGATTAAATTCATTTCTAACTTGTAATGGTTAGCCCCAATAGTGTGCCATGCACAAGCAAATCAAGGGGGGCACTGCAGTGTAGCTGAGTCGAGGGGAAGGGTGAGAAAGACACTATTGCATTCCAATGTCTCTTTGTGCACGGTAGTAAAACAGATCAGTGCTGGCTGACGCAGAGTAGTACTACCGCTGGTTTTGTTTTGTGTTTTCATTTGACAATTAACTACTAGTTACAATTCCCTCATTCTGTGCCTCAGTTTAGCTTAATCAAGTTGTACCAGCTAGCAATGGAGCCCTATGGACCATACAGCAACTGAAGATAGACAGATCCAAACTTACTTCAGGTAGATATTCCCTTTACCCGCTAGTATGTAACTGTTGTGCCAGGACCACATACAACAAGTGTAGAAGGCAATTTTGCCAGCTTTACACTTACTGGGGACTTCTCCTTACTAGGGGAATCCTCAACACAACACTTGAACAGGACTGAGGATCTACCCTGTATATTGGCTGTGCTCCTTGACTTCCTAAAAAACATAGTTTGTCCCTTAGGCTCATGGGCGACTGGTGCCGCCTTAGTTGGGGGGGGGGGCACATGCCCCCCAGCGACCAGTCAGCGATCAGGGGGGAGGGTCCCCCCGCCACGGCTGATCACACTGACCGGGAGAGGTGGGGACCCCGTGGCAAAACCATTGAAAAACATACCAACCACTGAGCAGTCAAGCTGCTCACAAAAGTGGCCGTGGGGCTTCTGGAAGTGGCCGCTACCTACATCTGGCACTCACACTCCCCGGCTGGTGCTTCTGCCTGCCCCTCTGCACATCGCCTGAGTGGGGAGCACAGCCTGACAGGGTGCACCAGCGCTCTCATGGGGTACATGTGTGCCCCATGCACCCCCTAAGCATTACCACTGCTTAGGCTAAAAAGTGAAACATTCCCTTGCTAGAGCCAAGATATTACAAAGAGTTAAACTGCTAAGTGACTATTTTGATAAAGAACTACAAAAGAACTTGAATTTAAAGACTGCCAGGCACTTGACAATTTGGCATTTCTGTAATTCAGGCTACAGAATCAAGATTAATCTTTGAGGTGGCATTGAGCTTTGAAGGCCCTATTATAAGCCATGCAAAGTGAAAAAATAAATAGAGGTTAAAAAAGAAGAGACAATAAATTGGAGAGGCAGGAAATTAAACCTTTCTGTTCTCAGCACTTAGCTGCTACAAAATTAATAGTATTTTGTTTTGGAAGAGGTATTTCTCACAATGGTTCCTAACAAATAACATCCACAGATTTTCTTTATTATTATTATAAACTGACTAGAGACAGCATGAAGATGACAGGTGGTATTGTGGAGAAAGGGGAGGAGGCAAAAAAATCCCATTTGTATCTAAAGTTTTTATTAGGTACTACCATGGGTATCAAATTATACGCTGTGATGATGCCTGTTGTAAAGACTACCTGACACTTCCATAAGATTCAGTTTTCAGCTGCTTTTGACTTTGATAAATCATTTTAGACTGAAAATGTTAATGCTAGGTATCTGCCTCAGGCTATTTTTTTACTGGAGGGGGTGGGGAAAGGGCACAGGGAGGTGGAATATCAGCAAAAATGGTTCACCCATTTTGCAAAAGAAGGCGGGGAAAAGAGAATGTGTTGCCCATATTAAAACAAAACCACCTTGTAACTCTTCTGTTAAGGTCTACTTCCTCCAGACTTTGGAGTGGGGCCTTGGAATTTAGCAGGAAAGGAAAATGCAGCCCTGGAATCACAGCTATGCTTTTTGCAGTTCTTGTAAAAAATCTGCAGTTTTTGATCTGGTTATGAATTGCTGAATTCTTATTTTGTACATGCGCAGTAACTCTAGTAGGTTCAGTGTCCATTCACAGAGGCATTTCCTTTGAGTGGTTGGGCACTGGGTGGATAAGGGCAGGGTAATCAGGAGGGATGTTAGCAGGGTGGTTGGCTAAAACAATGGTGGTTTGGTTCTCTGGTCCTCCCTGATATCAGTGCTATCTGGGCTGTCCTGTCCTGAAGTCTGGTATATTTACTGCATGATCATCCTGAACAGGAGGAAGGACTCCTTTGGAGGATCCTCCTGTTCTTCCTGGGGCCGCTCCTGGTCTGGGACTTTGGACAGAAGCCTTCTCACTGTTTTCTTGCTCCTTATAATCATTGTTGTTAGATGGCTCAGGATCCACCTCAGATTTGGCAACCCTTGTGAGGATCTGAGAGCACCTTATAGTACAAAACACATCATCTGACAGGCACCTGAGACTCAGTTGGCATCATAATTCCTCTTGTACCACACTTTCAGTGCCTTTGTTTTAGAACAGCACTTACGCTAGTCCCTGGTTTTGCCCATAAACTGCCATCTGTGCTGAAATCCATTTGGAGATGGCCTAGCTTGATTAATGATTAATGGTGGTTCTTTCTGATGGAACACTGCGTGCTCTCCTCACCCCAGATGGAAAGGAGCTCCAGGATCTCCACTTGTCTCCAGCTGGTGGCAAATTTTGTAGACCCAGACACTGTCTTATAGTGCAAGATGTCTGGTGTGCGAGTGGGTGCTTAAGAGTTTGTGCCACTCTTGATGAGCCACGTTTTTGGTTTAGTGGTCCAGAAAATGGTGGCCTCAGCATGCCTTTGTGCCAGGCTTATAAAAGGCCAGATAACATACTGAGCCAGTAACCCCAGGGCAGTACAGTTGGGAATGAGTCACAGAGGTGACATGTTCCAATGGTGAGTGTTGTGGGAAGCAAAACACTGGGATGTTGCTGCAGAGGAACCATAACCAACTTTTTATCACACTTTGGCATGGTAGGGAAGAAAAGTATAACCTGAAAAATGTAACATTCGAACAAGGGTCATTTTTTTAATATGGCTCAGGATTCTTTGCAATGCTATAGTACTGCACATCAACTGTCCCTTATTTTTTTATAGCAAGGATTTTTGTAGCACTTCAAGTGCCTTAAAAATGCATGCCATCAGCTAGTGTTTTAGTTTAGGTTCCCACTTCTCGATTGGGCTAGCGTTGCTGCCTGGAGTATTTGTTAAGCTAGAGTTAGTAGTGGGTCTTAAAATAACTCCTTAGGCAGGGGTTAGATTTGGTATCTCGTGGGATTCCCCTGCCAGAAATAGGGTTTTACAACTACAAAATGAATTGTTTCAGAGAAAACATAAAGAAGTGTATTTCTAAACTGTATATAGCTGTGAATACAAGATGATCCATTGGTCCTGAAGTATTGGTTCACTTTTCAGTGACTGTTTTTAGCACTTCTTCCAGGAGATCCTGAACTTGGTGACTCTGTAAAACTTGCACATATCATCAGGGTTGGTACTTTGGGGAGCCAGGCCTTTTCAGTTGTGTAAAGAACATGTGCCAATTGTAACTGGATGATATCTGTGGCAAAGTATTGGGAAAAAAAAGGATAAATCACTGGTAGAGGAATAAAAATTGAAGGGAACTGTAGACATACCAACTTCCAATGAATAGCTGAGCAGCAAGATTAATTATATTAAATACTTTTGAAAGAACATAAATATTGTTCAGTATGAACTTAGACTATACTATATCATCACAAAGATGGAGGAACTTTTATTGACATTCGGCATTTCATGTCCATGAAAACATATAGTTTCTTGAGATTAATGATATATGCAAATTTAAAACATCTGCAGCTGCACAGGAAATATATTAGGCACAATTTATAAAAATGTGTGGAAAGTTATAATGCAGAAAGAACTTAGTGGAAAATATTAGATGGGATGAATCAGGTCCCCAGGTGCAGCTAGGAAGAAGAGTGGGACGTAAGTGACTTTTTCCATGTTTTTGATTATTGGTCTGGGTAGGAGGCCATTTCAATTCTGGTAACTTAAAGCAGTCCTACTTTATATTGGATAAAAAAGTCCCAATGGACCGCTTTGCCAGCCTAGAATTATTGAAGCTCAAAGGCAAGCTTATGTCACCTCAAACAAACAATATATCCTCTTCTCTGCTCCCCGCAAACCCAGTAATTCTGGCAGTTAGCATAAACCAAGCTATGCCAGTGGAATCCATCCCCGTAGTATTCCCCGACTTTAGATCATCTTCTCAGCTGCCAGTGGTTGGAGCGGGATCTAAGGATCTGGTCTTACATAGACACTTACCTCCACAATATATATTAAAAGACTATTATGAACACTGCAAAGTCCATCACTAGGAAGCAAGGAAATGTTGAAATTAAGGATTAAGCCCCCCCTTCTGCATATGAATTAGGAAACTAAATATGATCAAGTAATTCAAGACTATTTTTCTCTCAGGGGATCCTTGACTTGTTCAGAAAGCAGGATGGAGTGTGCTTATTTGATGAACAGTTATTCAACATTTTGTCTTATCCTCATTATTCAATGTGCGGCCCATGAGAATTTCTTCCATATTATTCTGAAGAAAGATTTATTCATTCTTTTATGGGCTTTTCTATGCAGCTTATCACTATAGTATCTGAACCACAACTATTAATTTATTTTCATAAGAAGTAAATTATTCCCATTTTACATATGGGGAAATTAAGTAGAGAATTTAAGTTCAAAAGTATTCATTAATTGGGGGTGCTTGGCTTGAGATGCTAAGAACCAGATTGTTTACTACTTGTAACTTTATATATTACCCAAGATGCTCAAAACCTTTGAATACTCAGCACTTGTGCAAGTCAGGCCACAGAGCCTCAAATTAGCATCAAGAAAACAGGGCACAAAAAATTAGTGATCACCTGTGAAACATTTAAGTGACTTCTGCAGCATCGGCTAGGAATTCTGTGTCACAAAAAGCAGAAGCATTCAGTTACTTAAATCAATAGTCACCTATTTTAACTATGAGACCATTCTTTACCTGCAGTCCCCTGCCTCATTCATTATGCATCTTCTGCCAGGAGACCTGCAGAGCAGCTTCATCCTGTCTATTGATGGAAGCAGGGATTCTGTGGAAAAAACTATTTGATCATGTAATTAAAGACTCTGTCCTAATGCATATGTACACAGGGGAATAAATTTAAGTTGCACGGGCAGTCTTAATTCTGGCATTTCCTAAAATTACTGTGCTTGAATTTGCAAACTTAATAATGTTCTATGTGCTTTTTTAAATGTAATTTCTTACATCTCTAAAAAAGCAACCACAACCTCCCCCCCCACCCCTTCTTCCAACTTCCATCTTGTGGTATCACATTAACAATGACATGGGGCATCAGCTGGGTTGGACCTGTCAATTTTTGCTAATAAAATAACTGATAATGAAGGACAAGCCAGTACTGCTATGTGGACCAATACTAATGGTAAACAAAGCTTTTTATCAGAGGGTTCTTTAGACATGGCTGATAGGAGGGGAAATGTGAAACTCAGAAATCTTGAACTCCATTTCAGACTCTGGACGAGAGTATTCTCTAGTAGGCAGAGTCTCTTCCACCATTTTTTCCAAGCTTAACTCCTGCCTTGCTGTGGCGGAGCACCAGCGGGTGCTTGCCGCTTAAGGGCTGTTGCAGGCTCTGAGTGAGCCTGCTTTGTGAGCAGCAGGGAAAAGCCTCTCCCCAGGAACGGATTTTAAGGGGGAAGGTGGATGGCAGAGCACCTTTTGTGTCTGCCACTCTAAGGGGGAGAGCAGGCAGCAGACAGGTACAGGCCAGCCCTGATGAGGCAGCCATTTTAAGAGCCTGGCTCATAGGGCTGGGGTAGCAGCTTGCTGCTAGCAGCCCAGGAGGCAACATCTGGCTGAGCTGCTGCTTACAACATCTTGGAGGTAAAGGCAGGAGCTACTGGGGATGGCAGGAGGCTCCTGGTCCTGGGCATGATTGTCCTTTCTCTTTTCTACCCCTTCATCTTTGACTTTGCCAACCCATTTCCAGTCTCCACACTTCCAACTTTTCATCTGAGTCTCAGTCTCTTTACCAAGCCAATCCTTAGCTTCCCCTCTGGATTTGCTATCCTAGTCTTTTCCCACCATTCCTTAGTCTCATGGTTCAGCCAATCCCATTTTACTTCTCCTAGTTACTTTGCCTAGCCAGACCTAATTCTGTTGGCACATTCTTGCTCCTTGTCATATCTATCTGTCCTCTCCACAACTTCCTTCTCCCAATCCATGGCTTGCCCTTCCTAGTCCAAGTCCTGATTTCTTTTCCCAACAGACCTACTCTCCATCTGTGGCTCTTCATCCTATTTTATTGCCTGGTTTCCAGTTCTCCTTCCTCTTTCCCTTCCTAGCTCCCACTCCTGATCTCCTTATACAGCCTCTATCAGTATCCTTTATCTCTAGTTCATGGTCCAAGTTTCTGCCCTTAACTCCTTATTTCCCTGTCTCTTGTCAATCTCTAGCAGTGCCATAGCAAGGTGGGGGCAAGTGGGGCAACTGCTCTCGGTGCCAAAGTGAAGGGGCGCCAACAGGTGCTGCCCAGCCAGGGTGGGGTGCAGGACAGAGCCGAAAGTGACTCATTGGGGGACACAGGGGAAGAGCAGCTCCCACCACTGCATGCATTCCCGGGGAAGTATGGGGGGGAGCATGTGGCCCCTGATGTCTGTGTGGAGTGGGAGCAGGCTGCTGCTGCTGGCTTTGCCCCAGGTGCCGAATTTTATTACTACGGCACTGAGTGATCTCTAGTCCTGGTCTTCTCCTCCCACAGGTTCCTTGTTCCAATTTGTTCCCTCGTGGGGTCTGAATGCTGCATTCAGTTCAGTTGCTTTCTTCTTCTCCACTACCTAGGCGTCAGCCTGAGGGCACGGAGAACCTGGGGAAGGCAACATTCCTTCTCCCTCTTCTGATACTTGAGCTAGACACCAGCCTGCACCAGCTGGGAAGCAGAACAGCAGGAGAAGTTGTTCTTAGCATCAAGTGGACTCATGGGCAATTCAGACAGCATTTACCTAGAAGCTACCTGCAAACCTCTATTGCAAAAGACATAACCCTGACCCAAATGCTCCCCCACTATTAGATGTATAGACCTTTTTCCAAAACAGGGACTGCTAAAGAGCTTATCAAAGTGAAAAAATTTCCAGAAATATTTAACATGGAATGAAGGAATAGCCCCCTTCTGAGAAACAGTTAAAACGTTTGGGCTGTAACATTCCAAAAAACAGCCTGGGGCAGTTGCACCACCCAAAAACTTCCAGCCCCAAAGCTATAACTTTGAAATCATAATGAAAAAAACCCAG
The DNA here is from genome assembly GCF_001723895.1 of Crocodylus porosus. Taxonomy (NCBI): domain Eukaryota; kingdom Metazoa; phylum Chordata; order Crocodylia; family Crocodylidae; genus Crocodylus; species Crocodylus porosus. The sequence continues at coordinate 48,544,427 of NW_017728931.1, read as the reverse complement.
AAAACAGGACCTAATAATGAAAAGCATTATGCAGCCTTAATAACTGATGCTCCCGCCTGTGTATATAATATGATATTAAATGCTACCAGAATCTTTTGCCCTATACTCTGGGAATATTATCATCCTGGCATTCTGCAGACATCTAACTTTCAAATATCAGATAACCCAAAAAGTAGCTTGTGTGTGTTGCTCCATTACTCTCCTGATGTGCTTTTAACCAGACTTCATCACCCTTCTCCAGCTTTAGGATGGTACTTCCTGACATATTTTCATAAGCGCTTAATGTTGTCTGATATGTTCCTATTATGCCTTTGCCATTTTTCATCAAAATAATGGTTGTGGTATTCCGGTATAACTCTACATGGTATGAAAAGTAATAAACTCCAGGGATCTGGCAGGTGAAAATTCCTGTGGCCAAATCAAAATGATGCTGGTCATTATAGAGGACCTCATTAAAAATAATGGGTTGTTCAGGAGGTGGATAATTTTTGCCCAGTTTCAGAGCGAAAGCAGATTTTTGAGGAGGTGGGCATTCTCCTGGGTTTCCTTTTGGTCCAGTAGGGCCTGGTTCTCCTGTTTCACCCCTCGGTCCTACTTTTCCTGGAGGGCCTTGTTTTCCAACCGATCCAGAGACACCTGAATAGGATTTTAAAAAAATGAATAGGAAGCTGATTCCATTTCATTTGCTGAACAAAGCTTGATTAAAGCCCCTAAAACTGTTTCTATTCTTTGGTTGATCAATCCCCAGTAGATGGTCAGATAAATAAACTACAGTTTAAAATATTGTCTCACCCCTTTCCTCCCTTCAAATAAATAAAATACCCACACATTCTGGTTAAAGGGAAACAGCCTCATCTGTACCTCTGCAGAAAGCTTAGACTCTAAATGAAGTGGAGAGTGCCATCCTTAACATGTTTGTAACTGGACATTTTCCTCTCTCTGGGGCCTCCCAAGAAGGAGGTGATCAGATGGCCAGCAACAATGAAATTTATCTCCCAGCCAGAGTTAAAACAATTGCAGGGGAAGCAGCTTGCACATATCCTGTGTTTGGACTGCACTGACTCTGTGAGCAACTCATTTTAGTTCAAGCACTGCCCTAATAGAGCTGGTTGGGAGATTGTGGCTCTCTGCCCTAACTCTTACAGCATTCACGCACAGCCCATCCCACAAAGAATAAACAGGTAGCCCATGTGCTAATCAACCTATTTCATGCACTCAGAAGGATATTAAAGTGGGTTGAAAGATGATGTGAGTTGAGAGGCTTTTTACCTGCCAAAAACTTAGGAATTCTCTCATAATGGAGCAGAATGGAGCTAGGCAAAGCAGGAGAAATAGAAAATCCTGAATTAACTGCTATACAGATATCTTTTACTGTACTTCTCAGCAGTACATTTGGGGTTTCTATATTGTTACATACACAGAAAGGTTTATTCTTCAGAAAGCTTAAGAATTCTCCTATGCTAGTGTCAACATTTGATTTCTAAGCAACTGTTGATATGAAATTACTCTGATTGTTACTGATTATTAAATTTAAAACAACTTAAACAGATGAAACAGTGCTATTAAACTTTGTTATTCCATGAAATGAACTCAGATTGACCCAGAGAACTTACCAGGCTCCCCTGTATCTCCCTTCTGCCCTTTTTCTCCATTGAGTCCATTTTGCCCATTGTGTCCTGGATTTCCATTGTTCCCAGGAGCACCCGGAGGACCTTGGAGACACTGTTGAAGAACATGCTTTTCTTCTAATGCCACTATTGCAGTGAGAGAAAGAGCCAAAATCCACATGCCTGGAGCAGGAGAAAAATGAAAGCCATTCCTTGGAGATTTTCAGTGGAGTTTGGAGAAAAAGTAGTAAAAGCAAAGCATTTAGCTTGGTGTTCGGCTTACCTACTTGTGAACTGCACAGTATGTCATGAACTAGGTATGCAAAGGGGGCAAAGGTCTAACACCATGATGCTCTTGCACATTTACACAAAGAATGCCAAATACGAAGGAGAAACTACCTCCTACCATTGAAGGAGGCAGGGTAAAAGTAATCGCAGAACAGCCCTGCTACTGACTCTAGACTCCCTAAACCTGTTGACTGTTCCCTTTCCCCATTAAGAGTGAAATCCTGGTCCCACTAAAGTTACTGGCATACTTCCTATTTACTTTGATAAGACTGGAATTTCACTACAGATGTCTGGCCTATACTAGCACAGTAAGAAACGAGCAATTACATTCTCACAAAAAACATAGCTGTTGCTACTGTATTGTACACATTCATAGAGGTATTCTTATTCCTGTCCTGGGACCGAATCAGGTGGAATATTTTTAGAAACTGTCTTGGTATAGAGTACCTCTTTCTCTGCTTACTGCCTCCCTGCTGCTGGGAGCATTAAAAGGCAGTTAAATCTACCTCATTGGTTTAAATGAGGGCCAGATACCCATCCCATATAGCAGTTTTACACTAGTAGAATTCCACTGATGTCAATGTGGTTGCCCTTGGCTTTTACTGCATGAGAAGAAATCAAGCCACATATTTCTGAAAGAACCACATACCTGATAAATACATGCTCTGGGTTTGTCACCTCTCCCGTGACTCCTTCAATAACCTCACTCCTGGTTCACTGCGTTCTCTTTCTCACAGTTTTTTGTAAGACCCCCTCCTATGACTGATCAACATCTTTTATTGTTGTTTCATACACCCACAAGCCCTTGTGTCACTGTCTGTTCTTGTACTCACTTTCCAACCAATAAGATATTTTTCCTGTTTGCATCCTGTTTCCTCATAGCTACCCTTGGGTGGAGTGTCCCAAGACTGCTTTGTTTCTTCCCCTAATTGCTGTAATTTAAAAAAATAATAAACACAGCAGGCTGTATCTAATACAATATTTTTGGCTATTCTAATTGTTGTCTTATATGTTGGCCCAAATCAATCCTGATCCAATTCTGCTCAAGTTAATGCTGTTGCAATAAGGGAAAATGTGGCCATTTTTCTAATTGTTCTGCCAGCTGTTGCTGTGGGTTATGCTCTGGGAGGTGGAAAGTGGAACAAATGGGCTATCCAGAAAAAAAAACGAAGTGGTTTAGCCAGCTGAAGAATAGGTTATTATCTAGGAATGCAGAGACTTAGATATATATCTGTAACAGCTTATGTCAATTCACAAGCCTGTTTGGCAGCTATTTTTATTGCACTTCCTGGGGACATCTACACATGTGCATTTACTGTTCAGTAACCAATATTACTGCACACTGTGGGTGCACGTCTACATCTGCACACCCACACTGTGCAGTAAATATGGCGACTTACACCAGCTTGAGCATAAATTTGATACCTGCATCATGACTTGGGAGTAATTTTACTCCCACACACAGTGTAAATGCACTTTAGCACCTGCATGTATAGACATTGGCCTATTCCCACTTACTGAGCAGTAAATTTAAGCCGGTGTAAATGCATGTGCAGACACACCCACTGTGTTTCCTGGGTCGGGGAGAATAGTTATATACAAGAAAAACTATTCATGAGAATTTGACCCACCACAAAGTCCTCAGATAAATTATTCTAATTATATTTATCTTTGTTTAATACTCATTATTTATTCATTTATTTCATAGCTTTCATAAATTTCATAACATTAGGGCTGCAAGGAACCTCAGAAGATCATTGAGTCCAGCCCCCTCCCTGAAGGGCAGGAAGTCAGCTGGGGTTATTGGATCCCAGGAAGATAAGCATCTAATTTGCTCTTGAAGGTGTTCAATGTAGGTGCTTAAACCACCTCCAATGGCAGACCTTGGGGGCTTGGACAGTAAAGAAATTCTTCCTTATGTCCAGCCTGAAATGGTCTTGCAGTAGTTTATAACCGTTCGACCTAGTCATCCCTTGGGGCACTCTGGTGAACAAACGTTCCCCTAGGAACTGGTGGTCACCCCTGATAAACTTGTAGGTGGCCATCAGATC
>NW_017728931.1:48535735-48540470 GCF_001723895.1 Crocodylus porosus | reverse complement strand
TGGGGTCGTGGTCCCTTAGGGCCTCACTGACAAGCCTCCTGAGCTTGTCAAAGTTGGCTTTCCTGAAGTCAAGGACTTCTGTGTTGCTGACTGACTTGCCAGGTTTATGGCGGATTGTGAAGGTGATCAGCTCATGGTCACTTTCACCCAGCTTCCCATCGATCACTAGGTCACCGATTAGGTCATCCCCAGTAGCCACTACCAGGTCAAGCAGTGCTTTACCTCTTGTTGGCCCGTAGACTTCTTGAGTCAGGTAGAGGTCATCCACGCATGATAGGAAGCTTTGCAACCGCTTGGATTTTGCTGAGTGATCCTCCCACGAGATGTCTGGGTAATTGAAGTCACCCATGACAACCATGGTCCTAGAGCATGCAGCCTCAGCCAATTCCCGGGCTAACTCCTGGTCAAGCTCTGTAGTAGACTCCCACCGTTGTGTCCCGTGTGCCATGTTCCCCATGGATTTTAACCCAGAGGGTTTCCAGTCATCCACCCTGGTCACCAACATCAGCTTGCAGGGACGCATAGCTTTCCTTGACATAGAGAGCTACACCCCCGCCCCTTTTATCTACTCAATCCCTTCTGTACAGGGTACAGCCATCTATACCCGAGGTCCAGTCATGAGTGGAGTCCCACCAGGTCTCTGTTATCCCTATGACATCATAATTATTTGCATTGAGCAGGAGGACAAGCTCCTCCTGCTTATTCCCCAAGCTCCTGGCATTTGTGTACAGGCAGGCAAGTGTCCCCTGGGGGGCTCTTGCCTTGCCCACAGATTGTACCAGGGCTGGGGCAGGGGTGGGCTCCCTTAAGTGCCTTGGCCTGGTGGTTTGGCAAGGGTTGCTCAGTGGGCCAGCAATAGCAATAGTCCCCCATCCCCCGGCAGGCTTAGTTTAAAGCCCGGTGGAGCAGGTCAGCCAGCCTGGCTGAGAAGAGCCTCCTCCCCAGCAGAGAGAGGTGGAGGCCATCTCTTCCCAGCAACTCGCTCTCACCAAAGAGCAGGCTGTGGTCATGGAAGCCAAAGCCTTCCTGATGACACCAGCGCTGCAGTCTTTCATTCACTACCTGGATCCTCCTCTCCCTCCTCAGCCCATACCCCGAGACTGGGAGGATCGACGAGAACACCACGTGCCCCCAGACTCTTTTAGCCCCGCTCCCAAATCCATGTAGAGCCTCATGACCTGGCTGGGAGCACTCCAAGCCGTGTCATTGGTGCCCACATGAATAAGGAGCATGGGATAGTTGTCTGTGGGCTGCAGGAGTTTAGAGATCTTCTCCGCAATGTCTCAGATGCAGGCCCCTGGGAAGCAGACTTCCTGGACTAAGGGGTTGTGGCAGCAGATTACCCCCTCAGTCCCCCTCAGGATGGAGTCTCCCACAACAAACACCTTACATTTTGTCTTGGGGAGAGCGGGGACAGTAGCTGCAGTTGAGCCTGTGTTGCCTGCAGGAGCTGGCTACTCAGCAGGCTGTGCTGGAGCTGCAAGAGGTGCTACCTGTTGCTAAGCTCCGCCAGGGCAGGGGCCTTGACCACCTTGGTCCATCCCCTTTCCTGGACAGAATGGGAGGTCCGGGAGTCCTCCCTTGTCCTGGAGGGAGACCATGGTCTACCCTCTGGCTCCTGGGGGAGAAGGGCCTGGCAGTAGGAGTCTATCTTCTGCTCACAGTCCCTGATGGCACGCAGTCTCTGGACTGTGGCCTGGAGCTCCTCCAGCTGGCATGCCAGAGACTCCAAAAGGGAGCAGACCCCACATGGGTGGCGTATACATATTTGATGTATATGCCACACTTTCCAATAGAAGCTCAGGGCAGCTTACAAGAGAAATACAAAATCACTTATAAAACAGGAAAAATGCTTGTAGAACAGGAGCAAACATAAACCAGAAACCCATTAAACAACATCCCAGACCAGCTATGTTTGCTAAATGGAAGTCCAAATAGCTTTGTTTGCTAAATTCTGGCCCAATAGTGCTTCTCAAAGATGTCCAGCCTTGGGCTCTGGCAGGCCTCAAGATTTGGGGGGAGGGTACCAGAGCTGAGGGGTCATTACTGAGAGCAATCTCCCACGTATTTTTGCCAAATAGACTTGGTGGATTGATGCTACTTGCAAAAGGTTGCCCTTAGCTGACCTTAGGGATCGCAGTAGGGTCTAAAAGATAAAGCAGTCCCTTAGGTATGTAGGGTTCAGACTGTTTAGGGCAGGGATGCTTAACCCCAAGCCAATGGGTGAGATCCAGCCCCTGGTGCCATCTCTTCTGGCTCTCCACAGGAGTGGTGACTTGCTTCCCTGCTGCCAAGTGTCCAGACACATGGGGAGCCCCAGGCCCTGTGTGCTAGGTCTGGTACCTGATCACAGCACACAGGGCCAGGGATGGGTGTTACCAGGTCCTGGGGCCCACTCCTTGTATGTGGAGCAGGGAGGGGGCAGCAGCAGGCCCCAGGGCCCAATCCCAGCATGCAGGGCAGGAAGCAGGTGGTACTCGGTCCTGCACAGGTCTCAATGCAATCTGTGGGCCAGTGCCACACTACTCATCTGGTCCACTGAGCAAAAAGCTAGAGCACCTCTGATTTAGAGCTGTATCAGCACCTTGAAGCATACAGTCAGTCTGTAAGGGCAGCCCCACATAAAGAACATAGCAGGAGTTGAGCTATGAAATTAGAAAGTACCACATCTAAGTAGTAGCTACACTTATGGGAAGCATCATTTAATAATAGTGCTACTTAGCTCTTCTATTGCCCTTTTCAGCTGTGAGTTTCAACTCTTTTAAAAGATTGAACAATAGATGCAAGTGCATGGGAAGCAGCTGCAAAGGTCAAAAAGTTATCTTCCATATCAGTGGCATAGGGGATAGGAGGTTTAGCAAGTTAATGTCTGCAAAGGGCTTTGAAAAAGCAAATCTATATAAAACACACGACAGTTTTTATAATACTGGGAGGAGTGGCATTGAGTAATTAATCTTGGTAATTGACACAGAGCAAGAAACTGGGACCAGGAAATTAAGTTCAGGGCTTAGAGTTTGGGGCTGGGCTCTGGAAACTCCAAACTCAGTACCTGGTAACAGAAAATGGAATGTGACTCTCTGACGCGAGAGCAATCTTTGAAGACCTTGTTTTGTGGTCTTGGCTGGCCTGCTTTTATAACAGGCCCCTGGGATTTGGCGCTCAAAGGTCCATAGCTGTGACTTAGTTTTCAGAACCTACAGCGCTGTGTTCTCATTCCAGAGCTCTCAAAGTGCTTTTCACAATTACTGTTTCAGAATTGTTTTCAGGGGGGCTGCTTATCCTTACAAAGGACAGTAAATCTGGCCTTATCAGTGAGAGATAAGAGGACTTGGGGTAATTAGTAGATTCAGCTGGGAAACAGGTAGGTGATCTTTCTCCTTATTATACTTCAAGTTTGTGTTGGGTACAAGGAAGAGGAGAGATGTTATAGTGGAGAAGCTAGGGAATGGGAGAACTGTAAGAAAAAGTAATTGCAGAGGACTTTTACAATGTGGGTAAACTTCTGGGGAAGTGGCTTTGCATGTCGTTGCCCTGCAGAAGAGGAGAGAAGTGGAGAAATCTTGAAATGAACTAAAAAGCACATGTCTGTAGGTGTAAGGTACTTTATGCTGAGGTATTTTTGAAAGAAGTCCTATGAGCTACTCTTCTAGAAAAAAAGTAAGGCTAAAAATGAGCTAAGGCTGAAAGATGAAGATATTGAGTTAGCTATCACTGTTCTGTTTCATATTGTTTGATGGTTGATTATGATTACCCAGACAGCCACATTATCCCTAAAATAGACACTGAAATGTCATGTCATGCTATATAGGGGTCCTCTAGGGTGGTTAAAGTATGTCATACTAGATGTTGGTTTTGGTGCTTAGCACAGACTTCTGTAGCCTTCTTCCTCTCCCCCCACCACCCTCAAACCTGTCTTAAGACTAGAGACCTGATCAGTAGAGCTGAAAAGATTTGTCAGAACAAATAGATTAGCTTTTCAAGACTAAGAGAGCCTAGACTCTGGTTTATAGAACTGAGTTCCTACAGCTCTGAGTACTGCTTTCACTTTTAAGTACTGTATGTTGGTATTCTGTTCCATTTTCAAAACTTGGCTGTCCAAATCTTGCATATGAAGCTTAATTCTGACACACCAGACTTCTTTTGGAACTGGAAATTCCAGTTTTTGGTGCTGGGAAACACTTTTCTGAACTTGGTTGTGGGTTTTTAGCATTGTAGTCTATGAAATTCTGTTTATTGGCTAGCCACTAACACCACTACATCTTTTTGCCCATTTAGTATAGCTGGTGATTTCAGAGAGTATCCAAGTCACATGAGTCTTTATTTAAATATATATGCAATTTCAAATATGTAACTTGCTTCCTTGAACTGAGTTGGATGTCATTAACAGTGAGACAGTACATTTACCCTTTTGCAAAAAAAATAAAAAAAATCAACAGCTATTTGCTTAAGCTAACTACTGATGACATTTTGTAGATTCATTGCAATTAATGAACTATGCTGACATTCTCGTTAAGAATGTGGCTCACTGTTACCTGTATAATGCTCTTATAAAATAGATGTGCTTTCTCCAGAGGCAGAATTCAACTTTTAAGGTTTTGGGGGGTTTTTTGTTTGGTTTTGGTTTTTTTGGGGGGGGGGGGTGTCATAGTTTCATACCTTCTAGGGTCGGAAGGGACCCGAGCAGATCATCTAGTCCGACCCCCTGCCATGGCAGGAAAGAGTACTGGGGTCAAAT
>NW_017728931.1:48495066-48534760 GCF_001723895.1 Crocodylus porosus | reverse complement strand
TGCCAGAATAATTTTCTCAAACAGCTTGCCTAGGATCAAGGTAAGACTAACTGGCCTATAGTTTCCTGGGTCCTCCTTCTTCCCCTTTTTGAAGATGGGAACCATGTTGGCCCTCTTCCAGTCCTCTGGCACCATACCAAAGCACCACAAGTGCTCATAAAGCTGTGCCAGGTGTCCTGCAATGACCTCAGCCAATTCCTTTAGTACTCTAGGGTGGAGATCATCTGGACTGGCTGATTTAAATACATCCAGTCCCTCCAAAAGCTCCCTAACTAGTTCCTCACTAACCTTTGCCCTAGGTGCGCCTCCCCTGGGGCCTGAGGGGGACCTAGTGGAGGGGTGATTATTCTGGTCCCTGCTTAGGAAAATGGAGGCAAAGAAATCATTAAACATGTTGACTTTGTCATCTGGTATGATGACCAAATTTCGTAACGTGTCCTGCAGAGGCCCCACGTTACCCGGAACCTTCTTTTACCCCCTATTGTATTTAAAGAAGGACTTCTCGTTGTCCTTAATTTGGGAAGCTAGTCCCAGTTCCATGTCTGCCTTGGCCTTCCTGACTGCCCCCCTACAGGTTGTTTGTTCGTTTTTGGGGGTTTTGTTTTTGTTTAAGTGGCTGTATTTCTTTAAGCTATGGCAAAAAATATTTTGAAATGTAATCTTCCTTTTCACCACGAGGTGGTGAATGCAGATCATTATTATAGAGAAAATAGACTAAAATTAGTTCAAGAAAATAGCATGGAAATAAAAATAAAAAATCCAGGGAGGACTGCAGTTAGATTTGCTTATTAAACTAGGCTTAGATTCTCTTGCCCACTTGTGTCAATCTTCAAAAATAATTTAAAATACAAAACCTCACAAATGTTTGTAACTGCCCCTTTCTGTTTGGGGCATTGTGGTTTAGACCACATGCCACACTAGATTTACAATATAATGCTAATAAGCCAAGCATATGCAGTTGAGTTCCTTAACAAGTATGAAATTGTTTCCATCCTGCAATTGGATCCATGTTTTCAGTCCCTGACATGCACGTGGAGCCCAAATCAAGACAACAGAACACTAGATGTTAGGATTTGCATATGTGGATCTGCTTCTAGGATCAGGAAGCAGATACTGTATTAACAGTACAGATGTGACAACTGCCAATTATATGAATCGTATTAATGAGTTCAGTGGTTTTCATGACCCTGAACTTACCAATATGTAACCGCACATTGATAACCTGTCAAAAATGAACCACTACAAAGTGTACTGAAATGGCAATAGGACAACTTTTCCCAATTGAGTCATGTTGTCAGACTTCTTGTTTTGACGTGCTTAATTATGTTTTCAACATCCCTCTAAGGCACTAAAATGGTTTTCCTCTGAATATGTATAGCTATGCAGTTTTCTGCTAATCATGATGCTAATCAGTCTTGCAGCTTCCCTAAGCAGATCTGTTTGAGATGATGCATGTGCTCTTACTATTATGATGGCATCTAGGGGCACCCTAGTCATGGACCAGACCTCCTCTGTGCCCAGGTGATGTACAAATGGAAATTTAAAAAAAGATGGCCCTAGAGGGTCTGTATCCAACCATTGTCTTCATACCTAGCTTACAAGCTAACACCCTCTATGCAGAAGGCAACAATGAGACAGTTAGTTAGTATAGTAGGGAATGGTCCCAGTACAATAGCAGCTAAATTTGAGTTCTTTATAGTCACCACATCTAAGTACGGATTTGAAAGGGTGATGCAATGGTTTTGCAGACTCCTATGTAGCAATCTTCCTACAAGAGAGGAGAGGAGGAACTCATGGAAGAAAGCATATGAGTGTCTGTTAGAAAATGTTAAGTGATACCAGCCTTTACTATCCACTTGTTTGAGGCAGGGAGCCGGCACTTTTGGAAGAAATGAAGGAAGAGCTGCTGCGTGGATAATGGAGGACCATAAGGAGAAGACATTGTTTCTTTGTAAAAGAGAGAGAAAGGAAAGCCAGTAGGGGCCCCTAGATGAACCATAGAAAATTAGGGTTGGAAGGGACCTCAGGAGGTCATCTAGTCCAACCCTCTGCCCAAAGCAGGACTATCTCCACCTAGATCATCCCAGGCAAGGCTTTGTAGAGCCAGGCCTTAACCTCCAAGGACTGAGATGCCATATCCTCTCTGTCCCGGTGCTTTACTACCTTCCTCTTGAGTCTTTCCCCATATCCAACCTAAACTTCCCTTGCCCCAGCCCCTTAACCATTTTTGTTGCCCTCTGCTGGACTCTCTCCACGTTCTCCACCTCCTTACTGCAGTGGGGGCCCCAAAACTGAACACAATACTCCAGATGTGGCCTTGAGTGCTAAATAGAGGGGACTAATTACTTCCCTCAATCTGCTGGCAACAGTCCTACAAATGCAGCCCAGTATGTTGTTAGCCACCTTGGCAACGAAGGCACACTGCTGACTCCTATCCAGCTTATTGTCCGCTGTAACCCCCAGCTCCTTTTCTGCAGAGTTGCTGCTTAGCCAGTGCCCCCAGCCTGTACTGGTACATGGGACTGTTCCATCCTAAGTGTGGGACTTTGCACTTCTCCTTACTGAACCTCATGAGATTTCCTTAGTCCAACCCTCCAATTTGAGGTCTCTAAATCCTAGTAACAGAGCAAGGTGAAAGTAATAGTTGAGGAAACTGATTTTTGTAGCAGCCCTCTGGATGGGCACAAAAAGGGTGAAATGCCATTTTTTCCAGTCAAAATAAAAGGATGTTGCAATAAGTGATACATGACATGACAAGTGCTTCGATGAGAATTTCAGCTGTGAAGGAAAGGTCATGCCTTAATGGTCTTGTACAGAAAGACAGTAAGTAAACTCCAGATATAACCTAGACTAGAGAGAGGTCTGAATAGAGATGAAAAGTGGGGTAATGGGAGGAATCCTAGAATTGTAAGAAATCTTATGTTTTAGATGGGAATTTCATTTGATGTTATGGTATGACAGCTGTTTATGGTGACTTTCCATAATATTTGTTTAGTTTCTTCTTGGTACAGGATAGAAAACCTACTAAGCTATTTCTGATAAATGTAGTTGCCCTGATGAGTTGCAGCTGGAAATGTGGTTGTTGTTTACCTTGGGAAAACTAGAACTCAGTGGTGGTCTTTCCTTCCTTCTATTACTCTAATAAGCATAATTATTAAATGTAATGGAGCTGAAAGGAGGAGTGTTCAGGAGCCTGTTTGTGATGATGGGTCATTCTGGCTTGGGTCTGAGACAGGCTGGTACTAGGACTCGGCTGCCGCCAACTGCAGCATGGGGGAAACCCGTGGCCAAAGCCCCTGGTTCCATAGGCTGTACGCAGTGAGTGCATGGGTTATATCCAACCCACAGGCTGTAGGTTGCTGACTGCTTTTTTACAACATCAGTTGTTAACACAAAACATTGCAATGACAAGTCAGGCCCCCATATAAGCATGATTATTTATGTTTAAAAAAAACAATGTTTTTAGATCCTTTCTCATGTGGTGGCTTTCAAGCTTTTCTTGGGAACTGTGAGAATTAGAATCTTTTTAAATAAAAGTTAAAAGCCAAGGGCATGGGGTTTTTTTGGTTGGTTTGTTTGTTTGCTTGTTTTCCTTCAAATATTCAAGTGAGTCCAGAAGTTGGGGCTTATGCTACAAGACTCTGAACTTGTCTATATTGTCACTTACAGCACATAAGCAAGTCAGTTCACTAAGCTGGCATGGTTAGGGCACACCAGTTTCTATATCTCATGATACACCAAGGAGTGATGTGGCTAGCATCAAGCCTGTCCATCTCTGACACCCCAGCTTGAGTGATCAGCAGAGATCCTGGTTTTTTCTGATTTAAAAAAAAAATCCCCACTTCTTCAGATTTAAAAAAGTAAACCAAAAACTACATTTCTCTGTGATTTTAAAATGAAACACCACTAGTATATAGATATATAGATTGTGGTATTTTATTTTAATCATGGGAAAATGTGTATTTGGGGTTACTTCTTTTAATCCAAAAATTGGGGATTTTTTATCGGAGAAAACCAGGATCCCTGGTGATCAGATATCTGTTTTACAGCTGAGTTACCCTGGGGTCAGATGGGGAAGGGGAGGGGGTAGAATAGCCTTTTGGCATTCTGCAGAATAGTAGGCTCTACCTGAGCAAAATGTCCAATTAAAAAGACTTAACTGTCCCCAGAGTTGGAAATCCGATGCTTTTATAGGACAAACATTCTTTAAGGCCGGATCCTAGTCAAATCTGTAATGGCATAAGTTAAGAGCTGAATTAATTCACAGTATAATTCCAGCATAAGCCCATCTATTTCCTTTACTCTCATCTACAGCATCCAAAGTGTACAGGCATAGATATAAATATGAATAATATTTAGAATAATTTGGAATAGTTTTTGATCACTGGAAGAGGATAGTGAAGTCTTTGGCTGCACACAGCTGGCCTCTGTGGGAGCTACAAGATATATTACTGATTCCCCAGAGCAGATCTGACTCATTTTAAATTCCAGCCTGAGAATAAGTGGAAACAACCCTCTGGCTAGGGAGGTTATAGGAAATTGCTTGTTTTACCGTAGGGACACTGACATGACCATGGATTTGTTTATGCTCAGTTACTTTTGGCAGCAAAAGTCATGTCTTAGAAAGTGAGTAACATTTGACCTTGCAGGAGGTGTGTGTGTGTTGCCTTTCTCTGCTTAAGAAATGAACTCCTGCAGGAGTTGTTTGCACTTGCTTGGACTCCCTAGGTAGGCCTTCCCACAACACTTCCAGTCCAGTCTTGGTAGGTTTCTAATACCTTTAGAATACTGGATCTGGTAAGCCTGCTTTGAGCAGTCTAATATGCTGACAAAGCCTGACAATACTGAATTCAGTACAAAGCAGAGCATTCGAAGCCATTTTCCATCTGAAATGCATCCAGAGCAGTAGGTAAGACCCATGTTTTATATAACAACTTGTTGACTACAATAATCGCAGACCCACATGCTCTCTCTCTAACCCAGGACTCTTTTTATGTCCAGAGGCTGATTATTGACGGGAGTGGAGGGTGGCACTCCCGTTTCTAGGCTACTGGTTAAAGCATTAGAGTGGAAGGTCTGAGAAGATAAATTTAAACCTTCTTGGGCTGAGAAGAACATTAAACGCAACTCTCCCACTTCAGAGCAAGTATTAATAACCATTAGGATGGTATCTAAAATGTGTGCCACTTGCTTCTCCAACTCTATTTCAAAGGAAATAAACAGTGAATTGGTCATCAGTGAGATGCATCTGATGAGGTGAACTCAGGTTCACAAAAGCTTGTGTTTTTATACAGAGATAATACACATTTAGTTAGCTGATTAAAGGTTTATACATCTACCCTGCCTTCTGACTCCGGGCTAACATAGCTAACTACCTCTCTCTGACCACTAGAGGTCATCATAGGATATGACTGAGGCTTTTTGCATGCCTGTACCTAGCCTGAGTTAGAATGAGTCTATGTTGCATGGTTTTCTGTCAGCAGCAAAGTTTAAATCTGTAGCAAGCAGAACACACATTCACCCTTTGATTGTGGCAGGGTAGGAAATATTAGACTGGATTCCACCACTTCTAAACCAGTCTGTGTTGTGAACTTCTATTCTGTTACAGGTATAGACTGATTTCCAATCACCTATACCAGTAAAAGTGGAATCCAGCAGAAAACAATCCTAAACTTAATTTTTTTTTAATTCCTTTTTCCCAGTAATGCATGATGTCTGTTCTTTGGATCAAATCTGAAGTATCTGGCCTTTCCATGAGAATGGAGAGACAAGTGGATTCTCTTTTTTTTTTTTAATCTTCAATTAAAAAAAACCCAAAACCATTCACCTTAGCTATTGTATGCAGGTTTCCCTCAATTTATGTGGTGTATGGAGCCTGGGGATGGTGAGTGGTGCTGGGGGTGGCAAGCAGCCGGAGCGTAGAGCCAGGGGAGGGAGGGGGCACACAGCCGCCAGCATGCACAGCTGGCCCCAGCCTGCACCAGCAGCCTGCTGTCATCCAATGTGCAGATTTGGGGGCATGTGCCTGTCCCCCCCACCCCCCCCGGAAGAGCCCGGCACAGCCTACAGCCCTCCCAGGGGGGTGGAGCAGCAAGAGGCACACCCCCTCCCCACATCCACTGACCGTTCCCTCTGCTTTGCTCCCTGCAGCAGCCCTGGGGACAACTGGTGCCAGCTGCCTGCAGCCACTGGGCTGCACCATGCTCAGTCTGTCCCCCCTGTGCCTGGGCTCTGTGGCGGGGGAGTGGGGAGGGGCGCCAATGCCAATCACATAAGAGCAAGTTTACCTTGCATATAACAAATTATGGGTCTAAAAATGCTCATCACATAAGAGCGAATCCATATATACAGAACCCATATAAATTGAGGGAAACCTATATGTTACTAACCTCTTTAGGACTGTGGCAGTTACTTCTATTATAATGGTCTGTAGTGTGTGATTTGCACCATAACTCATAGTAACACACACAGGCTGCATACAGACATTTGGGAAGATTAAGAGGAGGTTGCATCACGTTAAAAATGGCCACCTGATCTAACTTGGTTTGCCCAGATGTTGCTCTAGTTTCATGGACCTATGTGTAAACTGTACAGAAGTTCAGAACTATTGGCTCAGGTCAGCCATTTTTAGACCAATGTAAGTTTCAGCCACATTTTGCCTACCCCTCCCTGGCTCTGGACTATTTTTTTAGCCCCCACAGCCCTTCCTGCCCCACCCCCAGGTAGGCAATGACCAGCCAGCCCTCTCCCTCCTCCCCCCCTGTCCTGCAAGCTGCTCTCAGGGCTAGTTTCATCAATATTTGCCAATGCTGGGAGCTGAGGAAGTAAGTCAGGGTAGGAAGGATGGGGGTTAGGTTTGCGGTGGGGGAGGTGTCAAGGAGCTAAAAATAGCCCCTAGTCCCAGGGTTTGGGGAAGTGCTCCCTCATGGACCACACAAGCCCCACTGATCCTGCCAAACTCTCCTGGACCCCAGCAACCCCACTACAGACCCTGCCTGCCCTTTGGTTTTTCCCCTCCCCGTGGACTTTGCCACCCTTCCCCCCACCCCGTGTCCCCAATCCCAATTTACCTTAGCTTGGGTGGCTATTTTTAACACCATCTAACCTCCTCAACTGTCTGTACACGGCCATAATCCCTTAGTTTGGTTTATGAAGTGCAGTTCATACACGCTTCCTGATCTCAGACAGAGAAAGAATGCTGCTGGAGCATATGTTACTAGTTGTACTTAGTACCTGTATTAAAAAAAAAAAGCTTGTGCACACTGCTATACCTGTAGGTATCCATAAGGCATTCATAAATCAATTGATGCAATACAGCATCATGACCTTGTAACTTCAAGTTCTGTTTTGGAGCTGTTAGTCTGAGACTACAGATGGCTGCAGCACACCTTATTGCTCCAGCAGAGCTGCTGCTTTTTTCTGCTTTTTCACTATAAGTGAAGTGACAGGTGTTGTATGCCACTCTGAGGAAGATGCTCCTGCTCTTAAGGATCCCTAGACCACGGACGTCGTCTCAACTGAGATGACAGCACTCCTTCAGTTTAGTATCTCTGGGATTGGGTCCCTCTTTCAGTGGATTTGCTGCTCAGTTCAAGCACTTCCTCTGTTGTATTGCTAACTGTGGTAACAAGATGTATATCACCAATGTGCCTTCAGCGGTATGCTTTCAGGTTTGGACCATGTTTTGTTTTTTTGGAGAGTACATGTGGGCAAGGCAGGCTGGGGGGTATCCCAACTGCAACATGCTGCTGCCAAACAGAAAACATGCCCCAGATCTACAAAGCTGTTGCATGGCGTAAGAACTATTTATATGCAAACATAAACCATTTAAATATTTCTCTTCCTCATTTTCTTTATGAATAAGCTTAGCTTTAGAGCAGCTTACAGGCTCCATCCACAGGATAGTCACTCTATAGAGATTCTGCTGGCTCCATAGCATGAATAATGTAGGAGAAGTGCTATGCTGAAGTTGGCTTCATTGTCAGTTTAAGCTGCACATGAATAATTGAGGAAATTTTCCTTTCGTCGATATGAACAGCTGTCATCTGAGCTGTTTAACCCCATTTGTGTCTAAAGCTTTTTTTTCCTGTACTTGATAAAGCTTCTACATTTTAGCCTTGTCATATAGGAATGTATTGGATTTGATTGGGGAGTGGGCATGTATTTAGAGTTGGTGTCAGAGATGATCTGTCTCATGCATTAAATTGGCCAAAATGAGTGCTAGTTATAGAAACTGTGTACCTGCCACTTATGTCATATTTTAACCCCTCTGATTCTATGCCTCATGGAGACCCATGACTTGGAAACAATGGATGTTAGGCAGCTATCAAGTGGACTTAAGGCTAAAGCATTAGTAGTGATGAATATTTTTTTAAAATGGATGAAATATTAAGTAGCTGCCTTTCTAGATTATGAAATAAATACCTCTTGAAGATTTAACTGACAGGCTATAATTGACCCACTTGTAGAATCCATGCATTTTACACCAGTCGGAGGAATTCTTCTTTCAAATTAATACTAAATGTGTCATGCCTCAAAGAGGAGGCCATGGGCAACATCTATTGGTTTGAACTGAATTAATGTAATATTTGATCCATTGTTTGGTTCAGAAGGATGGGTTTAGCTGCTGCTCTAGTCATCTGACCTTTTAATATCTGGCTTCTCTGGTCTACAGATCCCTGGGGGTCCACAGACTACTTCTAAAGGATCTGTGAAAGATGACTGTTCAATCAAAAGTATGTGAATACCCACACTTGCAATTCAAAGGGGTCTGCACCTCCATTAGAAATTTTTTAGGGGTCCACAACCACTGCTCCAGAACCACTGACTAATTGCAACAGTGCAGGTTTCCCTACCTTTTGAGGCAAATAGTTTTAATATTGCTCTGGCTCTGAAGTAAGACGTTCTAATATGAAGTAACCATGTCAGAGAGAGACAACATTTTAGACCTACGAATGCTGTATTACAGCAGCCTATGTTATGGGGCAGGTATAAGAGGGAAGTCTCTGTTCCCTCACTGCTGCTACCATTATCATGACTGACAGCTTCTAAAGCATTACAAGTGACTTGTGCCTCTGGATTTGAATACCCCACCTCATGAGGTGCCCTGCATATTGCCAGCAGGGACCAAGAGCCCGCTGATGCTAATAAAGACTTGCAGTGAAAAGCCTCAAGAAACAGGACACATGGCCCAGTTGGTTACACTTACTTTACAACACCTTAAGTCAGGAGACCAAAGACCACTGAGAGTGCTTGTACATGGGATGCCATTACCATGTACATGTGACAGAAGTGTCACTGTGTGGCTTAATAGCGTCACGCTGTACATGTGCAAGAGTTTTTGGGGGGGTTTAAATGAGTTTGCATCACTGCAAACTAAACTAAATCCTGATGTAGCTTAGATTACAAAGTTGCAAATTGCAATGATGCAGCTGTTGACTCACTGCCCTGCCATGGGAGAGGTGGGCAGGTGCCCCAGGAAAGAAAAAAAAAAAAAGGATTGGGCCCCTCGCCACTTCTGCCTTCAGCAGGCTCCTGTAGCCAACAGGACACCGGGGCTGCCCAGGAACAAGCTGGGTTGTCCCTGGGGCAGTGTGGGAAGGTAGCAGGAGGGCAGTTGGGTTCCAGCTGCCAGCAAAAAGGTAGTGGGGATGGTGCGCAGGGTGCTGGAAGCCTGGGCAGGCTGCTAGGTGGGTGGGTGCTACCCCAGCTCAGGGGTGTCTGATCCAATGCATCCCTGCGCCTGTCCAAGCTTCCTGTGCATCATCCCTGCTGCCTTCTCCAGCCACCAGAAAATGCAACCACCCTCCTGCTGCCTTCCTATACTGCCCCAGGAGCAACCCAGCCCATTCCTGGGCAACCCCAGCCATCCTGCTGGCCATAGGAACCTGCTGAAGGCAGAAGTGATAAGAGGCCTGATCATTTTTGACACCCCTCTCCTGCAGCCAGGCGGTGAGCTGACAGCAGGCCGAGCAGCCCCTGAGCTGTGGGAGACCCTGGTCCTTCCCTTCACCAAGTCAGCACCCCCAGGGCCAGCCAGGTGGGCTGGATGTTGCCCCAGCTTGGAGGCAGCATCCAGCCCACTCCATCTTTCTCCTGAGCCTGCCCACTGAAAGCCCGCTGGGTACTGCTCCTTGGTTGGGCTTGGGGAACTGGTTAGATCAGGCCAGGTGCTACCTCCAAGCTGGGGCACCACCTAGGCCACTAGCAACCCACCTGGGTGGCTCCAGGGGGCACCACCACTGCAGAGGGAAGGATTGGAGCCCCCCACAGCTCGGGGGCCACTCAGCCCACCAGGAGCTCACTCCCTAGCTGTGGGCAGGCTCCAGCTTCCAAAAGGGGAGGGAAAAAAGAAGGGATCAGGCCCCTCACTGTAATGTGACAGAAAACTTGAGATGGTGGGCTTCAACTTAAAACCGACCATTTCAATTTAGGGGGCATGGAATAAAACCCCAAGGACTAACCCATCACATGTACAAGTGCCCTGAACAACCAGCCTCGTTCACAAAGCTTTTGAGGACACTGGGGATCCTATCCATCATAAAAACCTTACACTCGGTCAGATTTCAATCTGGGTCTCAAGTTAATGTAGAGAGAAGTATGCACCCGAAGTGATCCGCTCTTACAAACCCTTCAGATTTGGTTGTGTAGGCTGTTTTTTTGAAGGGGGGGTGGTGGTTATTTTTTGGGGGGGGAGTTGTTTGTTTTTAAAGTAATCTTGCCTCATGACATCTTTCCCATGCTCTATCCATGTGCCTCCCAGGCTGGGAGGCACCAGATTAAAAATGGCTCGATCCATGCAAACGTTTAAACCATGAACAGAATCAGCAGGAGCAAGCAATAGCTTGCGCAACCAGTGTAAGAACATAAAGGTTACATTTTCTACTAGCTATTGGAGATGGAGGGATACCTGAAAGCTTTCATTGCCTGTCAGTTATTAAGGGGATGGCCAAGGGTTTGGTGGGACTGTGCTGTTCCATCTGATTGTTAGTGGCTATGTTGCATAAGTGAAACAAGTGGCTATGTTGCATAAGTGAAACACTGACCTTACAATGCAAGTGACTAATTTACAGTTTCAAGAAACACCAGTATTTAGTAAATGTCTTACTTGAAGTGCTTTGGAAACATTTGTCTAAATTCCTGCAAGACAGATAAATGTCATACCCTGAGCAGGCAGGGGAAAATAAGTAATGATGTTTTGATGTGGGAGTTGAAGCAAATGAGCTTTCCCCTCCGCCCTCCTCTCCCCCCTCCACCTGCTGGCAAGTTTATTTCTTAAAATAGTTTAAAATGTTGGTAACTAAAATATATTCTTTTTATTAAACTAAACTCTCGTTTGCATCAAAGCTTCCCTTTGTGTGCAAAAATGTTTTTACTATTTTTCTACAAAGTAGTAAAACCATATGACGAAAGCCTTGCCCAGTATCAAGTCCAGTTACTGTTACTTACCACCTTTTGCTATCTCTTTATGAGTAGTGGATGTATCTGTTTCCATTTCTCTTTAAGGATGAGTATTACATTTGACCTTGTCTAGTCTTCTAGGACTTTACCTGATTTTAACTAGCTCTAAATAGCAACCCATTTTACAGATGGTGAAACTAAGAGGTATAGAAATCAGGATGCTTACCCAGGGCAACAGGCAAATAATGGGATTTAACATTAAAATTAGATTATGGTAGTTCCTGGCATCCAGTCTTGTCCATCCCAACTCCCAGGTGAACCAAACAGACAGGGTACAGACAAAGCAGGAATTCAACTAATGACTTCCAGTATGAATATTGGAAAGCATCTCTAGATAATTCAAGAGAAGCCTGAAAATGGATTGCAGCTTCAGAAATTGAACTGGTGCTTCTATCCACAGTGGTAAATTAAAGACCTATATATTGCTCACATTCTCAATGAAGAAAACAGCTTGGTTTTACTGAGTGGCAATTCTACCCATGTGAAATCTGTACGATTGATTTCCCAATATGAATGCAAAATAACTAGTATTCCTGAAGTACAGGGACTTCAGCTGCCATCCAGCTGAAATCTGGAAGGTTCTTCATTTATGCTTTTTGATTTGTGCATGCACACACGCATTCATGATTAAGCACAGTTTCTACATCCTGAAGCCTTCATTTTACTCTTAAATGGCCCTAAATGCAGGATGGAGGTTTCACAATTGAAAGGCAATGTAGTCTGTTATTTTGAATAGATCTTGATCCTTCCTAGTGTCTTCGCCTAGCTGGAAATGAACAAATGACAACAGTGAAAAGTCCTTCAATTAAATTCCCACCCTCTTCCAGGGCTGCTTACAACACCTGTACCTTTTGGTAGGTATCTTCTCCCCAAGTGCCACTAGAGAGGTGGTATATGGTGGTAGATGCCAAAATAACACTAGGATGTAAAAACGAAGTTTATTTAAAAAAAACGCTAACACTCTAACCTTTTGAACTGTACTTGGTCTATAGGAAAAAAACTCTGAGGCTGTGAGGAAAAGCAGGATGGTGGTGGTTGCAATAAACACAAGAGTTGAGACCAGAAGAGGTTTTCTAGGTGCTACAACTTCTTCCGAGGCAATGGGTTATACTGTGTTTTGAAGGGGAGGTAAAATGTATCCTAGGGTACCTCCACATCCAGGAAAATTGACCTAGAACCTTGCTCTTGCACAGGATTAGCAATGTAAGTTTCTCCATGTTGCCTTATCAATGGGTCTTCATTCAGGTAATACTAATTTTGAGGGTAGGAGCAGGGAAAATGTTCTGGGTTTTTGTTTTTTTTTTTTTTTTAGTATTTAGCCTCTGCTGTTTTTGTTTCTGTCTTTTTTTGTTGTTGTTGTTTGGGGGGTGCATGGTTTGTAGCTTTTTATAACCTGTGAGAGAGCTTATGCCACAAACACTAAGTAAGAACTTGGATTCTTAAACTTTGAGATCAGAATGGACCATCAGACCACTTTTATATGGCTTTCTGTATAAAATGAGCTGTTATTTCCTCTTAACTGAAACTACAGTCAGATTTTTTGATCTGGGCCACCAAGTATCAGATGGTAATTGCTTAAAACTATAATGAAAAGATCTGTATCTCATCCTTGGGGTATCCAGCCTCAGTTTTTGTTTGCCAGAAGTTGTACTGGCGGCTGCAAGTGCATGTGACCTGAGCCTGCAAGGAGGTTGTATGAGGGCTACGGGGAACAGGTAGGCAGTATCTGAGGCCTTGCTGCCACCTTAATCATCTCTGATAGTATGTCAATAATTGTTCTTCAAACCCACAACCTCTGATTGATTGATTTATTTCCCTCTCAAATACATTTTGCTTTCAGTGTCTCTAGATCTCTCAGCTTATGCAGGTGAAGAAGGGAAGAAAGTATGATGCATGTTAGGGCTGTGCAAAATTTTGCCAGGTGTTTCACTTCGAAGCTGTTTTGAGGGCCCGCACCCCTGGGAGGAGTCCGGTGCAGCCCCGTAGCCCTCCTGGGGGGTGCAGGTTAGGCCCCTGATCTGCCTGCTGGATGACAGGAACATGTTGCTACCATCCTTGCAAGTTTCATCCAAATCGGGCAAGAAATGACAAAGTTATAGGCAGTTTTGTACTTCCCTATTATTGCCTATGGGCAAAACGTCAAAACAGTTTAGACTAAACAAAATGGAACAGTACTTTTGAAATGAAACATTGTTTCATCAAAACAGAAGTGGAACGGTGCTGTTTCACACAGCCCTAAGCACGTCTCCAGCCTACCTTAGTCATGGAATCTGATTTCAAAATTGAAATCAATCTAATTAGAACTCTTATACCTGAAGTTAGCATGCAATTACTTGCAGCAAAGCAAAGTAAAGGTGTATTTTTTTTAGAGATGAGAAACTGTTCTTCCAGGGTGCATCCTGAGTGTGCATGTGTGGTTTGCAGTGCCTCAAAACAGTTTGAGGCATCACAAACTGCATGCAGTGGACATGCACCCACTCACCGCACTGCTAACTAGCAGTGCAGTGAGTTTTTGAGCACTAGGAGATCTTGATTGAGTGTCTCTTGCAGTGTTGGGGGGGTGGGGGGGAACTGATGCTGATAAAAGCAGCATGGTGTACATAGCAGCAACATGCACCACCAGAAAGAGGGCCTGGCTGGCCAGAACTATGCTCTGGCTTCTGACCAGGCTCTGAGTGGTTGGATTGTCACCACTGCTGCCCTGGGAGGGCCCCAGGACCCCGGGTAAGGCTGCTGGGGCCAGCACAGGTGCTGGCCCTAGCTTCCCCTACCGCACCCAGGATAATTTGCCCCACACCAACACCATGTGCAGCAGCACAAAGCAATGGCACAAATTTGTGCTGCTGCTACTTTTACCACAGCAACTGAGCACATGGGGATGTGCCCCCAAAGTATAAATCAACAGGAAAAAATGTTGTAACTCCCATATTTATGACCTACTTCTATCAAGTTTATTTTAACGTTTTGAGAAGATCTATGAGTTAGGTGGAGAGACAAGAAAAGGGGAGAAGTGTGTATTCTATATAGTGTACAATGTAGTGCAAAAACAAAAGAGCTTAATGCTTTAGTACCCTGGGAGAAGTTTGTGACATTAACTGTATGAGGTTATAATTGTTACCAAGAGCAATAAAATAATGTCAGCTGCCATGAAATTTGAATTTGGGCTAAGGAACAGGACAGGCAGGGGGAGTAATGATGCTCTGCAGAAATATCTTCTTACTTTCCTGGCCCCTCAGTAGTACTCTTAGGCCTGATTCTGCATGGTTAGAAGGTATTTGGGGAGAAGTTTGAATATTGGTGTCTTTCCACAATCATGTTCCCTCTCCATGCAAGTTCACAAGAAAGTCTAGGCCCTGGTTTGGTAAAAGCAAATGCTTAACCTTTTCAGCCTATGAATTCTTTGGAGTTTTGTGTGCTGATCCTCTTCTAAATCACTTGTGTACCCCTTTCTAGTTTTTGAGAGGAGAAATGCAAAAATCAAACTACATTGTTAAAAGAAGAACGTTCTTTATTAATAACAAAGAAAAGGAATATTTTTAATGATTCTTAACTTGACCATATTCCTTGTAATGAGCAAATGACCCATTGAAGCAAATGCCAATGTTTGTATAATAAATGGTGGCTGCTTCTCACAGCAAAAATCAACAGTGACTACAGAGCTGGTAAGAAGAAAATAGCATTGTGAAATCTGATCAGTGTTTAGTGAATGAAATGCAGGTCAGCATCATGATGTAGACCTTCAATCAAAGTGAAAGGAAAGGAATTCCTAGCAGATGAGCTGAAATCTTTCCTGAGAAGGGCTTCATTCAAGCCAGAAGATTAATTATTAGGTCTGTGCGAAGCTTCAGCAGCCAATTTGGCAGACAAATCTCCAACTCAAATCAAGAGACCTATTAAAAGGTCTGAATCAATTTGGAAGGCAGACCTGCAGGAGACAGAAACTGAGAAGAGGGAGGGGAAAGACTGCTCTGATATTGACATCTGTAGCTGACCAGTGACTGTGATCTTTCCCTGAGTTCCCTTCCAATCGGTGTTCTGGGGAAGCGATGTAGAAACAACATATAAGGCTGTGTGTGAAGTGACCTCTGCCTTTTGCGAGCTGTTTCTCTTGGATGAGCAGTGTCTGAAAGGCTCTAGTTTCCTATCTAGTTTCTTGGTAGCTAGTTAGTCTCTCTTCTGTGTTTTCCCTCACAGTGTGTCATCACTGTGAATTGCAGGAAATCATAACACAGATTACAGACGCATACACATTTTGCAGCACACCAAGCATTATGAAGCATGCTGAAAAGGCAGGTGCCACGTCTTCTGGCAGGCGAGGGAAAGTGGGCAGAGGGAGAACTGCAAATTCCCACCCCTCCTCCCCAACATAGATGCACCCTTTTTCCTGGCAGTGAGGAGTCTGCTGCTAATGACAGTGAGGAGGTGGCAGTAGTGTCTGCACCTGCACCACCTTCACTAACACCAGCAATAACCACCAGCACCAGCATGGCAGTCTCCACCCCAATTTCAGTTCCCAACATGAGCCTTCCAGTGCCAGAGGAGAAGCTGGATCTGGAAGCAGTGGAGCTGAGTGCCATAGCTAAGGAAATTCTGGGGAAGGAGGGGGAATCTGAGTTTGTGCTCCACACCCCTCAGACTTCCCCTAGAGGCAGGTCTCTTCTGGAAGGCACTTTGGAGGAGGTTGTGGGGGCCCAGCTGTATGAGCATTCATGGTCATCTGGCCAGGTGCTGGGGGATTGGAAACTAGCTAATGTGGTCCCCATTTTTAAGAAAGGGAGGAAGGAGGACCCAAGTAACTATAGGCTTGTAAGCCTCACCTTGGTCCTCAAGAAGATCTTGGAGAAAATCATCAAGGAGCACATCTGGTGGGGGGCCAGCAGAGAAGATCATGCTCAGGGGGCAACCAACATGGGTTCATCAAAGGCAGGTCCTGCCTGACCAACCTGATTGCCTTTTATGACCAGTTAACTAAATCCTTGGATGATGGTGTCACCATGGACGTAGTCTTTCTAGACTTTAAGAAGGCCTTTGACACTGTCTCTCACCCCATTCTCATTAATAATTTAAGCGACTATGGCATTGATGCCTACACAGTTGGATGCGTAAAAAACCAGCTGATGGGGTGCACCCAGAGAGTAGTGATGGATAGGTTGTACTCAACCTGGTGAGATGTGATCAGTGGGGTCCCCCAGGGCTCAGTCCTCAGGCCTGCGCTGTTTAACATCTTCATCAGCGGCTTTGACAAGGGGGTTGAAAGCACATTGTCCAAGTTTGCTGGTGACACTAAGATGTGGGGCGAGGTGGGCACACTTGAAGGGAGAGAGAGGGCTGAAACTAGATTTAGACAGACTACAAAAGTGGGCAGATGAGAACAGGATGGGGTTCAACGTAGACAAATGCAGGGTGCTGCACCTTGGGAGAAGGAATCCACAGCATGCATATAGGCTGGGGAGTTCCCCTCTTGAAAGCACAGAGGTGGAAAGGGATCTTGGAGTCATTATTGACTCCAAGATGAGCATGAGCCACCAATGCCAGACCGCAGCCAGCAAGGCCAGCCATATCTTGTCATGCATCCAAACATGCATCTCAAGCCTGTCCAGAGAGGTGATACTTCTCTGTGCGACATTGGTCAGGCCGCAGTTGGAGTACTGCGTCCAGTACTGGGCGCCGCACTATGTGTCCAGCCTGGAGAGAGTTCAGAGGAGGGCCACCCACTTGGTGAGAGGGCAGCAGGACAGGCTCTATGAGGCTACGGGACCTGAACCTGTTCAGCCTTGGCAAGAGGAGGCTGAGGGGGGACCTGGTGGCTGCCTACAGACTCATCAGGGGAGATCATCAGCAAATAGGAAGAGCCTTATTCTCCCCAGCATCACCTGGGGTGAGGAGGAACAACGGTAACAAGCTGATGGAGAATAGTTTAAGTTAGAGATCAGGAGGCAATATTTTACAGTTAGTTTGGCCAGAATCTGGAAACAACTTCCTAGGGAAGTGGTCCTCACCCCTACCTTGGGTAACTTAAGAAAGAGGTTAGATGATCAACTGTCTGGGGTCTTGTGAACCCAGCATTCATTCCTGCCTGTGGTGGGAGGTCAGGCTAGATGAACTGCATGGTGCAGGGGTGGCTCATTGGGCAGGGTGAGCTCACCTGCGGGTTCATGGTCACTGACAACGGGGCCAATATGATGAAGGCAGTGCACGAAGCCAACTTTATTGGCATCCGCTGTGTGGCACACAAGTTCCACCTCGTAGCCGGGGACTCCTTAGAGGGGCACAGGACTCCCAGTGATGGTGCCCTCACTACCAGCCAGCTAATTTCAAAATGCAGGAAGTTGACAGGCTACTTCCACCAGACCATCAAGGGAGGGCAAGATGCTGAGGGACAAACAGGCAGAGCTGAGCATCCCACAGGACAAAAACATGCAAGATGTGGAGACTCAGTGGAACTCTGCATACCTGATGCTCAAAAGGCTGGTGGAACAACACCAGGCCTTTGATGAGATGGCCTTGGTCAGGGAGATTGGGATCAGTGGCCCCCTTAACAGAGCTGAGTGGGATACTATCTCCCAGATCTTGGTGGTCCTCAAGCCATTCCTTGAGGCCACCAAGAGCCTCAGTGCTGACGATACCTGCCTTAGTCATGTGATCACAGCGGGGAAGCTTCAGAACCAAAAGGAGAACTTCCATGGGATCAGTGTTCCTGGCTGGGGCAAATTGCTTTCACCAGAGGTGCAGACACTGGTAAAGTGGCTGAAGGAGGGCATAAAAAAAATGGCTGGATCTGTTACAGTCTAGTACAGTCCATGTGCTGGTAGGCATCTGTGACCCAAGGGTGAAGGGGAGCACCTGCAGCAGCAAAGCCCTGGTCACTGGACAGAGGTGTTGAACAGTCAGGGAGGCAGAAGGGCAGAGGCAGGGGGATGTGGAAGAGGGGGATCCACTTTCCCATGCCAAGACTCCAAGCACCAACCAGTCTCCTCCACCACAGCTTCTGCCAATGTGGGCCAAGGGCATGGGTTCAATGTTGGGGTCCAGAGGCACCAAACCCCACCATCAGGTAGTAGCCACTGAGGCATCCGCACCTACCTCACTGAGAACATGGAGCCGCTGCACTGGGACCTCTTGGTCTATTGGACAACCTGCAGCCAGGTGTGGCAGAATCTGGCCACGGTTGCCAAGGAACACCTGTCCTGTCCACCAACCAACGTTCCAAGTAAAAGGGTGTTCAGCATTGCTGGGGATGTTGTGATGCCCCACTGCACTTCCTTGGATCCTGGTTTGGTGGAGCAGCTGGTATTCCTGAAAATGAACCTCCTACTGCTGAGGTTGCCCAAGCTTCAGGTCCAGATGGAGTGAGTGCCACCATCCTCACTCCATCCACACCTATTTCCTTTTGGTTTCTAGCTTCCAAACCATTTAATGCCCCACTCTGAGCTGGAGGTAGCACTCACTGCATCACCAGCCAGCAGAAGAAGAAGAATATGTCCCTGCTAAGCTCCCATGCCAGGACGAACTTGGAGATTTGGGATGGGGCTATGGGGAAGGGGAAGAACCAAGACCCTGGGAATGACCTAAAACTGCACTCTGCCAGGGTTGGGAGGCCTAGTGGGACTGCTGTTGGTACAGCAGCCCCCAGGAAATGCCAGGGCTGAGGACCTCCCTGGTGAAAGGTGGGTAGGAGGTGCTTTATATCCTCCAGCCACCACGTGCACTTACAGTCCTGGCTGGGGAAAGCCGAGACAGCTAAGATCTTTGAGAGGCCTGAGGCTTGCTGGTTGCAATGCAGTTGTGAGGCTTCAGGTGAGCTCAGCTTGGCTGCCTGGGATGCCATCTGTAAGGCATGAGCTGTGGTGTAGAGGAGGTATGGAGCTTTGGAATCGCACATGAGGCAGACAAGGTTCTTTGGGTCAATCCAATATCTTTTAGTAGATCAGTTGAATAGTTGGAGAAATATATCTTAGCAAGCTTTCAAGTTGAAAAACATTTTGTCAGGCTGAGGAAGCGCCTGCGGTTGGTGTGTGTGCTGTTCCTGGATGGATGGAATAGTAAAGAGGCTCAGGGGCAACCAGCATCAGGGGGTAATAGTAAAGCCAGAGGCTGGCATGCAGTGCAGGCAAGAAAGCTAGTCAGTGAAAATAGAAATGGAGGTGTTGCCAGTGGGGGTGGGATGTAGTGGGTAAAAGTGAAGATGTACCTAGGGAGTCAGATATTGGATTTATGACACGACAACCTGCCGAATGTCTATATTGAGTGCGTGAGTTGGTTGATGAAGTGAAGTTTATAGGCTCGCATGTGAAAAGTGTTTTTTGCAAAATCCCTTTGAGGATCAGGACTGAGAGATTGGGGGGAGAGTAGTTTTCTTGTGAGAAATGTGCCCCCACTGGTAATTGTGCATTCTTATCTTTAATAGATGTCCGGTGTGCAGTCATTCTGGTGTGCAGTAGTTGTTTTGTCTCTCCTACATATTTTCCATTGGGGCATTTGGTGCATTGGGTGAGAGAGAGAACATTTCTGGAGGTGGTAAAATCCAACAATGGTGATGCCTTTGTTGTGGGGTATAGTAATTGTGGGGGTCCTGGAGATATGTTGGCAGACTTTGCATTTCTTGTCATGGCATGGTTTGGATACATTTGGTGTTTTTTGGGCTGTAGGAAGTTGGCTTCTGGTGATGAGGTTTGGTGCTTGTTTGAATTTAGAAAACACTTCTCACAGATGAGCCTATGTACTCCACTTCATCAATCTCCTGCATATAAGAACTCATGGACTCCAATACAGATATTGGATTTCTAGCACATTACAACCTGCCTGACATCCGACTCTCCCCAGGTACCTCTCCACTTTTACCTGCTCCATCTCCCACCCCCCAGCCTGTCTCTCACCCTCTGATGCCTCAATTTGCATTTTCACAGACTGGCTTTCTTGCCTGCAGCCCAACCTCTGGCTTCTTTACTATTAATTCCATCCAGGAAGAGCGCGCACACACCAACTGCAGATGCTTCTTCAGCTTGACAAAGAGTTCTTAATCCCAAAAGCTTGCCAAGATATATTTTTCCAGCTGTTCAGTTGGTCTAATGAAGGATATGACATTGACCCAAAAAGCCTTGTCTGTCTATGTCCTTAGACAAACACGGCTCCAACCTACACCCCTTAATACACACAAGTGATACGAGTTTTGCTTTCAACAGTTTGAGGGGCACTTTCACAGAAACCCCCACACCTATCTCTTTGAAACTTGGCAGGCTTCATGCCCTTAGAAAGGGCTACGCTCTCTCCTGTTTTCATCTGAATTGTCAAAAAAAGACAAGGTTATAGGTACTTTAGTGATTTCCCCATTATAGTTTATGGTCGAATCTCTAAATCCGATTCAGCTGAATTTGAATCAGCATGGTGACTCAAGTCACTGTCTCTCCAAATCTGATACTTGCCGCTTTGCACAGGCCTATTAATTGTCCCAAATGGGCTCCATGGAGACAAACATACTAAAATGAGTGCATGTACCTGCCACCTCTGACGCATCCATCTGTAAGCGCCTTCCAACTGCAAACAAAGTGTGTGTGAGAGAGGAAGTCTGGAACCTATTAATTTCCCACATTGCTTCTGGTGATGCACTACCAAATTTTGTTAGTATCTTGAACTCTCCATCTCTTCTCCCAGTACGTGGCATATAAAGAGCTGCATTGGTTTTGCTTTAGTAGTTTATAGGTAGCTTAAATATGATGGGGTACAGAGATCTAAACTGCTAATTCTCAGGTACACTAATCTAGCCAGCTTCAGAGGCCCTTTCTACACAAATCAGTTTTGGCCTGAAGTATCTCATATACCACTGTGAGTGGGTTGTTTCTCTTCCCTTTGTGTCATTCCTCTAAATAGCAGAGCATAAAAAGTTCAATCCTGCAAACACTTGTGTAAGTTTTGAACTGGACTCCTGAGTACAGTTATGCATGTGGATGAGTATTTGTTGGCTTGGGGACTTCTTGTAAATTGTGCTTTTAATTTTAAATCTTCTTGCAAATGACTTCATAAATGTACTGCTGTGGCATGCTATTTTAGTCCCTGTTTGGACTAAGTCATGAATAATTGAGCCTCTTGTTCTCCTACTCAAAGTTATTACCCACAATTGATGGCATGAAGTCAGTGCTAGATGACAATTTAAGCAAGAATTTGTGCCTTATTTAGCTGCCTCTGAAAACAGTATTTAATTTTTCTCTATTATGGATCTAAGGATGACTCCAAAAATCAGTTTTCTTGGGCCAAAATATGTGTTTTAAGGACCAGTTGCTCAATAGGGAGTTACTGTGACTGAGTTTTGTTTGTTGTTTTCCTTTAGTTACACCTTCACAAATAGTACTATGGAGTATTTTAATTTTTGTCATTGCGGCCATAACACAGTCAACAGAATCCTAGGCTTCCCCTATAGCCCTTCAGGTTTACTGAAGATGCCTTATGAATTTTAGGGAGAAGGGGGATTTGATAACAAATGTCTAAATGCTGAAATAATTAAAAAGAGAAATCTAGACTCCAGCTGAATTACACATGCTGCACTGTAAGATGGAATTATTTTTCTACATTTATCTTAAACAGAGGCCCTTTATACCAGGTGTTTGAAAGTTACGTATTATGTTTTAGGGTAAAGCATTAGTGTATATGAGGGGACAAATAAAATTTTGCATAAAGAAATGTAGTGAAAGATGTTAAAGGGCAAGACTCTTTGTCAGACAGGCCTGAATGACACCACATGAGTCTGACTTTCAAAGGGGCTTTTGCTTCTGACTCAGTTGGGTACTTCTGAAAAGCCTACTTGTTGCCTAGCAAATTTTTTTTTTTTGGTATCCTTACAATGATCAGAGGTGGTCAGTTTTCTCTGTAAATATGTTAGAAAGGCTTCTTCCTTGATTTTTCTTTTTATGCTCCTCCTATGTCTTATTGAAAGAGTGTAAAACAAATACACAGACAAAAATAGAGACATAAGCACACATTGGGCAATTATTTCTGACAGCGAAAATAATAGATCACCACTGTTACTAGGGAAAGCTTTACCTTGTGGAACAAAATACACTGTACTAATCAAGTTGTAAAATTAGGATCAAGAAGAAATCAGACTATCATTTCAAACTGTCTCTGTAGTCCGAAGCTTTTTCCATTTTGATTTGTAAAATACTATGCGACTCCAGATGCATACGATGTATAATATTAAATACTTGTCTCATCCACGGTTTCTCAGTACTTATTTTAACTGATTCAGACTGATGGAAAAGTACTGTAATGTAAATCAAGAGCCACAATGTCATTTGAAGCTATTTTCAACTCGATGCATGAGCTTAATTTGAAGATCTTTAATAAAGAGGCATCATTCTGCTGTGTCTGTATCTTCAGAATTGGATCATTTGGAAAATACTGTATGTTGGGATCTTCAAAACCTACCTGAGACTAGGTGCATGTTCTTCAAGCACACTTAAAGGGTGATGCCATCACAGTTCTATAAAGAAAGAAAAGTGAACTTCTTGTAAATCTGAGGTCAGGCAGGCATTACATTTTCCATAAAATGCTCTGCTTGATCTGTTTGTGTAGCAGTTTCCTGAACTGCTACAGGTCAATAGTTTTCCTCTGCTTTCTCATTAAGAGGACACGCATATAAATAAATAAGTAGGATATGTTCTCTTCAGGCTGAAGATAGTTTATACTTTTTTTAATTGCATGTTGTTAAAATATTCAAACCTTAACTCTGTAGGCATAATTCTGCCCGGCCTGTCAAATGGATTTTTCTGTTTTGAAGCTTTTTGGGTATAGCCAGGCTTCTTCAGGATATGTCTGTTATCTTACATATTGCAGACAGATCCCAAAGGAGCCTGACTGTATATAGTTGGTCTGTTCCTCCTCTGTTTGATTATAGGTAGCTTACCATCTAGAAATTTCCTGCATAAGAACATGTTGATCTTTCAGACGGAATGGAAAGAAAATACATTTAGACCTGTAAGCAGTTTTTCATGAAACCCCCTCTTCCCCCAAAGTTACATAATTTCCCCACCCCCATTATAAACTCATGGGGAAACTGTCAAAGTACAGATGAAGGTACTACAAAGGAACCATGGCTTTACCCCCTACAATGTAGGCAAAGCTTCATTTGGGAATATTAAAACTGGGTCAACCAGGAATATGCTTTGGCTTTTCCAATCTACTCTTCAAAGTAGGATGACACACCAGTGCTGACTCTGAAGGTTTTAATTGGTTTAGCTCAATTAATGCTGGCTACAGTTTTCTCTTCCCTACACTTAAAGCTCAGCACTGGTTTAGCCAAAATGACTTCTGGCTGCCAATTGCTGAATCAAGGCCATTTAGTTCTGGGAGTAGATGAGACCTAAGGTTGCTTATTTGCCATGCTACATATGTACTACTTCAAGGAGAACTTAAATTTCTGTTCTGATGCATTGCACTATTGCAGCACATCTAACTTCCAATGGTAGAAAATGGCTGCTCAGTAACACTGATCCCCAAATCTTATTTCATCTCCAGTGCTTTAGTGCAGTCCTGATCTGTTGCAGGAGCCTTTGAAACCTGTTATTGCATCAACCTTTGTTATGTACCTTTACCCCCTAACCTTTAATTTAAGTTGTGAGAGATGGCAAGGGGAAGAACAATCCATCTTTTGCACTAGTACTATTTTTTTCAGAAACTTCAGCAGGGTGGAATAGGAGCACACTTACGCAATCCTATGTGAAATGAGATTTGGGACCAGGCAACTTGACTGAGATTAGAAAAACTGCACTTGCCTGTATCAGGGATTCTCTGCATCTTTTGTTAGACCTGCTTTTGATACAAGTTCTGTGGGGGGTTAGTTGCAGGGGGGTGGTATTAGGGTTTTTGCAGAAAATCATGAAACTAAAGGTAATCCGTTAATACACAGAAGTCTATAAATAGCTGGCACAGGAACTTGGTTATATCTACCTATAAGTATTGAATCATATCAACATAGGCAAAGGCTGCTCTAAGATTATTCAGTAAGTCTATTTAAATCTTGTGAGGGGCATTTACGTTTTCAGCATTAGATTAATACTTGCATTCATGAGGTTCTGAGCAAACTGAATGTCCTAACTAATTGCATTCTGCACAACAGATTTTGTCTCCTCCAAGCACTGAAGAATGCATAGACTACCCTAGTCAATGAGATCCAATTTTCACTCCAGAGACTAGCCAAGCAGTAAGGTACTAACTTCTTGTCAAGTGACTCCATGTAAATAACACACATGTATGATTCTGCTGTATCTTCCGATACCATCTAATCTTGTTTTGTCATCCTTCCCCCTCCCCACCTGCTTCTGGGATCTGTCTGTTTTAACACTTGCTTTCATGAACCTGTTTTCTATTTGAAAGTTTTAAACACTCTTATGTGACCTAAGTTATGGTCTATAGGCACTAGGGCTGTGTGAAGCTTCAGTCCCTGATTTGATTCAGTGACCAATTCTCCAAATCCAAATTGAATTGGGAGACGCTTTAATCTCTCCGAATCAAATCGGAAAGATTCAGAGATTTGGATGTAGACACAGCTTTAAATGTTTTTTCTACATACCTCAAGGTACCAGGCAGCTTGTCGGTGCTGTGATGGTGGGGCAGATGGAGCATCCCACAGGAGCATGAGGGGCTTCCCAGTGCGCTTGGCAGCAGACCTAGAAGTGGACCAGAAGCACTTTCAGTCCTGCTCCCCCCCCCCGACCCCTCCAGCTTGGCGACTGGTGCCTCCTGGGTCTGGGGAGGCACCCAGAGTCCCCCCATGGCTGATCAGAGCTGGGGAGAGGTGTGGGGGGGTGAGCCCAGCACACTCCCTGGGGGACCCATAAGTAGACCGGAAGTACTTCTGGTCCATTTCTGGGTTCACTGCTGAGAATGTGGGGGATGCCCCCCATGCTCTGGTGGGACACTCCATCCACCCCAGCATTGCAGCATTCATGAGCCATACCTGGAACCTCAAGGTATGTAGAAAAAACATTTTGAGCTGTATCTATGGCCAAATTGCTGATTCTCTGAATCAGCATTGAATCTTCAGATCTGGATTTGGCTGAATTGAATTGGGGACAGTGATCTGAATCAACAAATTAAATCACTGTCCCCAGTGCGGGCCAAATCTGAATCCAATATGGCTCATTTTGCACACCCCTAATAAGAACCTTTTGAACTTCTGACTAGAAATACTCCTTCAAGTACATAATTGAGTACTTATGATATGCAATTAAGTCATCTAGGTTGCTTTTGTTCTGTGAGTGAACTAATTTTCCTAAACCTGAGAAACTATCTCTCAGGAGCTTTTCATTCTCTTGAGTATCTGAGGAGTACTTTGTAGAGAAAAGAACAGGAGGGAGAGAAGCCTAGGGAATTCTGGAGTACTTGAATCCATTTCTTGCCTTTCTCCATAAGTATTATATGCTGGGGGGCTTGTTTGTTTGTTTTACGGGCTTTTTGGCCTCCCTCACAGCCTTAAAAATCTGCAAGTGTTCTATTTTGCATGCTCACAAAAAGTAGCTGCTTGTATACATGAAGGAGGGTGGTTTCTTGAATAATGTGCGTAGGTCTGTGTCTCCATTTTAAGTGCTTGGCTGCTAGATCTCTCCTTTAGAGATGGTTGGGGAACTGCTGTGTATTAAAAGTAACTCCCTCCCCAAAATCTCTTATACTTTGTATCTGTTTAATGAAATATGAAGTTGATTTGAATTAGCTGGCTACACTTTGAGTCAGTCTTTTTACTAGTTGATGCAGAAATAGATGGTATGTTTTATTTTCATATATAGAATATATGTGGTTCTAGCTGTAATGTAGTGTTATGCATCCTAGTCGGGTTCATAATTGGTTAGTGCTCAGCCTGTATGGCAAAAGAATCCTGGGGTAAAACTCTAAACCCAGTGTCATGAGCAATGAGAAGAATGATGGTGAGTTTGCATGGAAATGAAGCATGCATGCAGTTTGACACCAGATTTAACAAGCAAACAAGCAATAAGCAAACACTATTAGGGGATGGGGAACAGTGCTTGACCACCACAGAGCATTAGAGACTGCTTCAGTCCTAAAATGTCTTTGGACCATGCAGGCTGAGCACTAACCAATTATGAACCCAACTAGGATGCATAACACTACATTACAGCTCCATACACAGCTCTTCCTTGTTTCATATAATTGACAAAGGGTATAATGCACAATCTGTTGCATCAATGAATTCAACAGACTTCTCAAAGGCTAAGACTCTAGCAGTATTCAGAAAAGGTAGGATTTTCCTACCTATGTAGGATGCAATCTGTTACATGCCATGTAAGATGAAAACAAACTTTTAAATAAGAGAGAATTGTTTTATACTTTGAGGTGTCAGCCAGCCATTAACTGAAAGGATTAGGATTGAATTTTCCTATCACTTGTTTATACCATAGATGTCCCTCCATAGGTTTTTATTGTGCTTTCCTCTGAAACATTTAACCTTGATAAGATACTGTGATGAATTTGATGTGGCAATCTAAATTCCTCTTCATGTTCCAGCAAAGTATTCCAGTGTTGTGGGAAACCATAAGCATGTGTAGTCTAACAATGGAAGGACTGTAGTGTTGTAGTGCTAAGTACCTTGGACAGTGGAATTTTAAAGCAAGTTGGAAGCTGCAGCACAGAAGAGACCTGGAGAAATTCTGGCCAAAATCCTGGCTCCATTCTTATTTGTGCTGGTCTGGAGTTCTGGAAGGTGGCATTCATACCTCCTGTGTAACCTAGGATATAATTCATCCAATGGAATATTACTGAAATGTATAATCTATGAATGTATGATTAGATTTGATGTACTTTTCTTGGTGCTTGGAATCCTGCTCTGAAATTTATAGACATGTTTATAATGGAAAGTTGAAGCTGCTTCAG
This sequence comes from Crocodylus porosus, assembly GCF_001723895.1. NCBI lineage: Eukaryota > Metazoa > Chordata > Crocodylia > Crocodylidae > Crocodylus > Crocodylus porosus. The sequence goes on along the minus strand of NW_017728931.1, from coordinate 48,507,424 downwards.
AACTTCAAACAAAATGGGAATTAGAGTTTATTCTAACTGAACCTTGTTGGGGACCAAATTTAGGCTAACTACTTTTTTTTTTTTTTTTTAATTCAAATACATCTGTAAGATGTGGGGGGGAGGGGGGGTCCTGTTCACGTATACTGTTGCCGATTTCAGATGGAATGGGCAAGTAACAAAGAAAGAAAGACCAACATGTTTTGGCAAACTTGCCAAACTGCTGAAGCATGTTACACAGCATTGAATATGCTGATTTTGTTTCCATGCTGTCTTAAGGAAGCTGGCCACCCAAGATCTGAGCTATCCATCCCAGAGGAGATTCTTCTTCAGCACTTTCTTGCCAAGTTGGCTTTTAATATGTAACTAAACATTCATTTTTGTTTTGAAAATATTTCTGTGCTGTCTGTATTGGGCAGGATTCCCTCACAGAACTAGGGTTGCAAAGAATTTATTTAACAAGATGGCCAGCTTTTGAGGCTAAGAACTGTCAACTATAGCTAGTTCTCTATCAATTTTATTTCCAAATGTATTACTAGCTTCTAATCATAAGGATGACTACAGTAAGTTGTTTTTTTCCTTTTTAACCACTCTGCAGGACTTCAGAACCTCATGTAAAATGGACATATCTTGGCTCATAAAACTGGTCAGAGGATTTCCATGGAAAAAGTCAATGCAAATGGAAAAAAAAAATAACTTAAAAATTATTTACCACAGCAAATTGACTTGTTTTGTCAAACCTCAAAGTTTGAACAGGACAGCAAGATGGACCCTCTGGCCAAAGTCCTACCAATTGCCAAATTTGGGGTCAGGAAGGAAAGTGTTTTGCCCTTGCATCAGACTGGAACCTATGGTGGGTGTTTGCCTTCCTCTGTAGGATGGGTCCTGGTCTCTTCCTAGGATCTTCTGAATGCATTTTAATTAACCTATTACTATGTTGTTTTTGTAGAGGAAGGGCATTGGCAATGTCTTTGTATCATTTTGTGCCCCGCCCCCACACACACGCACACTCTTACCTGTGGAATAACATGGAGAGGTTGCTGGTTTTGTGCCCTGTACTTGTGTGTGAGGGCTGAATGTGTTTGGGGAATCCTTGGATAAATGGCTGCCTGCAAATACAGGGACTGAACCTAATGGTCCAGGAAAAACCCCTTCCAGTCCTGTGTTTCTCTGAACTCTAAACATTTCCTTGGAAAAACTTGAAATGAGGTGGTTTGTGTCCAGTTGATGGAAGTGTTTTGATTTGGACTTGTTGAATTTTAAGTAATTTGGGTTGTGGTTAGTTCAACATTAATGTGCACTGAGCTGATCTGGTGCTTCATTGGTATTACAAGTTGGATGCCTCATGTTTTCTGTCCAGATATCTCCCAAGAAGCATTGTGGCCTTTTGCTAATCCATTGTGGTACATCATGACTGCAATGTTTAGATAGATATTGGTTTTTATTGTCTGCCGCCTTCTGATTTTTCATGTTTACTACAGGATGTACTGTGTTCTGAGATGCAGCTTCCCCACTACCTCCTATAGAGGTGAATCCACTGGTTACTGAGACTTTACAGGTCCTTTCTCTGTTAATCCACAAAACAATATGACCTCTTATACTCTAGCTGAGAACATCTTGATACTTTGGCTCACACTGGTAATGGCTTGTGCTTTTTTTAGCTCTGAAAAAGCCCAATTCCATCTGTGTCAGCCAAGCTGTCAAAGTAGAAAGGAATATAACAGGACAGGCTCCAAAAACAAAACATCACCTCAATTCTGTTCTGCAGCATCACAGTTGGGTATGACCAGGTAAGGGTTATTTCTGTAGACAGATGGGAAAGGTGGTGGTCAGCGTCTCCATAGAACTATTTGCTTGAGACTAACTAACCAAGGAGGAGAAAACACAAGACACTTCATGCTTAACTTTATACAAAATGAGAAACTTTCAGGGTTTGCTTTTATGCTTCAGCTACAGAATTATAATATTGGTCAAGTGTGTACACCTGGCCTGCAAGTGTATAATATTGGTCAAAAGAAATTAAGATGAACTATATAGGTTGTTAGTAAGGACAAATAAGAGAACATAGCCAAATATTCAGTACATTGATCTTTTTTTTTTCTCTCCACTACTTACCATGGATTGGAGGGGGAAAAGATGTTCTTTGTTTTTCTAGCTAAATTAGCCTTGTCTCATTAATTAATGCTGTACCATGTGTCTCATGCCAACTTCATGCTGGGCTAATGTAACTTACCATCTATATATAACATTAAGAAAGAATGACACAATCCAGACAAAGTCATCTCCTTTTTAATTCCTGCTTTTGGAATGATGAGACCAGTTCCTTTCAAAATGAAATTAGAAGTCATTTAATTTGGTTGCTTCAAGCAATAAGTTAATTAATAGAGCAGGAGGTGTTTGCACAAAGATTACCCTTCTCTTAAGGAGACAAAAGAACAGCTAGTTACTGTGTCAAATACTGATTTACGCAATCTTTGAAACAGCCAAAAATCTAGTTTTCTACTGACAGATTTGCAACAGAAGATGCTAATAATGCTGTTTGGATAAAAATTTACTGTGCCATCAACATGCCTACAGTCTTGCCTCTGTAACAAGCAAAGTATAACAGCATTGCAATGACTTCTATACTGAAATAGGTGTTTGGTCTATCTTCTTCAGTTCGTGGAATTTGATGTTTCAATGAGGGGGTCGCGGGTGGGGGAGGGAAATCAATGAAAAATCTTTAATGCACTTGTAACCCTTGTCCCTGGTTTGTGAGGAGTTAAGCAGAGAGGGGTGGGGTCATTCAAAGCCCCAAAAACCGGACTCGGAGAGCTGGGTTGAACTACAGCCGTGAGACTGCTTGGGGGCTAGCAAGAGGGGAGTGGGAAAGAGGAAGTGCAAGGTGGGAGATGCTTTGTCCAGAGCCACATGGAAGGAGCAGGGGAGGGGCCTTGCTTCCTTGTATGCTCCATAGCAGCCTCTAAGGTTTATTCAGATACCCACGTGCATTTTCACATTCAGTAAAAATCATTATTTCAACAAAAAAATGCTGTCGCTGTCAATTTGAACTCAGGCTGTACGTAACAGCCGCCAAAATGAGACTGTCAGATTGACTCTGTCTGAGTGGCGCTTACTGCTCCCTCCCCAACTGAAACTATGCGCATATCTGGGATTCTAAATTCCAGCTTGAATATTCATATAGGCGCCCACTGCTTTCTCTCTTAAATTCATATGTGCCCTTGGGTGCACAAACATTAGGAACCCCTGCCCAGAGAGATTGTGGAGGAGCCTAGTCTGAGGGTAGCTGGGAGGAAGAGACCCCAGCAGAGAGAGAGTGACTGCCGTGGCAGAGCCTGAGTGAGATGCACTTAAAAGGCCACAGGAGGTAGTGTGGTGAGTGTAACTGTGGAGCAGTGCACATCTTTGTGCCACTGGGTGCATCTGGGGCTATGCACAAAGTGAAGAGTCTCACCCTAGGGTCCTTGTGAGACTGTTTGTCTGAATTGGAGTTTCAGGCTGTGCTGTTGAAAAGGGGTCATTTTTGTTATCGGGCTTCCATGCTGGGTTTTGTGGGTTATGTTACAGATTGCAGTTCCAGTGCCTATGGGTATAAGTCAATCCAACTTGTTTGTACTATCTTGTTTAAACTGAAATTCTCGGGGAGAGCGGGGGGCTGAGTCACCACAACCACACATCTGCACCCCCTCACAAGATGGGTTACGTGCCTAATAAGGTAATACAGTCCTCTGGAGATGCTTATGTCTGACCTCTGCTGCTGATCTTTTTCTAACTAAAATAATAGGAAATGATAGGCTTTGCAATTTTTTCCTAACTAATGTTACTGAAGAGTCTATTCCTTTGTCATAAGGGTTTGATCCAAAATCTGATGGAGTCCATGGGAAACCTGTTCATCTTGGTTAACTTTTTAGAACAGGCCTTAAGTATTTAATTTTCCTTTTGTGTGTAAATTTTGAAGCTATTTGCCCCAATATGGCAGGAGTGTTTCACATATGGATGGTGATCAAACACCATTTAAAGGTCCAAGTGAAACGTCTTTGCTGCCATATGAGCAGTTTCCAGCATGCATCTTAGCACTTGGTTCAAGGCTTGAGCATACTACACACACAGTCCAAAAGCCACTCAGAGGATTCAGTCTAGGGCAGACAGCAATTGGTATTTGTTCACTCGCACCCCTATAAAGAAATTGGCATGTTCTCTTTTTACAGGTGATGTAGCTGAAAATTTTTGGAAATCGGCCTCTCTCAGGTTGGCAGTGGAGCCAGATTGGAAGGGTTCAATATCCCATGCACAAATCTATACTGAGCAAAAAGCTATATATTTCACTTTTTATTTCTGAAGGGCATTTCCTTTCCTAAAGCAGAATAAGAAGCCCTTAATGCACCTTTGTCTTGCTTTCTGACTTTTTTTTATTGGTGATTTAAGGAGATGGATCCAGAACAGTGATAATTCTCCCCAACTTTCCCTTTTTAACATTTTATTGCTTCTTAGAGGACTTGGAGAAATATAAAAATACCAGTGTTAAGCACGTGCCAACTGCTAATTCCGGTTGCTTCCCGTACAGCAAAGTCAACATTTAGTCTCTTGTAAAAGAGCTACCATGACTGTCATGTCAGAACTGAAGGCCGCTTGGCAGGCTGCTATAATCTCTGGGAAAATTACCAACTGCTCTGCTCCAGTGACATGGAAAAAACACATCCTTTCAGTTCTAGCAGCAATAAACTAGAACTGCTCTGATGTCAGGCAAGTTCTGAGTCAGGAGCACGGGCATAACAGAGCTGCTAGGTGTGGCAATTGTCATGTCATCTGTCACTTCTCATAAACTCTTTAGATAGCTCATTTAGTTTAGCACAATGTGGGGGCTAATAACGCCAGGTAATCTCAGTCTTTGTTTATGAGAAGTGGCTTTAGCTCTTCTTTTTTAAGTACAACTGCAAGGCAGCATGCGGCACATTAGATGTATCTGGTCTGAAAGTGGAATTTTGATCCCATGAGGAACCGTTACTTCTCCAAGAGAAGTGGAGTGGGGCAGGAATTGTATAAAGAAATTTCTGGACAGTCCAATCAGATTTAACCATTATGTTTAAAAATGCCAATTTTTCATTTCAAAGTGTCAAAATAATAAATATCAAGATATTGCCCAAAGAAATCCTTGCTTCTGAAAATAAAAATGTCACTTTAATCTCTCAAGTTAAAGGATAAAAGTAACCCCCTTGAATTTGAAGTTTGGCAATAATATAGGTTTTTGACTTAACAAAACAAGCTTTTTTCCATTTTTTAAAAAAATCCATGAACTGTACAACCTTAGCTGTTTTTTTGTCATACAAAGTATGGCCTTTGGCTTTTGTGGTTTCCTTCCCTCTTTGTTGTCTTTGGCTTAAAAGAAATGCAGTCCTTAGTGACTCTGTGCTAAACCACTTTGCCTTCAGTAGGAGTAGCATGAGGCTGTTGGCCAGTTTGGAACAAGGTGGCCTTCCCCTTTTTAAAAACACCAGGAGACCTAAGGTGGCCTAACCTAATCCCTGTCTGCTAGACCAGACAAATATTGGACTTGGGGAGGAAAGTGGGTTAGTGTCTAGAGGTTGGATGAGGAGGAAGATGTGGTGCTCTTTTTAAAGAGGGAGCAAGAAGGCTAAAAATGTCGTCTGACTGTTAGAGCACCTGGTTGGGCTTGTGCTGACTACAGACCAAGGTAGCTGGACACTGCAGGTAGGGCTCACCTGCAGGGATGATGGGAACTAAAGGTTGGCCTCTGTCTGAGGACTCAGTGAGTAGAGCAACACGTTCATGGGGGAAGCTATCCAAGTAAATAGGAGGGAAACGGAAGAGAGAGAGAATGTCTTGAAGTGATGTGAAAGCAAACAGCCCCAGAAAAGAGGGAATCAAAGCTAATACATTGCACTTTTCTATATAACCAACTGGTTGGCCAAGGCAGGTGTTCACCACAGCTGTACCCTGGGCCTCCACTAGGAGCAAACATTTCTCTGGCATTAGCTAAACTGTCTTTGCAATACTGAGGCTTGGAGTGTTGTTGTAGCTATGATGGTTCAGAAAATGTGCGAGTCAAAAGAATTGTGTGTAGCCTGGGGGAGAAGGGGTTGTATTATCCAATAAAAGCTCCCAAATACTTGTCTCTTTTTTGCAGTGACCACTACCAGAACCTGAGCTAAGCATTATCTCTCTCCTCTAAAGCACCTTCTAAATGAGGAAGTGAAGTTGCATAATAACTTTTATAGGCAATGTCCTCAACCCACTTTTCCTTATCTATGCTGCTGCCAGCCTTAAGGTCTGACAGCTTGACAATAAATTCATGGACAATGGCTCTGATCCAATTAAAAACATCCTCATGAGCCACAGCAGAACTTTAATTTCATCAGATACTTCCTTGTTCTTTCTTTTTTTTTTTTTTTATGGAAGAAAGTAAAGTAGAAGAACTAATCAATTTTCACCATGCACTTCAACTACTGAGTGGCTTCTGCCTTGAAGGAATCATTAATGAAATGAAAGCTTTTTAACGCACAAAGATAAACCAGCACTCCCTGTAGTTCTCCCTGGCCCAACCATGGCTGCTGCTGAACAAGAAAGCAGTTCAAAGCTTTGGAAATTGTGAATTTTTGAAAAGCTGGCACCTATATGTGTAATATCTAGAACAGGGGTGGCCAATCCATGGCATAGGCAAGGCAGCTGCTGTATTTGGCATGGAGCCCCAAGCATGCAGTAAAAAGAGTGGCTGGAACAGAGACCGAGTGGAGCAGTGCACTGTGGATGGGATTTCAGGTGTCACTGAAAAGCCAGGTTAATCCTTCCATGGCCTTGCAGCCACTTCCAAATTCAGGGCTTTGGATCCTCTCTCGCCATATAAAACTGCAGCATTTTGGTGGTGGGGCAGGGAAGAGTTGATATCGCTCTTGGCAGTGACACCATCTCTTGCAGCAGCATTGTACCCATTAGGGCTGTGCAAAGCTTCAGTAACCAATTTTTGATTTGGAGGAGATTTGTCCAGTTTTTGCGGACCGATTTGGTGATTCAGCCATAGACTAAGCAGGCAGCTGACAGCTGCCTCCAGCTGTGGGGTTGGGGGAGGGATTGGGGCTAGGGCTGAGACAAGCCCAGTGGGGGCTGGGGATGTGGACGTGGCTTACTCCGGTTGGAAGGGGGCAAGCAGTAGCAGGGCATAGCCCCCACTCCCAATGCTGCTGCACCCCCTGCCCCACCATGCCAGCTGGCAAGTGACGGCAGTGCAGAGTCCCTGCTCCCAGTGCTGATGTGGGCATGACAGCACTGGGAGCAGGGGCTCTACCCAGCTGCAGCTTGCCAGCCAGCATGGTGGGGGGGAGGGAGGGAGGGCGCGTGCGGGATGTGAGCGCAGCAGTGCTGGGAGTAGGGGCTATGCTTTGCCACCACTTGCCCCCTTCTGCCCGGAGCGAGCTGTGCCTACATCGCACCCCCCCACCCCCGCAGCAGCTGGACAAGCAGCAGCAGGGTACAGCCCCCACTCCAAGCACTGCTGCCCCCCTCCCCCAGCCTCAACCAACTTATGAGCTGGAGGCAGCTGTGTCAGCTATCTGTTTAGTCTATAGCCAGATATCCAAAGGGGTGCCAAATCTTTTAGATCTGATTTGGCCGAATTGAATCAGGACAGTGATTTGAATCTCTGAATCAAATCACTGTCCTCCAAATCAGCCAAATCCGAAGCGAATACTTCCCACTTCAGACGGGCCTAGTGCCTATGCTCTCGCCTATGCCTCCATTGTGGTGCCCCAGGGTGCAAACACTAGCAGAGTCAACTCTGAGGGGCAGAGAATTGGTGGAAGAAGGCAAGATTTAACTTGTGGCATGCCTGCCAAAAAATGGTCTGCCTAGAGCTTTTGGGGAAAGATTCAAACTGTTCAGCCATGCTCCAGTCCAGGGCTTGAGAGACTAAATGTTTGGAAGTGGACAAAAGGCTGCTTCAGTCAAGAGTGAACGGGTGTATAACTGATGACCTATCCATTTCATTAACCAATAATCAGACTTCTGAAGTCTCAGTGAAACAGAGCAGTTATTGCTATGATCAGTAACAAATGGCCAGAATCAATCACCCTTTGGCAGCCTGGAAACTATTACTGTTTGATGAAACAATGGCTGGAGATTGATCAGGCTTCCTCTCTGGGGCTGCCCCTTCTAGGTTGAGAGCACAGGTGTTGCTGATGAATGATAACCTATTATGATAAGCAGTAGGCAGCTGAGAAATGGCCAACTAGTCCGGGCTCGTCAGTGAAATTGCTGATATCTTCTTGATGGGCCCCCTCAGAAGATGGAGAAATGCAGTATTTTGGAGAGTGTGTGGGAGGGATGAAGATGATGCCAATAGTATGGCATGTGAGAGATTTTTAAGTTCAAATTTCTGCTTTCTTTTCTTTTCTAAGCTTCTTGTCTGATCTTGGGCAGTTCACCGTTAGCCTATTCATGCCCCAGCTCATCCAAAACAGACTAGCAGTGTCCCCAAGGATATTGTGCAGATTAATGCATTTTAATTGTATGTCCTGAACCAGTGTTGTAGCATCAACTGCAAAATAAAAGTAGGATTTTTATTCTGGTCATTTTCAGGATGGCTGCCATGAAACATTATTCTATGACCCAGTCCCAATGTAAACATGCCAAATCCTGGGAGCGAAGCAATATAGTCAACTCAAAGCATCATTGAGCATATGCAAATAAACATGCCTGAGAGAGTGAGCCAGAGTGGAGCTAGGCAAGCACTCAGCATCTCTTGAAGCTGGATTTGTCTCCTTTCTGTGGTGTTTTTTGCATTTTATGGGGTTGGATATGGCACAGAAGTAGTACAGATATACCTTGAGATGCCTAGATCCTCAGTAATGAGTTAGGAAAGTCTTCATTCTCAGTCAAGAAGGATGGACAAAATTCAGAATGGATTTCTCCATTGGCATTTCGCTTGAGATGAATTCGTACCATTATATTCCTCCGTGAGTGCTTTGCAACAGTTAAGGCCCGTGGTCTTGTAACTGTCAGTCGATTTCCTATTATGCATATCTGGGAAGAATTAATGCACTCATGGCATAAAGCAATTATAGTGAATTGGAGAAGATAAGAATCCCTGTCAGCAACAGGGTGCAACAGAGATCAAAGCTATAAATCCCAGCAAAATAGTACAGAGCTGTGGCTTCACATTGTTCTCTTCACAAAAAGCAAGGTGTTTGTGTCTGCCTGGGAGAATTAAGAGGTCATCAGAGATTCTGATGGAAAGATGCAGAGGTTCTGTATCTTGGTGCAAGAGGTATGGGTGATCCCATGGGATTCAAGTGACTGAAATCAAATCATGTGCTTTTACTGAATGGAGTGCTGTATGTGCACATACAGCCAGGGAGTGTTTTGAGTAGGGACAGTGAGAAGAGCTTGCTGGTATAAGCTCCAAATATAATTAAAACTGTGAAGTAGTTATTTGCATACAAGCTTTGGCTCTACAGAATTACTGACTTAAATGATTTTGTGCTGTTGCTCCAAATCCCTGTGCCGTGACGGAAAATATAAAAGATTCAAAAAAGGCAACACTATTGCTCTCTTGGGGGTGTTCTGTATTTGTGTTTTGCAATAAAAGTTCTTTGGCTTGTGTTCTTCCACTCCCTTCATATAATCCTTGGTTCTAGCACTAGACCTTAGGTTTTCACAAAGACACTTATTTCGTAATCTTCTTTTTAAGGCCTCAATTCAGCAAAACAATGACAAACTTTGATTGACCAGCAGTCAGACATAAGACGGGATAGAGGAGCGCAAAGTTAGAAGCATGCATCTTAGCCTAAGTGCAGAGAGGTGTGTTGTGTTTTTGGGTTTGTTTTTTTTAAGGAAATAAAAAGGGATCAAAGACAGAGTGGCTTCTCTAGTAACTGTTAGGCTTGCCTTTCCTACTCCCTTTCTTGAATATGGTTCCATTACTCTAATGAGAAAATAAGTTATTTCCTAACACTGGCAGAAAGCCACCACTCAATTACTTCTCCTTAATGGGGTCACTGGCACTTGTAAGTTAGTTGGGGTGTGTGAAGCAGGCCCTATTTGGTTTGGATTCAGCCCTAATCGGGGACAGTGATTTGATTTGTTGATTCGAATTGCTGTCCCTGGTTCTGATTCGGCCGAATCTGAATCGGAAGATTTGATGCTGATTCAGAGAATCAGCAATTCGGCCATAGGCACAGCTTTAAATGTTTTTTTCCTACATGCCTTGAGGTACCAGTGCCGCTTGTGAAAATTGCAATGCTTGGGCGGTTGGAGCACCCCACAGAAGCGCGGGGGGGGCCACATGCTCTCCGGCAGACCCAGAAGTGGACTGGATGTGCTGCTTGTCCACTTCTGGGTCTGTTGCTGAGCGCGCTGGGGAGCCCCCCACACTCCTATGGGACACTCCATGTGCCCCAGCACTGCAGCATTCATGAGCTACCTGGTACCTAGAGGTATGTAGAAAAAACATTTAAAGCTGTGTCTATGGCTGAATCTCCAAATCTTTCCAAAACTCTCTGAAATGATTTTGGAGGGTTCCGATTCAATTCAGAGAGATTAAAGGGTCCTTTGATTTGATTTGGATTCAGAGATTCAGCCACCGAATCAAATCGGGGACCAAAGCTTTGCACAATCCTGTTAGTTAGCCAGTGATCAACCAGGGAATACCTTGTAAAAGTAATTTTGAAAGCTATTCTTTGTCACTTCTCAGAAAGATTGGTGTTGGAAAATTTAAACCATTACTGCATTAGTTCATCAGCTCCTGCTGGTCAGCTTTCACCTGTAACATTTAAAATGAACCTAAGGCTTTAGTGGACTAAATTTTAAAGGCTTTAGTTGCATCCTGAACTAACTGTCCTAACGCAACTCCAATGATTTACAATTAGTCCAAACTCGCTGAATGAGGAGCCCTTGAAACCACTAATTAAAATCTGATTACAGTTAACTTCTCCCTTTCTTCCCAGGTAGATAATTTAAATCTCATACAGTTTATTGTGTGAGACCATTTCAGCTGAGGCCTTCTAGGGAGCAAAAAAAGTAAAGCTATATTCAGAAGTACCAGCAGTACATGACTAGCTATTAATGATGGCATTGCTTAATCAATTTGAGTCAAGGTTTGCCCCAGTGACCTTAAACCAAAATTTATCTCCTTGTACTGTTTTCTATGTACAAGTTGATTGCCACCAACCCTTTGGAGGTGGCTGCAGCCTATTGGTGTTATAGGCTGTGAAATTATATTTGGGGATGAAAACCTCCATATAAACCACTGATCTTTGTTTTGATGTTATACTTAATAGCTCTGGAAGTGATATCCTTAATAGAGAATTATTCTCAATTGGTGCTAGGTACTGAAGTAACTGAAAATTTGTTTATGTGGGTTTTTAATATAGCTGTTTTTGTCATGGTCATGTCAGTGTTTGCTCCCCAAGCGTTCCCAGGGAAGGTACGGTACAGCACATTTATTGAGAGAATGTGCTATGACAATATGTTGGCCCGTGTCATAGGCAGTGGCAGACAGCAGGAGCCTAACTACCCTTTGAAAGGTTCATGGAGGACTCGCAACTCAAGTCCTCTCTGTTCTGGCAGCTTAGCTTTTATCCTGATGCTGGCTGTGTTTGTTACCACTCACTCGCTCATAAACAGGGATACTGGTTTTCTCTGGTTTTTAAAAACTCCCAAATCCATTTTTCCACAATTGCAATGAAAGAGCTGGGGCAGGCGGGGCTGGGAGAGCAGGCATGGGATGGGGCCTGTGAGATTTAGAGACTTGGTTGATTCAACAGCAGCCAAATCTCTGAATCAGGTTGGGCTGAATCGATTCGGAACAGTGATTCAAATCAAATTACTGTCCCCCAAATCGGACGAATCTGAATTAGAAGTGAATACTAGCTGCTTCGCACAGACCTAGTATGCACCAGTTGAATGCAATGTTTTATTAATTATAGTTACAATTTTAAAGCAATTTGAAACCCTCAATTATTATATATTTAAAAAAAAAAAAATTCTAACTAGCTATGTATTTTTGGCGTTTGATTTTTCTCATGGAAAATCAGAGCTCTTCCTGTCCCTTTCATTCACCAGGATGTGGGTCCCGTTTTAGCTGCCCTGCCTCCCACTGCTTTGTGGTGCTGAGCAGCTCTGATAAGCCAGTACCCTACTCCTGCCCATGCCATTGCTCCTTACTCCCAAGCCATGCACCCCCAAAGCCTTGCTGGTGCTCCCCACCCCTAATGCACTGTCCCCTGCCCCTTCCCCATGGCCAGGCCAGTGCCCCTCACTTGCAACCCATAGCCCCCCCATTCCTGTTGGTGCCTCTCTCACTCCTGATCCACAGCCCCTCACATCCTGCCAGGGTGTGAGGGGATCCTCC
>NW_017728931.1:48446691-48494966 GCF_001723895.1 Crocodylus porosus | reverse complement strand
CAACCTTGCCCAGCCCTGTGTGGACTTACAGGGCGGTGGTCTGCAGGGATGGCCTCCAGCATGAGGCGCATGCAGCGCACCTCATGCAGAAGCATAGGTAGTGGCTGGGGCACTACATGTTGCCCTAAATTGCCAATAGGGGCTGTGGTGTGGTGGGGAGGACCAGTGCCACTAGGGTCTGTATCCAGCTGCCAGGTCTGCTCCAACCACCCTGCCTGGCTGTATGCCAGCCACATGCACGCACAAATGCATGTGGTACCCCCTGCCTCCAATCGCCCTCCCACTGCTCCTCCCAGTCCCAAGCAGCTCCTTGCAGGCTAGCAGCCTTTCAGCCTGCAAGGAGGAACCTCTGTTTTCCCTCAATTTTTTCCTTTAAAGGAGAAATTCACATTTTTTCCGCAGTAAATGGTAAAACCCCTGGTGACCAGATTTCACAGCCATGACTATTTTGTTTATAATGATATGCTGGTGTACTCTGTACATAATTTATAATGATAATTGCAAAGTTTTGTATATGCAAGCACTGGCACTGGGAGTAGTTGTATACTTGTACAGTTGGGACTAAAGGATGCTGACATGCTTTATTTCTCTAGCTACAACTTACCAACATGGTTTGAATATTGAATGTGTGCAGAGGACTGTTGATACTCAAGAAAATACTTATTCCAAAACATTGCTGTATAAATTCGAACAACTAAATTGTAGTCTGTTTGCAGCTTTTCAGCTCGAGAAACATCTGAATTCATTTTATAAATTATATGCTTTGGCTTTTTCACTCAGACTTGGGCAAACTTTAGAATGAGAGAAGAAAAAGGAAACTACATGTTGTAAGTAGCTTAAAGTTGCACTAAGAATTGAACAGTCGCCCAAAATATGTTCCACTTAAACAGAAAAACAAAGGGTAGAGGAAGCTAGTATTCAGTCTCTAGAATACTGCATTTTCTTCTGTAGCTGGTATTATCTCCCTGTCTTTGTGTTACAAAACCCAGTGTCTCTCTAAGCTAGTACATGCAGTGAGAGTGAGAAAATCCAATCCTCCCTTCATCTGCTCTCCTGCATAAATAATTAGAAGGCAGATGCAATCCCAGCTTGAAGAGAGAAGATAAATGAGGGCTAAAGCAGGGAAATTAGCCTCTAAACAAAACTAGTGGAAGAGGGGGTGGGGGCACTGGATGGATTACCTCCTGCCCCCAAATTCTCCCCTTCACCCTTCTCCTCTACACGTGCAAACTTAAGTAGAGCCCAGGGTAAATGAGGGTTTAGGAAGAAGGTAGTACAATTCATATTCTAATACAAACTGTCCCAGCAACTGGGCTTGATCAAAATCGCCCATAAAAACTGTAATAATTTTTAAAGGCTTTTTGAAGGAGTTGTACCAGTCCCTATGATTGACATATGGTTATAAAATCAAGAAATTCTCTATTGGTTGAGACCTTCAGGTTAAAATCAAACAAGATTTTCTTTATAATAACATTTTTCTCCCACAAGGTTTTTCAGTTATTCCCAAACCCTACTCCTGGGTTCGGTCTAGGCAGTCAATCTATTTCCTGTTGTAATTATGAACCATTCAGATACCTTTTGGAGTAAATCATCCATACTTGAGATGGCGCCTGGGGATATGCAGAATTGTACTCCAGAAACAGACATGATAATATTATCCTTTCCCTATCTAATATCAACCCATTTGTACAATAGGTGCACTGCTGGGAAACTGAGCTGTCTTTTGCAGTCTGGTGTACTCTTCAGATAGAAGAACCTACAGTATCTGGGATGCTTATTAGCTGTGAGACTTCCTCTATCAAAGAAGCTGATCTACTGGCCAACCAAGAATCACAGCAATGTAGGGTACCCTCTTCCTGCCGTGTGTCAGAATTAAATATACCAAGTTCATCCCCAGTGGATGTTTTTCTAACTTGTTCTTAAAATTCTGGTGACAGATTACATAATTCCCTAAATAATTTAGAGGTTATTGGCCTTCTAGTAGTTAAGAAACCTGATCCAGTCAATTTCTTCAGCCACCCCCAATATCTAATCTATCTCAGAATGAGCAAAATGACAAGATTATGACAGTTTATCTCAGATTCCTCCTGTGTACAATATCCTGGGCACTTCGTAGTCAGGCTTCAGGACAAGACATGAAAAAGAGACACCAATGATTCATCCCCTATTGGTGATGGACAAGGGCCACGGATTCATGCTCCCACTATGCCCAAATTGGAGTGCAGGATAAAGTAGAATATTGCTCTCTGGATGTAGAAAAGTGGCAAAACTGTAAAATAACAGGCCCGTTGGGAATAAAGTCAGTGACACCAGAGGGTCTCTTTTGAGCCACCAGACTTACTGAAGTACAGTGAAAGGATATGAAGAAGACTGCAACAGATGCAGTCACCATCTGCTTTGCCTCTCTGTGTAGATAGCTTAGCATGTACATTGACAGCAACACTCCTATCCACCTGCATGACCACACACATGCTCACTGTCATCTCCTCTTCGCAATATTTTAGCTAGTAAGTCAACCATTTTCTTTATCCTTTTCTTTTTTTTCTTCCAGCAGTGAAGATGAAATTTCTTACCACGCAGTCATTGATGGTTTCTAAACCTATTTTCATTATTCCCCCTCCCCCTGCCCCTTCCACTTCTAAGCATTAAAACAGAAATACCTACCTCGGGGGGGAGGGAGGGGAACTTATTTCATATTCTTTCTCCAAATCTCCAGTTGGAGACCTGGAATTGGATCTCTAACTGGAGATGTCTCTCAGCCCAAGTGTTGCTGCTCTGATTTATAGATCTAGTCATTAATATTGTGACTTCATAGTCCCTGTCTCATTTTGTCTGTCCATTTCCCCTACTTGCTTCCCTGAGGAGAGAGAGCGAGCTAGAGCAGTGGTTTTCAAACTTTTTAGGCTCAAGGCACCCCTCATTAGACTTAAAGCATTTCTCAGGAAATGCCCGCTCTTAGTTTTCACTCCTTTTTTGACAATGGAAAAATAATACAACGATGTTTCTGTTGCAAGGAACTCAGAAAGATCACTGCAGGTTCAAATATGTCTAACACTATGGATTCTTATTTGAAGTCATTAGATTTATCTTGTGAATCATGTTTGTAGACCTAACAAGGCTAACATTGCATGGCATCCCATGACACCCCTTGAAAGGATCTCAACGCATCCCAATGTGTTGCAGCACCCTGGTTGAGAATCAGTGAGCTAGAGGAAAGAACCCCATCAATTACCTAGTCTTATTCCCTGATATCTAATCCATGCCCACTTATTCATAACTACAGCTTCCTCTTAGTATAAGCACATAAAGGCTGTGGGGCTCACTTTCACAGAACAAATGATTAATGAACAGCTCTTCATCCCTTCACCTTCACCTCTTTCCTATGGTTCATGCTGATATTTTAACCTTCACTGCATACAATAACAATTGAACTTCAGTAAGTGAAACCCTGGGTTTCTCTTCTCCTTAATTGAATCAGGAAATCTTTGTTGTTCAAAGTAGTTCTGCATCTGTCAGATTTTCACACGTGTCTTAAAAGGGATCTTTAAATACAGTGAACAGATGAGTCCTCGGTCGAAACAAAACAGAAGGAATGCACAGTGGAATAATTCTGCTCATGTGTGTATCTATCCCTACTGCCAGCAATGCTGGAGGAAAAACTTGTTTTTGGTGGTGAAGTTCCCACTTGCCCCTGTTGATTATGGTGTGTGTCGCTAAGCATGGGACATTACAACAAGAGAAGTGCTGCCTTCTTTTGTACGCTGCACCTTAGGACTTTTTTTTTCCTTTCTGTGGATTCCAGGCAAAAGAGATGTTTCCCTTCATTCCCTAGATCTGAAGGCTTTTCCCCCCCATGTCAAGTGAAGGGCCTCCTGAAGGATATAACTTAGGAGACAGCCTCTCCTTGTAGTGATCATCGATAAGCTTTCTTTCAGTAAAATCACCTGAAAGAACAAAGGCCCCACGGGTATGTCACAACTCGTTAAAATGCACAGAATTTGTTCCCCACAGTGGTTCCTGCTGATCTTTTTAACTTTCACTTCCTATAATGTCAGTAAAAAAATAAAAAGATTTACTTAATTAAAATAGAAAGGCAATTTCTCGGCAAGGTTCTGTGCCTGTTGATTTCGCACATTGCTTAATGTATATAAACAGATCTACTAAATATGTATGAAGCAGCAGCTTCAGTCCAAATAAATCATTGCAGTTTTCGTCCAAAAAAAAAAAAGGAAAAATGTAATTGTTTCATAGGCTTTGCAGAGAACAAGACTGACTGGTGTTAAGTCTGTCTACATTTGTAACTTTATATTAATCGAGATCTCATATTCCTGCTGATCATTGAGAGCTACAGGGGGAGAGGTTGCTTCAGCAGTGTTCATGGGAAGCGGAACAGGTGTTGCAAGAGCCGCAGCATTTTGGCCTGCCGTGTTCAGGGGTAGCACATGTCCACCTCTGCTGGAGGTCTCCATTTCCAGGTTTGAAAGCATTTGGCATCAAATTTCAGGGCTTCATATGGACCTAAAGAAAGGGAAGCTGGCCTGTGAGGAGACCTGCATCCAATAGAAACACATAGGACTTCTGAGCAAGCCACAAAAAGCCTGAGACACCCTTAGGAATGGATTGGAAAGGAGACCGGTGAAGTAATGGAAGAGACATGGTGTGCATAAGATGAGCAAAACTAGAAACAAAGGAAAGAAAGAAAATCCATCCCCAAACTGCCTTTTTTGGTTTTGTTTTTAATCATTTGGGCAATAGGTGCTTTCACTAGGAGAGCTGATTTGAGCAGTAAAATATACTGGATCAAATAACAGAAACCAGGCACCTTATTCAACATAGAAAAATAAAAACAAATCCAGATAAAAAGTGTAGCATCTCCCTAACTGAGATATGTAGGACACTCTCTGCTCTTATATCTTCTGAAGTGATCACAAGCTGATGATATGTATATGATGTAAAGATGCCGGGTTAAGGCAGCGTCATTTGGTCATTTTGTTCCTGAACTATGAGAGAGAGAGAGAGAGAGTCATCTGTCTTGTTTGCTTGCATGCTAGATGCATGTGGGGTTTTTTTTGGTTGGTTTTTTTTTTTTTTTTTTTTTCCCAAAAGTTTAAAAGGGGAAGCTTGTGAGAGGAGTTTTTCAGTTTATTAAAGGACCATTGCTTATGGAAAGTGTTATATGCCACAATTGGGTATAATAGCCAAAATGGAGGGGACAGAGTAAAACCCAGGTAATCCCTTCCCGTTTTATGATCCTATGAATAGCTCATGGGATGGGCAACAAAATCTAGGAAACAAGCTGGACTCCAGCCTGGGCCTATAGCAGCTAAAAGTTCTTATAACTGTTAACTGATTAAATGATTTAGACGCACGGAAAGTTCAGATTGGACTTAGTTTTCTGACTGGTACAAGGTTGTCCCCGAGTGTTAGATAGCTTTGTTCAATGAAACAATATGAAGTTTAATGGTCTGAAGTGCAAAATCATCTACTTGGGGACTATTATAGTAGCAAGAACCTCTGCTATAAGATGGGGGCTCATGGACTGTGGGCAATAGAGGAACTTGCATGTTCTGCTTGGTCATACATGGCCATAAGCCACCACTGTGGTGCAGCAGTGAAAAATGCTACTGCAACTCTAGGCTGTATTAATAGGTAGGTATTTTTAATACAGACTGAGAGGTATTAGTGGGTTTTGTTCACTCACTTAGGGTCAATACCATCACTAAATTTGGGGACAGGATTTTTTTTTTCCTTGGCCAAAACTGGGTTGCTGGTTTTCTCACTCTCATCTTTCTGTGTAGTGCAGGTTGCCATCTCCTTCCTGGGATTATCTGAGCATATTTTTACCCAACACATTTCCTTCCATTCAATGGCTAACACACATTAATGGCTGCTTTGTTTTACCTGCTCTTTACCCGTAGCGCACACAATTTTTATTTATTTATTTATTGTTTGTAGGGTGCTTTGTACCTGTGTTGTGAGAGGTCAGAATGGATGTTCTTGTTGGCCCTTTTGGACAGATGTCTATCTGAAAACACAAAGGACTGGAATCGGTAGCCTGGGAGAACCCATTCAGTCTCTGTTTTTATATTTTTGCGTTCAATCTCCTTTTAAAAAATCCTAAGCATTGCAACATTTACTGCCTTGCTCTGGAAGCTATTATGAATCCAGTAGAATTTTTCTAAGTTTCTGTCTTAGTGTTAACTAGAGGAAATTCAAATGTATACATCCCCGCCCTGACATCCAGCAAGTAATTCCTCTTCCTCACTAGATATTGTACCATTTAAATACTCGAACGCTAATCATTTGATAGTCCCATTACATACCCTAGCAAGTAAAAGCTGAAGGAACCGTAGAAAGGAACTGTATTTATAGGCAGTAGGATGTTTCATGGCAGGTAGTGTTGTCCCCCTTTTTCCCTGGTTTTGCTGCTTTCCCTTTCTCCTTTTAGTCCCTCCTTTTTAAATTTGGCATCTGAGATCAGAAGATGGGATAGAAACTTTGAAAAAAATGGCTACATTGGTTTCCAAGAGTCAAGGACCATTTTAGGGCAGGACAATTGCACTTTTTTAGTGTTGCTAAATTTCAGGGCCAGAATTTATTGTGCTGTTATTGCCATTGCTGTAGCAGGGCTTCAAAGGGAAGAACAGAAGTGGGTTGATAGACTTTGGAAGCTAAAACTTGTGAAATTTTAAAAAGAATATCACTCTGCTGGTTTGGGGAGAAATAATGTTTAAAAAGTAGGAAATAAATGATATAGAAGCATTTTGTGGAATGTTCTTATTAAAAAATAATGATCCAGTAGCTATAGGGATATACTTTTCTGTGTGATGATGAAATATGGACCATACACTGTTGCCTAGGGATCAGTATTTGTGACCTCACCAATATGCCCCCACCAGCCAATCAGAACAAACCTATGGATAATTGATGTCCTGAGGTATGGTGATATATACAGTGATATATTATCTGAAGCTGGAGGAGCAAGTAATGTTGCATCCTGGGAGTGATCTATGCGTGGGAGATGAACCCAGAAGCAGCAGCCCAAGGCAAGATGGAGGTACCTTGACAGACCTGTGTGTGTCCAGCAGAGTCTTCATTTGTCAGAACTAGAACCACAGCTTCCAAAGGAAAAATGACCATGAAAGAACTCTATCAAGAATATAACATCCTAAGGGAGTCTTTTAAATAGCAATCTGGAGAGGGTGAGTAACCACTGTATTCAAAGGCAACTTGCTTCCCAGCAGTATAAGAGGCAAATGAAACCATTCATAGGACAGTAAAACAGAAGCCACAAAAAGTGTAAACAGAAAAGTCATGTCTTAATTAGGAAATATTCATTGACTAGTAAGAGCGCCAAAAAGCTCGCAGGCTCCCTTACATTCTGGCTCACAGCCTTTCTCAAGCTGTGTTATGGAGAGTGGAAATGGAAACAAAGAATATGAATGAATTTGAGACGATGGGCCCCTATCCTCAGTAACCATGCGCCATGAGGAGTCACCAGTACAAAGTGTCTCCAACATGGCTGTAAAACACACCTCTGTTCTCATTCAGTAAGATTTTGCACCTTTTTTGAGTGCCTTAAATAGGATTCCCTGGAGTAGAAGTGGCTTGATTCACTTTTTCCTAGATAAAGCCATGGGTTTCAAAGAAACCAGAAGAGCGTATCAGACTGCTCATTCCTAACGTTTCTTAGGGTAAGTTTGAAATGCACAATGCAGTCCCATGTAGGGATACTTATGCTGCCTCAAAGAGCAGAAGCAAAGTTGTGTTATCTGAGAGTCAGAGTATATTAGCTGAGGTAGAACACAATGCAAATGTGACTGTTTTGCTTCTGTAACCCCAGCATGCTCAAGTATCTTTATACAGCACTTCACTGTGCTTTATAGACCAACCATTACCTTATAAAAACTTCAAATCCAATTTCTGTTAGAGACTATGATGCAGGTAAAAAATATGAGATTTGCAGCCTTAGCAACATAAGCCCCTCTATTTATTATATCTACAAAGTAGGTACAACCCTGGCATTGGCACAACCAGCTTTTTCCATACTCCCATGCATATGCATTTCAACCCAGCCATGGAAGAAACGCATCTATTGATTTTTTTTTTTAAAGTTCTGTAGTTATAGCTCATTTTTTAACTCTCAGATTTTGCAGACACTGCCAATAACAGTGCCATTTATGGCAGTAGGAAATGCTATGAAGGTAGGAACTGAAGTGACTCCTTACCTGGAATATATAGTGTTGGGCACCTCAGTAGGAATTAAGTTATTAATGAAATGAAAGGAATTCAAAGAGGGGAAAAATAAAGGACTAACTTTGAGGGAAGGATTACCATCATTCATACAGATAGCTTAAATGAATGTTAACTGCGACAATATGGTGGCCCCGTGAGTGACTTTAATACAAATGCAGCTACATTCTTCCAGTTTGGGAGTTTGCCCACGGAGAACAGTGTAGCATGTCTGAGGACTTCACAGATTTCATAGACATTAGGGCTGGAAGGGAACTTGGAAGATCATCGAGTCCAGCCCCCCACCCAAAGGGCAGGAAATCAGCTGGGGTCATAGGATCCCAGCAAGATAAGCATCCAATTTGCTCTTGAAGGTGTTCAATGTAGGTGCTTGAACCACCTCTGACGGCAAGCTATTCCAAACCTTGGGGGCTTGGACAGTAAAAAAAAAAAAAAAAAAAAAATCTTCCTTATGTCCAGCCTGAAACGGTCTCGCAGGAGTTTATGACTGTTTGACCTCGTCATCCCTTGGGGCGCTCTGGTGAACAAACGTTCCCCCAGGTACTGGTGGTCACCCCTGGCACAGTAAGGTTGCTGTGTAGATATGTCTTGGAGCCCCTGAGTTGGGTAGAGGGCTCCCAAAAGAGCAGAGCGGGCCTTTGTTTCACGTCCTTGGGCTTGAACCACCCTCATGTCTCAGAGGACCCAAGTTTCTGTTAGTTTGTAGACATCTGGCCAAAAGCAAGATCTGAAAGATGGTACTGTAAACACTGAACTGTTTCTCACTGTTTCCATTTGGACCAAACACCAGGGCTGAAATCATGGGTCAGTCACACTGGTGACCACTAGTGCTGAATTTCAGTCCCTTTCATACCTGAAAAGGAGCAACAGAAGTCGCTGAGCTATGACAATGTTGCCCCTACCAGGCTGTCCTCCAAACCTGCACGTTGGGTGTTTGGGTATTTTGAAACACCCTGGGTAATAACTTAGAGGCTGGTTAGTATTTCATTGCTGTTCCTCTTTAAATTCATGGCTTTACTGCACCGGCTTAGGGTCTGTGGGGGAAATCTATTTTTGGCTCATATACACATTGTGCAGAAGTGTCTCAATTATTGCTAAAGTAAAGGAGCAATTCACCGAGAGGTGCTCCCTTTTGTGCTCAGGCCATTCTACTCCTGTGTTGTTATGTACTTGGGCATGTGGGGAGGAAGGAAAGGGGGAACCGAAGCAATCTACTACTAGGCTGATTCTTCTCATTTGTTCACTAGCTCTCTTTGTAGTTGCTTGGCAACCAGAGAGGAAAAGAGGTAGTGTGAGAGCATGGAGGGACCCAAAGAAATGATTGAATGCGGCAGGAGCTGTTTCTGAGCAGATTCTTTGTACCAAATCAGTTGACCACATCAGTGTTGTTTAATGTTTATCCCTTTCCTTGTGAAATGTTGCCTGGTAAGTCCCATTCAGCTGCAGTGTCCCCTTTTGCATGGCTAGCTTACAGAGGTGCAGAGACCAGTTCTGCTTTCACTTGTGCAGGGTAAAAAGCACTAGTAGAACTCCCTTCGTTTCAGTGGAGCTGGCCCTATTTCTGATGATGAGTGTAAGATGAGAATCGGGTCCCACAAGTACCTTGAAAGCTGCAAATTGGTTCTACGTACTTCATGCAATCCAGGGATGCTCCAGTGATTAAGACAAGCTGACTTAGAATTCAGCTCAGAAATATCATCCTTAGATGATAGAATGTTTCATGGTGGGTAGTGTCCCCCTTTCTCCTTTCAGTCCCTCCCTTTAAATTTGCACGGCCATTCCAAAATTTGATGCATGGCACTATGTTTAGACCAGATGTTTTTGCCAGGTGCCTGCAACAACACTAAATGCACTGGAATACAGAGTACCCTTTCCAATAAAGTGGTGTGGCTTTGCTAGGATGTTGCCTACACGGTTAATTGTTGAAACTAATTGGAGAATTTTGAATTTAAATGTTTGGGAGCTTTTTGGGTCATAAAATATCAATTTGGTGGGAAAAAAACTTTTGAGGTTGCATGTTGGTTTCATAGAAAATGTTGCTTGGGAAAGACTTCTCGGGACAGATGAAATTTCTGGATTTCCATAAGATGGTAAAAGACACCTTCCTCCTGCCTTTCTAGCCCAACATTAGCCAACAGGGCAACAGGCACTCACTTTGGAGGTGGGAGAGCCAGGTTCAAGTTCTTGTTCTGGCTGATTCAGCCCAGAGACTTGACCTTCAGTCTAGCATGTCTTGGGTAAATGCCATAAACATTGGGCTATAGGATCGGTCATTGGCCTAATGACTAATAATGTATATGTAGTGGAGCCATTTTAGAAGAAGAGGTTTAAAGAAATTCACAGTGGACTAGCCAGTAAACTTGTGGGAAACCTAGAACTCCCTGTTCTGCATGGTACAAGACTTTAAATCTGGGTCTCCTGCATCCCAAATTAGTGCCCAGACCATTAAGTAATTGGCTGTTCTGAAATAAGGTGGGACAGGAGGAATCTCTCTCTCCGGGTTAGTTTGGAGAAAAGCCAAATGTGGAATTAGAAACTTCTTTCACAGAATATCCCAGGTGACCTGTTGAAGGAAAAGCTGAAATATTTTTAAGTTTGGTTCTTCAGTGGAGTATCCTTGAAAAGATTTATGGAAATGCGTATGTGCACATTTTTTTTTTTTTAAATGTTGATTTAAAATCTAGCTGGTTTACAATATCATTTCGTCAAAATTCAGAGAGGGGAAAAATTACTTCAACTTCTAAACTTGTTAGGAAAAGCTGATAGTGAAATAAAATGGCATCAGAGAACTTGTTAATGGACTCTTGCCAGGCTAAAAGTGTGATGGCAAGGAAGTCTCCAAGGATCTTTATGAGGTCAAAAGTTCTCCTGGTAGCAGAAGGGTATCTGAGGGCACAGAGAACCATCTTGGCTGTTTGGATGGGAGAGTAATGTGCCATCTGGGGACAATTGTGTTTGAATGCAAAACATATTGGTTCCTCTGAGTAAAGAATCCATCCCTTTCCTACTCTGTACTCTGAATGGCAACCTGATCTAACCATATCAAGCAACTCTGCTCGTTCCTAGGCACTTTACTGGTGAAACTAGTACTCCAGATGTCCTGGTAAGGAATTCAGCAAGGCCATGGCATTACATTAGCCTTACCCCTCCCTCCCCTCTTGAATTCATGTGGGTGCATCTACACGTGGCCATACGGTGCCATTGTTATGGCGCCATCGTTTAGTACTTCCTTTTGGAAGTACTAAATGCCAGCACAGTAACAGCCTGTATTGTGCTGTGGTGGTCACGTATGGTTATTTTTAGCTGCTATGTCACCGTAGCAGTATGCTGTAATGAGGGAGTGCATTGCTATAGCAAAGCAGCTGCAGCATCATGGTTTTTGCCCATTGATGCTACATCACTAGTGCATTCCTACAGCCATGTAGTGTCATATGTGGATGCCTCCCCTGTCTTCTGTTTCTCAACTTTTATTCTGCTTGCCTTAACATCAAGATGCCCCAGCTATTCCTATAGATTCACAGAGAACAGTATGTGTGCAGCGTGTGTTTAAAAGAGTGCTGCAGTAGCCCAGCATGAGAATTTCTTTTCTCGGTGGCCAATCTTATTCCACCCCCTTACCTCTAGTCTTGTATACCTCTCCTTAATCTCTGGTTCTTTCCTATGCCAACACAATCTTGTATTTAGCCTTTCTCATTTGAAGGGAAAACCTCTTGACTCCATTTGCCTGTTCAACTGCTGTTACATTGCCCATCTCCATTTTGTCTTTGAACTCTTTCAGTGAGCTACCTGGTTGATGTTCCTCTTTCTGTCTGGCTTCTGCTCCTGAGATTGCATTGAAATGGCTGTCACTAGCCTACCTAAGGACTAGAGCTTCTTCAAGCTTATTCCCATGGAAATCTTCAGTGAAAACCTTAAACTGCTACAACAACACCTTTTTGTTTACAGTTTCCAGAGGAATTTGTGCAGAAAGACATTGCTCAAAAACTTTCAGCACAAAATGAGATCTTTATAGAAGGCCAATGCTTTTTCTACAGTAATGACTATCATAAATATAAATAATTATTTAGTAGAAAACAGTTTTTGGCCAAAAAGTTTTCTATTAGACTTATTAATGACCTCTTTCTGGCCAGAGCTCAGAACCAGTAGCCTAACTTCCTAGCCTTCAGTCTGTTAGCTGGCTAACACACTACTGGCCATGTTTTCTTCTTGTTCTCCTGCAGCATTAATGGTTCCTTCACTGTGTTAAGTAGACCCCCTTCATATGCTCCAACTTTCTATGGGGATTTCATAGAGCTTTATCCTTTGCTTCCTTCTCTTCATCTTCCACACCTTGTTTCACTTGCATAAAACTGACTGCCGTTTTGGTGTTGATTGCTTACAGATATACCTCTCTGTCACTCACCTGTCTCCTAAACTGAAAGTTTGTTCTGTCTCCTGCAGTCCTTTTGGATGAGTGTTTGTCTACTCAAACTTGACATGGCCAAGTCAGATAACAACATAATCTGTTCCCGCAACCTCCTAAAGCTCTCCTCCACTACCGTTTTTTTGTGATCATTCTGAATAACATCACCATCTTCCCTGACACTCAGGCCCACAACTTTCATCTTCAGCTTGGCCTGTTACCAAGTCCCTGACATCCAGACTTTGTCAAAATCTGGCAGATTACTTCTGCATAACATCTATTATATGATCTTTTCTGTCCATTTACACAGCTGAAACTCTTGCCCAGGCTCTAATCATCTCTTATCTCAGCTGCATCATTTTTTTTTTTTCCCTCTTGCTTTGGTGAGGGTGACTTTGCTCTACTCTTCCCCATCCAGAATTCTGCAACAACAAGTCATTTTTCTAGGTTGCTTCTTTAGTCATTTATCCTATCTTTGCATCCTTCCTCTGGCTCCTAGTTCTGTATCACATCAAATGTGAACCAAATGTTTTTATTTTTTAAGGCCTTCCATAGCCTGTGCCTACCCTCTTTCATTTGCTATTGAGGTGTCAACTCTTGCCTCGTATTGGGCAATGACACCAGCTTTCTTTACCCACGTGTTTAATTTTCAATCACTTTTGTACTTTCTCTGATAGTCGCACGTGAGTGGAGCTCCTCCTAACCATCTTTGAGCCAGCTCTTTATCCACCTTCAAATTCCTCCTCAAATATTGTCCTTGCTGTGATGTCTCCACATACTTGGCACTGCCTAAGAAAGTGTTGATGTGAAGATGTTCCTTTATGCTCTACCATCTGACTATACTTGTGTTGTCTTGTTCTGTACTCAGATCATAAACTCCTCAGGGCAGGAACTTTTTTTTTTTTGTTCTGTTTGTACAGTGCCATGCACTGACCTGATCCATGACTTGAACTCTAAGGCAGTATCGCAAAAACATCTGGCAATCCTTGTAGGAAAAAAAATACACAAAATAATATTCCTGTCAATAGATTTTGAACGGTCTTCTAGAACTTGAGCACTATAACTCTGATATTATCCAGGATTTTTTTATTTAATTGGTAGAAAGGATATAACTATCTGTGCAATAGATAAGGATTTCTAAGGAAGATATCTTTTATTGGACCAACTGTGTAGTTGAGACTTTTAGACAAGCTCTCAGGGACAAGGTATCCCTTCTGAGGTTTTCAGACCTGAGGAAGGGTACCTTGTGCCCAAAAGCTTGTTCAAAATCTCTCCTAGCTATGCAGCTGGTCCAATAAAAAAAATATTACCCCCAAATCCTTGTCTTTTGCACATTTCCTGGACCATCCTGGCTATAACATCACTCCTACATAACTATAATTATCTATGAAATTCTCTCAGTTTCTAGAGTAACTTCTGCAGCGCTTTGTTCACTTTCTATGGAGTCCTTTTGACGAAATCGCTATGAAATGATATACTATTCTTCTGTGGGTGGGGAGAATGCTTATCAAGCCATATAGGCTTGATAAGGAAATTACTAGTTTGTTCTGCAGTCTGCACTATGCAGGGGGTCAACCTAGATGCTCACTAGGACTGTATGAAGTGGCTAGTATTCATTTCAGATTCAGATTTGGCCGATTTGGGGGACAGTGATTGGATTCGGTGATTCAAAACACTGTCCCAAATCGATTTGGCCAAATCTGATTTGGAGATTTGGCTCCTGCCAAATCTCCAAATCACACAGACCAGGCTTCATCTCCCACCCACTCTCCCAGCCTGGCAATGGCTGCTCCACCCACCTCAGCTCCTGGCACTTGGGGCTTCCCCCCCCCCGCCTCCAACTCGGGAGTGGTGAGTCCCGGGGTTTTTCTCAGGACTTTTTTTTTTTTGGGGGGGGGGAGGGGGGCTGGGCAAGGGGGAGATTGGGTGGGCTTATGACAAACCTCCCACACTGGGGGGGCAGCAGGGATTTGCCCCCCACCCCTACCTGGCAGTACCTAGTGAGTCATAGCTTTTTTTAAAGCATTGGGAGCTGGGGCAGGCAGGGTAGCCATGGGAGGCGGGGACAGCCCAAATCATCAAAGCTCTCAGAATCTTTTCCGAAGATTCAGAGAGTTTCAAATCAATTCAGACCTTTTTATTGATCCCCATATCTGATTTGGATTTGGAGATTGGGCCACCAAATCAGGCCAAATCTCTTCCAAATCAAATCACCACCCAAAGCTTTGCACAGCCCTAATGCTCACAGTGATCCCTTTGATCTTAAAATCCATGAACCCAGCAGTGATCTCTGCACAGACAGAGCCCCTCTAAAGATCCTGAGGATCCATTTAAGCACAAGTGGTAGTGTTCATGGAATAGTTTGCAGGATAAGGGGTTTTTTGAGAGAAACTATGCTGAGAGTTTCAGGATATACAGTCCTAAGGTCTTCTTTCCCCATTCTGTTCCTTGCTTTCTCTGTCTCCTGTGTCCCTTTTATAGTGCTTCTGCTTTTCTCTGACAACTGAGATTATAAGATCATCAAGAAAGGATCTATGTTTTTTTCCATTGCTTTCCCCCTTTCCTTCCCCTTCCCCTCCCCGCAGTGTGCTTAGTGTAATGGAGACCAGATCCTAAGTGGGGTCTCTGCACTTCACTGTAATGTTATAATTAAATAGCCATAATGATAGCAAGCAAGTTACTATGGTCTTTTAATTGGAAAAAGAAAACTGTACTAGAAGAGATTTCCTAGGCATAATATATTAAGAGCCAGCTTGTGACCAGCACTACTTGGCCAGAATGGAAAAAAGCACAAGGGCCAGATGTTTCAAAAGATGCTCAGCACCTTGTTTGCTGAGCTTCTTTTGAAAAATTTGTTTTTTTACTTAGCTGCCTAATAAGAGCAGAACTTTTCCAGTATCTTGTCTGTCTGTTCATCTGTCCATCTTCCCCTCCTTCCCCCCTCCCCAGTTCTCAACATAGGAAAATCTGGCCTGGTGCTGTTTTGTGCTTCATCAAGGGGGAAGGAAGTGATTAAAGAGGAGGGCTTGAATGGAGCAAGTGGAATAGGCTGAAATGAGAGCAAAAATTTAACATGAGAGGAACAATGCCAATGAAGTTCTTCTCATCCAGGCTCCAAACCTGTTCCAGTTGAAGGCAGTGAGAGAATTCCTTTGCCTACAGCAGTGCAGCATCAGTCTTCAAGATGAAGTGGAGTCTCCAGGCTAGAGTTAGTTAAGGCATGAGGCCAGGGAGTGGG
Organism: Crocodylus porosus; assembly: GCF_001723895.1. Classification (NCBI taxonomy): domain Eukaryota; kingdom Metazoa; phylum Chordata; order Crocodylia; family Crocodylidae; genus Crocodylus; species Crocodylus porosus. Next base: position 48,479,073 of record NW_017728931.1, on the reverse strand, counting down.
AGAGATGGATATTTTGCACTGGTTCTGTGCCTTTTTTTAGTGGTTGTTCAGTGATTGGAAAGAATTCTGCACTCCTAAGAGCTCCCAATGAAGCACCTTTCATTAGAACTAAACTCGCATTAGTAGCAGGAAAGCTGGCTTGCGCTCTTTCTAACCAGCACTTCAGCCCTGATTTATTAAGCGTCTCATCTAAGAGGCTTTGATGCTGGGAATTAACTTGATAACCAAGGGCCATATACATCCCTTGGAGCTCCCCGTTGCAGTGCTTCCTTCTATAAGCACCTTCTGAATTTTGAGCAGAGTTATCCTGTTGCCATGGCAACAGCCTAATTCTTGCTCCCTTTTTGCGATTTAAGCAAGCATAATTTAAAATCTCTTAAATAAATTATGTTAAAACACCCTGAGTTTTGAGTGAAGTCAGGCAGATTGCCATGCGGGTTAATTTAATTGCTCTGCAGCTACCACTAGGTACATAATTCAAGATATGCATTTTACACAAAAGTCCTTGAAAGCCCACAAAGGTGCAAATGGATGATGGCGAGAAGAAGGAAATTATTTGGGCCCAAATCTCTATGCGAATCATTTCTGGGGGAGGAAGGACACTTTTGCTTTTTCATAAAAGAGAAAAGTTAAATAACAAAAACCTTTTTAATCCTGCCTGGAAATCAATATTTCACACCCTCGGTGGCTTATTGCAGAGTGGAATTAGAATCATTCCCAAGTCTTAGAGACATCACCATGCTTAGTATATAAGGCATAGTGATGATTTTGTTCCCAAGTTGCATTTCTCATGTTAAGGTAGTGGACTATTGTGAAGGTAGCCTGCTCAGAAGTCTAGGAGGTGGCAAGTGCCTCATGTCTCTCAAGAGTCTCATCTAGCCCTATGTCATCAGAAGGAAAAGAGCAGTGGCACAGATCATGGAGAAAGGGGTATGTTGCTTTGTGATAAATGTTTCTATGTGGAGTCAATATTCACATCTGTTGGGCATGCAGGATATGAAGGGCATTCCAGGAACTTGGGGTTAGTGACTTTATAGCACAGGAACGTTTTTTAAAAAGGAATAAAAAAGGGCCACCTCATTCCACCCTTTAATTTTAATTTTTTTTTTTTTTTTTACTCAAATCCCTGGCAAACGCTATGAATTTTGCATAGAGAAAGCTGCAATTTCACCATATGGTCTGGTGTATTCATGGGAATTTGTAGTTTTGCCTCTTCATTAACCAGATGTCATATCTCTGCAGGAGTCCCCTCTGCCCCCTGCAGCACTGTCAGGCTGTCACTTGCTTGAGCAACAGATTCTGTCTCTCTCTTTCACTGAGGGCTGGACTCCAAGTAGGCACTGACCTTCCTGAGCTATCTTGTCTCTCTTCACAGGAGTAAGTATCATGAGAAATAAGCTCTCACTCCTTGAAAATCCAAACTGATAGAAAAGCAAGGCATGAGTTGTTGAGCAGAAGGGATAACAGTATAAATTGTTTCTTTGTCCAAACCCTTTTGGCAGAAGAGCTTTATTTTTCATAACGTTTTAGCCTGAGCAAACATCTCCCTTTTTTATGCTTTACTTCACTCCGAGGGCAGTGGTCTGGCCAGTCTGGAGAGAAATTGTGGGATAGGGATGGTTGCACAAGGCAAATCAGTGGAAACCACAGCTGGGGGATGGGAAGGAAGAAGGGAGTCAGAGTGAGGAATCCAGGGTCCCTTTCCCTTTCCCTATCCTGGAAGGTCTTGCCCAAGAGTGATGCAATCTGGTTTCCTTGCCCACCCCTCTTTTTTTCCATTGAAAAGGAAAAAAAGGGGTTGAGAACAAAAGTCTGTGAAACCAAGCCTGCACACTAGTTGTTTTACTAAATTATTAATCCTGCTCCGATGATAATATAGTTATAAGGAGGAGCCTAATTGAATTTACTGTCTGGCTTTGGCCAATAGGGTGATAAGCATCCAGCAGAATGGGATGACGCTGAATCCTGTTAGTGTGCTGTGAATGTGAAGCAGAAGGGACTTGCAGTTTGTGTGCAGGAAGGGAAGAGGATAGGTCCAAAGCCACTGGATTAACAGCCTAAGGAAAGGTAAGGCAATGAGTGGAAATGGGATTCAGCTGCAAAATGCAAAGCCTGTGTGTAAGGGGCTTTGGTTTTGTTTTGGTTTTGGTGGGGTGGTTTTTTTTTTTTTAATTATATTGTGTGCGGTGTTTTTCTGGAAGGGATGAAAGAAAAGGTATCTATTTGTATTATACACTTGCACAGTACCTATAGCATGCATCTTTGTCTGTATAGATGCACTGCAGAAGCAGGTTTGTATATGAGACAGGTACATATATATGCCTGTACCTGCAGAAGCTTCTACTATATATGGATACAGCAGTAATCAGTACAATATATCTATAATAAGAATAGAAGAGATACAGAAATTGCCAGTCAGGCTAAAGAAATCAGGGGAGAGCAGTTAATAGTGCAAATCTGGTGCAAGGAAAAATGGGAGTGCTTAGATTTCCTATCAGATGTTTCCAGCTGAAAGCAGCATGCATGAGAAACTGATGCAAATGTGTAAATTTGTCATATTTGCAATGAGATGTGAAAATGGGAGAGGAGAGGGCAAACCAGGGGATTTGTCAAAGCAGGTGGCAATAAATGGCAAGCAGTCTTGTAATCAGATTCTCTAGCATGGAGAGAGGATCTGAATGGGCAAGGAAGGGAATTATTTCACTCTGCTACTCACCCCCCACCTTCCACCTGAGTGATGGGATGAGAAAAATCATGGTAGCTTAGATAGCTGATTAAAAGTATAAACTAATTACACCTTTCTATATACCTGTTGCTAAAATAATGAGCTTATAACTTATGGCCACAATTTTTTTTTCTTCCTTTTAATTGCATGGGGAAAGGATGGGAAGCCTCCATACATTCACCTTGTTTGGTAGAGCAGGATTTTATAAATAGAGTAACTTAGCATCAGCTCTATATTTGTATCACTTGCTTTCTTCTGATGACCCAAAGCTGTATGGTCAGGAAGTTTTGGGGTTGGGAGGGCAAGTAATTGTCAAGGTTTCTTTTTTTTATAATGACTTCCACTTGGGTAATATAGACTCAAGATGCAGAGTATTTCTGGCAATGTCATTACAGTGCTAGCTCTACAGTGTAACAGCCTTTAGACTAGTTAATAAAGGTTCGTCCAACTGTATATAGTCTTAACTAGTCATTTCATTAAGTGAAATAAATACTATAAACCCCCTCCGTATGCTTTCCTGCTTCCCCCCAGTTCTGAAAGATGTTAACAGGATCTAAAAAGAAAGCATTTTCCATCCCCTTCCCAAAGGAACACGGCAGTCAGAATGCCATTTCTCACTTGTAGGATCTTTTTCTTCCATTGGGACCTTGCAGAATCTTCCAAGGAGTCCTGAGGACCATGCAGCCTCTCCATTCACTCAGGAAATGTTAGACACTGGGTTGGAGAGAGCATCTCCTCTTCCTACCATATAAACGATCAGGCAGCCATACAAAGAGAAGTGTACATGGTGACTGTCTTGGACCTAGGAGTGAGTAAATTGACTTAATTTAATTATGAGCTGACCTAAATCTTTGTGAACCTCTGACACCAAACCTCATATAAGGCTTGTTAATTCACTTGCATTCCCAAATAACTTCTGCTACAACGGTTTCCTTCTGGTCTGGAGAAAGAGTAACTGCCATGGCTGATTTCTCTGTAACAAATGCACCTTCCCCTTACTACCATTCATGTGATGGGGTCTAGTCCTTTGGGAGTCTGAGACGGGTACTGATGCCACCAGGGTAGAATAAGGGGAGGGCTTGAATCTGATTCTCTGTAATCTTGCAGCTTTTACACCTGTGCAAACTGAAGCCAAAGTTACTCTAAAATATCCATCACCACCTGCTTTTCCATTTAGGTAGGAATGGAAAGGACAATTGCAAATTAGGCTCCTTGTGTGGTTTTTTTGGTTACTCTATGCTATATACAGTATTTGCATTTAATGGCAAAGTAGTTGACCAGTAATTAACTGTACTTTTTATTAGGAAAAAATAACACCCTCCTTGCCTCCTTTTAGAAAAGTTAGGCTAACTTGGATAGCTGCCTGATGCATGGAATATATTTTTAACTAGTAGTTTTTCTCTCTCATTTCCACCCCCCCCCTCTTTAAAGTCTCTAAGTGGAATAAAAATATCCTCATATCTGAGTTTGAATCCACCTTTCAAAAAACTCAAAGCAACTAAGTCAGCTGAGAATAAAACAAAACAAGTTTGCCCACTCCAAATAAACCATACAATAACATTCACTTCAGCTTATATCCCAAAAGTGCTACTTCTACAAGTTGAGGAGGAATAATTTAAGTTTCCTATATATGCACATATGCAAATATTGCTAGAGCCTCTGGTAGACCTAGGGTACTCACAGGTTAGAAAAGGGTGCTGTTCCCTACCTAATGCATCTTGTCTCTTATGCCTTTAAAGGAGCCTTTTTGCACTTCCTGATACAGTACTAGAATACTGCATGTTTCTGGAGAGAGACCCATAGGGAATACAGGGAGAGCAGCAGTCTTCACAATGCTGTGGCAATCGTAGGCTGCATTTCAGGCGCAGTGTTTCTCTGGTTGGTTTGGATGAGTACATTGTTTGTTTCTGCCTCTGAGCCAGCAGCATGGTTCAGAAATGGCAAAATGCCACCTTAGTCCCAGAGAAGATAACGTCACTGTCAATGCACCGGTAGCAGAGAGTAGACTTGGAAATCTGAGGTCACTTTCCTCATTAATTGCCCAGATGATTAATTAATGTAGTGATATTGTTTTCCTGGGTGGAGGTTATAGGGTTACATGTTCTAGTAATGCAGGGTATGAAGGGATATAAGCATTGTGCTTATTTTTAATGTTCTTAAAATCATTCTTGAGCTGGACGTTGCATCCCCCCGACACAGGGTCCCTCTGCCTCTTTGAGCATACTGGCCTTCTTATCAATTCCACCCCTTTCAGATAAATGTCCTAGGTCAGTCTGAAATTGGAGGGATTTATAGCAGATGATGGGTGAGCGAAGGTGGGAGTTCCCAGCCCAGTCAGCCACATTGTGGGTATCCTTTCTTTTAATTCCCATGTTCCAGATGAAATGCCAAAGTCCCTTACTTTGGGGCTCTTTATAAAGGCAAGGACTGTTGTTGTGATGGGACCAATACATGGTTATTTATTCAGCAAGCAATTCTTCAGAATTAAAGGTGCTGTATAAATGTCACTTGTTATAGTAAAAATCTTTTGGGCATTTATCTTTTTTCAAAGGTAGTAACCATATTCTGGGATGACACCATCTCTGCCATCACTTTAGTGTCTAAACAGAGCCTGGAAACCAGGGTGATGATAGTAAAATCTTTGCTCTTGGGCTTTGGAACATGGTAGTCCAGGATGTAACCAGAGGCCAATAAATTGGACTTGTCCTCAAGTTGTTATTGCAAGAGTGAAATTTCTTATTAAAAATGTAAACAAAAGACTTTCAGACTACTGAAAAAAAAATTGCCTTTCAAAGAAAAATAACTGCTTTTGACACTTCCTTCCAGCTCCTCTTACCTCACTCTACATTATTTCTCCTGTCTTTTGACGTCTCCTTGGGGTCCCACCCCTCCCACTGACTTTCCCCATAAGACTGTCAGCCCTATTGTCTGATATTTTGTCTTCAAAACTGAATGGTTTGGTTGGGGTAGGAGCCTCCCAGTTAAGACAAATTAGTTATGGAATGAATTGGGTCCATTTTTTGTTTGGGCAAAGCAGGCACGTAGTTCTGCCTTACTTCTTTGTTATCCCTTCCCATCACTTGCCCTTCATGGTTGATATTTGGCATTTTCCTGCTTCATGTGAAAGGTTTGAGAAGTCATAGCAGGCTTTGGTGTTGATAAACTTTTAGTACGAAAGCAATCAAAGGAGCAAATTATTAGCTTCCTATCAGGGTAGAGACCTGGATATTTACATTGTATTTATGAAAGAATAACCACCTGATGATTATAGATCCATATGCTGTTGACTAATCATAGCCATCAGTCAGCTTGAAGGGGGTCTTATACCACGTGGTTAATGAGAAATGACTATGCACTGATTGTGTAGTACAGATGTCTGTAACCAGAGTGCAGGATAACATTGGTACTAATAGTAGGTCTGCAGTGGGCTGAAGGAGGATGAAACATCCCTAGGACACATACTTGTAGTTTAAAACCAGTTTACAGAAGAAAAACAAAAGGGATGAGCCTCGTAAATGAGGTGAGATCTTCAGGATGTCTATAGTCTTGGTTCTCAAAGACTCTGTTTTGTGTTTGTCTGCTGCCATGGGATACATTTGTCATTTGTCACCAGAGAATGAGAGTGATTTTAAAAAAAAAAAGGCTTTCCGCTTTCAAAGGTCCTTATGTTTTGGTGGTGGGATACTATGGTGTAGACTTTCTGAGATGAAGGCAGTGGACAGATGTCAGAGTTTATACTTCTCCAGCTTTAGTCAAAGTGGGAACTGTGTTTTGAAATGAACTCTCTAGAGAAGTGGAGTTACTTAATTTTAGCTGGTGTAAAAACCCTCTCTACAAAGTGACAGCTCAACAGAGAAGTATTTACAGGTTTATTCCTTTAGCAGAGTCCTTTTTGCTTAGGATCACAGCACCAGAGACCTTGCAAGTGCCTAAATGGAGTCAGAGTCAATTTGCTAGGTGTTAGGTGCTACAGTAAATAAAGGGGACACTTCTTTTACTTTAAATATGTCTCACCAATGCTGTGGGACTGCTCTCTCTCAAATGAGTGAGATGTTCTTTTTAAAAGTTCAGTCATCTCTTAGGTATTTTTCTAGACCTCATTCCCACAGTATCTCAGCACCTCACAGTTTTTAATGTGCTCATCCCCACAGGACTTTTATGAGATAGGGAAGTGCAAGTTTCTCCATTTTATATAATGGGGCCTGACAAAGGGATAGACTAAGTGACTTTCCAAGGTTACATCAAAGTCAGGGGGCAGTACAACCCAGGTCTCTTAACTCTCACACTAAATCTAACTTCTGGGTCCTTCCTTGTGACTTAAACATTGTAAATGATTTAAATGTAAATCTTAGCAATTTTTGTCCTGATTATGAATGCTACAGTCATGATTCCTAATAAGATTGGAGGTTCTCTGCACTACACAGTGGCACCATGCAAAACTGTTGATTGGTTTAGACTATTTAATGATATAAATAATAAATTATTCAGTAATAGCATTTCTATTTAAATTCAATCACTGGTAAGAGACTACAGTTTCAGTGTAATAACCCGGTGTGTACAAGCCTCTGGAAAGGCTGAAGTTGGGCAATAGCCCATCCAAATTTAACAGCTTTTTCTCAGTCTGTCCTTTTAATCAGCAACTTCATTTTTCAGGGGATTGGGCTTGCTGAAAATGAAGTAGTTTGCTGCCATGATTGTTAAATGCTTTCAGTCAGTTTTTCAGGTAATCGGAAGGAAATTTTAAGTGGGTCCTTATCCCCACTAATCTATTGGTGTGTTTGGTTTAAAGGATGTTTTAGTCCTGAGCCTTCTCAGATGTGGAAATGAGAGACATGAGAATCCAAAGAGGTACAGGTTGTCCACAGTAATGCCAGAAGATAGTGTGGTATAAGGGACAGCCTACTTCAGCTAGGACTTTCTTGCACCCTGTTGTGCACTGCTGTTCCTGCTGTGTCCTCTCTCCTGGCCTTTATTTACAGCAGGTCAGACTTTGATGGGCCAAATCAGAAAGGTTATATGGAAGGAAAGGCTTACATTCTGGTAAGCAGGTGGGAATCTAATGCAGCACGTAATATATTTTGCAGAGACACCAGATCATCTCAGTTTTCTACCAACATTCAATCCCAACCCAGCACACTGTTCCAAGCAAGTAAGGGTTCCTGCAGTCCAGGGAGTCCTGATGAATACTGTGGAGCTCCACATGCATACAGAGAGTTGAATGCAGGACTGGGGCTATAGACAGTCATTAAGCATATGCCTGCCTTTGGCCCCAAATCCAGAAAGGATCATATTAGAAAAAACGTATTGAGATTCATAGATTGTTAGGGGCTGGAAGGGACCTTGCAGATCGTTGTGTCTAGCCTCCCCTGCTCTAGGCAGGAAGACAACTGGGGTTAGGTGACCCCAGCAAGGTGACTGTGCAGTCTCCTCTTGAAAACCTCCAGGGTAGGTGACTGCACCACCTTTGGAGGGAGTACGGACATGGTATGGAGGTGGGTCTATGCTGGCCAGTAGGAAGGAAAACCCCAATTACAAAGCAAAGGAGTAGATGTTTAAATACGGAGCTTGCCATAAACAAGCAAACTGGAGCATAGGTAAAACAGACAGCTACTGTATGCATTAATGTAGGCATCTGTCCATTGTAATAAACAACTCAGCTAGGTACAGACATTTAAAAAGCCTGACGCAGAATTGATCTAAGTTACGTGGTTTCCTGTAAGCAGTGTAGTTTAGATAGGTAGTGAACAGAACATACATTTGCCCTTTGGGTGGTGTGCGTGTGTGTGGGAGGGTGCAAATCTTAGACTGGGTTCCACCATTTTTAAGCCAGTTGGTGTGCCAGACTTCTTTTCTGTTCTGGGTATCGACTGGTTTTGATCACTTATATTGGTGGAAATGTAATGTCTGTACTTGGCCCTGTAGATTCAGAATGGTTGTATCTTCCTGTGGGACAGAGAAAAGAATTCAGTTTGCCTATGAGAAATGAGAGCTAAAAGCTATGAGCAGGAAGGCAAGGGCTGCAACTGAGTTTTTTATTTTAAAGACATTAAAAATACCACTTTAGAAACATTTGTCACTGTGCAGAATAAGTGTTTTACTTTCTATACTGAGCTTTACTAGAACAGAAGGGTTGGCATTTAGCCATCGTGGGCTCCATAAGATATTCCTTGGCTGTGCTATCTGGAGTGATTTGCCTTTATCAGCTCTCTATAAAGTACATGCACTGGTGTCCCCTGGCAGGCTTTCATGGTTGAAAAAGGCTGTTTCCTCCAATTTTGCTCACTGGGGTTTAATTACTCCTAAATCTGTTTTAAAAGCTGGTGTTATCTCTGTATGGTCCTACAAGCCTTGAAATACCCATTTTTATTTATTGTGAGAAATGGAATAGCATGGAAATAAGACAGATGAAAGTATTAGGTTGTTTTTTTAGATAATGGAGGCCAAGAAACATGATCATGGTCTTGGGTTAAACAATCCACTATATTCAAAGTAAAATAACAGACTGGATCAAATCTTGGCCCCAGTGATGTCAATGGGAGAATTGCCATTGATTTTTAATGGCGTCAGCATTTCATTTTGTAAAGACAGGGTTTTTAAGGCCTGGTGTGAAGCAAAAGCAGCAATAACTCTTTCCTATACCTGTTAGGTGGCTGTAATAGAGTGCTTTAATCTCTATGGCCATAAATCAGGCTCCTTGCACCAGCACTCTGTTTAATTTTACAATCAAACAAAAGCATATTTACTCAGAACTATTAGTAAAGAGCAATACAAATCAGCAGGCTTTTCAATTGCCCAACATTTTTGGCTTTTAAAGGTATGCTTTTTAAAATGTAGAGAAATCTTTATGATCATCATTTGTATTTAGATTTCTCAGTGCACTGTTTGCTGTTTTCTCTACAATATTCCAGGTGCATCCACGGTAATATCCACTTCACCCCACTTCCCTCTGTAATTTGCTGGGCTTCACTAGGCAGAGAGCAAGAATGAACAATTCAGTAGTAAATCCCAGGCCAGCACTGTCAAGCAGTTTATTGGTTACAGCGCAACTTTTCCTTTGCTCTGCAAAATAAGCTGATAAACACAAGCATGCAGAGAGAGGGAGCCTATTCAAACAAAGACGACAAGTAAATTAGGAACATTTTGATTAAACTTAATAACATAGCATAGTTATTGGGGGCCTCAACATCTGTAAAATAGTTTCAAAAATGGAAAATCAGGGGAGGGAACTGGGCTTTGTCAGTGACTAAATGTGTGATTTGGGGGCCAAGTTGCTTAGTACTGTGTGTGTTATGCCATACACATCCAAAGCAGCTTCAAGAGATTGCATGAAAATAAAATTTAGGTGAGACAGTAAGATGCAGTGATACGTTTGTTCTGAAATGGGCTGGATAAAAAGGAGGTTTATGATTGGTTGTAAACTATTTCTGATCCATGCAGCTCCCCTGTATCACTACCTACAGGCAAGACGGGTTAACAGCACTTCCTTTCTGCTTATTAGAACGAAGCACTAGGACACTTCAGGGAAGTGGAGCAAGAGAAAAAGACCAGGCCTCCTTCAGCAGTTGACAGCATGAGAGAGAGTTTTAATATAGCAGAAAGTCCTTCTTCCACAGCTGTGTGAAGTTGGGAGGCTGGTGGGTGGTGGGTTTTGCTATAATCAAACAGAAAGGCTCCAAGGGCTTAACTTGAAGGTTACCCTGGTTCACCCATGGCATTCTTAATAATTCAAAAGAACCTTTCAGTCAGCGTGTAGCCCTGCTGCTCCCTGCAAGGTTAGTTTAATGTATAAAAATTCCTTAATTGTCTAAATGTGATGGCTCCTGAGAGGCAAGGAGCTGTGGATCGGACAAGTGTCTGTCAGCAGCTCTGTCTGACTGGTCCCATTAAGGTGCCCTGGGGTTTTTCTCATGAAGTTCCCCCAGGTGCCTCCAAAAGCTCTGTGCACTGCAAGTCATGTGCCACCGGCTTTGTTTGCTGTCTCTCTTTCAGAAAGAAGTGCCACACATTTTGCTCTGTCCAGCACCCAGACTTCATAACAAGAGAAGCATTTCTCTCCAGGAATGAGCTACACAAAGAATAGGAGACAGTGGTTTTTAATTAAACTGGGCATTTCTGACCTTCATGGTGCCACTAGCTTACATCTCACTGAAAAATAACAGTGGCCTTGTGAGAGCTCAGTAAGAAACCATTAAAGCTTCTGTCCCTCTCTCATATGCAGTTCAGTCAGAAGAAGAACCTTACTTCAGCCAAACACTGACCATGGAAATACCAATGCCTTTTGGGGATCCAATAGTACTGTCAGTGCACAGGCTGGAGATGGCATGGAACCACTTTGATTGCATTAGAAAACCTGCTGGGAAGTGTGCTACCTACCACCTGGGGGCCATGGACAATCTTCCTTTCACCACCTCCCTGCCGCCTTTGGTGGACACTGTGACAAAAGGAGTACAAAGGGCATGGGGGGGGAAGGAGTGAACTGGAGAGAGAGCTGTTCTTTGAACCTTCCTAATTTGCTCCATCCTCCCTCTGCTGCACATGCCATGTCTTTACCAGACACTGCCTGGCCTCTCTCGGTCATAAAAGAAGGATGTGAAACCGTTCTGCAGGGGTGTGCAAAGCGGGCCCTACTTGATTCGGATTTGGCTCAAATGGGGGACAGTGATTCGATTCATTGATTCGGATCACTGTCCCCAGTTGGATTCAACCTGATCCGAATCTGAAGAGAATCAGTGATTCGGAGAGAGACGCAGCTTTAAACGTTTTTTTTTCTACATACTTCAAGGTACCGGCACGGCTTGTGAACGCTGCAGTGCTGGGGCAGATGGAGTGTCCCACAGGGGTGTGGGGGGCCCTCCATGTGCTCGGTGGTAAACCCAAAAGTGGACCGGAAGTACTTCCAGTCTGCTTCCATGTCTGCCAGGGTGCATGCTGGGGGGACCCCCTGCGCCCCCTTGACTTGGTGATTGGCCACAGGGGGACTCCAGGTACCCCCCAGACCCAGGAGACACCAGTCACCAAGCCACAGGGGGCATGGGGGAGCCCTCCTGCATGCTCCCTGGTGGACCTGGAAGTCCACTGCTGCTGAGCACGCTGGGGAGCCCCCCGTGCTCCTGTGGGACACTCCCTGCGCCCCAGCATTGCAGCATTCATGAGCCCTAGAGATGTGTAGAAAAAACATTTTAAGGCTATGTCTGAATCGCCAAATCTCTCTGAATCGATTTGGAGGGTTCCAATTCGATTCAGAGTGATCCAAGGGTCCTCTGATCTCGATTTGGATTTGGAGATTCACCCACCGAATCAGATCAGGGACCAAAGCTTTGCACAGCCATACCTTTCTGCAGTCAGGCTGCCTTACTCCCTGTGTCATAAACAGTGCTGTTTTTCTGTAAGCTAGTTACTGCCAACAGAGAGCTCAGAAATGACAACAGAAACTAAAATTTGGGGCTCAACCTGCAGCCCTTTGGCAGCCTTTGGTTTGGTAGAAACCCCCCTGAAGGAGTAGACATTTTGCCTGAGTTAGAAGAAGAATTGGCTCTTCTTTTTCTGATGCATATTCCAGTTTATTCTTAAGGAGAAGTGCACTTTTTCATGTGAATTTCAATTGGTAGGGTGAACAAAAATGTGTGGTAATTGGGTGACCCAGCAGGGATAACCCAGTAATCAGTAGAAGTGATAAAAGATCTGTTTTTATTGTTGCAGTTGTTTATGCTGTATAGAATTCAAACTTTGAGGTGAAGGATATAACAGTCAGTTTTGATTTCATGGAAGCAATAAAGACTGTGAAGCCTTTTCTGCTGTGTAAAGGATGCTCTACAAAAAAGCCCTTCACACCACTAAGTACTAGAGCTAGTTGAAAGCTTTGCAACAGAACACTTCTGATCCAAGCAATGTATTCGTTAGGTCCTGGTTATACTAGATACTACTTTTTACCTTCTTGTGGTACCACAGTAATTGGGATCTCCCTGTGTTGAGAGCCCTCTGGTTTGAAAAAGCAGCAGCTGGTGTCAGGGAGTTTTAATACAACATCATTGACTCTAAAAATCATTTCCTCCTCATCACTCCAACTAATTCTAATAGAGACCACATTCATCCAGCTTCAGGATGCACTGTAAAGCTAATCTAATATGCTTTTCCATAACAGTAGGGAGCAAGCAATGTTAATTAGATGGGCCTGGAGATCTCTTGAGGTTTCTAATAAATGTCTGCCTTAGCTATAGAGCGTCTGGAGCCAAGAACAGGTTCATTCACCTTTAAATATTTATAAATAATAGGGTTGATTTAAAAATAATGTTTGGGATGCGCACATCACTAGCTCATAGCATGAAGAGGCTAGTAGCTGTGGGCTTATAGGTTTGAGGAATCAATGAGGGGCAGGGTTGGTGGGTGCACTTAGTGAGGACTTTTGTGGGGGGTCAAATACAGTCCTGCAAGCTGACATTTCCTGCCCTCTGAATTAAACCCAAATGCTGTAGCTGTTCTTCATAGCACTTTAATGGTTCATTGCTAATGCGTGACTGACAACCATCATACACTCACTGAGCAGGAATATTACTTAAAGCAGTTACTAACTTTCACTTCAGCTTTTCCATCTAGAGTTCCACTGAATTAGCACTCTGCAGTCTAGATCTTTAGACAGGCACTGGTGATGGCTGTCAATTTACCAAAGGTCTGCAGTGTCACGGCTCCTTGTTAGCAATGAACTCTTAAGCTACGTCTAGCAGTGACCCCAGGGGACAGATTCTGTAATGAAGCATGGCAACAAAAGGGAACAGAGAGAACAGGAACATGGCTGACAAACCAGCTGCCTGCTACAGTGCAACAGGGCAATGCTGCTGATTTTATACTCTCAGTGCAGCATAAATTGAGAGGCCCATAATTAGGAAAACTCAGCTGGAATTGCTTCCAGGTAACTGATTTATCTTGGCACCTAGTACAAGTAAGTGACTGTTCATAGATGCTGGGGTTGGAAGGGACCTTAGTGGATCATCGAGTCTGACACCCCCCCTGCCCATGGCAGGAAAAATTGCTGGGGTCATGTGATCGCAGCCAGGTGCTTGTCCAGTTTCCGCTTAAAGACCCCAAACGTAGGGAGAGCACCTTGGAAGCCCATTCCAGAGTCTGGCAACTCTAACTGTCAGGATCTTTTTGTCTAGTCAGGATTTGAGATCCAGTCCCTTAAGAGATGGCTGCCCTTCCTGTGTCTTGCAGCAATATCGGAGTTCTGTTAGGACACACAAGCAAGTCTTTGTGAACCTTGGATCTCCTGATTTTTGTCTTGCTGAAGCCCAAGGCTGAGCCCACCTATCCATCATGCTGCAGGGCCCCTTCTCAGTCAGGTTTTTGGGTGACTGCTTGCTCTGTTCCTATCCAGCTGTAGTTGTTTCAGGCAGAAGAGGTAAGTGTGCAAGTGAGTTTTCAAACTTTTTTGTTTTTGAGTTTGATGTAGTAATCGCTGAGGTGGTAATTTCATGGCTTGCAGGGGGCTAGGCTAGAGCAACTGAACAGTTTCTTCTGGTTGTAAAATATACCATTCCCTTTACCCCCTGTTGTTTAGTACTTCAATGGTGGTTGAAGGGGCCTGGGAGCAATCTTTGCCTCATAAGTTGTTTTTTAACAGGGGTAGGATAAGTTGTTTTTTAACAGGGGTAGGATAAGGGGAAGGCTGACTTCTGGTTAGAAAGGTTTCTGTGTTTTAATACCATGCATGATGTACTAAATGCTGTACAATATGTAAGATCCTGTCCTGACATGGTTAGCACATGGAATAATCACTGAAAGCAATTCAACCAGAATCCATGCACTGAGCTCTGAAGAGAAAAGCTCAGGATGGAAATTATAGCATTTTTAGGATGCAGTAAGTGCTCCTGCATGGAAGCTCATCTCTTCTAATATATGGTAGGGAGAGGGTGTATTGTGTACTCAGCTAGGGATTAATCCTTAGTACTAGGTTTTCAGTCATTGCATGCTCAGGGTCATGTTTGGAAATGTTTAGGCATTTCTGGGGGCACAGAGGCAAGGGAGCAGGGACACTTATACCAGCCCTGCCCATCCACTGTCCTAAAGAAATTAATACTATATGTACAGAAGCGATTATGCATATATCGGCTCTGGAGCCTTGCTATTAGGCACTATCTAGTTGTCATTTGAGCTGAGTACACAATAAGCTAATTGGATGTTCTTTCATGGTCAACACAATGTAGTAGTTTAGTTTCAGATGCTTATTTTGGAATAAAGTATATGCCTATTATTCATAAAGGAATAATTTTAGGGTTTTTTTTTTTTTTTACCTTGTATGCTTTTCTATAGAATTTATCACCCTAATACTTAAGCCTCTCAAACTCTAGTAAATGTAGCTCTATGATACCCCTTTCAAAATACTCAAGTTTTATTTTCCCTATTTACAGATGGGGAAACCAAGGCACAAAGAAATTAAATAGGTTGTGGAAGGTCAATCAGAAAATCGATCAACCAGGAGATTGCACTTTGCAACTGTAGTACCTAACTATAAGGCTGTCTTTCCACACATGGAGTTATAATGTGCAATACATTCTTATGTTTCATAACATGTTGACTGCCATATGATAACATGAAATAGAATCAGTTTTGTTTCCTAATATTGGGCTTATAAAGTTTGAGAGAGAGAACAAGATGGAAGATCCTATAAGAAGAGTGGACATATATACTAAATTATACTTGGTCTTTGTTAACTTACAATTGTCCATTCCAGCCTTCTGGAACTATGAACCTACCAAATTATATTTCAATATATGCTGAATAACTTTCTGCTTAAGAATGAAAGTGAGGGTCTAATAGCATATGGATCATTGGAAGCTGGACAGTTTTTTTCATGTATAGGGCTAGTGCATGTATCTCTTATTCTGAAGAAGGACTTGGAATTCAAATCTGGAGGGGACATGATAATGGAGAGCTGTGGAAACAAAGAAGAATAGTTAGATGAGTTGGAATGGCTCATCAGCTAAGGTTGTGATTAATTCTTAAGCTGCTACCTCTCTTTAGCATTCAAGCACATTTCTTTTCTCCAAAGAGGAAATAAAGAAGCCCTAAATAGGAATTAAAACAGTAATCATTAGGTTTCAGCCCTTTTGCTGCTCTGCTGCCCTCTTACTGATTTAATGTCCCTTGTAGAAATAAAAATACTTACAATTAATTAATTAGTAGTATATGCATAATACTTCACAGAATTACCTATACTAGATCAGCCCTTTTGGGCACTCCAGAGATTTTTATAAGTCAGCTCTTTATCTTAGTGTCATTGAGATACTTCTGCTATGTTCTAAAATCAGAACGCAGCCTTACAGAGTGCTACAATACTTGCATTATTTGCAATAGGTTATTCCTGGCTGTATTTGTGCATGTGCCCATCAAAAATCAGTTGCAATGCACGTGATTGGAAACCTTCCTAGTGGGATTATAGAATAGTTTTTTTTACGTACTCTCGTTTCCTCTCTTCTGTCCTTTCCTCTCCTTCCCAGCCATGGAGGAAAAGGTTAGTGTGTGTGTGTACTAGAGAATGGGAGACAGGGGTGTGACACAACACTGGCATAAATTCACTTGTGGCTGAAGAATTTGCATTTACAGTTAAAAAGGTTTCTGACACAAATGAGAGAGGAAAAGATGTTTTCCCTAAGGTGGCTTCAGATTCACTGTTTCTTGAAAGCCTGAGGGCTGGATTCTAAATAGGACTGGCTAATTTTGTGATGATTAGTATCTGCTGTAGATAAGAGACTGATGGATGGGGTAATCAGAGCTTGTGCCTGAGGACTCCAGGTGACTGGTCATAACTCTCAATACTTCCTGTGTGTTAGGTGCTTGTAGCACTTCAGGTGTTCAATGGGCTGCAGTCTTACAAGCATTAACTTAGCCTTTCAGCACCTTTTGTCAGTGCAGTAGAGCGTTGTTTTCTCTGTCTGTAAATGGGGAAACGGGGGCACCGGTTTTATAACTTTGGCAAAGTCATACTTTAGAACACATTGGTACCTAATTTCCAGCTCTGTCCTTGGACCACCCATCTATACTACCTCTCCCAGAAAACCATTCCCCTCTTTCCCCAGCACATACAATTGCTAGGTACTAAATGCTTTTAGTTTCTTTGTCACTTCTGAATGTCAGAGATGATTCCATAAGGCCCCAGTGCTGATGCAAGATCAGAACACTAATCGGGCAAAAGAAAAGAAATCATTCGGCAAAGAGAGAAACAGATCAGTTATAGGAAGTATTTACCCTTTTGCTGTCAAGCTAGATTTTAACCACGACTCTGAAAGCCGAGCCATTTGTGCATGCAAGAATTCATCTCATGGTTGTCCAGGGCTCAAGATGTCTGAAATAGCTTTGAAGCATGTTTCTGGGCACTTGGTTAGCAAGGAGATCGACTATCGAGCTGCCTGTTCTATAGGCGCTGGTGGTGATTGTTTCTTTTAGTTGGTTCTTCCGAACTGAATTGTGATGTTGCAGGATCTCACGGGCACTTACATAATTGCTTTGTGAAGGCAGCTTCAGGCATCGCTGAACAAGAACATCCATCAGCATCCCAGACTTAAATATATTTGTTCAGCTCATAGATGTGTTTTAACTCTTTGAATACATCCCTCTAACACAGAATAAGTTAATATATTCAGTATTACAAAATTTGGAGGTTACTTGCTATATTTGCTTCAATATAAAATGAGGCTTTTTCCACCCCGAGTCAGCATGGGGAAAAAAGCCCCTCATCTTATAGTTGCACACACAAAAACCTCCTTCAAGAAATGCAGCAGTTTAATGATAGACAATGTATGTGCTCACTAATAGAAACCAACTATGAGGTTGATGAAATGCAGCCAGCACTTAGCACGTCTGTAAAACACATGGGGCCCTACTGGTCAAAGCGATTGATAACCTACTACAAGGGTAGGTTAGTTTAGCCCATATGAATAAGATATACAATAGTGCTTATTGCTCATAGTCCCTCTCAGTGCTGATTCTTTCTCAAGTTGTAATGAACCACTACGTTGCATAAATTTTGACTTTCCTTTCACACCCACAGCTGAACTGTGCCTTTCTTTCCCATTTCCAATAATTCCTGTTTCTTCACCAGCCTTAAATGGTTGGCAAACATCACCAAATCTCTGTGTAAAATGAGAGGTTCTTTCAGCCTCTCTCTAAGCCCATTGCATGTGATCAGTGTGGCCCCACTCTCCATAAGGTGGAGCCAGACCAGGTGGTCTCATGCCTTACCCGCATATAAATTTTCGATGGATCCCAGGATTTGACAAGAACACCTAGTTTCAGTTGTGAGTGGTGGGATAATTGGCACATGGCTTCTTTGTGGGGGGTATCTGGAGTACATGCACAAACTGAGCAGTGCTGAGCTGTGGGGTCACCATGACTTGAAACACTTACGACACTTCTGGGGCCCAGCCCAATGAACTATGTAATAAATCATGAGCTTTTTGGCTTTGGACTAATATCATGCAGAGTTTATATTATGCGTAAGTAGGTATGCAAGTGTTACTCAAAGCTGTGTTATGGACTACATGTGCTAAAACTTGCAACAGTTTCAAAAGAGGTGAAAATTGTATTAATTTTGGATGAACTAAGTCTATGGGTACCTGTAACAATTTTCTGATACACAAGTTCTTACAAGTAGGTTTATTTCAAGGTCAGTGTTTTCAAATTTGTTCTTCATTTCCTTGGAGATCTCAGAATAACAGGAGAGTCTCTCCCTATGCCTGAAGAAGGGTGTTTGTGCCCAAAAACTTGCAAAGACCATTTTTCCAACTGTAAGTTGGTCTAATAAAAGAGATCGCATCTACCCAAAGAACCTTGCCCACCTGTGTCCTTAGACCAACACGGCTACCACCAAAAACTCTTCACTTCCATGTGCTCAGGGAGAGCAGGGTCTGACAGTAAGGAGGGAGCAAAGGGGGTATAGGGGGAAGAAATTGAAGGGGGCCAGAGGGTAAAGGGGTTATTTGACCCCTCAGGTTTATTTTCGCTGCTGTAGCAGTGGGAAAAGGACAAGGTCAAGGCAACCCTATAATATTTTGATTCTATACCTGAAAAATTATAACATGTTTATAAATTGTTTTATGTATAGAATCTAATTACTGGGGAGTTATATCAGCGTTATTTTATTTTTGAGTAAATATAATAGAATTTGTGAGGGGGAGAATTTCAGTGACAAACTATGATGGCTAATAGAGAAATGGTAAAGTGTACATTAGATGTCAGCAGGGGTTGTGTGTGCACATATGATTGACAGTAATGTTTTTAAAAATGAAAAAAAAAATCTCAGACCTAAGAAACTGAGCAAAATTTGGGTTCGTTATGACAGTACCTGAGCTGGTATTATCCATTACTCAAGATGGTGAGCTCTTTTCCAACTACAGTGAAAATTTGGTTTGTTTGTTTTTGGTTCTCTGTGTTTGAAGAATTCTGGTTAATTAATCTATTGATCTTTACTGAATTTAGGATTTTTTTAAATTAGATTCTGTTGCCATTTCACCAGTAATTTTACCTCCTTATTTGATTTTCCCCTTCCTCTTTCCATCACTAAAATCAGCCAGCTCTGTATGGTAACTTTACAGTTCCCAGCAGAAGTGCCCTCAAGCACACCACTCTGCTCTGGGCAGGCTGCTTCCTAAACTGGAAACGGTGGTGGCTGCATCTGTACAAGTGAACTGCTTGGCCTAGGAGCTGGCTAAGTGGGAATGTCACTCAGCAGTTCCAATTAGCCCTCCTGCACAGAAATTGTTTCACTATTTCCAGTTTAGATGGCAGCAGAGCAGTGTGACGTGTGAGGAGCCTGCACCTGGAAATGGTGAATTTACTAGGTAGACATTAAGTGTGCTCATATTCCAGGGACCTATGCTCCTCTTCGTATTATGCTTAACTAGGCAGATGGGAGTGCAAGTCCATATGTATGCTGAGAAAGCAGATGATTGCATCTTAGTATGTTTAAAAAAAAAACTGAGTTTTCTTTTTATTTGCTTTACCTCAACTCATCCCTTGCATACATCAGCAAATCTATTGTATATTAAATTATCTATTTTGCATGTGAAATGGGTTGAGAGACCTCAGATAATGAAGTGTCTGGAATAGTGAAGACTGGTTCTTGTGTCATTTTTGAAATGGCAGCAAATGAGTTGTCTCAATGGGCAGATTTCAGAAAGCGGGATGCAAGAGCCAGTGACCTGCAGGGGTGGTTGCACTCTGGATCCCAACCTTTCCCTTCTCCGCACCGCCAGGGTGGGCAGACTGTGCTGCAGGAGAAGCAACAGGAAACTTAATTTTTAAGTCCCTCAAGCAAGTAAGAATCTTCCTTCCCCTCTCCCTTATCCTCCATGCTTAGTGGCACATTTCCTCCCTTCCCCACCTGCCACTGCTGCCATCCCTACATGACCCAGGGACCAGGGTGGGGGCAACAGAGCAACTCATACCCCACTGCAGCTGGGCTGCACATCAGCGAGCTCAGCTAGAGACAGCAACAGCAAGTGGGTTTCCTTTCCACATACAAGTTTGCAGGCTGTCAAGGAACACTGGAGTACCAGGCAGGAATGAAGGACCTGTCTGCTGCTGTAGCTGTCCCTGGTGGAGCCCAGCCGGAGTGGGCAAGAGCAGCTCTGGATCTACCTCTGCCTCCACTCCCGGGACAGCCTGAGACAGCGGCAGCAGGGGGAAGGAGTGAGGGGAAGGAAGTTGCTGCTGAATACAGAGGAGAAGGGAAGTGGGAATTCTTACTTGCCTCTAGGACTTAAAAAAGAAAAAAAAAGAAGTCCCTAGCTACTGCTTCTGCACTGTGACTAACTGAAAGGGAAGTACATCCACTCCATTGTACCCCCACCATAGATTCATCGATCCTAGGGTCGGAAGGAACCTCAACAGATCATCAAGTCTGCCCCCCTGCCTGGGCAGGAAAGAGCATTGGGGTCAGATGATAGAGCACTGGCAGCCAGATGCCTATCCAGCCTTCTCTTAAAGACCCCCAAAGTAGGGGAGAGCACCACCTCCCTTGGAAGCCCATTCTAAATTCTGGCCACCCTTACCATGAAGAAATTTTTCCTGATATCTAGCCTAAATCTGCTCTCTGTTTGTGATCGTTGTTCCTTGTTACCCCAAGAGGCACCCTGGTGAGCTGATCTCCGATCCCTTGCTGCGTCCCATGATTGTCTGTGAGAATAGAATATGTAGGACAGAGGATCCCAGCAAAGCATGAAAGGACTGTATGGACTGGAGTTGGGATTTGCAGAAGATTGTTTAACCTTTGAGGTGGCATCGTCTTCAGAGAAGCTGCACTCTTCCATTTCCTTTATACATGCATGACTGTTTCCTACAGGACTTGGGAGCGCACAGGTTTGATGTAGGGTAAAATGCCATGGGCCCTGTCATTCAGGAGATCACATTAGATAATCATTGTGTTGGACCTTCCAGTCTCAAAAGTCTGTGAAGAATGGCGGGATTTTTGTTCCAGAATCCCTTGTATGCTTTCAACAATCCCATTCATTGACATCCATCAACAATTAGAAATGTATTTTAAATAGTTCACCAGTTCTTCAAGTGAATTGTTTCTCCACTGTTTATCTGTTTGGCTCTTTCTCTAACCCTTTTGAAAAAAAAATCTGAATGGAATACAGCTTTATTTGTTCTTTGCTGTGGTTTTAGTCCAATAACAAGAAAATAGGCCAGACTATACTGCTTTTAACTAATACATTGAGATGTATCTAAAATATATTTGACATGGGGATGGAGAAGAGTATATGGCATATCCACCAGGGTGGAACAGCATAGAGGCTGTGAAGGAGTCTGCTATTTCTTGTAGGAATCAGTGAGTTGTTAGTCCCATAGGCATCCTTTGTCTCGTCTGGATGAGCCATAAGGTGTATTGTCAGGCCCTACATATTAAATACATCCTACTACTTGTTTTCCTTCAAATCTGTACACTTCAAAGCAATGTACTACTTAGTGAAGGGAGCCCTTACTCTGTTAATGCCAAACTTGGTATCACTTTCACTCCTGTCGTCATGAAATAAGAGCTTTCCACAGTTTCTGCAGGGGACTAAGATCGGTATTTTCCAAATAAATTAGATGAGCTCCAAACAAATTCAAGACCAGATTGAGGGGGGAGGGAGGGAATGAAAACAGCTAAAGGCTTTTGAACACTTCTAGGTCGTCTTTTTACAGCTTCATCTATTTATTTGCATAAACTTCACAGTTAGCATTGCGGCCTCCTCTTTTCCTTTTGATCTGATAGAGTGCAATGCCTTCATCGTGCATACAAGAATTAGTCTTAATGGAAGCATTAGTGTCACCATTGCAAAGCAAGCCTTAGGTCTGGAAAAGACTTTTTGACTCTAGGGAAATAAGGAATGGAGACAGTGTGCCAATTCCACAGGTTTATTATGGAGATGTTTCTGTAATTTCCAAGGATTCACAGTGGATTTCTTTGTCCTATGTTGCTTGCTCTAGTTGAGCTGTTTCTGGCTTTGCTGGTAAGTAGGCAGTGATGTAGAGTACAGCCAAGCCACAAAAAGCCTTTATAAATCATGGACTATAAAGTATCATTGACACACTCTGGAGACATGCTGTATGATTACACATCTTTAGGGCATGTCATCATGGCAAAAACAAAACATGCAGAACAATAATGCTGTCAGTACAAAAAAGAAAAATCCTAATTTCAGCTTCCTTTAAAAAATTATGTCCCATTTTAATGCTTAAGTTTGTTTTATATTTGAAAAAAATGTGAATAACTGAAAATGTAAAGGATCTGGGCAATTTTATCTAACCAACTGAAAATGGCATTGGGATAAGCTATTTATCTCTTTTGTTGTTTGCAACTACATTTCTGGCTGGTTCTTTTGGTCATCTTTCTTTGTCACTGTGTAAGTATTCTTTTCAAAGTGGTGTTTCTTTCAAAAGCATATATAGCAACATATAAAATGTAACACTAAATATGTTTAAATTGCTCGTCTGATAAAGCAGGTGTGATATTCTAAAATATGATACTAATACCGTGATCCCTTGCCATCTCTAAATGTATCTATATGAGGAAGCTAGATGGCAAAACCATAGCTGCTTATGAAAACCTTTACAAATCACATCTTTACTTGGGAATCATGGCTGCTGTTGAGTGAGAATAATGAAAAACACAGAAGCAGGCGACTCCAGCAAACAACAAGGAACTCCAATTAGATTAAGGTTAACAGAATTATCCCTAAAACTATGCCTGGTCTGATCTGCTTCATAACTCAGTCCCTTCCAAAAGACTTGTCGTCTGTTTTTTCCTGCTATGGTTTCAAAGATGCAGCAAAACTACAAAAACTGTGACAAATAAATGGGGGAATGTTTTTAAAAGTGCCTGAGAGATGGAGGAACACAAGTCCTTTTGACCTTTAGTGACTTGTTATTTTAAGTTTCTAGGTCACTATTGACAATCTTCCTACTCTGTGTGTCATTCCTTGAAAAATATTCTGCGTGGACTGGACTTGAGCGAAGCATTCTGTGCGCTCTATTCTGTATTTGATAGGTCAATTGAAGTTTGTTATCTCTTCAAATTTGCCATGCAGCTCATTTGTTTTTTCTTAAACCCCTACAGCTGTTTAAACAAGTGATTGCTTTTATATGGAATGAAGTAGCCTGCATAATTGTGGAGAAAAGCTTAGAAATGTGGCTCAAATGAACCCTGAAGCCAGTAAAAGAACCTGAAAATATATGTATTTCTGAAAATGAGATTTAAAAAAAGTTGCATATTTTTGTTATACCTTGAGATCTGACGTACGAAGTCTTGGGGCCAGAAATGCAAAGCTCCTGATAATAACTGAGAGAGAGAGATGCAACCGTCTTACTTTATTCTTTGAAAAAAAAAAAATCAGTGTCAAGTCATTAGGCCAGGTATGCTTCTCTCTCATACCAGCCTGATCCCATGGAAGTACCCTCCTAAATTGTACTTGTACACCAGACAGTAGAACTGGGCCTTTTTGAATGTTTAAAATGTGACTGTTGGATAATAAAATCAAAATGGCAGGTGAAGTATTAGTGGTTGTGCTGTTGTGATGAATGCAGAGAGAGAGCATCCCCTTCTGTATTTGTTGGGTGATCGAGTTATGCATAAGGCAGGGTGGAGGTATGCACAAGGCAGGTATGCACCTTAGAGATGCATAAGCTTTCATGAGCATTTCGTCAGATGCTATGAAAGGACATGCACAGAGCAGGCAATCAAATAGAAAGAGTGATTTGCATATAAAAGACAGGGAATAGGGGAGGTGGGCAGAGGGTGGAGAGGGCCAGCAGTGAGAGAGACAAGCAAATAATAAATCCATAACATAAAGTAAAGAAAAAACTAATCCAGGTAATGGGATAAAGATCTGTAGTCCCTGTTTACCCCATACTTAACAATCCAGTCTGTGGATGATTTCTTGTTCTGCAATTTCACATTCAAGATGGCTTTTACAACTTTCGCTAAGGGCCTCGTTGCGCAATAATTTTGGGTGGCTCCTGGAGCTCTTAACACCTGGATTGTCTGCACATTAAGACCTGAAATTTAGTTTTTAACTGCCCATTATGTGGCTCAGTTATACCACTCCAGGGCAAGATTGTTTCCCATCCATGTTATTCAGCTCATGTTACACTAAGGCAGGGGTGGGTAAAATACGGCCTGCAAGCTGGATCCAGTCCACCAACTGACTAGATCTGGACCGTGGCTACCTCTGCAGCGCTCCGCATAGGGCCCAGCCCCACCTGCTCCCAATGGGACAGCCTGCACCACACTCCAGCCCACACCTGCCGGCCTGGGCCCTGGCCAGCGCACAAAGCTTCTGGTGGGGCTGTTCCTGATGCTGCTCTGCTCCCCATGCCCCCATCCCACCCACCTGCCCAGACTGGTGCAGCAGGCAGGAGCAGAAGGAGCTACCATTGGAGGCGAGAGGAGCAGAGCAGCACCTGGCCAGCTGCAGTCACATCAGGGACAGCCAACCCAGAAGCTGAGTGCGCTGGCCAGGGCCCAGGCTGGTAGGGATGCTCTGTTCCCCTCACCTCTAGCAGCTGTTCCTCTTTCCACTCCTGCTTCTGCCAGCACCTCCTCCTGGAGGCAGGAGGCAGAGCAGCACCTGTCTAGCTGCAGCCCTACCCAGAAGCTGCGTGTGGGGCAGGGCTGGGGCTGGGGCTGAGGCCAGGCCAGTGGGCATGGATGGGAGCCCCGTGCAGGCTTGGCACCATGCAGAGCACTGCAGGGGCAGCTGTGGACTGCACCGCTGGGGTAAGGTTTCTGCAGGCACCCCCAGCTTCCCCTTCCCTCCCCTCACCCCTGGCTGGCTCCCAGGACCTAGTGCCCCGGCAGCCCCCCATATGCACGTGCACACCCCTCCCATACCTCCATACACACGCCCCGCCCCCCTCCCCACAGGGCAGGTCTTGAAGGGAGCAGATAGGCATCACCCACCCATCCTGTTCCCCAACGCTGCTCCCCACCCACCCAAAGCCCCATAGGGAGTTTTGGTGAGTTGTTGCACATGGTGGGGAGGATGACCCAGCTCATCAAAACTCCCCACATGACTCTTGGGTCCAAATAATTGCCCACCCCTGCACTAAGGTATAGCCACTCTAGGCTACCTACCCCTTAGTGTAAGCACCCACCCCTCTCCCCGTTGGCCTAGATTGGGCCTGATGCCCCAGATCCCCACTCACTTCCCTATGCCCCTCCACTCACTTAACTGTTCACATTAGCCCTTCCCTGCCTGCTTCCCTGAGTTGGACAGCATGGGCAGCCACAAGTAAGTGAAGGGGAGGATAGATGGTGGGGAGGCAGGGAACCCTGTGGGACAGAGAGGGGGAAATGGTGGAGCCCTGGGGAGCAGGTGAAAGCCCAGAATGGGAAGGGAGGGCTATTCTTATCTCTGTCCTGCAGGCTCCTGTCTGCTCCAGACTTAAGCTAGCACTAACACTGATCAACATTTGTGTGACTCACCGTGTAATGTGTAACAAGGCCCTAAGAACAGTGACCCTAATGTCAGTAGTGGAATGCCCAGGAAGGTTAAAATGTTCTGCCACAGGCTTTTGTATGTTTTGCAGCTTCATGTCAGATCAGCGTCCCTCGTTCTTGCATGTAGGGATTGCCCAATCTGTCCAATGTATTCAGCAAAGGGGGCCCTGTAAGCAAATAATAGCAGATACAACTTCGGTAGAGGAACAAGTGAATGAACCTTAGACGTTATAATCCATATTATCAGGTCCAGTGATGAAGTAGTCTGTATTGATGAGGAGGGACAGCTGGCATCTGGGTCTAGTGCAAGGCCTGATGCCTCGGTGAGAATAGGAGTTTGGTAACCTGTTGCTTGAGACGTTTTGTTTGAAACTGGGGGGCTTCCTATAAGCCGGGACAGGTGTGTCCTGCATGGCAACCCTGAAATGATGGTCATTTTCCAGGAGCAGTTGAAGGTCATTAATGATGTATTCCAGGTGTTCAAGCTGGGAATGTAAGAGACACTTGGAGGGATCCTGTTGTCCTTGTCTCAGATTAGTACTGCAGCAGGTTGGAGCAAGGTCTGAGTCTGGCTCTATTGATCCGAGTGGCTGCAACCACATTGAGTTACACAGGCTGCTCTTAGGGAGTAGGCACTCAAACAAGTTATGACGAGGTAAGTAAAAGCAGCAGTTTGTTGTGCATCATCTGCTCCACAGTGGGTGCATCTACATGAGATTTTTACGGCAGAGCTGCCTAATTAGCTCCACAGTAAATGTCTCGGTATCTACACATACGGTGCTATTAGGCCTCAGTAAAGTAATAAACTCTGCAGCAGGGTAGTACTTGTGAATACTACCCTGCTGCAGAATATGTGCATTGCTGCGTGCTAAAAAACAGACATTGACCCAGCTGGCAGGGGCACAAGGGTGCTTCAGTGAGGGGGCTGCCTGCCAGCTAGCCCCACACTGAAGCGCCCTTGTTCTCCAGCCAGCCACTCCTCAGCACGTTGAGCCAGAGGGAGCAGTCACAGGCTGGTAGGCTGACCCCCGCTGCTCCAACCTGGCTCAGTGTGCTGTGGTCCTGGGGCACATGTTGAAATGGCACTCTTGGGGGAAATAATTTCCGGTATAATAAGTACCGGAGTGTATTGCTTTGCATTAATTGCACATGTAGATGCACCCAGTGACTGCCTGTGTGCTTGTTCTTACCCAAGGTAAATGAAACCTAACTTGTGGTAACTTACCTCTCTTAAATGAAACCTAACTCATGGTAACTTGCCCCTCTTCCATTGATTTCTGCTGTGCATCTTTCAACAAGGGTTAAGATGCTGTGAGTTAGCTTTTATTTACAGGGGAGGGAGGGAAGCGAGGGGAGGAGGAGGATCTGGTGCGCAGGCGGCCGTGGATAAACCCTACCCCCTTCTACCTCATGGTAGCTTGTTTGTGTGCTTGTTTACCCCCCTTAGCACTGCTAAGAGGAGGTTGTCAAGAGCTGGGAGCTAGATGTAGTCTGTTGTGACTCTGTCAGTTCACTGCCTGATGGCATACATAAAAGGCTCAGGGGAAATCCAGACATGCTCAACAGAAATCAGCCAATCAACTTCTATTTCCTCTGGGCTTTAGCTCGCATGAGAAAGGGAGGCACAGGGATGGTGAGAGATTTAAGTGAGAATTTTTGTGTCTTGTTCTATCATACATGGAAAAAACTTCAAGACAGCTTGGATTTTTGCAGACTAAGGGCCCAATGCATGTATGTGCACAACTGCCACTGAAATTCTAAGGGATTTGGTTAGTTTGTTCATACAAACTGAATTTTTAACTAAATATTAAAGGAAACATGCTCTGTTAGAAATATTATGGTTTATTAGTATTGACCCCTTTCTGCTATGGACCCTGCACACCGTCACTAATTGATCTTGTTTCATTTAGTGCATTGTGTTGCCTATTATTGTTTGTGTTTTGCTGCCTCTGCATGTATCAGGATTTTCATGGCTTTTCCTCCTGTCTTCTGTTGACTTCGGTGTTTCATCCCCCTCCTTTCTTTCCAAGTGTTTGTCATCCTCCCCCCACCCCCTTTCCCCCGAGTAGATAGGATTGTTCTCATGGGCTATTTCTTTTGTCTCAGGACTTTCATTTGCTGTTAGAACATTTCTGTTTCCTCTTCTAAAGTTTGACCTTAGTGACCCTACACTGCAGCAGCTTTATCACCAGGGATCCCGGTTTTCCCTGATTTAAAAAAAAAAAAAAAAAAAAAGCAAATTCTCTGATTTAAAAAAAAAAACAAAAAACCAAATCACAATTTCTCTCATAACCTCCCCATCCCCCTTATATGCGATTAAATGAAAGGCCCCTCAGTCCTCTTCCCCCCGCAGCCCTCCCAACTCCATTGTATGTTGCAGCGCTGGGTCGTAGCCTCTGGGCTGCGGAGGACCCAGGGAAGGGTGGGACCCCAAGCCTGCAGTGGGCTGCCTGCGCCCTGCGCATAGATCTAGGGGACATGGATCCCTCCTGCCACCTTGGGAGTGCACACAGTGGTCAGTAGCTGCCTCCCCACCCCTGCAGCTCCTGGACAAGCCACCCATGGCCCGGGGCCCCAAGACCCAGGCACTGCCCAGCTGGGCAGCATCCCCACCCCTACCCAACTCCTTCCCTATGGGAGCCTCAATTTTCCCCCCTCCACAACTTACCTATGGGAACTGCTCTCCAGGCTGCCTGGCAGCCATGTGCATATACATGCATGGCATCCCCTGCCTGACCGCCCTCCTCCCACTCCCAGCCCCCTGCAGCCAAGAATTCTGCCAGCTTGCAGAAAACTGTAAAATCTGTAAATTTCTCCATGTAAGCAATCACCATTTTCCTCTGGTAAAGGGTAAAGTCTGCGGTTTTCTCCATTTTCTTGTGGGGAAACAGCAAGCCCGGATCCCTGCTTGTCACCAGCTGAGGCAGGTTTAACACAGAGCTGTTCTGAACATGTGCGACAGGAAATTGGACAAGCATGACCTGAAGAGCTCCCCTCCTAGCATACTCCCAAACCAGCACCACCTTCTGCCCGATCACCATGCCCTCACGTGGCTCTCACTCTTGTATTTCCAACAGGCTGCAGAGTAGCTTTGGTTTTATGAACTGTTCAGAAGTGTAGGACACTGTTCCTTTTGTCTTTTAGGCTTTTAGCCTCAGTCTAGTGTTTAAAGCATGACAGCGAATTAGGAGGTCTAGTTTATCACTTTTATCTTTGTTCCACTTTCCTCATTTTTCAAATGGAGTGATATTTCACAAGGATGCTGTGAAGCTAAGCTCCTTACTGCCTGCAAAGCATTTTGGGACCACATGACTTTTTCTAGCAATAAAGCTAGAATCTTTGCTACTCTGAATTCTACATTTCCATAGTGCAGGCCCATGCAGCCAGCTGACCGGTGAGAAGGAAGCAGCTACTGCCTTCAGTCTTCTCCTCCAGCTGCATGGGGCTGCTTTGTCATCGCCTGAGCAGGCAGCCAGGCCCAAGTTGCCCATTACTAGAAGACAGCCTAGGGAGGTGGCAGCTGTAACAGTACAAGGTTGCAATTCTAGCTCCAGCCTTGATCCACTTACCTATGGGGCCATTTACAATGGAATCGCCTTGAAATTGTCTCCTACTAGTAACTTCAAGCTGACTCTCCCATCCCTTCTTATGCCATCTACTCCAGTGCCACCCAAGACTCAGCCATCTACCCTAGCTGCACCTGCTCAGTTTTATTGAAGCTCCATGTCCTGATCATGGTTTGGGACCTATCTATTGACCACAGTCATAAGGTAATGGTTGCATGCAGGTATTCAGATTTGATTCATTTGCAATAAATGCCAGTGGGATAAATCTGGTGTTGCACAAAGCTTCTCAGTTGCAGAGTGGACTCTAGGATTTGTTCCCTTCCCACTGACTGAAATCAGTAAGGTTTTACTTGGTCCAGATTTGGTTTGTAAACTCTTTGGAACCTGATTTTGCACAAGTGCTAAGGACCCACAGTTTCACCTGAACTCCATGGGGCAGACAAACTATGGAAGCCAAGCATCTGTGAATCTGAAACCAGAACGAGCATAGATCCTGCTTTTATGTAAATGTGTTTAGGAATAAAGAACAAAAGGAAAATACAGCATGCATAATTGAGAAGCAGATTATTTGTTGTTGATCTTTTCTGGTAAACACAGGAGCTTGTTGGCAGTTTGCATTGATTTCCCGCCTACACCCCAATCTTTCTTGCTTGGGTAAGACTTTCTCTCTGGCTGGGCTGCTGAGTGATAACAAATATATTATTATGGCAAAGACACACACACACACACATACACACACACACACACACACACACACACACTTAATTATACTACCCCAGGTCCTGGTGAAAATATAGTGTCAAGATTGCACTCCTGTCCTAATGTTTTTTAATGAAGAAATTAGGATTCTTCCATTTTTCTTACAGTCTTGTAGGTAAATTTCATGAAAGATTTACCATCCCAAAGTTGCTCAGTCTTGGTCTCATCGTGTCCTGCATCCTTGGGATTGTCATTTTTTGGAATTTATCAATGATGCATTTATTTGAAGGCATTCAGTAAGTGGCACAATTTATTCCTTCCTCCTCATATATCCAGGACTAGAGATACAGAACACCATTTCCCCAGCACTCAGTGACAATGTTAGTCCACAGAGCCAAGAGAGATCAATACATCAATCCAAGCAGTATCTTGGAATTGACAGAATAGAATAACTAGGTATCGTTTGTTTCGTTGCCCTATAATGCTGCCATCCACCATTGTACCTCCACTCCTGGAGCATACAACCGTTCTGTTGTGTAGAACAATAGGCAAAATATTCTATAGCTTTTTGTTGTTGTTGCTTTGGTTTTTCCATCAATGCTGTGTACAGATTAGTTAATACAGTGTCATGACCTACTTAGAAGATAAAAGGCTACAGGAGCACTAAGAATTAATCCTGTGAGCCAAAAGCATAATGGTGCAGGTACAGCACCAGAGGTTCACTGCTGTTGAAGAAGATGTTACCTCTTTTTGCCATGGACAAGCATATCAAGCAGCCATTTCAAACTTCTTTTTGGCAGCCAAACAATGAGGTGGCATCTTCCCTAGCATTAGTGAGCTACCAGCTATTGCTCCTGCACTGAGCACCAGCACCGCTGCTCTGCTTTGCCTGCTGCTGGAACTGGAACCAGACCTGGAGCTGCAGTCACTGGCAGGAAGGGTAAGGTGCAGGGGAAACAGGAAAGGGATGGTGGGATGGGAAGTGCGTCCTCTAGCCCCAATCCAGTATACCCTCTTTAGGCAGGGCCTGAGTCTCTTGTCCCACTTGCCCACCCATTGTTACACTACTGATATGAGAACTAAGTACTAGGCAGTATTTTCAAAAGCATGCAAGTCTCTATGGGCTACAGTATTTATGCTTTAGAAAACTTTTTCCATTGATTATTATAAATGGCCAGAGGCTCCCTCTACTGACAGATAGCAGAAAATAACTATTAACTTGTTATTTATTAACGTAAATAGCTATTAACTGAGCCAGGGACAGTTTTTTCAAAGTAGCTGTAAGAGATACCATATGCTCTCTTGATAGCAATGTTAGATTTTTTTCATTATTCACTGCCTACCATCCATATGCCCAGGGCCAAATTAGGCAAACTAGGCACATGTCTAGGGCCCTGAGTGAAGAAGGGGCCCAGCTGTACTTATTTTACATATTATAATTATTGAGGGGGAAAAAGTAGAGTCCCACAAATTTGTTTGCCTATGGCCCACTAAAGTGTTAATTCAACCCTGCATAGGCCAAGCAGCAAACCTAATTATGGTGCTTCCCACAAACTCTAACTCTACTTCATCTGTATGTGTGAGCTACATGTCACTCCAGGAACACTGAACTTGGATCCTGGTTTCCAGACCACAGTTCTACTCCATGCATTTCTCACCAGAATCCGGCATATCCTTGAGTGGAGTCTGCCGCATAGAGCAAATTTATTTTTTCTGGTTCCACTTACTTTCTGTGATAATCAGGAAATTCCTGTATTTCCTCTCAAGCAAAAGACTGTGGAATGTGTATCCTCAATAAATCTTCCTCCTGTTCTTCTGCCATTGTGACCCCCAGAAAGGACAATATCTTTGCTATTACAGAGGCTTATTACTATTGAGGTAGGACTCTTTTTGGTAGACTCTTCCTAGAAAGTTAAGGCTAACTATTGTTGGGGAGCTGTTTACTAGACCTGAAGGGTGAGGACCTAACCTGTATTAGTTTACACTATATGACTCCTATAGTTACTGTGTTGTTATACTGAATTATTAAAATGCTTGTTATATGAATGTGTTGATTTTAATTATAACTTGTAACTTGCAATCAAACGTATATAATTTAATGTATAATTAAATTATAACTTATAGAAAGGCAGCACAATGTCTCTAAATAATTAACCTATTAGTAAACGCAGCAGAGGGAATTAAGGAACAATACTTGAGCTATTACTTAAGAGATGCTACTTCCAGGCTCCGGCAAAGTTGTAACTATTGCCAAGGCTGGGAAGCAAAAGGTAAAGTGCTCACTAAATGCTTACTGTGTCACTCTTTAGACACAGGTAGGAGGTAGCTTTCAGGAGATGTAGGAGGAAAAGTCTGCTTCAGATTGAGGTCCTGCAGAGAGAAGTCTGAATTAGTTAAGTCTTTCTAAAGTTCCACGG
>NW_017728931.1:48443789-48446591 GCF_001723895.1 Crocodylus porosus | reverse complement strand
GTACAGATTAGTTAATACAGTGTCATGACCTACTTAGAAGATAAAAGGCTACAGGAGCACTAAGAATTAATCCTGTGAGCCAAAAGCATAATGGTGCAGGTACAGCACCAGAGGTTCACTGCTGTTGAAGAAGATGTTACCTCTTTTTGCCATGGACAAGCATATCAAGCAGCCATTTCAAACTTCTTTTTGGCAGCCAAACAATGAGGTGGCATCTTCCCTAGCAGTAGTGAGCTACCAGCTATTGCTCCTGCACTGAGCACCAGCACCGCTGCTCTGCTTTGCCTGCTGCTGGAACTGGAACCAGACCTGGAGCTGCAGTCACTGGCAGGAAGGGTAAGGTGCAGGGGAAACAGGAAAGGGATGGTGGGATGGGAAGTGCGTCCTCTAGCCCCAATCCAGTATACCCTCTTTAGGCAGGGCCTGAGTCTCTTGTCCCACTTGCCCACCCATTGTTACAC
Source organism: Crocodylus porosus (assembly GCF_001723895.1). Classification (NCBI taxonomy): domain Eukaryota; kingdom Metazoa; phylum Chordata; order Crocodylia; family Crocodylidae; genus Crocodylus; species Crocodylus porosus. The sequence goes on along the minus strand of NW_017728931.1, from coordinate 48,446,130 downwards.
TACTGATATGAGAACTAAGTACTAGGCAGTATTTTCAAAAGCATGCAAGTCTCTATGGGCTACAGTATTTATGCTTTAGAAAACTTTTTCCATTGATTATTATAAATGGCCAGAGGCTCCCTCTACTGACAGATAGCAGAAAATAACTATTAACTTGTTATTTATTAACGTAAATAGCTATTAACTGAGCCAGGGACAGTTTTTTCAAAGTAGCTGTAAGAGATACCATATGCTCTCTTGATAGCAATGTTAGATTTTTTTCATTATTCACTGCCTACCATCCATATGCCCAGGGCCAAATTAGGCAAACTAGGCACATGTCTAGGGCCCTGAGTGAAGAAGGGGCCCAGCTGTACTTATTTTACATATTATAATTATTGAGGGGGAAAAAGTAGAGTCCCACAAATTTGTTTGCCTATGGCCCACTAAAGTGTTAATTCAACCCTGCATAGGCCAAGCAGCAAACCTAATTATGGTGCTTCCCACAAACTCTAACTCTACTTCATCTGTATGTGTGAGCTACATGTCACTCCAGGAACACTGAACTTGGATCCTGGTTTCCAGACCACAGTTCTACTCCATGCATTTCTCACCAGAATCCGGCATATCCTTGAGTGGAGTCTGCCGCATAGAGCAAATTTATTTTTTCTGGTTCCACTTACTTTCTGTGATAATCAGGAAATTCCTGTATTTCCTCTCAAGCAAAAGACTGTGGAATGTGTATCCTCAATAAATCTTCCTCCTGTTCTTCTGCCATTGTGACCCCCAGAAAGGACAATATCTTTGCTATTACAGAGGCTTATTACTATTGAGGTAGGACTCTTTTTGGTAGACTCTTCCTAGAAAGTTAAGGCTAACTATTGTTGGGGAGCTGTTTACTAGACCTGAAGGGTGAGGACCTAACCTGTATTAGTTTACACTATATGACTCCTATAGTTACTGTGTTGTTATACTGAATTATTAAAATGCTTGTTATATGAATGTGTTGATTTTAATTATAACTTGTAACTTGCAATCAAACGTATATAATTTAATGTATAATTAAATTATAACTTATAGAAAGGCAGCACAATGTCTCTAAATAATTAACCTATTAGTAAACGCAGCAGAGGGAATTAAGGAACAATACTTGAGCTATTACTTAAGAGATGCTACTTCCAGGCTCCGGCAAAGTTGTAACTATTGCCAAGGCTGGGAAGCAAAAGGTAAAGTGCTCACTAAATGCTTACTGTGTCACTCTTTAGACACAGGTAGGAGGTAGCTTTCAGGAGATGTAGGAGGAAAAGTCTGCTTCAGATTGAGGTCCTGCAGAGAGAAGTCTGAATTAGTTAAGTCTTTCTAAAGTTCCACGGTGGTGGGAAGGGGTAAGATCGATATGTATATAGGCAGTTCTATGCTTTATGTTCCTGCTGTAAGGTGAGGTGGTTTATAGAGGGCTATTTGCTCATTTTACTAACTACTGGTCACCGCTGTGGAAGAGGAGACTTACAAGTGTTCAACACAGACCTGCTAGGACCAAGCTGGCCTTATGGGTGGACAGTGTGGGTGGCTGCCCAGGATGCCAGGGTCAGGGACACACACGCCCATGCATACACATGTGTGTAGCCTGCACTCACAGCAGCACTCTCCCCTGCCCCAGACAACTTCATATTAAGCAAGAGAAGCGATGCCCAACACAGCCCACTCCCTGCCCCCAGCTGCTGTTCAGGTGGAGCTGAGCTGGGCATGTGCAGGTGGAGTGGCATCTGCTCCAGTTCTCCCACCTTACTCCCGCACAGCAGGAGCGGTGCCTGCCTGCCCACCTGCCTGGTGCAAAATGCTTCTCCACCTCCCCACTGGACTGTGCCTTGTGCCCTTACTCAACTGTCTCTGCCTGCAGCAGCACCACTGATTTTGGGGGTAGGGAGGATGCCAAAATATAAGTTTGCCAATCCTGGCTAGGACATAACAGCTTATCCATAGGGACCTGTAATCCAAGATCTGTCCTATAACTGGAAGAATAATTAATTGAGAGAATTATCCTGGCACATGTCCACGAGAGGCCAGCAAGGTAGACTATGCCCAGGGGCAACCAGCATGGGTTCATTAGAGGCAGGTCTTGTCAGACCGACCTGGTGGCCTTTTACGATCAGGTCACCAAATCATTAGACGCAGGGGTTGCTGTGGATGTAGTCTTTCTGGACTTTAGGAAGGCCTTCAACACGGTCTCTCACCCCATTCTCATAAAAAAAAACTAGGAGATTGTGGTAGCGATGCCTATACAGACAGATGGGTCGCTAACTGGCTGGAGGGCTGCACCCAGAGAGTGGTATTGGAGGATCATTTTTGACCTGGAGGGATG
>NW_017728931.1:48432371-48443361 GCF_001723895.1 Crocodylus porosus | reverse complement strand
TGGGGGAGTCCCTGTTCCCCCGAGCATGACCAGGAGTGACTAGAAATAACGGTCGCAAGCTGGCGGAGGGTAGATTCAGACTAGATGTCAGGAGGTGCTACTTCACTGTTGGGGCGGCTAGGATCTGGAACCAACTTCCAAGCAAAGTGGTGCTGGCTCCTACCCTGGGGGTCTTTAAAAGGAGGCTGGATGAACACCTTACTGGGATCATTTGACCCAGTACCCTTTCCTGCCATGGCAGGGGGTCGGACTTGATGATCTGCTCAGGTCTCTTCCGACCCTACTAACTATGAAACAAAAGGATTCTGTGCCAGCGAGACAAAGTCTTGAGATATAAGACCTTTGGAAGTCTACTCAAAAAAGACTTGTAGGAAATCAGAGGTGCCACAGGAGAAGATCAAGAGTGTAATGGACATTATTCCTAAAAGAAACATTTACATGTAGAGGGCAAGTTTGTAAAGGAACCTCAAGCAGCCTTTAAAATTTTGCTTCCTATTTTGTGAATGTGCAGAAATTTCACAAATGAATCAGCACATCAGATAGCATGGTGATATACCTAGCAACTACCTGCTGAACACATCATGCCAGCACTCCAGATATGGGAGCACAAAAACTGCATGTGCAAAAGTGGGTACTTATTAAAAAAACTGGTACCAAAGTGTTTTAGGACACTTAATTACTTTCTTTCTTGTGGTCCTTTTTAGTTCAGATACTTGCTTCTCAAAATTTAGTGTCCTTTTAACAAGCTATCAGCAAATGCATCTTTTTCATTCATTCATATTATTTGCTTGCTTGTTCAGAGAGGTGCTAATTATGCTGGGGGCTTGGTTTTTTCTTTTAAATTCAGAACAGGTCATATTTGTCTTTTGCTTGTCTTGCTTCAAAATCTCCAGCTAGAGTCAGGAAAAACAAATCTTCATTATGAAGAATGGTGTTGAAAAGTATTTCAGGAATTTTGTTTTAATTTCCTTGGAAATATTAGGTACTAGGCCTAATACTTCAATAGTCTGCCCCAGTATTCCCTTAGCTCTAGACAAAATTAATTGAGACAGAAGACCAATTAATTTTGTTGTTGTGGTTGGGTGAGGCTCTCTGCAACTCCGTAAGATCTGGAGATATGAGAAACCCCAGTGATCTATCTAGTTCTCTCTACTTGTCCAGCAAGCTTGTAAAAAATATATGGAACATTGATCTTTCCCCTTTAGTCTAAGGGTTGAGTCTTAATTGGTCATGAAAGCATATTTTAGAGGGTCAGTAAGTTGTCTGAACTGAAGAGAGTTGCTCTTTACCTCATGCACGTCTTTTATTACCTTCCTACAGAAAAATCAGAAAAGGAAACCTACCTGTTTCTCAGAATTACAGACGTGAAAGCGTGTCTCTCTGAAGTTAAGCAGCAGCGATCCCCAGAGCCCCTCTGAAGTGTGAAATACAGAGATACTTAGTCTTGCTCTTATTGTGAGAAGTTCTCCACCCACAAGCTTCAAAAATGAATTTTCTCCGAAGGCGCCTCTCAGACAGTAGTTTCGTGGCCAACTTGCCCAATGGCTACATGATGGACCTGCAGCGTCCTGATAACTCCACCAGCTCTCCAGTTTCTCCAGCAACTGAAAGGAAGCAGCAACAGCCTCCGTCTCAGAAACCTCCTTCTCCCTCTCCTGGAACTAGCATCTTCAGTTCCATCTCCAGTGCCATGAAGCAGACGACCCAAGCAGCAGCAGGACTGATTGAGCACTCAGCAAGTCCTGCCCCTGTGGCCCAGAAACCCAAGATCCTTTTGGTGATTGATGACATGCACACAGATTGGTAAGCACACACACTCCTCCTGCCTGCTTGACGGGCAGTGATGTTGCTGGGATGAAGTGGGCTTGGATGTCTCAGGGAGTCGCCAATAAGTTACAGAAATCTGCACATCTGAGTCACCAGCTTGAGTCCAACCCATGTCAGAAGTGGTTGGGAGGGTTCAGGATCCTGGATACAATGAATGGGGTGGTCTCCTTTCTGCATTGGTTGGCAGACTTGTCAAAAAGGCAGCCCGGTGCTCTGCTCCTCAGATTGAATTCTTTTTTCACACCTGGAAATAGCTTTTTCAGATGAAGGTCAGAGGCACGGTACTGGTGTAATGTGGAGAACCCATGCAACTCCACCGCTTTGTGCTTGACCTCTGTCCCTAAGGCTGTCAATCCAGAGACTTTCATGCCATTTTAATTCATAAAAAGAAATAAATATAGCCCCAAAACCTCTAGAACTGATTATTACAGCATACTTCCCTCACTGTTCTTGATGGCAGGCGGCAAAAGGTTCAGAGGCTTGACTAGGTCATCTCTGAAGTGCTTCTTTATTATACTTAATGCAAATCTTTTTTTGGTGAGCCATTTTTATGAGAAAAGACTATTTAGTGAGACTGGTTGAGACAAGTCACTTTATAAAAGTTTTGGAGGACACTTGAATCCTTCAGAAATTTGTCTGAGCTGGCTTCCCAGCTGGGGTATGCCCATTTTAAAATTAGCTAGTGTGCCAAGCTTTGGGTTAAACAGGTTGGGCATTACCTCGGGTGGAAATTGAGAACATAGCATGGCTCATTTTGGCCTTGGGGAAGCCACTGAGTATTTTCCTTATCCAGTTTGTGTTGGCAAACTGGCTGGGAGCACTTCACTATCTACCCATTGGGTTTGGGGAACTGGAGGGGAGAGCACGTCTTGGAAAACATTGATGAGCTTTGTCTAACTCTGAGAGTTTGGCTAATTGGGATTATGTTGTACTAGCTCACTTCAGCCTTAGTCAAGAAAACCATAAGTGGCTTTTCTTGCGGGCCTTAGGCCCTATTTAGTTCCCAACTGAAACCTGGAAGCGTCCATTTGTTCAGTGCCCTCTTCAGTTTCTGATGTAATTGTTCATATTAGCATCAATGTCTCCTGTCAGTCTAGCAAGTCAAACTTTCTTCTAGATTGAAACCAGTAAAAAGGGGATGATATGGGAAAGGGTGCGACTTGCCAACTGCCACAATGAATCAGTCCCTTTTAGAGAGCAAAATAAATATCTGCAAATTTCCAGCAATGGAAGAAACATACAACAGATATGAAGATTAAAAAATGTTTCTTAAAGATAATGAAGGCGCTTACTTCTTAAAACTAAGTTTCACTAAAAGTGCTATTCTGCTTCCTGGTACACGTCTTGTCTCAAAATATATCAGATGTTACTTTTGATCCATGGGTAACGATTACAAAAGTTGTTGCTTCCTTACAGCGATGTGAAAATACGCGTTAGTGCTTGCTTGTTATCTTTTGACCAGAAGTGATAAATCATTATGATATTCACAATTCCCTTTCTTCCAGTCATAAAATACGTGGTGGTGCACTCCAGAGCCCTCTGGAACAGCGTGTTTCTGCCTGCGTTAAGATGGCACTTTTGTAACCCAAAGGTGTTCCTCCTTTGCTCAGTAGATCATTGCTTTGCATTTTGCATTTAGGTGGATCTGCAGCAATGGAGCCAGACTCCTTCATCCAGCTTGAAATAATTGGAATTTTTCTGCATGAAAAATAACATTTTGACACACTGGGAAAGTAGTCTCTGGCAATTACATCAAGCATTTGTATCAGTTTAGCAAGAGCAGGGATATCTTGCTGCTATTTCCGGAAGAAGGCAGTTTTTTTGTTTGGGGGGGGGTTCCTCTACCCAGATTCACTTGGCTTTGACAGGTGATGTCATTGCCTTTTACTGGTTTAACTGTTTTCTGACAGATTTGTTATCTGAATGTGCCTGTTGGTATTATTCAAGTCTCAAAAGTTTTCTAGCTGTCCACGGCTTCTGTTGAGCTCTTCTGCAGTTACAGGGAGATGCTGCCAGGTGGCAGTCCCTCATCACAGCATGCCTCTATTGGAAATAGAAATGCATTTAGTACATGATACTAGTATCTGGAATTTAGCATCTGTTGTCACTTGTTATTCCATACATTGTAGTCAAAGACTAAAGCATCGGATCCAGAGGCCCAGAGATAGACAGACAGACTAATTTTTTTTGTGCTCAATCTTCAACCCATGGACCTGTGTCATCCACCCAGCAGGACTCCCCAGGAGTCTGGAAATTTGGCAAAGAGGGAGTGGTGGCAGCATTAAATGCCATTCCCCTGCTGCCAAATTTCTCAACCTGTGGGAAGCCCTGCTGGCTAGATAAGGTGGTCTTGCATGCATGATCCCTCATGTTGGCCCCACTGTGGACTGGGGGTCCCTCTGCAGCCAGAGACGCATGGGATCTGGCCCTGTGCCACTCATCCAACTGATGGGGCTGGGAGGTTGAGCACCCTGGTTTAAAGTATTGGCAAGGAAAGGAAAAGATATGGACTACCTTGTGGTGCTTGTCATGGTTTAGAGTACACACTCAAACCAAAATCTTTATCATCATACTTTCAGCTGTTGTTGCTTTGACAAACTCAGTTTCACCCCGTAGGTATGTCCTTGCTGCAAATGAAAGTGCGGTTACAGCATAGGTAGGTATGTCTGCTTTTTTTTAAGTAATCTAGTTAGCATGAGTAACAACAACAGTAGGGGAGGCATGGTAGGAAAGGCTTTTATGCAGTGTAGTAACCACAGAGCAAACCTGCTGGGACCTCTGAGTCTGTAATCTGAGTTTCTGGCCTGTGTTGGTGTATGGGGAATAGAGTTTGGCCTCGTGACAAAACCAGTGAAAAAGAGTATTGTTACCAGTCCAGACTGATCTCTGCTGCTCAAGTGTTATTTCTGAGCAACACAGTTCTTGTTAGCATCAATCTGTATACAATCCTGAGCTCTCAGGGGGTAATGTTTGTCTTGAGGCAGCTTGGCTAGGAACAATACCCATTGGAGGATTCTGGCTGTCCCCTCTTGTTGCCTCACACATGGGACAAGTCCCAGAATCTTTGGTATCAACAATCCCCTCCTGTTGCCTCTGCTTTCTTAATTTCACTTTTGGAAGAGGCACCAAGTTGAAAACATTTTTCAACTTCCCTTCACCTGCCACAAGTACTTGCTTTTATTTGGCATTGTTTTATTTGATTGAATAATGAACCTCTCCTTCTCCTTTGGAAAGAATTCATTGGATTAGAAAATGGTCTTTAGATATGAGTAATAACCGACAAGAGCTGGCAATATTTCAATGGGAGCTTTCACACAGTTTTCCGTTATAACTAGTTACAAAACCCATGCAACAAGGGCTCATTTGTTCTGACTGGAAGGATGAGAGACTGGAGAATCTATTTGATTTCTCTTTTAAAATGGAGATGCTTTCTCATAAGTGGCAATACACATGAGAAACTTATTATTCCCTTGCGCACGAACAAATGTTCACTGCACCTGGTCCAGGTGTAGTGGCTTACTTTAAGTTGCCTATACCTGGACTGGGAGCTGGCATGTGCAGCTGTCTGCTGCTCCCAGGAGCAATGTGTACATGCATTCACCACTTCTGAGAGCTGGATAGGGAAACCAGAGTAACTCGGTGGGGAGGGATGCCCATGAATGGGGGGCAGGGGGGAGGGTGTCACCCTATTGGGTCTGGGACAGACGGTACATAAACTGGTTTGACCGAGATCAGTTAAGTCTGATACTAGATTCAACCAGGTTTATCTCAAACCAGTTTGAAAATGGCTGAAACTGGTTTATGTGCAGTTTATTGAACATCTGTTGTGTTACAGGATTAAACCAGTTTCTGATCATTTAAACCGGTTTATGCGTAATGTCTGTCCCTAGCCTTTGCGGGAGGGGGAAGGGTGTCAGAGGGGTGGGTTTGCCTTAGTCAGGGTTGGGGGGGGCAGGGATTAGTATGGGTCCAGGGTGGGCTTCCCCCACCCTACAGCTATGCTACAAATGTGTAAGCTTTTGAGAGAGCTAGTTAACCCTTTCCTAGACTGGGTTAATCCAATATCAATGTAAGTGAGTACACCTACTCAGGTGAACTAAGTTAGATCAGGCCCATCATTTTTTACCTGATTTAAGCTCTCCGAATGCCTGCATGGATGGGCATTTAGATTGATCTAACCCTTGTTAGACTGATCTAAATGTAAAGGCTGTGTGTACCTTTTGTTGTGGCAGAAGCTAGGTGTCCCAGTCTCAGGTGAGGACTCCTTTTATTAGCTCCTGTACCCATACAAAACAAAAAGATGGTCCTTGGCTCAAAGAGCTTACAATCAAAGTGTGTCAAAGGCATTTAAATGAGAAGGGTTATTATCAAAGCATAACTAGTATGTTCAACACCCGGGACAGGAAACTGGGGGAAGTGGTGTGCCAGGCTTCAGGTATCAGGTAGGATCCCTACCCACCGGCTGCAGTTGTTGCTGTATGGCTGCTGTTGCACATTCCCTCCAAAATGGCATCCTGGGCTGTTACCCCACTTGCCCATCCCTACTTATGCTGCTGGTTGCCACTGTGTTTCTTAAAAATCTACCAGGTTTATTGGTATTGCAGCACAGCATTTAACTTGTATCACAACAATGGTATGGGGATGTGAGGGCCCATAATGGGAATGAATGGTCATCTTCTGCAAAAGTCTTGCAACTTCCACCATGTGGTCTACTCTAGTTTGTTTCAAAGGTAGGATACTTTAAAACATTTTTGTGAGTCTCCAGCATATAACTAACAATTCAGATTAGCAGTGATACCAGAAGAGTGAATTGTATTAGTCGCAGGGCACTTTGTTTGACAAGTGCTTCCCTTCTTCCCCCAAAACCTCATTCTAACACATCTCAAAGAAGTGCATCTTTAATCAGCTCAGAGTGGGATGCATGGAAGGGAAAACACTACCTGTGTTGCTCCTTATCCTTAGTGTTTTGACAAACTAGCTCCCATTGGCACTCACAAAAATGAGTAAGTGAACCTTCGTCCAGGCCAGAGAATCCTGTTCCTATTTTCTCACTGACAGTGCATAACTGAGCCATGCATCCCACAGCTTTAGAACTAAGCAGCCTCTCTTAAGAAAGCAGCTACTTTGGAAGAATTTGCTGCCCTGGGACCAATGCATTTTTAGAGACCCAGCAACCTCCACAACACACCTATAGTGGCTGCCAGAAAATGGGAGTTCAGACACAAACACACATGCACGCGCATAGAGAACATGAGGAAATGGAGTGGCAGAACTCCATGTTACTACAAATCAGCCAAATCCAGGATGGTGACCTCATCCAGGAGGAAAGCGTCCCACCTCTGGCAGCTTCCTTGCCCAGAGCACCGCTAAGTAAAATCTCACTCTTGCTGGAGTGGATTTCTAAAGAGATCAAATGAGATTTAGAACTGTGAATCGTTAATTCCACCATCCGTGAAAGTGCTCAGCTTTCCATCCTACTGCTCTGCTTAAATAGCTTATTTTGGAAATGCACATGCATAGCTAATAGTCCCATTGAAAATGTGTGTTGAAAACATTGCTTTTTGCACCAGATGTAGAAACAATGCCCCCGCTCGATTGCATTTGCTAAATATCCTATGCCCTTTGTCAGAACAATAGGCATGTTTTGTCCAAATTTCCAGCTCTTTCAATGCTATCAGAGCTACATTTTGTCTTGCTGAAAATTTTTATACACCAACATGAATTTGAGCCACGTTTCACAGGAAAAAAGCTACTAAGGATTGTTTTAGAAGGTTACTATTGTTGTTTTCCGTTTGCCTCAATCTCTAAAGCCAGGCTGCCTTTGCACAAAATCTCCAACTCTCCTGGCATTGGAGAACAAAACAGAACGTGATTAATACATAACAGAATCCTTTTATAAGTTGTTGAAAATGGTGGTTCTTTGTAGCATGATCTGTTGTGGCTAGAACCCAGGTGCTATATTCTGCTGGAAAAGAGGATTTATTAGGTTTATTAAGATAAAAACCCGTTTCTAGCTCTGACAGTCCATGAGATATTTGAACTGTAAATGTGTTGCTGGTTCAGGACTACAGTTGGTCAAATGCTACTAATATCCTGTTGCGTTGGGTGAATTCTCAGAAATTACAAATAGTTGTTACTTTAAAATATTCTGTGTTTATCATAAGCAAGCAATTGGTAGGCTTTTGCTGCACATCCAGTGTTGATATTTGGAACTTGACCCTTAGAAATTAGTTGCTTAAATTCCAAGGCTTTGTTTGTACTTCCTGGCTGGATGATTGGAATTTTCTAGCAGGAGAATAAGAAAAATTATGAATAGTGACTGAAGGATTGTTAGTACAAATTGGTGACACTTTTTTCAGATTCTGCAAATTGTTTATGATTTTGCAGTCATGTTTGAATACTTACAGAAAACAAATATTTAACCAGCTTCAACCAACACTGACTATTTCAAAATGTAACCTGGGGACAAAATTCCAGTTCTGGGGGAAGAGGATACATATTTAATAAACAGGATGTGCCTGTGTGTAGCTATATATGTATGAACTAAATAAGCAAAAAAAGTACAGTAGCTGTTTGAGAAAAGCATAGACATACTGAACATTAGCAGTAGTCCCAAAAGTGCTGGGATAGTGGCTAAAATAATAGGCAATACTGTCAAAGGGAGCTATGAAATTGCACATACCACATTATTCTGCAATTAATCTCATGTAGGGGTGTCAAACATATGACCACTCAAGCCAGATCCAGCCCATGGAGTTTCATGATCTGGGCCACAGGCTGCTAGACCAACTCGGAGCACTGGTCCCTGCTCCATGCCCTTTGTGGTATGCTGGCAAGACATGGTGCCATGCACCCTGCACACTCCACACAGCACACAGTCTGGCACAGGGTGTCACTTGGAGCCCATATGCTGGACCCCATGTGCTGTGTGCAGCACTGGATCCAGCCTGTGCACCATGGGGAGCACACACTCCATGCTAACCTTGTAAAGCAAGCCCTGTGGCTGGTGTATTCTGTGTGCAACACATGGGGCTGAACTGGTCTCAGATGCTGCATATAGCACAGGGGGGTGGCACAGGGCATGCATAGCCTGCAGTGCCCAGGATGGAGCTGGCACTGCAGACAGTATTGGGTAGGTCCAAGACACTGCATGCAGCCTGTGCCCTAGGTCCCCTGTGCCACATGCAGCTCTGGGTCCAGCTCCATGCGCCACATGTAGTATGTGCCAGCCCTGGGGCTTGCTGTGCACATATACCAAACCCCGGGGCTGGCACAGGGGGGCACAGGCTACATGCAGCGTTCTGGATCAACCCCCTGTGCTGCCTGCAGCATCAGGTCCAACCTGCATATTATGCACAGGCTGGGCCTGGCGCTACAAGTGCAGAATAAGGAGTTGGTCCAGTCCAGCCTACAGACAGATCCAACAAGCCTCCTCCAGTCTGCGGGGTCGAATGAGTTTGACACTTCTGATATTATGCATATCACCATATGTGTCCATAGTTCCTTATTGTGCATGTAAAGCAACTTAGGAGCTATTGCTCCTGAGTGAAAGATGAAAATATAAAGAATTTATATACTTTATAGATTCTTTATATTTTCATAAAGAAAATATGTAATCCTACAAAAATGGACAGTAGAAATATGGGGAACATTCCCTACCAGATGGTAAATATACTAAAGCAGGTCAAATTTTGTTCTTTAGTTACTTTACCAGAGTCAATTTAAATGCATGGCACTTAACTGCAGAGGCTGTGTCCAGATGTGCAGGGGCATGCGCCTGCAGCAGCACAAATAGTTGCAGCACAAATTTGTGCTGCTTCTCTGTGCTGCAGCACATGTCCCTGCACGTGCCCTTTGTTGCACTTTGGGCAAATTCCCCTTGCCCAGCTCCTCCTAGGTCTCAGAGTGCTGGAGCAATTGGGGCACAAATGGAGGAGTGGAGATGCTCTGGCTGGCAGGACCTAGAGGACCAAGCCTCTGTTTGTTCAGATGCATGCTATTGTAGTGTAAACCATACCACCTTTTTTCTGGGATTTTTTTTTTTATGCTACCAGGAAATCCTGGGAGCAAATTTTGCCCCCACACTGCAAATATGCAGTGCAGGGTATGTTTTAACATTCAGTGCATGCAGTTTGTGGTGCCACAAACTGCACATGCCTTCATGTGGGGACACAGCCAAAATATCATTCTTATATCTCCACTGACCTGTGCAACTCGACCATACTTCTCAAGGTTTGTGAGACTTTCAGTGACCTTCTAATGAATCCAAACTCTTGTTTTATTTCTGCTTAGAACTCTGTAGTCCTTGACTCGGTGTTGTTCTTTAGTTACTTTGGTTCCCTTCTTCCTAAAGCAGTTGTTCACAACCTTTTTTTTTTCTTTCAGGACCCATTTGTAAACATCAGTGGCCATTCCCAATCCAGTAAATACTAGCTTAAGTGGAAAACAGCCCCCTGGCCCTGCTGGTACCCATCACTACTTACCTGATGCCCCGGGCCCCTGTCCCCAGCCCCATACTATGTGAGGCAGGTGAGGTGGGTGTGTAGGGTGTGGGGAAGAACATGCTTCCCCAGATTGGTGCACTCACAGTGGGCACGGGGCTCCAGCCTGACCAGACTGGCATGGGCAGGAGTCACGTTTGCGGCCCAGCAGGCAGGACCTGGTGCAGGAGGGTGGAGCAGGACTGTGAGAGTTGTTACTGCCGCCAGGGCCACACCAGCCACACCGCCAGCAGCATGAGGAGCAACAGACAGGGGTTGAGGGGGGGCAGGCACGCTGTCCTCACCACCTCCCTCTGCCAGCCACTTGCATGCCAGGCCATGGCTGCACCCATCCAACATGACCCAGCTGCCACCCCACCTCCCCTCCAGGGTAGAGTCACAGCCTGAAGGGAGTGGTGGCAGCTGGGCTATGTCAGTAGGAGACAGTCATGGCCCAGCATGCAAGTTGCTGGCGGCAGGAGGAGGTGAGGGCAGCAGCCCCCAGCCCCACCTCATCCACTACTCCTTGTGCTGCTGGCACTGTGGCTGGCACAGGGGTACTTGCAGCAGCAGCAATGAGTCTTGCCTACCTGCTCCACCCTCCTGCTCCAGGTCCTGCCTGCTGGGCCACAGAGATGGCTCCTGTCTGGGCCAGTCTGGCCAGGCTACAGCCCCATGCCTGT
>NW_017728931.1:48430301-48431766 GCF_001723895.1 Crocodylus porosus | reverse complement strand
CTTCCAAATGGCTCCGAGTCATGCTAAATAGGTAACATAAGATGGAAATAGTCCAACAACATACTGTTTTAAACAGTGCATGTGATATAAAATGTCTGCCTTCTATTATACAGCTGCTTTTAAGCTGACTTAGAGTAGCTAGGAAGGAGACCCATCCAGTTTTCCGTGGCTAGAAGGCATGTAGGTATGATGCAGGCTACTGGGGCAGGAAGAGTAGGCTGAGTAGAATCAAACCAACTGTGAGACCCCCTTCAGTGTCTGCAATGTCTGAAAATATATAAAGAGCAAAACAAAAGCGTGAATTTAATTCTTTGCATGACTTTTGTTGAGGAAAGTCTTAAGTTAGGCTTATTTCATTAGCAATAAGTGCTGCATGAAGCAGAGCATCGTTTGACATGCTGGGAAGTGTTTTTTCTTTAGGAGTGACCTTCTCCCATCCTACATTGTGGAACTCTTGGTGCCTCATCCAAGTAGGTCTCTCTTGAATAAAAGGTCTTTCTTCCAGTTTTTCATCATCCTGCATTCCCAAAGTAAATGAAAGGTTTTTCACAAAAAAAAAAAATTCTCCCCTCACCCCATCCATCTTCAAAATCCCACATCAAGTATATATTCACCCTAAAGAAAGCCTTCTAACCCATGACGGGAAGAAGAGAAAAAGGCTGCATGAAGGCCATTGGGGAACATCAGATTTAGTTTATTTGGGGTGCACTTACACTCTATAGTGAATATACAAGACAAGCCCCTTTGAGAGAGGACCATTCTGCTTTTCAGGGATAGCTGTTAAATTCATTCCCTTTGATCACTATGGGTGTCTATACACATGTTCTGGGATTTGTGGGGGGCACTTTAATTAAAGCTCTGAGAGTCGTTCTTAATTAAACTGCCTGCAGCATCACATGTATTCAGCATTAAGTGCCCCTGTCACTTCGAAACACAGAGGTGCTGGATACACATGATGCGAAGGCTGGTGGAGGACGCTAATTAGCACACTCCAGGAGACCCGCAGCAGACTAGATTAATCAAATCTGCTCTGATGTGTGCTAATTTAGCATGCGCCAGAGCAGAAGTCCATCACATGTGTAGGTTCCCTATGATCCCAAAAAGACAAACATACCAATGGTGTTATATTCCACTGTACAAGGAGGGATGGTCTTGTGGGCAACCCCTGTTGAACTGGGACATGAAAAGTCTATTCCCACTGATTCCTTTTGGACAAGTCAGTTAAACGCTTTGGGCATTTTTACACGTGCAAGTGCTGCAGCTCCGGGTGCTTTGAAAAGCACCTGGCACTGCATTGATTGTAGTTTTATACTTACCTGGCAGGGGAAGCAGCGTGACCACGTAGGCGAGCTCCCCAGGGTAATTGTCTCTGATATATCCTCCATAGGAGGTTTATATTGAGCAGATTCTTTTTGGTATTGGTTGGTGGAACCGGAGCGTGCTCCATCCACTCCATGCATTGACC
>NW_017728931.1:48405352-48429926 GCF_001723895.1 Crocodylus porosus | reverse complement strand
GGACAAAAAGCTACGTGTATAAACGCCACAATGCCTCTATTCCTCATCTGTAAAATGGAATAATTCCTACTCTTTCCCAATCGTCTCATTGGTTCAAACTGTCAGCTTTCTGAGACTGAAGTAATTTCTTACTATGTATTTGTGTAGTTCATAACATACCATATTTACATGAATATAAGATTACCCTCAATAAGTAAATCCTATATATGGAAAGTGTAGAAATTTGTTGTTTTTTTCCAGGTATAGAATCTAGTTATTGGAGGTTTGTCTTGAATACAGCAGGGAAAATAAATTTGGGGTATCAGAAAGATCCCTTGCCTTCTGCCCCCCTGCTCTTGCCCCACACTGCAGCTTCTTTCCTCATTACTGTCAGACCCTGGTCTTTTTTAAACTGCTGCAAGTTTTTGCATAGGTATTCCATAAACACACTTTTTAAGAAGTACATTTATACCTAAATATATAGTAAAAACTATGCAAAATATTAATCCAAAGCCAACAGGGTTCATGATTTACCATATAGTTCATTGGGCTGGGTCTGAGCAGAGTCAACAGTGTTGCAAGCCATGGTGACCCCAGTATGATTTGGAATTGATCTGGCTAATTGAACCTGGAACATGAAATACATTATTTAAAAAAAAAAAAAAAAAAAAGGTAGCTTCTCATCAGTATGTTTGCCCAACGTGGGCCATGTGTTATATAGTCATGCCCAGTGTTGGCTGCTTTTAACCAACTTCATTACTGAGCACAAGCTGCTTTTGGCACCAGTTTAATGATTGGCAATATATTTAATGAGGCTTCTTTGTATGCAAATAAAAGATGAGGGATTTTTTTCACGGTGGTGATTTTGCTTTTGTGATTGGTGATTTTGGTTAGGGCCCCTAGGGCAGTGGTTCCCAAACTTTTCCTTAGCATGACCTCATTTATAACCCCATTTCCTCAGCATGGCCCCTGCCTCCCAAACCACAGACCCCTGCATCCACCAGATACTCCTTATTCCCCATCCACAGCCCCCTGGCTCTGCCAGTGCCCTTCACTGCCTACCCATAGCTCCCAGCCCTGCTGGTGACCCTCAATCACAACCTGCAGCCTCCTGCCCCCACCCCAGCTTTGCTGGAGGGGGCCCTCAGCTGCCAGGGCTATGGGACCAGGGCCAGGGCTCACAGCCTGCTTGGCCCTCCCCAGCAGTGCCCAAACCCCGGCTGCAGCCCACAGGAGGCAGCCCCTGCTGCAGCTGGAGTGGAGTGCTGAGCCCGACTCCCCCCACCATTCCCCTCTGCCTGTAGGCAGCACGGCCAGAGCAGAGCTTGTGGGTGGGGAGGATGTAGTCTGCCCGCTGTGGGCACTGGGCTCCCCATCTTACTGCCTTCCCTTTGGGGCCTCCATGACCCAGCAGATGAAACCCCAGTGTGGGAGGGCGGGGAAACTCGGCGCCACTACTGGGAGCCCAGAGCCAGCCACGCTCCCATTGTAAGGTGTCCCTACCTACCCAGCAGCGGTGGTGGTGCACAGCTGTGTCCCCCATTGCTTCCAGGTGGGCAGAGGGCACCTTGCTTTGGTGGCGCAGCTGACATGGAGCTCCCACCAGAGGCACTGAACCTGCCTGCCCTGCTCTGCTGTGGTGGCCCATGGTGGGGGGAAGTAGGGTGGGGAGCCCTGAGCCTGCAGCAAGCAGCCCGATTCCAACCCCACCCAACTCACAAGTCTAGGGGGCACATCCCCCCCCATGCCTCTTTCCTCAGGAATGCGCAGTGTCATTTTTTATCATTGTAACTCCAAGTGGGGTTGCAACCCCAAGATTGGGAAGCACTGCCCCAGGGTCTACTGCATTATTAATGGATGCATCCAGTGCCTCAAAGGTATGCAACCGTTTCTAGACTGCACCATACCTATAAAATAGATCTCAGGGCACTTACTCATGGAGTAGCTGTTTGCACTTTTTCCCTGATGACTGTTTGTGATCAATATTTGTCCAACTTGGGAATCCTTACTCGCTGTAGTGGGGAATTTGTAAACATGGAAAAAAGTGAGGTGGGGGAAGAGGGTGGTCCAGGGAAGCCTCACTCATTTTCATCCATTAAAAAAGCAAACCAAAAAAATGTATCCTCTCTACAAACACCCTTGCTCCCTTTATACAATAATGGGAGCTAGAGGGGTGTCTGGGCATTCCGTAGCCTACTTGCTAGTATCCTGGAAACTGTCTTCTTTTTTCCAGTCTCAACCCCTTTTATGGAGGAGACAATACGGACATACAGTGAGTGCCTTGTGCATCGCCCGGGCCCCCGGGCCCTTTGACACAAGGAATTCTTTGAGTGGCTAACCTTGTTCCGTGAGGTCCACCATCCTCCAATCAAGAGAGATGCAGCCTGGCATTTTCTGGGTTGATTTTGGAGGAAATTACATGCTTTTTTTCCCAAAAGGGAGATTTAAAAAAAAAAAATTATTTAGATGTAAAAGAGAGAAATTGGGTGATTCCATAATTAATCCTTTCATCTTTTGTTTTATTCACTTACTTCTTTTCTTCTCTTTTTCTTTCCTTTTTCCTTCCATTCTTCTCCTTCCTTTCCATAGGGATATCTTGTCTTACATTGTCTTTAGTTATTTGTTCAGGGCTCCATTGCAGCTTAGAAGTGTGGGATGAAGAATGAAGCCTTGAAGTTCTTGTAATAAGAAATGGAAACCTAATAAAAACTAGTTTGTTGGCTGGGATGATGTTAGATTCTTGATCCAAAGCCTACTGATATTAATGGAAAGACTCCCAGGAATTTGCTGATATAACATGGTGATTGATGCCCGTGCCTATGTCCCACATGATTTCTATTTTATGAGGCTTGGAACCCCACCCCTCCCCCATTTTGACTTGATACATGTCTAGGGAACAAATATCCAGACTGCTCTTCAAAGGTCCCTCGTAGGTCACAGCATTCATCTTGTACAATGGTCTTGTATATGCCTGTATTCATTCAGATAGCCATGGGATTGAGACTCTGGATTAATACTTCTCTTCTGCCTCACCAGCCTTTAATCTGGTCATCTGAAGGGTCTGCACCACTAATTCATTCAGGAGTTTATTAGAAAATGTAACCAGCACAAACTTAATTTCATGGTCAAGAAAGCAAAATAAATACAATGGTTTGGGATTCTCTTTACATTTTTAGGTAAGAAATAATGATTTTGGAATGAAAGGACAATGCCAGGAAAGTCTTTTACAATGCCATTCCTACCTGGTAATGAATCCGCATGGGCTGCTGTCTTTTTGCCTCAAACCTTTGGGTCTCCAACTTGAAATGCAGCCAGTAATACAGCACTGATTCTATTGTCTTTGGGCTACCACTGGAGTGTGGTGAACCCCCAGAAGCACTCATTTCCAGGCACACTGCAAGAGATCTTAATGTTATTTCATATAGTAATGCCATTCATACCTCTTGTAAGCTGCCTTCAGGTATGTTTCTGTAATTTCTCCTTGGAAAATATTTCATAGAACAGACATTTTACAAGATGCCCTGAAGAAGCCCCATGAACTACGACATCCTCTCCTGTACAAAACGGGGCGTACCCTTTCAAGTCAGCTAACAGACTCATGGAAACAGATTTAAGGTTTAGAATCGCTGTTTCCTCCTCGCCCTGTAACACGTTTCTTCCTACTGTCTTGTCTTTCACGAGCAGGCATCTGGACATTGCCACCTATGGTTCAGGAAGATTTCAGGGCACGTGATAAACCTGGCATTTGGCAATGTGGATTGTATTAAGGAATCCACATTGCCCAATTTCTGACATTTCACCTGTCTAACATTTCACTTGAGCAAAAGTCTCTCTAAGGTCCTCTTTAGGTGACCTTTTGCAGCTAGACATATTGGGCACAGACAGAAGTGACAATTTTTGCCCTATCTGGCCCCTGAAAATGCTCTACAACTGTGACCAACCAGAAGTGCATGGCTGCAGAGCACTTCAAAAGGGCCTGATCCTGTGAAAATTCAACCCTTGTTGCACGAGGATTCAGATGAAGATGCTCCAAAGGAGAGTGGCTTCAGTAACTTCTGTCTGTGCCACCTTCTCAGTCCTAGCACTGTTTTCAGAATTGGAGTGGGGAAAGGGACAGGAGGGAATTTTGGTCTGGGGCTTTTTCAGTCAGTGCTGGAGGGTGGGGTAGGTGGATTGGAGGCCCTCCCTCAAGTGGAGGGAGCCCCCCCACTCCAATCCACCCTCCCACCCTTCAGCATTAGCTGGGGAACCCCCAGAGGGAGTTCCCTCTGCTCCTTTTCCCCCTCCCATTCTGAAAACAGTGCTGGGCCTAGGAGGGAGGAAGGGCATTGCTCAGGGAAACCAGCTGCATGCTGGCAGGCAGCAGCTGGATTTTTCACCCCCCCCCCCCACCTCAACAGGAAACCTCTGTTCAGTTGGTGGGATTATTGTAACTCATGATGCTTCCTGAGAAGTGTCATGAGTTACAATGGGGAGCTGCACTTCTGTCTGCACCTATCAAGTGCCTTGGTGTCTCTGGAGCACTTGATTTCTGTGGTTGATACTGCAGTTCTTAGTGGCTGCTGCTTTCCACCATAAAAAGCAGCATAAAAAGAGAAGACAGACCTTAAGAGTGAGACTACAAGCTGTAGAGGGGAAGTCCTTTCCTGGATTCCTTTTGGAGCATATTGACTGGTTGAGGAGATGAATGCTTAATGTACCTTTACTTTTATTTTCATATAAACCCCAAAGTAACCAGGCAACTTTAAACGTGTATTGGACATTCATGACCACAAGGAAATCAGCAGTTGGTCATTATCAATGGCTGATCCATGCTGCCACATTGCTCAGGAAAAAACGTTATGCCTGTGTGCGCTGGAGAGTTGGTCCCATTCTTGTACCATGATCAGCGTTCCCTCTAAGCTCCGTGGCAGCAGGCGCGCTCATGTTGCACTGCCAGGCGGTGCGCCTCTGCAGCTGTGCACGCCCCATGGCTTAGAGGGAACGCTGACCATGATCACACTCTGCTTCAGCTTCAGAGAGGCTAGCACAAATGTGTCACAGGACAAATAACTTGTAGCCCCTGGGAAACTCCTCTAGGCCACCTCTCCTTGGCAAAGGGAGGCTCTCCATGGTTGCCCTGGCAATTCTGAATCCTTGCCACAATGCAGCAGGGGCATGACTTAGTCTTAGGCAGCTCAGAACTCTGTTCTAAGCTGGCACTGAGAGTCATCCGACTTTCTGCAAGCCCTGAATCAGGTAGTAAACTGCCTCTGAGGACCTGTGCCAGCACAGGGACAAATTTAGCCCTAACTGTTCAGGCAGCTGAGAGCTGTGTTGACAGTCCTGTGCGAGCAGGCTCCTTGGAGATTGCTTTCGTAGATTTACTCAGATAAAAGACTCACAAGAACATAGAGGCATGAGTACTATACAGCAGCTTCTAGTGAAATGCGCTCTACGTGTACTGTACTGAAATCAGGGAGCTGCTCAGAACTCTCGGGCCTTTCGTTCCTGTCCGCATGAAGGACGTGCCGTGTATCTGACTGGGGAAAAAGCACCTGCTTCCTCCAGGCACAGTCACTGGGGGGTGCTTCAGCTTTTCCCAGTGGCTCTGAAAAATGAGCTTCTAAGCAACTTCCTTTGAGTTTGAGGTTTTTAACATGAAAATCTCATCTTTGACTCTTTAATCGCACAAGGACTGAAGAAGAAATGAGCATTTATGTATTTTCAGTGACCTCCTACCCAGACAATGCACTGCTTTCCACAACATTGCAGCATGCTAATCACAAAGAATGATGCATTAAGGGGATTTCTTTTCAAAGCAGAGGGCATGCACTGCAGTATTTGTTACAGGGCTTCCTTTCCTGCTGCTAGCAGTGCTGCATTTCACTGTTTCTTAGCACCCGAGGGTTTGTTTTGCTAGCTTGGATATACAGTTCTTTCTATCCAAACTATCTGTTTACATACTAATTTTCTGAGATCACAGAAATAGCATCAACCAGCCTAAACCCTATGCAGCCAAACAGAATGCAGCAGTGTTGCTAGCTGAATTTTGCATGCTTCACGATGAGAGGCAAGCCAGTCAAACCGGTGGTCATTGCTGTGCACTGCTGTGGGGTAAGGAGGAGTTGGCTTGGATAGTTGCCAGCTTGACCTCTCCGGACAATGTAGTGGAAGTAGCCTGCACAGTCTGGGGCAATGGAAGAGCCTTTGCATTTTTTTTTTAAAGTGGCTTCATTGGATAGTCAAGACATGGCTTTGCTCAGCCTAGCTCTGTGGTTGGTCTTATGGGTTCAGTCCCTGGCTGTGTCACAGACTGCCTGTGTGGCTGGATAACCCTCCGCTGTCACACTTATGACCAGATTTCAAAAGAGCTCAGCATTTAGTAGCTCCTGTTGTTCTCAATGGAACATGGATAATGATCATGTGTTGTAAAAATCTGGCTTTTAATCTCTGTCAGATAAGGGCTACCATCCTTTCTCCCCAACCCTTTGTCTTAGGTCTTTGGGAAGAGGCCATTTCATAATATGTGCAATATCTAGAAAAAGGAGGCCGTGAATGTAAATGTGCCCTCAAGGCACTATTGCAGTATAACTATTATTAATTCCCACTTGACTGAGATTTCAGAGGCTCGAGGGTAAGACAAGTTGCTCTCACTTTAGTATGATAGCATCTTTTTTATACAAGGGCCCAGAAAATACCAGCTGTAAATTAAAAATGCCATTCAATAGATTTCTGAGAAGATTTGGCAAGAGGTGTTTCATTCTTACCCTTTGCAATGTCAAAATGATGGGCTGAACAAAATATTTGGCTCTGAATTATTTAACACCTGTAGTCTTCAGAGACCTTTAGAAACAGGGTAGTTCTCCTGGGTCTGCCTTTGAAAGAAAATGATATATTGTCTAGTTAAAAAACATGACCTAGACATTGGAATATGCCAGGCCATGTGGAAATAGTGTCTAGAAACAAAGGTCGCACTGTATCTTGATTAAGATGCCTTCATCCTATGCTATGAATCCTTAAGATGGAGGTGCCTCCTATATTATCTGAAAACAAAGTAATATTGTTCCAACCAGGGAGAGGTTTTCACTGGATGGAAACTAATTTCCTGGACTAAGCTTCATCACTCTGTACTGGGTAGAAGACTTTGTGGTTGATCACACTTCATTGCCAGTTGAAACAAAGCATTGCCAAGGAGTTAAGTCAGCTGGACATGGCAGTGGAGAGGTCAGAGGAGGGAGGAAGTATTTTTGGTAAAATGTTGGGTAAGGAGTATGCATTGTGATCCTGCTAGGAATAAAATTGTAAAGTTGTACAATTGCTCACTATACATCAAACTTCATGCTATTTCCTATGGCTTCATCTAACATGGATGTTGGTTTCTGAAAAATTGCTAATTCCAGCAATATTCATTTTACTTAAAAATGAGTACTATTGCTAGGGCCAGGAGCAGAGCAAACTAATTAAGTATGCTTACTGTACCCATTATGAAAGGGGTTGAATCTGTTTTGTCTAATTTTTTCCCTATACAATTGTCATTAGCCCAAGGAGGTTCACAGATAGCTAAAACCCTGTATTTTGCTTTGAGTTGGAATTGTTAAAGTCTGCTAGGTTGGTCCCACTTGGCTAACTTATGCCACACGGACTTCTGTTCATAGTTATGATAAACAGAATGCAGATTGTTAGGTTATCTGAGGAAGGGGGCCTGATATCATCCTTGAATACTCAATTCAGAGTTCGTCAGAAAACTTTTCACATTTTAAGGGTATTTTTTAAACAAAATGAAAGCTTTTACAACCCTAGTTTTTGTTTGGGGAGTGGCTTTTGAGGGAGGGACAGGACAAGGACAGTAAGTTGTTCTTACTTTCTGCCCTCTGCCTTTTTTCCCCACTAGAACAATGGTGTTCAACCTCCAACCTACAAGCCAAATCCAGCCCACAGAAGCCATATCATCTGGCTCAAAGGGCTCCAAATGGGTCTGGAAATGTGATAGTTGGGAGTGGTGGCAGTTGTAAGTACCGCCACTCCCTGACTGTCAAATTTCCAATTCCTTTGGGCCAGATTACGTGGCCTTGTACATGGGGCAGGGCCCTCAAGCACTGGACTGGGCCTACAGCCCAGATCTGACCCATGGACTGATCCTGGCCTAACTCATCTGGCCCATGGGGCTGAAAGGTTGGGGACTACTGCAATAGAACAAGAAAGGGGCAGAGTAAAATGGGTGGGCAAGCATTGTCAAAGGTGGTGGTTGGGGAGGAACTGCTTTTCCTCCACCCTTTCTTTCTATCGTAAGTTTTACCAGTTGGAAATGAAAGTGCTGAAAGGGTTATTGTCTCTCTGAGAATTACAGTGTGGTTTCAAACGGGCAATAGTGGGGAGAACCGTTTCTCTTGAGATGCCAAGCTACAACATGGGAATGGTTTTCTATTTAGATGATTTTGAGAACAATTTTAAGAATAATTTAAAATCAGTATTTTTCTATAGGGAAAAAAATACGTTGATACAACTTATTTCCTCATGTGGGGGTGGGGAATGTTTAGTTGGAAATTACCCATTCTGTTCTAACCAGAGCACAAAAACAAACCCCTGAAAAACCAAACCCTGAATAGAAGGTTTTATGCAGCATGTGCCTGTCCTGTACTTGGTGTAGCAGCAGTATCAGTCCTTCCGTTTTATGAGCAGGAGCATCCTTCCACTTCCCACCATGGTGCACTGAAATTCTGGTGGCTAATAGCAGAGATACGATGACTTTCTGATGCAAATGTAGTTTACCAATGTTGAAGAAGAAAGCCGTTCTTAACGGACATAGTGAGCTTATGTGTACTGCTGTTAAATTAATAGCAGAAAGCCAAGCAAAATGACTTTGGAAAAATTTCTCAGACAAACTGTAAAGAGAAGCAGAGGAAGAGAGGAAAGAAGGCTTGCTTACTGTTTTAATTAAGATGATAAGGTTCCTCGTTCAGTATTGGAAGAAAATTAATTCTTTGTTTTGTGGCAGCTTTGCTGCCTTCTCTCTTGCAACTTTGTACTCAGGATAGAGAGTCCATAATTGGACTCAATGAAGGCTTCACCAGTGGTCAAAACTATTGCAGTGTAAGGTGCTGAAATACTATGTTTTTTAACTCGGGGGGGGGGGGGAGCTTCAAGCCTTAAAGGGAACTTCTGATATGGTTTTCATCTGGTCTGGCAGGTTTCTCTTAGAGAAGAGAAAGTCAAGGGGAAATGGGAATTACGAACACATGTTGTAAACTGGCTGGAAATCCTTTAACACAAAAGGAAACAAAGCAGCAAAACAATATTTGATGAGTTGACTTTCTTCCCCACCCAGTCCCCGCCCCTTCCCTCCCTCCAAAAAGCAACAAGAACAAACAAAACAAATCCAAAGTTTCTTTAACTATATCCACCTCTCTCCCTTCCTCTGCAGGGCCAAATATTTCCAGGGGAAGAAGGTGAATGGAGAGTTTGAGATCCGAGTGGAACAGGTCAGTGGTCCTTGATGCCCTCTGTAGAAAGGGCTCAGATATGTGGTTGACACCCTGTACATGCAAATGTTTCTGGGCATCAAACAGAATGAGCGGAAAGGAGGAGGAATTTCAAACCCTGTCCGTTTCTCAGAACTATAGAAGCCAAAGATGAAAATAGCCTATTGAGCCACCCAGTCCTTCTTCCTGCCCTGCCGTCTTCTACTTTTGAGTTAAGTTTTAAAGATTTCCCGTGGCAAGAATTTCTCTACTTCCCTACTAAGGATTCCCTGTGGTCTAATATGCGCCTGCCAGGGAGTCTTGAAATGGAGCCCTGTAACAAGTTGGCATCCTGGGGCCGGTCTGATCGCTGGCCCACATACTTGTCTCAGGGCTAACAGCCCACCTGCCTCGCCTGCCATGCCTTTGACTAATTGGAAGTTATTACGCAGGTGGGAGGCTGCCCATTTACTTGCCCTGATGCCAAGGGCCTATGCATGGCTCTGAACCTCCCCTTATACCATGTCCCATGCCTCATAGATGGCATCCATGGCCTAACACCCAGTCTAAGCTTGTTTGGCCTAACACTTGGCCTATAATTCACTGCCCTCACATTAGGACCCATGCTCCTGTGCTCTCACACTGGGTTCGCAATCCCTGTGCCCTTACACTGGGGTCCCAGCCCCTCCCTATCTTCAGGCTCCCTGCTCAGCTTGGGAACCTCTTGGTCCCTTCATACCCTTGCCTCAGGAGCTTCACACCCAGCTTCTTCATGGGCTCAGGGCCCCACCTCCTGTGAAGCCTCACACCTGGCTCCTTTACACGCCTCAGGACTTGCTGTGAGCCTAGGCCCTTGCTTTGTTCTTAGGGTCTGCTCACGTAGTCTTTCCCCTCCACAGGATAACCCGCAAGGCAGCAGGGGCTGAGGGTTTCTGGTGCCCCATACTTGCCCTTCACTGGGGAGGCATAAGTGTGGCATTTCCTGAGGACTGCCCTGCCACCAGCAATCCCACCCCACTATCCAGCCCCAACAGGGTGTAGTTTTAGGTCATGCCCCAGAACTAGGAGCCTCCAGCCATCCCCATAGTTCTTGCCCTGTACCTCCAAGATGTTCTGAGCAGTAGCTCCATCCGGGCAGTGTTCTCTCTCTGGCTGCTTGCAGCAAACTTCTGGCTCCACAGATCATTGCCTGCTTTTATCACCAGCAGGTGGGCCCTGCTCCCAGTCAGGCAGTTGTGCCCGATTGGAAGTGCAGCTACCTGCAGGCTGCTCTGCTGCTCCCATACCCCTGTGCTCTGTTACAAGTCCCAGTCTTGGTTGAGTGCCCCAGTCCCATCTGTGGTAGTAAGCTCAGTGCTACCCTGAGTACAGATAATAAATAGAAGGAATAATTTCTCCAAACAATGACAAATGAAGCAAAATGGAGAAGTTGAGAGGTAGACAGTACAAAAGAGCTTCAGTCCTGCAGAAATAAGGGCCATAAAACTATCTAAATGGGTTGATAAAGCCAATTAATATAATTTAAGTAACTAGGTAGTTCCAGGATTTCCAAAGTTTAGAATTATTTTTAAATGCAGAAGTTTTAAACTTGTATCTAAAACCTCTCCCATGGACACACTGAGCTCAGAGACTTTATGTGGTTGCACATGAGAAACCATCTTTGTGTGTGAGACCGTGTCATTAGTATGAAACACTAGAGGACAGTTTTCTGCACCAGTGATATGCTGAATAACTTATGTTACCAGTGCTATGATATTATGACTGCTGCTTCTTGTTATTATACTGATGCCATGGTTCTTGGTACCAGTCATCAGTAGTAGTAATCCCCAGCTTCACTTCCCAAACTTAAGGCTTTCTTCTGAATTCCACTTCCAGTCCTGTTTCTAAAAATTAACTCACATATAGATCTTCTTTTTCTACAAAAATGTTACTTCTCCTACCCCCTAAATCATTCCCTTTATTTTTCCACATTAACCCATCTTGCCCCTCAGTTTCTGCATCCTCCCCTCCTCCTTTCCCATTCCTTCTCCTACACAAATATATATAATTTCCTAAAAAGCAAGTTGGCTCCACTGGTACTGGACAGTCCACACGCAGAAATGGAGTCCCATGACTTCCGTATTTCCCACGTGAACAAATTGAGAGCAGTAACTATCTGGGGACTTGTCACCATTTCCAGGAACCACCCTGAGTCTTTTTTACTTCATCTCTTGAAAATCCTTATTTGGGCTGTGTGTTCAAGTTTTGGTGCAAGAACAACAGATTCCAAGAAATAGTGTGGGGCTCTCACTATGAACACCATTGCAAGCTAGCATTGCTTTCCCTGCAAGTTACCTCACTGTAACCCCTTTCAAATAACAAATGTAACAGCAGCAGCATTACTCAGAAATAAATTTTTCTGGTCAAGAGGAAGGTCCCAGAACAGAGAACAAGCTGCTTTTTCTTCCGTATCTGGAAATTAAGCCCTAGTATAAAAGGCTGTGAGCTATTCCCTGCTTCATTGGCCCTTGAACTCAGAAGCTATCACCAGTTTCCCTAGTTAGATTGTTGTCTAGTGAGGGAACTATAGAAGTGGCATTGTTTTTAGGCAGTCCTTGAATGTGACCTCAGGCCATTTTGCATATCAGTAAGGCCAAGAGAGGGGCACTTATCCGTTCAGACTCTACACTCTGTGTACTTTTGTCTCTACTCATCCCTTCTGGAATTCAGTGTTTCTCACTGCTGCTTTTTTAATTCTTTACTCCCTCCTATAATCATCTCTTGCTTTCCCCCCTCCTCTCTATTCCTTATTTATGACCTTTCAACCAAAAGTATGGTGGGACACTTCTTGGAAGCTTTTCCGATACTAAACACGTGAAAGATCTGGATGATAGAAGACTTTTTTGTAGTGCAGCCTAGAAAGCCCACAGGAGTGATATGTATACAAGTAAGACCCAAAACCTTCTCTTTGAAACTAGATCTCTGATACCAGTGCTGTTACAAAATGAGAAAAGTCTGGTAATGAAATGGCATATCAGGTATTCCAGGCATGCTGTAATGATCCCTAACTAGCTGATCTGAGTAAAGATCACAAGATCAAATATTGAGTGTTGTGGCTCTTCTGAAGTCATTTGGACCGTGTTGTGTATTTGTTCACGTGTTATTGGCCAGAACATTTTTTTCCAGCTCACCATTGGATCACACTACAAATTTCCACATAGCATTTTGCTGGGCAAAAACTTAGCTGTTCTTAGGAGTAATGCTTTTTTTAATTGCAAAAACAGATTTTACCTGTAGCAGTTAAATCTTTATTTTTTTTTCTAACAGTGGAAAGTGTATAACATAGAAATGTTTAGCACATTTGTAAAATAGTATCAGAAACAAGGCTTTGGGGCATATGATGTAGTTACAGCCATTCTTCTGCAATGTCGAGAAATGGGCTTGAATCTAAGGAAGAGCGTGCCTCGCTCACTGCTCTTTCTCTTTCATCTCCATTTCTGTTAGATCTTTCTTCTTTGTTAACAAGCCCTATTGGCAGCTTTTTGGGAAAAGAGAAAGTACAAACTGATTTTTATGTTAAGTCATTGCATCATTTATTTATAGTGGGGTGAGAGTGTTGAAAACAGAACAGTCGCACACTTTCAACAGCTGAATGTGAGCAATCTAATCTGCTCAAACACCCCTATCAGCGTTGGGAGCTGAGTCTCCTTCTGGGAGGCTGTAGGTCTTTTTGAGCATATACTTGTATGAAAATAGATCACATTCTCAGATTGTTTATTGTGGAAATGAACTACATGACCTCTGCAGCCCCTAGTCCTTCTGTCTTCCCTTCCCCCAGGCCCTTCTCTGTCGGCTAAATTTATTCCCACTGGCATGGAGAAAACAGATGTTCCATTCACTGCCTAGTTCTGATGAATACAAGCAGAAGGATGGTGACGGGTACTGAGATGGTGGGTACTCTCCAGTCCTGTCCCATGGCCTCCAGCCTTTCAAATCATGGAGTGATATAAACACACAGATTTCTTCTTTTGTTTTCTTCTCCTCAATGTAATGCCCTAAAATGATTTACTGAATACTTTAATAGGATGTCTAAAATTATACATCTCTGGGCACACCTGTATGCCCTTTATTTATGCCCTCCCAGGAAATAATTATCTTCTTAATTTCTTTTGGAGACTGAATAACTGCAAAGCCAAGATCCTGGAAACTGAGAGAAGAAAGAGAGTATGGTAGAAGTAAATAAAGTGTTGCAAGTAGAAAAGGCGGGGAGGAGAGTGGTCATTTAGAATGCTTAAAAGATCCAAAACCAGTGGGCACAGGTGACTGTGAGAGCTCCAGCCTTGGGCCCCACTTGCGTGGTGATACAAAATCACTTTTATGTCTTGGTAGCTGGGGGCATTTATATCTCAAATACATCTGGAGAACTTCAGCAATGCCAGAAACTTATCATATGAGCTGTTCCACTTCCGTAATATCCTTCTTCCTTTTAATATTAGTAATATTTATGGATTTGGGCTTTTCCAGTGCAACATCTGCTTCCAAGGACTCCTTTCTCTCTCATCATCTTGGATGGCAGAGCAATTGGTGTGGGAATTCAGCCAATACATTGGAAGTCACTGGCTTTATCTCTGCATTTTGGATCTCTAGAGCATCTTTCATCCAGTGAGACATTTAATACTTTGTTTTAGTGTTTTTAAGTGAATCTAGTCCTGGCATCGGATGCTAACTAGTTCTTACTTGACACAACAAGGCAAAACACAGGCAACAATTATGCAAGCTTCCCCGTCTTACCCCATCAGTGTACTAGTCAGGTCCTAAAACTCTTCTCTTAAAATGGTAAGGGTAATTCAGTCTCCATGGTCACTAGGCTTCCATTCAGCAAAGGATTTAAGCTTATGCATACCTGAAAGCACTTGAGTCATCCCATCTCAGTTCAGCAAAACACTTAACTTGGCTTCAATGAAACTTAATCATATGCTTCAAATATAGCTCATGCTTAAGTGCTTTCCTAGCCAGGGCCTTAATCTTTTGCCTTTCTGCAACAGGGGAGGCCATTGTGATTATATTTAGTTATGTATACATTTTTCCGCTAAGAGTCTTTCTGCAATAATGGCATTCAGTCAGAGTTGATCTAACTCACGCTTGCAGGTAAAAGCCTGTTAATCCTATTCCCAGTGTCCTAGACCTAAACCATCTAATCCCTGATGATCTATCTTTCAAAAAAAACAAGACCTCATACTCAGTTATTGCCAATCCCAAACACTCAAAAATAATGAATCTGGCTCCAAACTCCAAAGTTTTGTTTAAAAATAATGAGGTAATACATGTTGGGATCTTTTTGTTTACTTTATCTTTTCTGTTCTTGAGACTTCACGGTGCACTTCAAGTTTTTTCTCTGTAAATGCAAGAGCTAGAAAAGTCCTTTTATTTTTTTTAAACAATGAAGGCTGAAATTCCTCACTTAATAAAAGGATCTGGGGCTTTAAGAATATTGTAAATCCTGAGAGAATTGGCAGCACTGTAATACATCTCTCTTAAATGCATTCTGTCCCTCCCTTGTTGGTTATTGAACAAGCAGTTTAGGGAAACCAAATCTGGTCAGAATCAAAGTAATTCTATTCATGCTAGACCCATCTTGGCAGTCCTATATGCATCTCTGCCTTCTGCTCAAGAGGGGATCCTCCTCTTGATTAGGTTGTTGAGATCTTGTGAAGATAGATGTTTACTAAGGGTGTGCGAGGCGGGCCCTATTGGATTTGGATTCACCCAGAATCAGGGACACTGTTTTGATTTGTTGACACTGTCAGATCACTGTCCCTGATTCAATTCAGCTGAATCTGAACACTCAATGCTGATTCAGAGAATCAGCAGTTTGGACACAGGCGCAGCTTTGAAAGTTTTTTCTACATACCTTGAGGTAGCAGGCACGGCTGGCAATCGCTGCGATGCTGAGACGTGTAGAGCGTCCCACAGAGGTGCAAGGCAGCCCTCCATGTGCTCGGCGGCAAACCCAGAAGTGAATTGGAAGTGCTTCGGAAGTATGCGGAAAAAACATTTCAAGTTGTGTCTATGTCTGAATCTTCGAATCTTTTCGAATCTCTCCAAATTAATTCAGAGGATTCCAATTCAATTCAGAGAAATTAAAGCGTCCTCGGATTCGATTCAGATTCAGAGATTTGGCCACCGAATCAGGCCAAATCTCTGCTGAATTGAATCAGGGGCCAAAGCTTCGCACAGCTCTAATGTTTACCGAGATAGTAGCTGTGTTGCAAGAACTGGTGCTTCAGGGAGGTTTAGCTGCCTGTCTTATCAATACTATATTTTATGGTGTGTAGGTCAACACTGTATAAATTGACCCCATATCTCTTGTACAAAAAAGTTAAGATATTTGTAGATCTGTTGTATAAATCAGAATAAATCAGTTAAATCTGATTCTACATCCATCCAGGTTTGTTTTAAACTAGTTTTAGCCATTTTGAAAGTGGCTTGTGTGCACTGAAGTTCTGTTGCATTACAAACTTGAGCTGTTTACCAATCACTTATGCCTGTTTATATGTAATTTCTGTCCCTAACCCATCTGAATAATATTAATCTAATAGCTTCTCTGCCATTTCAGTGGCAAGGCACAGTTGATGCCCTTGCCTCCCCTGATTTTTACCTGTGGCACATTACAGGGCATGGTTGGTTTTGCTTACATAAATTCTGTTGTGACTATCATGTATGAAGGGCTGGAGATGATGATTTTAAGGAGTCTTTGGAAAATGGTTGTCTACAAACAGTGGGAACTGGACTCAGTGCTCAGGGGCCCCTTGCAGCCTAGGTTCCTAAAATAGAAGAAGTCTTCTAACCGTTCTAGCAGTGAGGCTCTGGAATAGCTTCCCAGCATGTGCAGGGGTGGGGCAAAAACCTAACTACTTTTTAAGATGGAGCTTGGTTAGCTTATGGCTGGGCTTATATGCCATGGTTCCCTATGATGGTAGAGGACTGGATTTGATGACCCTGTCCGGCCCTTTCACTCTTATGGCCTGTGTTCATTCAAAGAAACATGGAAGAGAAAACAATGCACAGAATTAGCAGTAGAGATGGTGCAGCTTTTCCCTTACAAAACAATTGTTGCCTTCTGGCACATTTTACTTGGAAAGCTTCTAAAGCAATTTTCATAGATTCAGGGGCGTCCCTCATTAGTCCTTGCATTAACCCATGGATATTTGAGGAGGGGGAGAAGGGTAAAGGAAACTTGCTCAGGCAGACGGTTCACATACATTTGTAAATTTACATCTGTAAATTTTACTTCCTCTTCCTCCTCTACTATCTCTTCTTCCCACCATTTCCTGTTGTGAGGAGGTATATCTGTCTCTGTCTGATGCACATTCTTCTGGTATTGCTCATTCACTTCTACCCATTACATGTTTTATTTTCTGGAGGTCATTGTTCAGTGAGCTCCTGTATACATTCTTCAGAAAAGCTCTTGTGGTATAATGTTAAGTCTGCTAACAGTATAGTTAGGAGGGGTGATGCATTGTCTAGGCAGAAGAGAATTATAATACAAACTGTCTCTTTTGATTTCATTTGTATTTCAGTCCCTAAATGAGTATTTTAATTGATGACCTAAATGAGGATTTTCCAAAGGAGTCAGATAGGCCAAAGAAGTGTGGTTTCATGGACGTTCTATCTATTCTATCCAAGTAGATTAATTAGCTATTAATCTACATGAAGTTGTTAGTTGTTAGGTTTCATTTTGCCTGTTTGAAGGAACCCAACAAGAGAGAGCATTTTAATAACTGTTCCTGAATATCTATGCCTGCCAGATGTCACATTATTGCCAAATGGAAACATTCAGAAATCATGAATCAAGTCCCCCAAAAAACAATCAATCAGATTAATTTTCAAGAATTTTTTTTTAAATGACCTACTTTATTTTTATTTGCTACTTGCTTTTAGAGCCTGCAGGGTTCATGTTGTTGACCTTTTCTATGCCATCACAAGGGACAGAAGCTTGCTTTCTTTTAATTTAAATCTGAAATTTTCATGCACTCAGATCTTAAAGAAAAACATCAAGTATCACCCCAGTTGACAACAGTGTATGGCACTTAATCCTTACACACACTATGTCAGTGTTTCTTTTGTCTGCATGCATGTAGATTTATACAAGCAATATGGGATTTCTCAGTAGATGTACCTGGGAGTGTCTCAGCCTTCAACAGCACCTCTTTCATACTTTTTTCTTCATGCTACATTGGGTAATGCTTTTTAACCAGGGTGCCATGGCACTGTGACGTGCCTTGGGATCCTTTTAAGGGTGCCACATGTTAGCATTGTTAAGTGTGCAAACATGATCCACAAAACAAACTCAGAGGGTGATTGTACATGTGACAAAAATTGCTCATTTTTGCAGTTTAATTGAGTCCCGCTGTACATATGCAGGGGATTTTATGATTTAAGTGAGCTTGTTACATTGCAAACTAAACCACATCTGCATGTAATTTAGTTTGCAATATAATTATTTGTAATGTTGCAGCCTTTTTGATAGTTTGCCCCCCCACCCCCACTGCAGGAGAGGCAGGCTAAAGGCAGAAGTTGCAAGGGGCCAATTTTATTTTTTTTCACAGAGCCTGCCCATGTGTCCCATGGATGGTGGAGCAAACTGCTGGTGAGCTGAGTGGCCTGTGAGCTGTGGGAGGCCCTGGTCCTTCTCTCTGTGGTGGCAGCACCCCCCTGGGGCCACTGGGCGGGCTGTTAGTATGCCAGGGGCTGCCCCAGCAGCTCACATGGGCAGGCTCTGCTGGAAAAAAGAAGGAAAAAAAAAAGGCAGTCAGGTGGCCCTTTCTTTTTTGCAGGGCTGGCCTGTCTCTTCCACAGCTGGTGGGGGTGGTGAGCTGTGGAGGGCCCCAGTCCTTCCCTCCATGGTGGCAGCAACTCCCAGGGCCACCTGGACAGGTGGATGCTGCCCCAGTTTGGAGGTAGCACCCAGTCCAATCCAACTGTTCCCTAAGCCCAAGCTGGGGCAGCATCCAGGCTGCTAGCAATCCGCTTAGGTGGCCCTAAGAGGGAAAGATCAGGGCTGCTCAACCCGCTGACAGTTTGCCCCCTGGCTGTGGGAGACATGGTAGGCTCTGCGGGGGGGGGGGGGGGGCAGAAAAAGAAAAGGATCGGGCCCCTTGCAATAGCAGAGATGGAAGACCCTAAATCAGGGGCAGGCAAAATATGGCCCACAGGCTGGAGCCAGCCTGCAAGCGACTTTCATCTGGCCCATGGTGCACACTAATGAATTGTACCCCACCCAGCTCTTCCTCCCATGAGTGGGAGTGAGGCACCTACACGTGCCCCCCAGCGTACTGTATTATGCCTCACTTCTGCCCTCATGGGCAAAAGGGCTTGGCCCATTAGCACTGGGCAGGGCTGCTGCTGCAGGTTTTCCCAGTGTCCCACTCCCTCCAGGCATCAGGTATGCCAAGTGGGGGGTGGGGACAGGGCTGCAGCTGGGCAGGAGTGTGGAGCATGGGGCTGGGCTGGTGGTAGTGCAGACCTCAGCTGGGCAGCATGTGGCTGTGACAGCGGGTGTGTGTGTCGGGGTATGAGGACCCTCCCACACTCCCCCCCATGACGTGCAGCCCTGGCAGGCAGTGGGGGGAAGGGGAGGTGGCACTCGTAGTTGGTGCAGGTGCCTGACTCCAGCCATCGCTGCACATTGCAGTGAGAAGTGCAGCCCCCGCCAAGTTGTCATCTGTCGCGAGTGCTGCCTGTACTCGCAAGGCACAGGAGGGAAGCCCCAGGTGCTGGAGCTGGCTGAGGCATGGAAAGACAGCCGGCTCCAAGTGCAGTGCTGGCCAGAGCCAGGCACCAGCACCCTGAATATCCATGCCTGCTGCTGCACTATGGGGAAGTGCGGGGGGGCACTGCTCTCATCTTCCCTCACACCCCACAAATTCCACACCAACACCACAGTGTTGCCTGTATGGACTGCAGGAGAGGAGAGTGTGTTCCAGAGCCATATCTCCACAAAAGCCACACAACCCCCCACCACAGCCACCCCCCCACACCCTACCATGTACACGCGCACACAAATGCACAGCCCCTCACCACCATAAACACCCCCTACACCCCACCATACATACATATGTATGTATGCACACCCTGCAGTGGTGGTGCATAGGGGGTCCACGGGGAGGCAGCAGTTCCCCTGCAGCTGATCACACAGACCTGGAAGTGCCAGCGGCACGCAGCTGGCACTTCCAGGTCAGCGCGATGGGCTGCAGGGGAACCCCCCGACCAAGTAGGTGCGATTAGCTGCAGGGGGATGCCCCACCCCTGGTCACTGACTGGCCCCTGGGGTGGCACTTGCTCCCCCCCACCGTGCACATGCACACATTATAAAAGACTAAGAATTTATTTTTGAGTGGTTATGCAATTGCCTCTATATATAGTACACAATCACAAATCATGACAATTTTTTTTTTAAATAAAGTTTAAAGATGTTGTAGTAGATGTTTGACTTTTAGCATATGGGGACTTTTTTCTGGTTCTAAGGTGGCAACCCCCACCTCCCCCACAAAGAAGTATTTCTGGGGGTAAAAGGAGGGACATCTGGTCCCAAGATGGTGATGAGGGATCAGGGCAACTGTCAAGGGGCAGGGCTACCCATGCAACTCTCCATAGCTCACCAAATCTTGTTAAGCAGCCCTCCACCCAAAATAATTGCCTTCCTTAAATTGAAACAGCAGGTTTTTAATCATCCAAATTAGGGGGGGGACTAAACCCTGTCACATGTACAAGCACCCAGAGATTTCAAATAGGAGTTCATAGTCCTAAAACATGCTGACCTGTTATGGTTTCTCTAAGTCTTTTGCAATAGACAAATTGCTCTAGAATGTTTCTGTTGTTTCTCTGGTATTATCTAAGGGATGCCTCAAATCTAACAAAGAGTGTCTCAGGTCTAAAAATGTTGAGAACCAATGGTGTAAAGCAACATAAATAGCAATGGGAATTGGATGTGGTGAGGACACTTTTCCCCATGTGGGAGAAATGCTTCAACAGGGCTGCTGACACAAGTAAACAATGGGCACCGACAGAAGTGACATTTTTGTCATGCAGTTGGCCCCCCGAATAATGCTCTACAGACATGCCCTGACAGAAGTGCATGGCTGCAGAGCACTTTAAAAGTGACCAATCCTGCAATAAATGAACCCTCGTTACATGAGGGTTCAGATGAAGGGCACTCCAACATGGAGTGCCTTCATTAACTTCTGTTAGTGCCTGCCTGGGAGCAAGGCTGGCCTCGTGCAGTCCGGCTCTGCCCCACCCCACCCCACCCCTGGTGCTGTCTTCAGGATGGGAGGGAGTTCAGTTTGGGGTCTGCCCAACCTCTGGTGGAGGCATGGATTGGAGCCACCTTGAGGTGGTGGGGGGGGGGTTCCAGTTCACCCAGCCCAGCTCCTTCCTTCCCCTCCTCCTCCCACCATTCTGAGAACAGCACCACAGTGGTGTGGGGGCAGGGGACGGTGGTGCTCGGGGAGAATGGCTGCAGACACACAGTCATCTGCAAAGTGGAGCTCGATTTCCTCCCCCCCACACCATACTAACAGAGAACATTTGTTGGGTTGGGAGGGTCACTAGCTTATAGCACTTCCTGTTAAGTGCCATGAGCTACATAGGGGAGCTGTACATCTGTAAGCACCCAAAACAAATAATCTCTAATCCCACACATTTACTAAACATGTATGTACACATCCTGCTCACTCTTCTTTCTGCTCAGAAACTGTGGGCTGCTGAATCATTCAAAAAACCTTACAGTGGTACAGATAACGTTATTGTAGTGCAATTCCATAATTATGAATTGCTGGCTTTCAGTTATGAAAACCTGAAAGTTATTTACCACAATTGTTGGAAATGAAGGTACAAAATCAATATTGGATCTCATTTATTTGCATAAAAAAAAAAACACTTTTCTCAAATAGAGACCAAACACTTCAAATTAAGTGGGCTTGATTTTTTTGAGAGCACGTGACATAAGGAGATTAGATCTCTGAAACATGGGTGGGCAATTATTTGGGCCTGAGGGCCACATGGGGAGTTTTGATGAGCTGGTATGGGACAGATCAGCACCCCTCACCCTGCAACAACTCACCAAACTCCCTATGGGGCTGTGGGCAGGCTGGGAGTAGTAGTCAGGAGTTGGGAGGAATAGGTGAGGCTGAGATCACTGGGCCAGGTTGCAGGGCGATGACATCTCCAAGCTGGGGCTCAGGCCACAGGTCTGCTCCCTATATGCCCCTGCTCTCTGGGAGTGTGTAGGGAGGGGAAGGGGGCACTGCCTGGACACTAAGTCCCAGGGGTCCGCTATTGATGAGGGGAGAGAGGCAGGATGGGATATATGTGCAGCACAGCTTGCCCAGACGGTGTGGTCCACACTGCCTCCCTGGTGCTCTGCATGGGGCCAAGCATGGGCCAGGTGTTGCTCTGTACCCCTGTAACAGGAGTGCCGCTTTTGGAGCCTCGCTGGGCACGCGACTCCGGTCTCCTGCAATGGGCCAATCGCCCGCCTACTCTTTCCTGCCATGTCTTGATCTTGCTCATAATTGATGAATGGTTTAAATTAGCAGGAAGCTGCCCATTTTTGTGCGCCCCGATGGCAGGGGGCGCCATCTGCGGCTCCTTTTCCTCCCCTGCACCACAGCCCAAGCCTCACAGATGGCGTTGGTGTGATCTCCCTAGGGCCATGGCATTAGGTCCCGGCCCTTTGCTTGCCTTCGGGGCTCCTCGATGCCCCTTCCCCTCTTGGGGCTCCTCGCTGCCCCCTTACTCAGGGGCTCTACACTGACCCCTACCCCTGGGGCTGGGTCTACATACCCCCAAACAAAGCTGTGCCCCCACGACACTGCCCACTGCGCCCACTGGGCACCAGGAGTCCCCGAATTACTGGGGAGCTCCCGTGAGGCCTCCTTACACCCCTACAGCCTCACCCAGTCCTCTGGTAGAACAAAAACACAAACGCAAAGCCCCCAGGCTACAACATAAAACTAGATCCCTCTGGTCCAAACAATTAGAAACCTCTCCTTACCAGAGAGAGAGAAAGAGCGCTCATCCACCCTCAGCAGGGACCAGGGTGTCCCAATCATCCAAGCTCTCCCCTTGCCCCAGCTGAGTTCCTCCTCCTTTGGCTGCTGGAGGGGAACTGCCCTCCTGGCCTTCTGCCTGGGCTTAAGAAGGGCTAAGCTCCGCCCCTTCCTGGCTCTAGGCTTCCCTGGTTGCTAGGGCAACCAGCACCTGCACAGTCCTGGTGACTGGCAGCTGTGCTTCCCCTTTTCCGCCACTAGGGGTCTCTCCTGAGCCATTTCTACTCTCAGTCACAGGACACCTGAGAGCCCTGCGACAACCCCCTACCTCAAGAGTTGGTTCCTGCTCCTGATCTTACCCCTACCAGCGTGGCAGGCAGGTGGCTTCAGCCAGGCAGCTCTTGCCTCAGCATGTGGGTCTCTGGCTCCAGCGCCCAGGAAAGTGGCCAGGAGCTGAAGCCAGAGTGCCACGTTATGGGGCAGGAGCTACCTAGCTGAAGTTGTTCGCCCGCCTGGCCAAAATGGCACAGTCCAGCACAGCAGTTTCCAGCAGGCTGTTCCTGGTGCAGCTGCAGCTAACTGGGTGCTGGTTTGTGCCCCCTGCCTCTAGCAGTGGCCCCTGTCCCTGCTGTGCTGCACTGTACCCTGCTGCTCCCAGCAGGTGCACAGGGCTCTAGCTTCAGTTCCCAGTTGCCTTCCAGTGGAAGGTGGCCAGGAGCTGGAGCCAGAGCCCTGTGCACTGGCACAGGAGCTGCCTGACTGTAGCTGCTTTCCCAGAACAGCACTGTATGATGTGGTGCTGTGCAGTGCAGCAAGGACAAGATCTCTGCTGCAAGGGACAGAGAGTGCAGAGCAGCACCCAGCTGCAGCTGGACCAGGAACAGCACACCTGAAGTCGCATACACTGGCTATGGCTGGGCTGTGGGCACCAGCAGGAGCCCAGCACCAGCTGCCCCAGCATGAGCAGGTGGAGCTTGGTTTCATGCAGAGCACTTTGGGAGCAGCTATGAGCCAAATGTAGTCACCTGGTGGCCTGGATGCAGCCTGCAGGCTGTATTTTGCCCACCCCTGTTCTAAAATGACAACTCCTGGCCCATTTCAGAAGTAAAAACTGGAAGTCGAAAGGGCCCAAGACAAAGGCTTGTTTTTGTAATACACTGTGGTTTTTGAAGAGAAAGAAAAATAAATTAGCAAGGCGTTCTTAGGAAAAAGCACCAGGGCAAAAGGGTAAGCGGTATAGGGAAAAACGAATAGATGGAAATCTTGTCTGTTTTCTGAATCCTGCCTCGAAATAGCTATACCTAGTGTCAGTCTCTCAAAGTGACAGTTATTTCCTATAAAGTATTAGTCAGACTCAAAGGGTAAAAGTATGTGTGGTAAGAAAAGAGCTTAAGAGAGGGGAATAAGCAAACCCTCATGGAATATTTTAATGCTGTTCCATAATGTGTGTATGTATGTGTGTGTAGGTACGTACAGGCACAGAAAAACGCTAGTATGCATATGCACACACATGCATAAAATGTATGTATGTTAATGGATTTACATTTACATAGGCAGAGAAAGGCAAGGATTCTTTTATGATACTTTTTATTAAACCTTCCTCAGCCACTTGATGCCCAAACATTTGTCTAACAAGTCTCCCAACTATGCAGTAGGTTCAGTAAAACATATCACAAAAAATTCTTGCCTCATACATTTCCTGAAGTATCACAGCTACAACAGCAATCCAGCCCTCTTTTATGCATGTTCATACACACAAAAATGTTTAAGGTGTTCTAGCAACTCCCTAGGTAAAGATGCATTGAAGCTTGTAGATATAGCAGTATTAAAAAGTGGTATTTCTAAATTTAAATGCTGGGGACTACTGAACAAAATGGAAAACTTTATCCAAAAGCAAGAAAGGCTATTTATGAACTTTCACTGCCAGCTGTTCTGTTCAAGTGATAAGTGGATTGATCCTGAAAGACATCAGAAAAGAGTGTGAGACCCAAAGAGAACTGGAAGTGTTATGTAGTCAAAGCAAAGTGAGAGGAATAAAAGTTGCCAAGGATGATGGATGTGACCATTGCTTGCAGTGTCGATGATTGATTGATATGTAGTTGTGTGTGTGTGTGTGTGTGTGTG
>NW_017728931.1:48388695-48405085 GCF_001723895.1 Crocodylus porosus | reverse complement strand
CACACACACACACACACACACACACACACACACACACACACTTTAAAAATACAGATGAACAATAGAATACCCCAAAACAAAGGGTATTTATCAGGCAACCTTATAACTCTGTTAATATGCAAACTATTGCTTCAACTTATTCACATAAACTATAAGGCACAGTCTACAAATATAACCAGCAATCTGTAGACCACCTGGGTGCCCTCCAGGGCAGGGGCCCCACTACAGGAAAGGAGGTGAGGGGGAAAGAAAAAGAAAGTTAGACCCCAAAGACTCCTAAGCTTCCTTGTTATCACCCAGGAACAGCCCACATGGTGCCCCTTCGCAACCCTGGGGGGGTCCTTCTCCTGTTGGGACCCTCTCTCCAGTGTAACTTACTACTCCACAGTCCCAGAGGGTTGCCTCCCATTCTCCAGGTCGAGCTCTGTTCCCTGCTGGGCTTTCCTGCCGCCCAACTCTGCTGCCACCATGTAGTGAGCACTTCACCTTGTGCTAGGAGTTGAAGGCCTGGACAGCCTTGTGCAGCACTGGGGCTTGTTCTGCTCCCAGACCTTCTGGGCAGCATCATCTGCACTGAGCTGTTGTCCCAAGCCACCTCGAGTGGCTCCCAGGGTCCCTCGCCCTTCCTGCAGTGCCTCCTGAACTGAGCTCCCAGCCTCATGCTGGGGGCTGTGGACCTGAGCCACCCAAGGGGCTCCAAAGTTCTTGCTCCATGCACTGACCTGTGCACCGTATCTCTGGCTGCACACCAGAGGTTGCAAACCTGAGGTGCCTCATGCAGCTCTCAGGGTCTGGACACTGTGCTGCGCACTGAGAGCCTAAACACTGGAGCGTCCACCGCTCCCCACTGCTAGAAGTCTTCAGGGGCTCTTCGTGGGCTACTGCTTCACCCTGCTGAGCAGCTCTCCTCAGCTCTTCTAAGCCCCGCTCTTCTGTGTCCCTGATGCATCTTCCTCATGCTGGCCACGCAGCTCCTTTTTAAATGCTCCAGGGCTCTGCCCCTGAAGTCTTCCAGACCTGACAGTGTTGCAGTCTTCAATCAGGTCCGGGGGAGCTCTTCTTCCCCTCCCCTCAGGAAAGGGGCATGACTTTTTCTCTTGCTGCCTCCTGATTGGTGGATGTGTGCCACCAATCAAAACAGCAGGATCTCAAGCCTGGGACTCAACCCAAGCTCTGAAAGGTAATCCTGCTACACATTAAAAGAAAAACAATGGTATTTCTCTTGTACCATGCATGCAGCCTTGTCAGACTCCTAAAAATGTTTCTTTAGTCTTAATTTCTCCCCACATTTTCATACCTTTTAACATCAAGGATTATCACAAACATCATTTTCCAGTCTGAGAAAAGCTAGGTGAGACAGTTTGTAGTCAGTGCTTGCTGCTAGGCCTCTGCGAAGCTGCTAGTATTCGCTTCGGATTTGTATTCGGCCAATTTGGAGGACAGGGATTTGATTCGGTGATTTGAATCACTGTCCCAAATCAATTCGGCCAAATCTCCAAATCACCACGGCCAGGCCCAACCCCTGCCAGTTCTCCTAGCTTGGCAATAGCTGCCCCACCTGCCCCAGCTCCCAGCACTTTAGGGGGGAAAAAAAGCCCCGATTTCAGAGGGTGCTGCTAGGCAGGAGGCAATCCCTGCTGGCCCCCACTGTCCCATGCTGCATGGGGGCCTCTTCCATGAGCCCAGCAAAGCCCCAAGACTGTTGCAGGAGCCATAAGTCCCAGGGGTTCTCACATTTTTTTCTTAAAGGGCCAGAGCTGGGGCAGGTGGGGCAGCCATGCAGGGGGCTGGGAGAGTGGATGGGGGTTGGGGGGAGCAGGCAGGGGATGGGGCCTCACAGTGGTCCCCCCATGGTCCCCTCCTCACTCCTGCAGTCCCCCCTCCCCCGCCCCATACTTACCAGCTCCGAGTCTGGCTCCAGCTCCCTGCTGCAGCCACTGGGGACTGCCAGAATCTTTGAAGCTCCCCGAATCTTTTCTGCAGATTTGCAGAACTTCGAATTGATTTCGAACTTTTTATTGGTTCCCTGATTTGATTCAGATTCGGCCACTGAATCGAGCCAAATCTCCTCCAAATTGAATCACCACCCAAAGCTTCACACAGCCCTGAGGAGACATATATAGTCCCTTCCAGTTTTCAGGGACTGAGCACACTACATCCAGCATTCTCTTTATCTCCCTTTTAGTTCAAACAGAGAGAGGTGGAGGCAGGGATTTTAAGCCTCGTCTAAACTGAGGCTTTGGACACTTTACACTGTCATACTTAACTGGCGACATCAAATGAGTTGTATTCTGTTACATTGGTAAACATGGGCTTATACACTGGTATAGCTATACAGAAAAAAGAATAAGCTTGGTAGGTATTTATACAGGCATCTTTGTAATGGCATAACTGCATCCAGCCCAATGGTTGCTTATACCAAAACAACTAATTTGGTAAGGAAAAATTGCACTCCTATTCAAAATAATTCTTCTAATGTGAGAACCCTATGTAAAGATGAGACCTAAATCTCTCTCTCCCATCTAGCAGTATGGCATGTTGCTACTGGGCTAGTTAATTCACTTACATTTTGTGCTTTTAAATATTTGTGATTTTCCAATTTATTTTGTGGCCAAAATAAATGCAACTTAAAAATATTTAATCCAATTATTGTTTGAAACATCGAGAATGCTGAGCCCAATTTTAGGTAGAAGTCAAAGCAAGAATAAGGGATAGAGATGGAAAACATTGAGAAGAGGCAAAGCTTTCATAAAATGTCCTAGGATGGCTTAGAGAAGTTTGGTGTGTGGGATTTTTAATGTAATTGTGAGTCATCAAAATGTAATTGCGAGTCTTCTAAGTTTCTGGGTCACAAAATTACAGAATGTTCTTGGTCTACAGACCATAATGTTCAAAAAAGATTTTGAATTATTGTTTCACATTTGCCATACTTGATGCTGCATTGTTCAGCACTTTTTATGTAGTCAATTGCACCAAAATAAAACAAATTTAAAATGCCACTGGATTAATATCGGACCCTCCTGTCTTATCTGTAGCTACTTGTTCATCTCTCTCTTTCTGGGCTGATTGCTTTCAAAGATCTTTGCCTGCAAGGTAAACTCAGGCTGGTAATGATCTCAGACTTGAGATTCTAGCCAAGGAAGTCATCAGGCCTACAAAAACCCACAGAGCTAAAAATATATGGAGCGATGGAAAACAGGAAATAATTCCTGCTGACTACAGGACTCAGGTTTTTGAAACATTAGCCAGCAGTGGCTTTTCCAATAGGACAAAGAAGATATGTGAAAGAGGCAGAAACTCTTAATTTAGTAGATTAAGGCATACAACTAATGCCATGGGAAAGCAAGCATATTCATTCCATTAGGTGTATTGGTGTACTTGAATGTTTTGGTGACAAGCATCTGGTAAATACTTTGTAAAGAAGTTTACACTGTGGTCAGTTTTGATGACATCATACAACCCAATTACATAGTTTTTACTGTGTAGAACAATAGGCATTAACTGTTTGGGACTTGAGACACCCTTCACTGGACTTAAGGCACCACTCCATAACTATGTGAATTGGGTGGCTCCCAATTTCAAAAACTAATTTATAGATTATAGTGCCTACCTCCTTGTAGAGGAGCTGGACAGTGTGGGCAGGGGACAGTCTGAGCCTCCCTTTATTTTGCATGCTTGTCTCCCCACACCTTCTGTCACTCTTCAAAGGATCTAGCAGCACCCTGGGGTGCCCAAGCCACCTGGTTGGAAATCATTGGTTTTGAAGATTCAGTGAAGAACAATAACCATTCTGCCTGAGTAAAGACCATATAACTAGATAAGATCTAATGTGACATATAACTTGCAACTAAATTCAGTTTGTGAATAATCTGTGCTTGCTTGTTTGCTTTCTATAGACCTTGCCCTCTTGGATAGGGACCTGCTCAAATTGTGATTTCATGGAAATCATGAAATTGGGTGATCTCCATGAAATCCATGGGGAGGAAAAAACTTACTAAAAATAAAATGCTGGCTCTCCAGTGGGAGCCAGCTGTACTCCCTGCCATGCAGTCCAGTACAGAGAGGGCTGCCAACACAAAGGCAAGCACTCAAGGTGGCTGCTGCCCCAACCCCTCATCGCTGATGCGCTGAGAAGGCTGCCTGTTACGCAGCCTTTCCCCCCTCCACCAATCAGCAGCAAGGAGTGGGGCACATGACAAACAGCCTTCTCCACCAATCAGTGGCAGGGGACAGGGCAGCCATAAGCCTGTGTAAATGGTGGCTGGCCCTGTGATCTGACGGCAAAATTGGCCAGCCATGGCCTCGAGTGAGATCCCTATTCCTTGGTACAAAGTTAAACTTTCCTGTATGAAGTTGTCATAACTGATGAAGTGATGTTTACCTGAGCCTACAGCAATCATGGAAAGGCAGCCTTCGGAAATATGGTGTCTCCTGCCTTTATCATTTTGCTGGATCAAAACTAAAGCTATGGACAGAATATCACTTGAAACAGTTCAAATGGCTTTCAAATGCATGCAGAATAGACTGCTCCTCAGTGTGGAGGGAACAGGTACTACTTTGTGCTTTTTCATTTTGGAGCACTTGTATATGGGAGGTCATTTCTCTGGTTATCCTACAAAGTAGTTCTCTTCCCTTCCTCCTCAATACCCCCCAGCCACGGTCTCCCTGTACTCTAGCCATGGTGGTTGCAGCATGGGCTGTTGGTCCCATTTCTCCTGACTCCCAGGACTGAGAGTGCAAGGAGACACACTCCTTCCCCCACCAGGACTGAGACCCATAACCAGGAGACTGATCTTTCAACCCCAGCTGGGGAATGTGGGGTCTCCAGAGATGCTGTTTCCCTATCCCAGAGCCAGGATTCCTGCTCTCCAGCCTCCAGTCACCCAGCTTCCAGTAGAGGGACACAGGATCTCCTAGTTTCAGTGTGGGGTTGCTCTGGGAGAGCAGAGGAGGGCACACAGTAATATCAGCGCCAATGATGTAAACATCTGTGGGATTTCCTTTTAGAGAGTATGGGATGCTATGAGCGTTAAATGTAGCTATCCCCTTCCTTCCTGAATATCACCAATCCCTGGTCATGGGGTAAAAATCATAAAGTATTTAAAAATAACATGATCTGATATTTTTATTTGCATTTTGGTTTCTGAGTCATGAGATTGCACTAACTTTGTGTTCTCAACCCTCTCTATGATTGTGAGGACTAGAAAAATATATCTTTAAAAAAATGAAAGTAAATTCTCAAGATACTTCTTGGTTCCAGCTGGTTGAATGTCAAGAAAATTACTGGACAGTGCAAGAATCCAGCTGGAACTCAGCTAATTAGAGGACAATATTGCCCAATCGTTCTTTCAACCTCCATCAAAGATACCTTTGGA
This sequence comes from Crocodylus porosus, assembly GCF_001723895.1. Lineage (NCBI taxonomy): Eukaryota > Metazoa > Chordata > Crocodylia > Crocodylidae > Crocodylus > Crocodylus porosus. The sequence goes on along the minus strand of NW_017728931.1, from coordinate 48,399,710 downwards.
TTTTAGAACGGGCTTTTTTTTCTGCCGCTAAGTTCCAAGTTAATTTTCTTCACCCAAATTTCTGGCTTATTGACTGTAAACAGAGTATTTCTTGCAAAAGAAAACCTTTTGCCCTGGGATCTTACACATGTACAAGTTTATTATCCTGCTTTAAATACTTGAGAAATACGCAAGATTAAATGTGCCAACACTTTTTCTTGGGACATCGCTACATGTGTCAGTGAGTTAATTGCAGGTCTTTCTTGAGGCAAGCTGACCAAGCTGTGTGGTCTTGCTGGCCATCTACTGGCAGGAAAGCATCAATGCAGCTTGTGTGTAAGTGGCTGTGCCACTCCTGTTTTGATCCTGGTCAAAACATGAGATAATAACATGACTGCCTCAAATGAAACATCTGTTTACACTCACTCTTGCAATGAGATGCATTCAAGTGGGCCATTAACTTAACATAGAAGCCAATTATAGATTTTTGCATGGTTATATAGGTACACCTACTTTCTCAATCTTAAAGAATCATGCCTACAGCAATAGACACTCTAGATAGGCATGCTATGCCTCTCCAGTTTGTTCATTACACTGTGATTAGGAAATACTTTTAGAACTCTGGGTATGACTGAGCTATTCCATCTGGTTGTTAGCATTTACTTCTGTCTAATGTCCTGTACATTTTCTGCATCTGATTTTGTGTCCCTTCCCTCATTATATGTCACATTGGCAATATGACCTTCAGTTCATTTTTAAACGATTATCACGTATGTGGTGTGTTTAGTCATTAGGGTAAGAGGCTTAAACCATAACCTGCAACGTGCTGCAGACATAATTGCCCTGAAGTACACTGCCTTTTATTTCTTATTGCTTAATTATTCTCTGCTAACCTTTTTGTGAATATGAGTCATACTTTTAAAAGAGAAATTAAATGTTTTAATATTTAAACAGTAATATTAATAAGCTGCTCAGCTCCACTAACCTTTTATTAGATAAACCTTTAAAGTAGGCTCCACTGTTTATCACCTTTCTAAACCATGAGGGGATTTTTTTTGTTTATTGTGGTAGGCATAAATCTTTAGTGTTTATAGCTGACCAGTGGCATGAAAATGGATTCAGACATAATACTAAATGTATGCTTCCAAGTGGCTACTTGAATCAAGACTTGCCTTCTATTTTTATTTTTCTGGCCTTCTCATTCTTAATTCCTTTCTTATTTCTTTAGTAGTTATTATTTCACTAAATCCAATCCTGAGTATTCATGAAGCATTAGTGCTGGAGCCATAAACACTTTAGTAGTAATTGGATCTACTACCACCTCATGGAAAACTTTTGAAAGAAACATTTCATTTCAAAACAATTCTGCTGCTAGGTCAATATATTTTTGTCTTTTCTGTTGTCAAGTAACATTCTATTCTTTTACTTCACTTCAGGCTGAGTTCTCAGAGCTGAATCTTGCTGCTTACGTTACTGGTGGCTGCATGGTGGACATGCAAGTGATGAGGAATGGCACCAAGGTAGTAAGGTGAGGAGCATTAGCTTTCATTGCAAATCTTTTTTTCTTTGGAAAGTTATGAGGGTAAGGACAATAACCCAAGGGACCTAATCTGTACCCTGGTAGGGGCAATGGACAGATTGTCAGTGATTTCCATAAGCTTCCAAGTCAAGCCTTTGGCAAGACTCCAGCTGACTTTAGAGGACTTTAGATCAGGTTTCATTTGTGTATGATTTCCTTATTATTTTCCATCCACACCCTTCCCCACCTATCAATACAGGTATACCATTTTCAGAATTATTCGAACCTCAGGCCTGCTGGTCCTGTGTACAGAGAATGATTTTTCTTTCACTTTACTTTCTCTTCCTTGCTGTCTTATGCAATCACTTTATTAATTGTAAATCATATCTTGAAAGCAGAGGCACCAAATATGTGGGAGCCCAGAGAAGAGGTCTGTCACCTGAAATGCATAAAACTTTCCACATGTTCAACATCTTAATCCCCTCCCTCCCTCCCCCAGCAAAAATAAGTCAGTGCCTATGCTTGAAAACACCCACCCCATGTGCTATTGTTTGATGACATCAGACTAATAACATATCTGTAGGCTGTAAATTTGTTCCACAGGCTTTATCTACCAATGTGACTTGCTCCAAAATGCTATATTTCCATAAGAAGTTTTTCATTCCAGCATTGACTTCAAAATTGCCTCAAAGGAGAATTCCCTATCTCATTTCCAGCAGTGCTGCTCTCTGTTCATCTTGGCCATCCAACCATTTCTTTATTCAGTTAGAATTAGAACACTATTTACTTGAATTCAAAAAAGGTTATTTTCCCCATTCAAAATAGCGGGGACCCCTTGTCTTGGATTAGAGTACAAGGTGGCACAGACTGGCTGTTGTGGCCCTGGCCCTGATCCCACACTGGGCTCAGAGTTGGAGCCACAGCCATTGGTCTTCACCCCCACTGCCCCTGCCCTGCCCTGCCACTTCTGCTCCACACTGCCCTGTCCCCCTTGATGCCTCACATACTGCCTTGTCCCCCATGCCACCTGCACCATCCTGGTGCCCCCCGCCCCCCACCTCTGCTGCATGCTGCCTCTGTTTCCCCATGCAGCCTCACCTTCCTCACTGCTGCTTTTCCTGAGTCATGGCTCCTAGTCCAGGGGCCAGAGCTGGGGCTGGAGCTACTGCTATTGCAACCACTGGTGCCTGGCTCAGCCAGAGCCACAGCTGGACCTGGAGCCACAACTCAAGGTAAGCAATGGCAGGTGGACAGGGGAGCCAGGGGTTAAGAAGAGGGCAGGGTTGGGGGGGCATAAACACCATGGTGGTGGAGGCAGGTATGGGAGGGCAGGCAGCAGTGGGGGAGTGGCCGGGGGCATAGACACTGCAGGTGGGGGCAGGTGCCAGGGCACAGGCATGGGGGAATAGGCAACAGGATGACAAGTGGCATGGGTCAAGTTGCTTGACTCCTTTACTGCTTGCCCTCTTCCTCTCCTTTCACTGTTGTAGTGGTAGGAGGGATAAGCCCCCCAATAATTAGATTCCATACATGGAAAATTATAATGAATTTATAAATTTTCCATTTATAGAATCTAATTATTATTGGGTCATCTTTAAATTTGAAGTAATCTTGGATTCAGGTAAACACAGTACATTTTTCTCCAGTTTGCGCTGTATTTGAATGCAATATGTTAGGTGCAGACTTATTAGTGCCATATACAGAGCCATGATCCCCTCCCTCCACTCCATGATGTGAAACAACTCTGCATATGCAACTCCTGATGATCTTTTTCTAAGCCCAGTTCCTATTTTGTTCCAGCAATCATGATCACATATAATCTGAGGTTTTAAAACTCAATATGTTATTCCAGACTCATTTTTCTAATTTGCCTAGTTCTTTGTGCTCACTCGTGTACGTAAAGTAACATCTCCGACGGTACTATCACCTGCTCATGGAATTAATATAGTCACTACCATTGTCTTTTAGTGTATTAGTGGAGGCAAGAGAGTTCAATAAGTCTGTGAAAAGGAATACATAAACATGGTGAATGTAACAGTGGGGGACTGGGCTCTATGACTCAGTCTTACATTCCTATGATAGCAAGAATCATACTAACATCCTGCCAGAAATCCACCACAAACCTGACATGCTACTACCTAACTTTGTAAGTGATCTTTCGACCCATGTTCAGCCTGTGTGAAACTTATATTGTTGGTTTTTTTCATGTAAGATTACACAAGTCTGTGTTAAATACTTTACTGTTTAATCCAGTTACATCCAATGTGGTCTCTTGCTTCCCTAATTTTTGTGTCTCAGCAGAAAAGTCATTTTTATGGTATGTGAACCTTAAGTCTTTCTTCTGTATTAGATGTATTATCAATATTAGTCTACTGCTCTATGGGCAGGTCTACACATGCTATTACTGCACATGAATAAACTCTGGAGCTTATTGCTCCATAGTTAATTGCTCCTGCATGTGCCATTTGCATGTGCACCCAGGAGCAATTAACTTCAGAGCAATAAGCTCTACAGTTTATTCGTGCACGTCACATGGAGCTGAGTCAGAACAGCCCCAGCTGGCAGGAGGCCCCTGGGGTCAGGTTGCCAGCCCGGGACTGCTCTCCCCAGCTCAGTGTGCAGTGGAGGGGCTGACTGGCGCACAAAAGAGCTTCGACGTGGGGCTAGCTGGCAGGCAGCCCCTGTACGGAAGCACCCTCATGGCCCAACCAGTTTCTTCAGCGTCTTCATGTGCACTGCTGTGGAGCATTTTACTCCACAGAAGGATAGTACTTTTATTTACAAGTACAATCCTATTGCAGAGTAAATTAGTTTACTCCAGTCTAATAGAGGCACACATGTAGATGCCAAGACATTTACTGCACAGCTAATTAGCCAACTGCACAGTAAATGTCTTGAATAAACAGCGAGCATCTATACATGCACAGCATTGGAAGGTTTTCCAAGATCACGTGTGTAGAGCTGATCTTTAGTTTTCCTCCAGTGCATTCAAAGACTTGCATCCATCTGTCATGATTTCCTTTCTTTTTTTTTTTTTTTAACTGTTACTAGCAACACAGCTCTTTTGTTGCGAGTGTCTGGAAGGGGTAGAGGTCGTGTTTTCCGTCTGTGGTGAGTGAGTAGCTGTGTACTGTTTGTGCCGTTTTGCATTATTATTTTATAGTTTCATTTATGCCGGAGAGAGACTGTGTGAGTCCTTGTGTTTACCATGCATGCTTGTATATGCTGATCTTTTTATGACGGGAGGGTGAACTTGCAAGTGCATATTGGTATGGGTACCTGGTGTATATGGCTGAAGGCATCTGATATATCTGCTCTGATGTACTATTGCGCACACTCAGCATTTGTTCACCATATGTGCTGATGTGGCCTCCTGCTTAGTTTGCTTGGGAGCACTACACAGTCGTCTTACATTACAACCTTTGGAGCAGTTTAGAAGACGTGAAGAAAGCAATTCTCCCTCACTTTTGAAAGTAACTGAAGTTGCACATTCCTAATGAACTGTGTGGAAAAGCTCTTCCCTCGCTTAATTCTTGGTCAGAGCAGAATTCCCACAGTATTCAAGTTCTTTTGTATAAAAATGGAGAACAGGTTTCCTGCCTTATTGTGTTGCAATGAACTTTTATTCCCCCTCCTCCAAATCCCATATTGTTCCACAGATGTTTTCTAGCCCTCATTCCTATTAAGTCAAGCTAGGGGAAGATGTGTGCATTGGTGGCTACCATGTCTTATTTTCCTAGATGACACGTACATCTGGCATACTGTACACAGCTAGTTCACATTTGCACTTCATCTGTCTCCCTTTTTTCCCTCCACTGCCCTCTTGCCCTACTCCTGTCTTCTATCTTTCCGTGCAGCTAATCGCAGCTAACATCTCGTACCAAAAAATTAAAAACAGAAATATTGTGGTGTTAACATGATATTTTTTGGTTAACACATTGTTCACCCTGCTTGCTATTCTACACTATTCCAGTACCTTTCTATCCAGCTTATCTGTTTTGGTTTCTTGCACAGCATCTGATGAAGTAAGCTTGAGTTCATGAAGGCTTATGCTATACATCTCAGATTTAGCTGGTCTATAAGGAGCAAATCTACCCTGCCTTTACCTGGCTCGAGACTAACTTGGCTAGCTACTACTCCTGGTTCTTTGGGCCAGTAAGTGTTTACTGTTTGGTGCTGATGTATGCAGAGCCCTGTTCCTGGTTGGTCCCCAGACACTACCACATAATGATAATTCATCCAGCTGATAATCGTGCAAATATGTATGCATATACATCCTTAAGCACAGACACTGTATACCCATGGGCACGTGTATAGACATATGCAGCTTGCCTTCCACCCCTGTACAACTCGCCTTCTCCACCCCCATACTTACAGTACTTCTAAGTCACAAGAATACATACTGTAGGAACCTATAAATTCAGCCATGCCACAGAATACACCACCCAGACACACCTCACAGCCCATATACACAGAGACCTCTATTGAAGATAATTTGATAATCACTGTGGTTGAGTTATTCTAGTCCCAGCAAAAATAAAATGCTAAGAAAAATGGGAAGGATTGACAGGTCTGTAATATTGTGGGGATAAATGAGAGACTCTAAGTTAATGCTTATTCTGCAAATACTGTCTTAGGAGAAGAGAATACCTCAGAAACAAGAGAGTAACTTCTATCTCTCAAACTCCTGTGCCAGGAAGTTTCTAGCTTAGGGAGTTGCTTCCATTCAGCTGAGAAACAGAAGAGCTTTCTTGGAGCTGCAGGAGAATCTAAAGAGAACTATACATTTGGAAACTGAGAATAAAGATTTGAAGAAACTAGAGTGACTGAGTAGTAGAATGCCAAAAAAACACCCCCAAAAGAAAAAAACAACTGACCAAAAACAAAACAAGAGACTAATTTTTTTCCTGGGTAGAGAATTGTTTGGCCTTTCTGTAGGTGAGGCACTTAAGCCATAGTTTATCTGAAATGATGCCAATGAGATGCAGTTCTGGAGATCATATTTTATTGACATGCATCTCTTCTATAGCTCACTAAATCTCATTTAATTATCTAATAGGATTTTTACTAGCCAGTCAGAATACTTCTGAGATGGTGAGATGTAGTAAGCAGTGCCGAATTTTTAATGTTTTAAGTGCCTGAAAATTGAGTTAATAAAATATAAGAAAGCAATATGATAGTGCCTAACAAATCCATGCATTCAGTATTCCCGGCTGCAAAAAAGCAATGTTCTGCCCATGTTTCTCTCTACAATGGCAGTAACACAATGCTACAGTGAGGGCTTGTATTATTAATGTAAAACAGTATGACTATTACAGTGAATAAACTATCATATTATAAATAACAATACCCATTCTTCATTCATAAATTAACAAATCACACTTTTTCTACTGTGCTTCCTTCACTTTTAGAATGCTGCTAATTTAGTACATTGCTGGTTCACTAAATTCTGTCATTTGCAATACGTCTCCCAGTTATTCATGTGAATTAGAAGCGTTTTGTCCTACGATTAAATCAGATCCCTCTTTGCTGATCTCTTGAATCTTTTCGGCATCTGTGATTTAAGACTTTGTTAGTCTAGTTTATTGGTCTTGCACTAGTAAATAACAGAGTGAGGGCCTTGTTCCACCTTGCACTGTGAATGACACAAATGCTGATGGGTGTCAGTGCTAGCTCAGGTTTCGAGCAGCCATAAGATCAGACTAGCCAGGGCCTGAAGGACTAAAAGGAAAGAATGCCCTCACCTCCCATTCTGGGCTTACCTCTGCCTCTAGGGGCTCTTACAGCCCCCCCACACACACACACACACTTGCTTGTGGCTACCCATACTCTCTGTCCCAGGGAAGGATTAACCTGTCTTGCCTGCCACTGCTGCTGCTGGGCTGCTGCTCTTTGGGCTGAGCCTAGCACAGAGCAGGAGTGTGGCAGGCAGTGGCCATTCAGACAGGTTAATCCTTTCCTGAGTGCTTCACTGGGACAGACAGCACAGGTACCCACAGGTAAGTGGAGGGGGAGGTGTTTACACTAAGGTGTAGCCTAGACTGGCTACTCTTTAGTGTAACACAAGCTAGGTAACATGGATCAGAGAGAATCCTTCCCTGGAGTGGCATAATTTTGAGCCACATAATAAGTGCTTAAAATTTATTTCAGATATTAATGTGCAGACAATCCAGATGTTGAGAGTTCCAGGAGCCACCCAAAATTACTGTGCAACAAGGCCCTGGTCTCCTGAAACAGTAGTCTATTTAAAGAGATCTGATTTTTCTTAATGAATTTATGCCTACCATTCCCTCGGTCAGCATTTACAAATAATTTTGAAGGCAATATTATCAGCTGGAAAGAGCAGGAGATAAGAAATTGGTTGTCCACAGTTCTAGCATGTATTCTGCCATTAACTTGTGTGTTACTCTAGATAACATTGTCAAACTGGTGGCTGCAGTTAGGCATTTTTAAGTGGCCTGGCTTTTAAGACATGTGGTTCCCACTGCTGACATTCACTTCACTAAGAACACGCCTCTGAAAATCAGCTCACTTATCTAGCTGCCTAAGGGTACAGACAGGCCTAACAACTGTACTGATATCAGTTACCAACATAAACTGTTGCAATGCAACAGTTACTTCTTCCTGAGCCTGTAGCAACACAAGTGTAGCTGAACTTCTCAAACTGTAACGCTGTTTCATTCACGGTCTATGTCCGACCAATTTAGCTCACTTGCTACAGGATTGTGCAGAGGTAACAGTTGCATCATTACAGCTCCCCTTCCCCTTTTAAAGAAGCTAAAAAGTCAATATCCTTAATAAAGTTATTCATGTCTGTATTTGAAAATGCTAATGTTAGCTTCTCTGTGTTTCGGTTTCTATATTTCTATAATATGGGGAAAGCACTTTGAAAGCATTTGAAAAGCATGATATACAATACTAAATATTATCTTTTTGCCCATACTTAAATTGCTTGTAATCTTAATTTAATGCCTAATTACTGTTGGTCACCGGTAATCAGATACAAGAGATTGGAAACATCATCCAATGGATTCAGTACATGCAAAGTTCCAGAAATTCAAAAAGAAAGAGACTAAGTTATGTGATGTCCCCAGTTGTGTTTTGCTATGCGACTAGGCTGCCATATACATTGCATCACTGGATTCCCATGTTTCTTATATATGTTCCTATACTTATGAACATCAAGGGCTAAGGCCACCCTCTTTGTGTATATTTCTGTGTGGTGTCTATTGCAGTGGTGCTTTGGCTTATGATGTGTGGTCCCTTTTATGCGACAGTAGCAGACTTACCTTTCAGAGCTTGGGTTGAGTCCCAGGCTTGAGATCCTGCTGTTCTGATTGGTGGAGCCCATCCACCAATCAGGAGGCAGCAAGGGAAATAAAGTCATGCCTCTTTCCTGAGGGGAGGAGGGAGAAGACTTTCCCCAGACCTGACTGAAGACTGCAACACTGTCAGGTCTGGAAGACTTCAGGGGCAGAGCCCTGGACAGAGAAGAGAGAAGAGCAGGACTTAGAAGAGCTGAGGAGAGCTGCTCAGCAGGGTGAAGAAGTAGCCCAGGAAGAGCCCCTGAAGACTTCTAGCAGTGGGGAGAAGCGGATGTCTCCAGCAGTTAGGCTTTCAGTGCACAGCACAGTGCATGGAGTCCAGACCCTGGGAGCTGCGTGAGGCGGCTTGGGTCTGCAACCTCTGCCATGCAGCCAGAAACACTGTGCACAGTCCAGTGCATAGAGCAGGATCTTTGGAGCCCCTTGAGCGGCTCAGGTCCACAACCCCCAGCACAAGGCTGGGAGCTTGGCACAGTAGGTGCTGCATGGAGGGTGGGAGACCCTGGGAGCTGCTCAAGGTGGCTCAGGACAGCAGCTCAGTGCATACAACGCTGCCCAGAGGGTCTGGGAGCAGAACAAACCCTGGTGCTGCACAAGGCTGTCCAGGCCTTCAACCACTAACACAAGGCGAAGCACCCACTACACGCAGTGGTGCATGTGGCCCTAAGCCAGGCCGGTGCCAGCAAAGTTGGATGGCAGGAAAGCCCGGTGGGAAACAGAGCTTGACCTGGAGAATGGGAGGCAACCCTCCAGGATTGTGGAGTGGTAAGTTACCCTGGAGAGAGCATCCCAACAGGGGAGGGACCCCCCAGGGTTGCGAAGGGGCACCATGTAGGCCACTCTTAGGTGATAGCAGGGGAGCTTAGGAGTCTTTGGGGTCTCCCTCTCCTTTTCTTTCCTCCCACCTCCTTTCCTGTCATGGTACCTTGGGAGTGGGGCACCTGCCCTGGACGGCACCCATATAGTCTAAGGATTGCTGCTTATACTGGTAGACAGTGCCTTATAGTTTGTGAATAAGTTGATGTAGTAGTATTATATTAATAGTTATAAGGTTGCCCAATCAATATCCTTTGTTTTGGGTTATTCTATGGTTCATCTGTATTTTTAAATAATAATTGGTTGTGTGTGTGTGTGTGTGTGTGTGTGTGTATATAGTATAGCGTTTATTGTTTTGTAAATTTGTACATATATAATTTATGTACTTACCCTTTAATTGTTTTGCTATAATAATAAATTTGTATATAGTTAAATAATTGAATGACTGAGCCAGACTCTACAGAGGATGGAGGTGGCTGCTGGGCTGTTCTGTCCCTCTGCAGCTCACCACTGCCAGTGATTCCCTCAACTGGAGAGGGGAGTACAAACCCATGTACGCCTGGGCTACACTACTATAGTACAAAAAGTAAATGACTAATCAGGAGACGTGTGGGCCCTGCAGTGATGTGGATCATGTGTGTATCTAAATTGATTGATAGAAACAGACTGTCCCTAGCAAGTGCAGTGGGTTAGTCCAATTGGAAAAAAAATCAAACAGAATTGGTTCTGGCAGAGAGAAAAGAGAGTTTAAAAAAGAAGAGAAGTGGATCCAGCCATTTTGGACTAACTCTTTCTCCTAGGGGAGAATCCCTATGGGACAGATGTTAATTTCACATAGGAAGAGAAATGAGTACTGTAGACTGTGTCTACAATTCAGCTGTTTTGTCTCACAATGTACAATATCACCCTGCTAACTGTCTGAAATGTCCCTGTCACTCTCAACTGCAGAGGGGGGCAATTAATGTTTTGTTTTGCTCCTTACAAGGCCACTCATATTAGGGCTGCATGAAGTTTCAGTCCCCGATTCAATCTGGTGGAGATTTAACCTGATTCGGTGGCCAAATTTCCAAACGTGAATTGAATCGGAGGACCCTTTAATCTCTCCAGATCAGTTTGGAACCCTCCAAATTGATTTGGAAAGATCCAGCAATTTGGACATAGAGACCACTTTAAATGTTTTTTCTACTTATCTCTAGGTAGCAGGGGCTCATGAACATTGTGATGCTGGGGCACATGGAGCATCCCACAGAAGTCTGGGGAGCTCCCCAGTGTGCTCTGCAGCAGACCCAGAAATGAGTCAGAAGTACTTTCGGTCCATTTCTAGGTCTGCCAGGGAGCATGCTGGTCCCCCCCCCCCAGCTCAGCAAATGGTACTT
>NW_017728931.1:48374293-48388555 GCF_001723895.1 Crocodylus porosus | reverse complement strand
CCTGTGGCTGATCACTGAGTTTGGGAGGTGCGGGGGGTGGGACCCAGGGCACTCCACAGCAGACCCGGAAGTAGACTGCAAGTACCTCTGGTCCACTTCCAGATTCAGCACTGAGCATGTGGAGGGCCCCCCACACTCCTGTGAGATACTCCATGTGCCCCAGCACCACAGCATTCACAAGCCATGCCTGCTACCTCAAAGTATGTAGAAAAAACATTTAAAGCTGCGCCTATGTCTGAATTGCTGATTCTCCAAATCACCATTGAATCTTCAGATTCAGATTTGGACAAATTGAATCAGGGACAGTGATCTGGATCAATGAATTGGATCCAGTTGGGGCTGAATCTGAATCAAATAGGGCCTGCTTCACACACCCTTAATTCATATCCCTTTAATTAACATTGAATTTTCTGTTGACTCGATAGCACATGTTCTAATAATATTGCTGGGGCCTACTGCATCACAATCCCAAATCCCCCAAATATGTTCTCTCTAACTCACTTTTTTTCCCCCACTGTGAGGGTCATGATATTATCTCAAACCCCAGGAGATAGCCACTCACATGTGGGGAGATTGCTGGCAATAGGAGAGGCAGGTGTTTTCCTGCTATTCAGAGTCTCCTTATCCCACAAGGCAAATATATTCCCAGTGTACGAGAACCCTTACTCCAAAATACAAGTATTTTAAAGCCAATTGGGGATAACCAAATCCTCCCAAATGGATGTTTTAAAAATCCCTGCAGTATGGTCACGCAAAGGCTGTCTACCCAGAAGGTCACGCAGGGGCTATCCCTTGTAGGAGGTGAGTGGTTTTCTTTCCTATGAAGTTGGTATTTTCTTGTCGTATATTAGTTGCTCATTGCTAGGTGATGGGAATTTTTTCACCAGCTAAGAGCTGTTCTCCCTGCATTCTTTGCACTTTTTCTACAAAGCAAGATTTCTGGGGAATACATGTGAACATTAGGGGAGATCTAGCCTATGCGTTGACACAGTAAGTTCTATAATGTGGAGCTCCGAGTTCACCTCGGAATCGTTTGTAGGAGAGCTCTGGCCAGTTCCTATTCATCATTTCATGAGGTTCAGCACAGCTTTTAGGAACCACCCACTCTTTCTTTTTTCAGTCAAACTATGGAAATCCCTGTGAAGCAAAGAGTGTAGGGCAATAAAAAAAACTGACTTTGAGAGGGTAAGCTCCTAAAAGCAAAATGGAGACATATATTTAGCATATAGTTTTTCCATGATTCACAGAATGTACTGTACTCTGTATATACATCTGTATAGTACATACTAGGTGCATCTACGTGTGACGCTACATCACCGTAGCAATGTGCTATGGTGATGTAGCATCTTCAGGCAGGAACTGTGACGCTGCAGCTACAGCACCGTAGCAATACACTTCATAGCAACACATGTAGATGTGCTGCCCCCCTCCTCCCCATTGGTGGAGTTTTCCTGTGCCGTCATTTAATACTTGCTTTAGGAAGTACTAAATGATGGCGCACAATTATTTTAGCAGCTATGATGCTGTAGCAATGTGCTATAGCAAGATATCTCATCGCTACAGTGATATAGCATCAGCATCACAGTTTGTGCCCACTGGTGCTATATTGCCCTTCATCGCTGTAGCATGTCACTATGGCAGTGTAGCATCACGTGTAGACATGCCCACTATATATTTAACACAGAACTTACATTAGTAGTTGTAAATGTATTTCACATAAAACATGTGTGGCAGATATGTTACATAGGTGGCATAGTGCTGTGTTTCAGACAGTGTGAGGTGTTGTTAAATATGCATTTAAACAAAAAAAAACGCGGACTACCAGTAAACCCCTGCCCTCACTTAAGTGATCTGCAGTTGAGCAGTTGAAGTGATCTGCAGTGAAGTCAGTGGGTTAGCACCAGGTATAATTCAGGGTAGTATTTGGCAACATTGTCATTACACATGAAGCATTTAGCATGTGTGATATATCTTATTAAACCTTAGAAAGTATTCCCATGGGAGGTGATTTACCTTAATCTTCCTCCACCGTTCCCCATTTTTTTAAGCTGTAGCACAAAGAGGGGATTGGGGTATTTTTTTTTTTTTTTGTTGTTGCATCCATTCCAGTTGCTGCTGTTAAACAGCTGCTTGGAGGGACTGTTTCTCTCATCGGGGTTTAGTTATCTCCCAAATGAATAATGTCCCTCTTTGCCTCCCCAGCAGCTGGCGTCCAGCCGATGTGTGAGCAAGATGCTGACAGTTATTGGGAAAACATTTGGAGTGGAGGCAGCTGCCAGAAAGCAGAAATTGCTGTTAGCAGAGCAGGGCAGGGAGTATTTCAGACTAAACCTCTCCCTGGCCTATTCACATTTAAGTTAACTCCTGATTTTAAAAAAAAAATGTGCAGCCTGATTCTAAATTGTCACTAATGAATTAAGCCTCAGCTAAAGTTAAATCTGATGAGGGTATGGCTATATTTTTTCCCCCATGTTGATCATGTTTTGCTTCTATCTTCAATCACATCCTTTCTGCCTGGGTCTGCTTCAAGGGAAAACGCATAATGGGAGTGATGGGCAAAAGTCTGCTCTGTAGCGCATATACAACCCCATGGATGTCTGCTATCCATCGAACTCAGGGCTGCCCAATTGGCAGGCTGCATGCAGCTGCCAAACAATCAGCATGTGGCCCACGGGCTCCCACCAAGCCACCATTCCTCCCTTCCATTGCTCCTGCCACAACAGTGGGTTTTTTCGGGTCCCTCCCCAAGCTCCTTCCTGCCTCCACCTCTGGGAACAGGGCAAAGCAGCAGAAAGGAGCTGGAGTGCCTGAGGTGCTCACATGGAGTGGGAGGGTGCCAGGTTGCTTGTGCAACAAAGGAAGGAGCTAACATGCCTACACTTCAAGTGGGTGGCATACGCAGCTAGAAGGGGGCGCTGCATGCACAGTAGAGGGAACTTAAGATGCCTGTACTGCAAGAGGCGTGCGGGGAAGCCAGTGCCACTGGGCTGTCTGCTGTGTGCATGGTGGGGAAGAAAGGGGTGCTGGCTTGCCCACACAACAGGGGGAATCTGGAAGGGGGGGCCCTGGATTGGCAGCCCACCCCTCATGCAGCTCCTGAGTCTGTGGGCCACATTGCATGTTTTCCCCAGTCCCCAGGCAGTTGGACAGCTCTGACATTTCTAAAAGACTCAGACCTCATAGTGCACCAGTGCTTAGTCAGTCACTGGAACCCTCCTTGAAAATGGCCTATATTTTAAAAATGGTGTAGTGACAAGATCATGATCTTTATTACTGATTTCCAGACTAAATTTGTTCAGGTTACAATCAGAATGTTTGACACCAAATTTTGGAGACTGTTACTGTACAGTTTGGGGAACGTGTAACCAAATCTATTTCTGAACAGCACCTTGAGGCTGCCTCCTACCTATTCTAAGTTATGATGACTGTAGTGATCCCCGCAGTGGCTGTTATCCCACTTTCATTGCTAGTGGGCCACCCTTTCTGCTGTTTCTGGGTTCCTCTATGCAGAAAGCATCCTCACTTACTTGGTTAAGTCCTACTTACCTACTTCACACAGCCAGATGTTTCACAGAGATCAAATCCCAGTGACTTTACTCACATAAATAGTCCTGTTGACATCACCAGGATTCTTTTGTAAAGGGAGACAGTATTTGCCCTTTTCTGTTTAAAAAAAAAAGTGATTTTGGTTGAAAGGAGACCCTTCCTTTGAATATTTTCCATTTTACCCCAAACTTTAATATAACAAAAAGGTTGTTAACATTGTGTAACATTATGAAAGATGTAATAATGAATGTAAAACTGAAAATAGCAAAGCTTTCCAATTGGTTGTTGATGATGTTGCGACTGTATCATTAATGCTCTGGTAATTCATAAACAGGACATGTTCTTTATTTTTAAAAATGCCATTTTATATTAATTCTAAGAGGCCTGAGGCACTGCATTATTTAGGGAGGGGTTTTTTTTGCACTTCTCAGGTAGTTTAATTTACTTATGTTTTGGACTTGTGCCTCAGAACATTGCCTGAAGGCTCAATTAATCTTCTAACAATGCACAGCCTGGTATATCTTATTGCTTAATTTTACATTTTCCATCTTTTGTTTGAGTACTGAGAAGGGGATTTAGAGGAGAGCCTTAGTCAAAACAGGATGGTTCGAAAACTGATTCAAGTATCTTAAAAGTTAAAGGAGGCTAGGAAAAGTCCCCTGTGAAATTTAAATGATTGTACAAAGAAAGAGAGCCTATCCTTCTTGCAGAGTTTGGCCCAAGAGCTCATTGCTCACATGACCAGATGGGCGAGTACTGAAGAAGTCAGAGATGGGCAGCTGTTCTTTTGAGCAACTTCTTCAAAGTCCCAAAAGTAATGAGAAAGCAACAAGAAAGAAGCTAAAGACTTAATTTTTGGATATAGAAATAATTTTGACTGTCACCAAGTGGCTTGCTCATAGTGGGATGTGGAAAAGAGCTTAAAAGGCATTCTGACAGCATGACCTGTTATTGAATGTTATTTTTTTTCATGCTCACAAAGCTCTGTGAAGTTCTCAGTGAGCAGCTGAAGGACCAGGAAGCAAGCCAGAGCTATTGATATGTCCTAGTTCTGGTTATAGACGTAGGAAGCCTCATTAAAGCATGAAATTTTCCACCAGGATTTGCAGTCAGCTTCTGCTGTGTTCTGGTCCACAGTGAATGGAGAACCTGCTTACTGCAGTGAAATTGTAATGGTGGTCTTTTCAACTCTGATTTTCTTCTGGTTCCTAGAGCAGTAAGGCATCTTCAGCTAGCAGAGCTATTGCTACTGCTCCATCAATGTTTAACCATGGGTACAACAACAACACCAACAAAAACACCAACTCCAAAACCATTTCTGGAATTGGCCTTTGGAAGTTTACTTCCCAAATTCTAGCATCCCCACTGATAGCTAAGAGCTGCAATTAAAAATATTAAAATACAGATTTTGCTAAAGATAGCAAAGAAGTAAGGATTTGGATTTGATTTCCTACTTTAAGGAAAAGTTATGGGTATTTTGGATCCAGGGTTTTAATTTAAGCTAGTCTCTAAAATGTGGTCTTACTATTTAAAGCATAGAACTAAAGCACGTTGAAGTAAACTGAAAAACGGTTCATTCTGTGCCAACCAAAATAAGTGCCTTGCATTGTACCGAGAGAGCGTTAGCACCAGGGGCAATGTGTAGGGGGTGCACACATACTCCCTGTGTGTGGCAGTGTACTCCCTGCCACCAACAGTGGCAGTGCCACCAACAGTGTTACTGCCTGCTACCCTGCAGCCGGTACCACTGGCAGCATCTGTGGGAAATCCCTGATTGCCACTGCCAGCGGTGCCTGCGGGTGGTCGCTGACCCATGGTCAGCACTCATCACCCCCCTCTCTCCCTCCTGCCCCACCACCAACAGTGCCAGCGACATCTGCAGAAGCTCCCTGCTTGCCACCTCCATGCTCCTGCTGTCGCCAGTGCAGCCATGCCCACCCAGCTGCTGGGGGCACATGCTGTTCATGGTTAGCATATTTAAAAGTTTTCTTATAAGCCAGTACTTCCCAAACTTTTCCTCAGCATGGCCCCTCACTCCCCACCCACAGCCCTCTGTCCCTACCAGTGCCCCTTACACCCCATCCACAGCCTGTGGCCCTGCTAGTGCTCCTCACTCCCAACCCACAGCCCCCTGCCCTCCCTGTAGCACTTAAGCCACAGCTGCTGCCCAGGGGAGGCAGCAGTTGCTGCAGCCAGAGCAGACCATGGAGACCAGGTCCCCTCCCCTCCCCCATGGGGACAGGAATGCAGGGGAGCGGGGGAGGATGTGGGCTGCCCACTGTGGACCTAGGGCTCCCTGCCCTGCTGCCCTCCTCTTCGGGGTCTCTGCAGCCCAGTGGGCAGGACCAGGTGCAGGAGGGAGTGCCATACTGCCATAGTCACCAAGTTGAGGTGCCCCCTGTTTGCCCAGTACCAGTATGGCAGAACTCCATACCACCACCCTTGCTGCACCTCACTTTGCCTGTCTGCACACATGCACGCAGTGCCCTTTGTCCCTGATCACCCTCCCCTGCTCCCCCTAACCCCAAGCAGCCCATTGCAGGCTGGAACTCTGCCAGTCTACAAAGGGCAGCCTGCATTTTCCTGCATTTTTCTCCTTTAAAGGAGGAAGTACATTGGGAAAATAGTATTTTCTGTGTAGGAGCCAAGCCCTTTCCTTCCTGGTTCAATAGGGCACAGATACTTGTTCATGTCTTTTCCCCCTTGGTGTCATGCGCTTGCTAGTCCCACCCATGTTGATTCTTTGTGTGTCCTTTTTCATCTTTATTGCATTTTCTAATCTAGCTTCTGGTCTTTCTGACCAGTTTCTGCTTCTCTTTTACACTGAATTTTTCAAGATTTCAGAACTTTGAGGGATGGAAAGTGATTTGCATCAAAAAGGCACGCAGTTTGAGAAGACTCCTCTTCATCTTACGTACTTGCTCCCTGGTGGTTGTAGGCCCCACATTCCTGTGTCTTATTTTGTTCAAGATATTCTGGGGTTGTAGTTATTTCTTTTGTTCAAGATACTTTGGGGTTGCAGTTATTTCTTTGGCAGCCTCTCCTTTCCTGCCTAAGAGGCTCTGTAGCCTGGCAGTGCAGTAGGGTAGAGTCTAACCCTCCTCTCTGCTCACCAGAACACGCTTTCCTGTCCCTTGTACTTCAGTTTGAGAACTACTGAACAATGAACCTGAGCTGATCTATTATGCAGAATTTAGATAGGACTGCATCATTTACTCTGCCTTCTTATTTCCATCTCTTATGCTGTGATCTCTCACTTCCTCAGTCTCTCAAAGAAAACCATTTGATCTACCTTCCATCTGACAGAATCAAGATTAGATTAGACAGTGTGGAGTGTGGATTTTCTTAATCCTTTTGTGTTCCTAGGTAGACCAGTCATCTTTAGTTTTAATGACACACAGAAAGGAAGCAAAGGAGCAGGTCATCACTTAGAACCTAGAACATTTAGCAGCCCAGTGGGAGCATTGAACCCAAAGGGTTCCTTGTTCCAGTAAGTTAATGATTCCTTTCTGGGGATGTTTCCCTGCCTGGTGGTTGCTTTCCACCTGGAAGGCTTAGCAGAAGTCAAGCAGTTAAAAATTCCAGGTTTGCATTCACTTGCTGTTTCTCAGCATGGTGTCACCACTTGCCTTGCCTCATTGACATTGGGAAGGTCCATAAATCAACTGCGCATTAGCAAGCATTGCCCTCCGGACATGTATTACACATTTCACTGATTGAGGAAAATGCCACCTTTGCTGCCAAGTGCATTAAGGAGCCCATCTGAGTTTACGAAGTTTGCATAGTGTTTCTAAAGCCTCTGCATCACAACAAGAGGAGGGGATACTTGTTGCTACATCTAGATTAATAGCAAGTGTCCAAGGCCAACAACTAAAATGGAAAGCTTAAAACAATAAGCAGTTCCAGATTTTCACTGCAGTGTGTGTTGCCGCAGTCTGGCCCAGAGTTACCATCTCAGAGTTCCCAGCCAGGGTGTCGTAAATATAAATAGGAGCTATAAACCCCAAAGATTTCCAGTTTGTACATTCAAAGGATAGAAATTATAGTCTCATGCAAGGAAAATGTTCAAGGGCAGTGAGGTAATGGGACCTGGATATGGAACCTATTTCTCTTAAGAACTTTCATGTAATTTGGAAATTTTCCTAATGCCCTTGATGCTACCTTTTATTACAATATAAATTTTCCCCATGTCTGCAGAGAGTCCCTCTAGTACAGTGGTTCTCAATCTACTTGACGCAAGACACCCCTCATTGCACCCAAAATACTCCTCCATGACTTTGTGAATTGAGTAGTACCCACTTTCAAAAACTAATTTATAAATTACAGCATAAATGTCATGTGCCCCCTGAGGCCCCCCAGCAACATTGGCAGTCCTTTTCTCAGGGAGTGCACTGCCAATCACAAGGGGTGCACCCCCTGCGCGTCGCCAATGTAGTACAGTGCTTAGTTTCCTGCAGGGGGGCCTGAGCCTGGAGGCTTTTACTGTTCATCTCCTCACACCACTTGGCACCCGTCAGAGGATCTGGTGGTACTCCATGGCACCATGGATGAATATTACTGCTCTAATGCATTAGTTCTCACCCTTTTTAGAATCAAGGCATACCTCATTAGACTTGACACACTCCTTGAAACATGCCATCTCTTTCACTTCTTGTGTTTTGAGTACAGAAAAATAATAGAATAATTTTTCTGTTGCAGAGAACTCAAAAAGATCACAGCAGGTCAGAATGTTTTCAGCACTATTGATTCCTAGTTGAAATCTCTAAGTTTAATTTGAGTCATATTTGCACACCCAACAGTGCTAACATTGTATGGCATCCTCCACCACCCTTGTAAGGATCTCAAAGCACCCCAGGGTGTCACAACACCTGGTTGAGAATCGCTGCTCTGGTGCCTTCAGAAACAAACTGCTTACTGAGCATTGTTTTGGGTAAGCTTTCCAATTGCTGTTTCCAGATACTTTGAATTGATCCTAAGATACAATATACAAAGTGTTGCTTACCAGTAGATTCTTACCAAAGCTCATCTATCAGTTCAACCAGAAAAGACATCTCCTCTCTGACTCGGTTATCACTTCTCCCTTAAAATTGTAAGGACCCCAGTACAAATCTTAGCTCTGATAATATGCTGAATTCCTACCACTGGCTGGAGGACACTATTAATTTGGTTAACTGCTTTGTAATGTCTGTTCCTACTTGCTTTTTTATACATGGAAGTGTCCAATACGTGCTCTGGTCTCTACGTGGTAAATTGATTCAAAGTGAATGTGTTTAATATATGGATGTGTGTCACATCACTTGAAATCCTGAATGATCTATTGATCCATTTTGCTTCCTTTCTGCTATTCCATTCCACCATTAACAAATCATCTTTTGCTTCTTTATCTGCTTAGCACATTGCCACTGGTGTCGCCAGTTGTGACCCAAAAAACCCCCCAAACTGGGGAGAATTCCCCTTCCAGAGAATATATGATGGTTAGCAGCAGTTGTTAGTTGTTCCTATGCATGCCAGACTGGAATGGAAACTAGCAAATCCATTTAGAGTGTTTCTAAGTTCCTATGCTTGAGGCTACATAGGATTTTTTATTTTTAAACACTGGGTTTATTGGGGGTTGGATTGTGTGTGTGCAGGGAGGGGTTTTTATTTAATTTAATTTTATTTCATTTTACTTTTTTTGTAATATAACTGAGACAGTACTGCAGGCTTGAGAAGTGCAATGTATATGAAGGAAAGCAAAAGGGAAGGATTGGGGGGAAAAGGCAGGGGAGGAATGTTGATGATTATTTAAAAAATTTATTCTAATTATGTCTTGTAGATCTTTCAAGCCTGACTTTGTTCTGATTCGACAACACGCTTACAGCATGGCCCTTGGAGAAGACTTCCGCAACCTCATCATTGGCTTTCAGTATGGTGGAGTTCATAGTGTCAACTCCCTATACTCCATTTACAACTTCTGCAGCAAGCCCTGGGTGGTAAGTGCTGACCCAGATTTATTTCCCTGGCAGGATGCTTAGTGCACATGTCATTTTAAGAGGGAAAGCTGGATGAGAAGCAGCTTTGAGGTGGCAAAGGGGGATGACTGGAGACTCACTGGATTGGAGGAGGGCTGGGCTTGAGCCATATAAGCCCAGAGCCTGAGATAATCAGGGAATCTTGCCCTGAGAGCCACAAGGAAGGGAGCTCTTTGCAGCAAGGCTTCTAAATGACCAAGGAAGTAAGTTAAGCAACTCTGCAGGCCTGGGAGTAAGTCAATGTTCCCCGAGGCAGAAAGAAAAGGGTTTTATGCCGGCCAGTGTCTTCTATTTTCTGTTGGTACTCTTGTTTGAGTTACATGCCTTGAGCCCTGCTGGAGGCAAGCTCAAGGCACTCAGTGAGCCAGTAGCCCATAGAGGGGCTGAATATGAAACAGGGCCCAGCAAGGAGTGCAGGAACTCAGAGTAGGGGGGAGGCCTAGCAGGGAATGAGGAGCCCAGGCTGAGGGTGGAACCAGGAGGTCCAGGAACCAGAGAGTGACTGATCATGGGAACAGAGAGTCCACCAGCCCAGAGGGCTGAGCAGAGAGGACCAGAGGGTCCATGAGCCCAAAGGGTGGGATCAGAGGGTCTTTGAGCCCAGATTGACTGAGGGTCCAGGAGCCCAAAGAGAACCTGGGAGTGGGGCCCGAAGGTCCATGAGCAAAGAGAAACACTGAGAGGGGGACCAGAGGGTCTATAAGCCCAGAGAGAGGGCTAAGCAACCCAGGGGGTCTGAGAGCCCAGAGGAGTCTGAGTGACCCAGAGGGCTGAGTGACAGACCAGGGGGTCCAAGATCCCAGGGAGGGACTGAGTATGGAACCAGAAGGTTGAAAAGCCTAGGGAGGGACTGAGTGTGAAAGAAACATCAGGAGCGATAACACCTGCAAGGCTTGAGGTGCGATGTTGGGGTGGACAGAACTACACAATTGGCCTTTAAGGTTACAGAGCCCTGGAGGGGCTTAAACAGGCTGAGGGGGCCCATTTATCTCAAGTACTGAGTGGATATTAGGGGTGCCTGGGAGGGACCAGCTGGAGATTCTAATGGACTAAGGCTCACTCTAAGGCCTGTGGGCAGCCTTCCTTCCCTGATATTTATTAAGAACAAGGCATGGCAGGAGAGTAATGAAGGGAAGGATATCTTAGAGCTCAAGCCTGACAGGATCCATACAGTCACCAGGGGGTGTCACAGCTGCCCATGGGGCCTGGTTCTGCCACAGTCTCATTAATGCTGGAAAGGAGAAATCTGGGGCTGAGGAAGCCCCCAGATCAGCCTCCAGTGGCTGTGTCCACACGTGCATGGACGTTTGGTTTGCCAGGGACAACTAGCAGCAGTGCATCTTGTCCTCAGTGAATGCCTACGTCATGCATGCTCTGGAGTGCAGCAAGTAGCCCCAGGAGTGGTAGGGGAGGCTGGGGCCAACACTGGGCTGGCCCTAGCAACCTTATCTGGGGTCCTGAGAGTCTCCCAGAGCTGCTGTGTGGAGCCTGGCTGGCAGCTGTGGTGTGGATCTGGGCAGCCCAGCTCTGCTTTTGGGTGGCACATGCTGCCCATACTTGCACTGCTCCACCTTTTTTCTCCATGGATTTGTTTGACCCCTGGATATCCAGGGGTCAAAAAAACCCCTCCGTGCTGCTCCCTTGCAGCACAGAGAACAACTGAGCGTGCAGTATGTGGCACCACAAACATCTGTGTCACCACATACCGCACAGCTGCATACATCTGGATGTGGACAGTTTGTTTATCTAATACAAGCTCTTTTATTCAGGTTATAAACATCACTGGTAGACTCAGATCTATACTGGGAGTTCTTTGAGAGCCTACCAGCATTTCTACTTTACCAGCCTTCTGGGCCTAATGTTGGCTTCATCCTCCTCTTTTTTGCAATGCTTACAATGCTTCTTCAGCTTTCCTTGAATCTGTTGACTGGATGCATAAGAAACAAGAACTTCATCTTAAAATCTGGATCTCTTTCATAGCAGCTCATACCAATACTGCTGGGTTTTTGGACTGGCAACAAAGTTTATTTGAACTTCACAGAACCAATTGCTTATTTGGTTCTAGCAAGTCTTTGGATGGTCATTTCTAAGAGAGAATGTGATTCTGTGTCCATAATTTGTATTGCAGTAGCACTGGGTACTCCAGCCAAGATTAGAAACAAAAGAGAGTATCTGCCCCAAAGATCTTTGGATTTGCAGGCATAATTTGTATTTATTTATTAGATTTCTCCCACCCTATCCAAAAGGCTGAGGGCAGCTTTTGTGCCACCGGGTTTTGTTTTCGTAGCTGTTTTCAATTTATGGAAACTTAATTTTCGGGGGAAAAAGAGAAGATAGAGGAAACTTTTTAAGTGAAGTATGTTAGAGAAAAGTGGAGGAGGAAAAGGAGAGCATGGAATGACATGCAAGTAGGGTAGTTCATTAATTTTATGCTGAAACAAAGTTTTGTTGAGCCTGGCAAGTTTAACTGGAAATACATTGGATTCAGCAAACTTTTTCCAGCTTCAAGGCAGGGTTCTAGTGGAATCCATGGAGTATCAGGGATTCTGGAAGCTCTGGGGTCCCTGGCTGCAGATCAGAGTTACTTGGTGCATCTGCCATGGGAACCTCCTCTAGCTGTTCAGTGAAAATGACATTCTACCTACACTGAAACTGACAAGAAGGTCAGTTTTACAAAGGAACTGCAGGGTCTTAGGAGCTTCCAGTTTGTGGGACATTTTAAAAAGAAAAAAATGGTTTGGGTTTGATGCACACCAAAACTAAAATGAAAAACAAAAACAGAATTTCCTATGAGCTGGAAACCCTTGCTCTTTGGTGATTTCTGTGTACGAAGCACCAAACTGCCGGTCTGTACATGCGAGAGCCTACACTATAAAAACAGCTGATTCATTCATTAGCATTTGCAGATTCCTGTGGCTACTTGATTATCTTTAATTCCTCCTGTTTCTATTTTGGCTGGCTCTTCTGATCACTTTGTTTCCCCAAGCTCGAACTAGTGAGAGAGGAGCCCTTCTTGAGTGAAGGTACCCTCCAGAATTGAAGCTGTGGCTTCAAGGCAAGGAGCTTTGGGACTACAGACTTCAGCTTATACCAGCTGTGTAAGAAGGTGATAGGGAGAGGGAACTCCCCAGTATCCTCACCTGAGATGCCAATGCAACTCTAGAAAAATCCTTATATTACTAGGGGTGTGCAAAACGAGCTGTATTCAATTCAGATTCGGCCTGAATTGGGGACAGTGATTTAATTAATTAATTTGGATTACTGTCCCTGATTTGATCTGGCCAAATTTGAATCCGAAGATTCAATACTGACTTGTAGAATCAGCAATTTGGCCATAAACACAACTTTAAATGTTTTTTTCTACATACCTCAAGGTACTAGGCACGACTTGTGAATCTTGCAATGTTGGGACGGATGGAGCGACCCATGGGGGAGGACCCCCACATGCTTGGCAGCAATCCCAGAAGTGGACCAGAACTGCTTCTGGTCCACTTCCAGGTCCACCAGGGAGTGCACTAGGGGCACCCCCCTGGCTCGGCAGTTGGCCACAGGGGGACCCCAGGTGCCCCCCAGACCCAGGAGGCAACAGTTGCCGAGTCAGGGGGAATGCCCCCTCCACCCCACCCATGCTCTCCCTGGCAGCCCCAGAAGTGGACCAGAAATGCTTCTGGTCAACTTCTGGGTCTGCTGCTGAGTGTGCTGGGGAGCCCCCCATGCTCCTGTGGGACTCCCCATCCACCCCAGCATTGCAGCATTCACAAGCCACCTGGTAACCTGAGGTATGTTGAAAAAACATTTAAAAACGTCTATGTCTGAATCTCCAAATCTTTCCGACTCAATTTGGAGGGTTCCAATTCACTTCAGAGAAATTAAAGGATCTCCTGATTCGATTTGGATTCAGAGATTCGGCCACCAAATCAGGCCAAATCTCCACCAAACTGAATCAGGGACTGAAGCTTTGCACAACCCTATATATTACCATATTTACTTGAATGTAAGATGACCCTGAATATAAGACAACCCCCAATAATTAGATTTTATATATGGAAAAATGATAAACTTGTTATAATTTTCCAGGCATTGAATCTAATTAATTATTGGAGATTTGCCTTGCATTTATCCCTCTTCCATTGCTACAGCAGGGAAAATAAATCTGGGGAGGGGTCAGTTAGCCCTCTTCCCCTTGTCCTCCGCCCCCCAAAATTTCTACCT
Organism: Crocodylus porosus; assembly: GCF_001723895.1. Lineage (NCBI taxonomy): Eukaryota > Metazoa > Chordata > Crocodylia > Crocodylidae > Crocodylus > Crocodylus porosus. The sequence goes on along the minus strand of NW_017728931.1, from coordinate 48,374,786 downwards.
CTTCCCCTGCGGCCCCTTCCTCCCCTTACTACCAGACCCTGCTTTCCCTGAGCACATGGAAGTAAGGGGCAAATTTGAAAATACTGACTTTGAAACACATGCCTGTAGTAATTTAATTCATCTAGAATTGATGCCTATTAGCTTTTTTGAAACTGCTGTATGTTTTAGTACAGGGACTCTATAACTGTACTTTTAAGTAGCACTTTTATCTATATAAATAAATAAATTAAAAATATACATATTAGTCCAAAGCCAAAAGGCTTATGATTTACCAGTTTATTGGGCTGGGCCCTAGAAGAGTCAACAGAATTTCAAGCAATGGTGACTGTAGCAGAGCACTAAGGGGCCTGGTACTTGAAGAGTAGGAATGGTAACCCAGGTGCCGGTTGGCAGGGCAACAGGAGGAGCTAGGGGCTCACACCTGTTGAGTCAGCTGACCGGAAGGGCAGGCCTGGCTCCTATATAACTCCCAGGCTGAGGCCAGGCAAGAAGG
>NW_017728931.1:48301471-48372157 GCF_001723895.1 Crocodylus porosus | reverse complement strand
TATTTCTCAAGGCCAAGATTATTAAAATAGGGACCTAAACCTGGCTTCTGAATCTGTATTTAGGCACTGGCTAACGTGGCCTGAGTTTTGAAAGCACTATATACCCAGAAGCTCCCACTGACTTCAGTGCTGGTTGATCTGTGGAAGTGTCTTGAAATGCCAAAGATAATCTCTGCATTTGTGGATTAAGATGGGTTGTCAGTCCAGTTTTCAGTCTGGGGGTGCTTCTGGATCCTATTCATGGAGTCTAACATAATGCTGGAGACCAAGCACATTTGTTTACATTTGAAATTGGTGTAGTGATTCCAAGTATTACTTGCTGTTCTTTAAACCTGTGCAGAATCTTGTCTGGAGGATGTTAGCACTCTGTAAATGAGGTTCTCTTAGGGTATGTTTGCAACTTGGATTGCTGCTAAGAAGTATCCTCTGCCTCGTGCTCCTGCTCAACATACACTAAGGCTGGGAACAGAAGTTGCACATAAACTGGTTTAAATAATCAGAACCTGGTTTAAACCTTTAACAGAACAAAGGTTCAGTGTACATAAGCCAGTTTCAAAATGGTTAAAACTGGTTTAAGATGCATCTGGTTGCATGCATTATCAGACTTAACTGATTTGGCTCAAACCAGTGTATGAAACTTCTGTCCCAGACCCCTTCCTGGTTCAAGTTGAATCAGAGTCCCTGAGCATCCCAGCATGGTTTCCAGCCCTAGGCTGGGCTGTGCTGTCTGCTCCAACAGAGAAGGGTTGTGAGGAATGGGGAGGCAGGGACTGCCCCTTCCCCAGGCAAACCACGGCTGGGATCTTGGGTGGGGGGGAAACCCCCCTTCCTCTGGTGAAACCCCCAGTTCTCTGGCACTGCCCTGCCCTGAAAAACTTACTGAACATTACTGCTGGCTGTGACTATGGACTACAAATCCCAGAGGGACCTGGAAGTAGAAAGAGGAAGTGAAGAACAACCCTGCAGAGTCCTACTTCTGTGATTCTGGACTGCAAATCCCAGAGACCTTGGGGGCAGCAGGAAGAGGTAGTGAATACACAGCCCATGCTGGCTATATTCCAGAGAGTGGTGGTGTTGTTGTGCCCCCCAGGCTTCTGGCCTAAGCCACTGCAGGCATGTGGCTGTATTTCCTGAATCAAAAATGAATGCGTGTCCAGTTGTTTCTCAGTTTTTTCTCTGCAGCTTAGACTAACCTGCAAAGACTGAATTGATTTAGCCTCGGGCTCTTTGACTGTCTGTACTTAGCTAAAATGACAGAGTTGAGTCAGTGTAGCCACTTTAGAGTAGCCCTGAGTGCATACCAAAGAGCACAACCAAGATAGAGAAGATGAGAGTGGTGCTGGGTTATATATCCTCAAGGCTGCTCTCGGGTAGCTACACAGCCTCATTCACAATCCCTAGTTTTGAATGCCAAGGGCTGTTAAGGAAGGTATTTTCAATGCAAGGGCCTTTTCTTTGTAAATGGCTTCCAATGTTGTTCCAACAAAGCATGCATGTGTTAATCTTTGGGCTCAGGTGGAAAGCGTCTATGTTTACCCTGGATCTTGCTGGGGAAGGTGGTGATGTGATGTATTGGTGCTATTGGTTTGATTTTTAGTTGACAAATATCAACTTGTTTTTTATTATTCTGTTTGTGTCTGTGTCTAGGGGCTTAGTGATAGAAGAAATAGGCATATTTTTAGAGGTCTAAAAGAAAAGAAAATAAATATGCCAATGCTTTTATGAAAATGAAGCAGGCTGGCAGGACAGTGTGGGATAAATTGGCTCTGGCCAGTGTCTCTGCTGTAGCTATTCTGGGCCTGATTCTGCTTTGCTTTACTCATAGTGAATACTGCCTTGTACAACCCAGCAGCCCCAGAAAAGTTACAGCAACCAACTAAAATAATCTATACAAGTTTTTCTTAAACTACTCAAACTGGTATAGCAGTTAACTTAATCTACAATCTCAAGTTGGCATCTGAGTTGGGGTTTGGCCTCACTAGCAGCTTTATCAATGTAAGCTGGCACAGGCATGCATTTCAGAAATGCCTTTGATTCCCTGGAAGTGTAATCAGAAAGTTTTGTGGTAGCTATAAAACAAGAGCTAGACACATCAATGGCTTTTTTGGGGGACAAACAATATTTTTTCCCATGTGTGTTATATTTTGATTTGTAAAATGAGCATCCTGAAAGCAGGGGAGTGTTTGACAAAGATTACTGGAAACTTTCTGGATGTGCATAGTTGTAGGGGAGTGTGAAACCTGAAATGAGATAACCTTGGGAAATGAGCTGTTTCACCTGGCTTGAATTTTCAAAAACAGTCCAATTCCATGAGGAACATGAAAGATTTTGTGGCATGTTTCCCCCTCAACAGATTATAACAAGGTTTCCCTTGTAAATGTGAAAATGGTCAAGTGAATACAAGCTCATGCTCACTCAAACACATGTTCTTTTGTGAGAGAGACTGCTGAATTTTTCAGAAATTTGAGCGATAGAAAACGATTTTCAGCAAAAAGGCACGCAGTTTGAAATGTGTGCTTCTTAAACCCCTTGAATTTCAGGTTCTCAGAGTTCCAGAAAAGTTGTGCTGTAACCACGACGGAAATTAGCCAGTACTGTTACAAACATTACATATGAAATATTGTAGGTCTCAAGGTAGGGACTTGCAGTAATGGCCTTAGGTGAGTCGTGAGATGCCTTTCACTTCTTCAGGGTGTGAGGTATTAGAGATCTCTTAAGCTGCAATGTTCTAATGCAATTAACAGCACATTCTCATTGTCTTTCATAGGATTTTGGCTCCTAAGTTGCCTAAGGACTTTTAAAATGTGTTGTCCTTTGCCTTAAGATGCACTGAGTGCCCCTTGTTCTGTTTTAGATTCTTCTGCTCTGATGTAGAAGAGCCCACCAGCTTATATGACTGTGTAGGGTATGTAAGAACCCAGATCCCACCTCCCATACTCACCATGAGGAGCTATGTGGTCTCTATATGGAATCATTAACATCAGTGGAGTAAAGCATCGTATTGCTGAAAGTGCCTTAGCAGAATGGCCCTTTGGATGAATGAAATGTGAGAGGGTTATATTTAGCCAAACTGCTGATGATATTTCTACAAACTTAGGACATGCATATGAGGAGGATTATTCTTCTCTAGCGGTCATGTATCTAAATGGAAACATGCAATTTGCTGTATTGGGTCTGCTTTTCAGAGTCTCTTGTCCAGTCTCTGCCTCCAACAGGTATGACAGTGACTGTTGGGGCTGTTATCAAAGCTGGTACCTTTTTCAGTCCTGACATGTCTATATGAATGAGGCCAGAAAATGGGCCAGACTTGCATACATATCTTTGTGCCATACCTGTTGTTGTAGCTGTGACTAATACCCCTGCTTGAGAGACAAGGCAAACTAGTAAGCATATATACCACATGTCAACCAGAAAATTATTCAACACTTCTAGATGCTTTGTGTATATTCCTTTGCTGGGGTAATACAGAGATTAGTTTCTCTGTCACTGCCTTTGTAAGGCCACTTTTGCTGTGTGTATGCAGTGTGGTACATGTGCATCTCTTGGCCTCTGTGTTTATCTTCCTCTCTCTGTCTCCATCTCACTGTTTAACTTTTAAGTTCTGTTTGCTCACTTTGCTAGTCAAAACAGGGTTTTGTTTTCCTTTGTTGGGATGTGCAGGGTTAGTGAAAGTAGTTAAGAGAAGAAAGCTGTCCTCTTCTCTACATCAACACCTTCACTGCCAACAATAATTATATTCTAGACGTGGAGTTTTTCTCTTATCTGCGGATGCATGGAGAGGGGGTGGTTGTGTTAGAGATGAGATATGCCAGTGATAGAAGATTTCTGGATTTTCTCAAATGCTAGATGTTATCCCAGGAGATTAGGGAAGGGATTTGTCTACAAATCTAAGGGCAGCTGCCCATTCAGCATGTGGCCTGTATCTACCACCCGCTCTGTAGGCTGTTTTTACACATCGGCTTCATTTTTCAGGCAAGAATTGCCCTTTAATTCCCAAAGTGTTTGTTCTGCTCTGCTAAGAAATTAAAGATTAGATTTAAAGAAACAGAAATGCATTTGCTAGGTTGGCCCAGTAATTGCAATGGTATGAGAAGAACCCAGATGAACGCACCACATAAAATGTTCTCAGTACACCTCAAATTATCTTGAACTTAGTTCTACAATTTATAAACCTGAGCTGATGCTTGTGAAAGTTTAGCCAGCACAGGCTGATGTGGCTAACAGGGATTCCCTGGGAAAACAGGGAGCTTTTCTCTCTCAGGGAATCGGTCTCCCTTGTTCCTTGAACAACTATCCTCTTCCTTTAACCCATCCTAAACCATGCGACCAGTGGGATGTTTTAGGTACAAAGATAGGTAGTTAGATGCATGATTCCTAGTCACAAAGACCATAGATCATTCAAATGATATTTCCTCCTGGAGATCCAGACATTTTCAATAATATGCTTCACGTGGTGCTCTTTTTTCATCTACTGACCTTAGGGCAAGCTGCGATCATAAAATCTGTTGTCTTTGTTTCAAGGAGCTTAGGTGGCAGCTTTGCCTACCACCCTTTTCATTATAAGATTAATTTTGTTTTGCACTTCACCACTAAAAATTTATGGAGTAGGCTGCATAGCAGACCATATTGAATAATGCAGAGCTTTGCTGATTACCAAAACAGAGTTGAAACTCTTTGTGATGAAGATGTGTTGTAAGGGTATGCGAGGTAAAAAGAAATCAAGGCTGCTTTCTTAGACATGTTTTTTTTTATCCTTAACAGGTCCTCAAATTATAGGGAACTTTGAGTCTAGTTGAGTGTCCCTTAATGATAAACAGTTAATAATATGCATTCTGTCTTGTATTAGGCTATCCAGTATTACCCCTTGTATAAGGGTTTGTGAGGAGTCTGTTTTCCAGTATGGAAATCTCTCTCTCTCTCAGAATGATGTCCTCTTTGGACTCCCAGTGAGAAAGTAGGAGTTTTCCTTCCATCCCCCACCTTTTCCTTCTGTGTGCATCATGCTGAACATTCATGAGTGACCTTCTCAGACAAACCTGATCAAAACAGGTGCCTATATGACAGACATTGGGTCACGTTTCCAGTGTTTGGTGTTTTAACTGAGCGCTATGGAAGACTCCCTCGAGCAAGCATCTCCACTGACAGGTCTCATTCCATTAAAAACAATTGATAAATGTGTATTGTTTTTATTTTATTGATGGGTTGGAGGGGCTGCAAGAGCATTACTTTTTTCTATTGCTGTGCTTGCGAGATTCCCCTTACTCCTGTCCCAAACACTTCTGCAAGCTCTTTTCTCTGGGCTGTCCATGGGCTGATCTGGGATTTTGAAAAAGGGGGTGCAGGTGATGTGGTACATTATCCCATATAACACAACCCATATTTTTATCCAGGTAAAAAGAAGCTAGAAGCTTTGCTAGGGGCGTAGAGCTATATTGTTCAGTTTAAGATTAAAGAAAAAAACTATATAACTTTATTGGAATGAGTTAAAAACAGTTGGCAGGGCTATAAAATAGAAGCCACATTACCGAGAGCATCTAACGGACAGCGGAATTGCAAAACAAAGCATAGTTTGATTAGTGGACTATCAAGACTGTTAAAAAGGAGAGAGGGTCCTTATCACCTGTGAAATGAGGAGTTTAAAACAGGGGTGGGCAATTACTGGAGTTTTGGTGAGTTGTTGCAGGGCGGACAACTGATCCCATGCGCCCCCACCCACTGCTGGGGACACTGGATGGAGTGGGCTGGCAGGTAGCAGGGTCTCCATGGAGACCAGCATGGGACCCCTGAGGTCAGGGTCTGCTTGGCCAGGCAGGTAGGATGGGGCTGTGGGAAGGCCCCCATGAGTGGTGTCCAGGAGTGGGATGGGCAATCAAGGCCGGGATCACAGCGTGGTGACAGCCCGGGGCCAGGCCCTGTAGCGGAGCTGTAATCCACTCCCCACATGTACCTTTGATGTGCCGGATCTGCAGACAGGGACGTGCAGCGAGTGGATCACAGCTGTGCTCTGGGGCCTGGCCCCACAGTGTTACCACCCTGCTATCCCAGCCCCTGCCCTCCTGTCCCGCTCTCAGACACCACTCCTTGCCTGCCTGCAGCCCCATCCCATCCAACCGTCCAAGCACGCCTGGCCCACGGGGGTCCCAGGCTGGTCTCTATGGAGACTCCAACTGCCCCATCCAGCACCCCTGGAGGTGGGTGCACAGCAGACAGGCTGGGGTGCCCAGGCAGCAGGGCCAGGTCCGGCAGCAGTGGTGACACTGGCAGGGGCAACTGGAAGGAGGTGCTACCATGAGGCTACTGGGAGCAGAGCCTAGCTGTTATGCTGACCCAGGCTCACCATGTGCCCAGGGTCAGTAGAACCAGCCACATGTGCCAAGCCCTGAGCTGCTCCCTGTGCTTGGGCCAGGCAGGGCTGAGGGACCCGCCATGAGCCAGACAGAATCCCTTGGCAGGCTGGATCTGGTCCGTGGGCCATATTTTGCCCACCCCTGGTTTAAAAGGAATCAGCTAAATTTTAATAAGCCATGTAGTCAAGTGACTCCCTCAGCTAGGGTGGCCATCATAGAGGACGCTCCAGTTTTCTGCTACTCTGTCCTCTATTGATACAAAATCTGGCACCTTCAAGAGAAAAATAGAGGACATAAAGGTGCCAGTTTTCATATCAATAGAGGACAACCGAACTGTCCTCTGTGATGGTCACCCTACCCTCATTGCCTGAACAGAAAAGTTGCTGCCACTGCCACGCAGTTGGTTTTAAACACTAGGTGGAGCAGGAATCAAAGTGGGGTGCAACTGCACTAGTGCACTCCCCTTCCTCCCCTGGATGTGTCCTGGGGCTGTCCTTACTCTCAGTTCATCCATGCTTTGAAAGCTAAACTTATTTTTAATGGTTCTGTAATTGAATTCAAAACGATCTGCTACCTGCCTCTCTCTGGGCCTTCATTAACTGCTACTTACTCTCATTGTGCAAGGATTTTATACTGCCCACCAGAGATGAGTGTAAGGGACTATTCTATATTCACATTTTTCACCATCATCAGCAGAAAACTATGAGATAGAAGGAGGTGATTCTTCCTTCCACTGCAACACTTTTTAAAGGGCTAGTCTGTTGCACAATAAAGAGCTAATGTTTGTTCTTTTTCTCTTTCTTTAGTTTTCTCAGCTAATTAAAATCTTCAACTCGTTGGGTCCTGAGAAGTTCCCACTTGTGGACCAAACATTCTTCCCAAGCCATAAGCAGATGGTGAGTGCCTCATGTTTATTTTGATAATGGCATAGTTGGGGGTGGGGGGGGAAGCAGAGAATGTGTTGGAAATGAAAGGAGTCATTCTGGGAGTCCTGGGAATTTATATAATACCCTTGACTTTGTAGCCAAGAAATCACTGGGAGAAGAGCCATAGGATATAATATGACTGTGCGAAGCTTTGGTCCTTGATTTGATTTGGCAGAGATTCGGCCTGATTCAGTGGCTGAATCTCTCAATTTGAATCAAATCAGAAGACCCTTTAATCTCTCTGAATTGAATCAGAACCTTTGAATAGATGCGGAGAAATTCAGAAAGATTTGGCGATTCGGACATAGAGACAGCTTTAAATGTTTTTTCTGCATCCCTCTAGGTACCAGGTGGCTCATGAACATTGCAATGCTGGGGCACATGGAGCGTCCCACAGAAGCGTGGGGGCTCCCCAGCGTGCTCGGTAGCAGACCCAGAAGTGGACCAGCAGCACTTCTGATCCACTGGGGAGCTCACAGGGGGGCCCCCCACACGCCTCTGGGTCAGCAACTGGTGCCTCCTGGGTCTGAGGGGGACCTGGGGGTCTGCCTGGGCTGATCGCTGAGTGGGGGCGGCGCAGGGGGACCTCGTGCACACTGCCCAGTGGACCCAGAAGTGGACCGGAAGTACTTCTAGTCCACTTCCAGGTTCACCACCAAGCACATGGAGGACCTTCCCACACTCCTGTGGGATGCTTCATCTGTCCTAGTATTGCAGCATTCATGAGCTGCACCTGGTACCTCGAGGTATGTAGAAAAAAATTTCAAAGCTGTGTTTATGTCTGAATTGCTGATTCTCCAAATCAGCATTGAACTGGGGACAGGGACCCAAATCAATGAATCAAATCACTGTTCCCGATTCCAGCCGAATCCAAATAGATTAGGGCCCATTTCACACACCCCTAGTATATAATACACTGTTCAGGAGGCCCCTTTTCTTTCCCACCAAGAAGGTGGGAAGGTAGGAATGAAACAAAAATAAAATGAAATTTCTGTGTATAGAGGCCTGTTCTCTAATGCAAGGAATATGCTCATTTGGATGAGATTAAGTTGAGTCTTTGCCCTGTCATTGTTTATGATGCATAGAAGATTAGGGCTGCAATATATTACACAAGTTTGTTATATCAGAGCTCTGCTATTGGTTTGCCTCATCTGTGGCATAGTAACTATCTAATAAACAAATTTACCACCGCTAGCATTGTTAGGTGAAGTTGGTTTGACTTCTTAAATGTGAGCTCTTATTTTCTTTGGCTTTTATCATTTGTTTTTGCATAATTGTTCTTGGTGTTTATCATCCTTCAATGTCTCAGCACATATTATGCCTTAGACTCGCACAGTTATTAAACATGCCATAGGCTCCTTAAGGACAACTGCTTCTTCAGAGCCTTGCAACACGTCTCCCATGGCAGGGAAAAGAGATGGGTGCTTTTACACTAATTAGCTGTATTTCTCTGGGCTTTACCTTATAAGCAAACTTGATCCCATGCAGAGAAGGTTCCTAGTGGGGCCTTTTGATAAGCTTTTTTACTCTCAGCATGCACCCATATCCCCCCCACCCCCATATCCCAGTGACTCCTGCTTCTCTCAAAGGCCTGCATGGTCATCTCTGTTTATTAACCATAGCCCCGTGTTTGAATACCCTGTGCTCTTCAGTTTGTTTCTCTGGGCTCATTCTGCATTCTGAAGCAAGGTCAGTGGGACGGTCAGCCAGTGGGCTTAAGAAGCGTTTGGAAGCTAATCTATGGCTCTGGAGGCCTGAGTGCAAGTTTCTGTTCTGCTACATCCTATCTTGGAGCATGCTGGGTAGGGCTAGACTCTGGATGACATATGTAGGTGGGCACTGAGTGGGGTTTTTTGGAAGAAGGAAAAAAAAAACAAAACCCTGGATGTTTCTGAAAATCCTGTTAAATAATGATCTGCATCATAAGACTTAACTATGTTTAAAAATATATCCTGCAGGCTGTCTTTGCTTCTATTTTCTTATCTGTAACAAGGGGCTAATAGTACTTCCATGCCTCATGGGGTGTTGTGAAGAAGTACAGTGAGGACTTAAGGTGGTCGGAGGCTGCTGCAATGGGGTTATATAACTCACTGGGAAAGAAGGGTAAATGGATGCGCTGTTTACCCGGAACTCCAGTTTGCATTAGTTTGTCACATCATGTTTGTTTGTAGTTGTCCATTTAATCAAAGGGCTGCAAATTTATAAGGGAGATGCTTTGCTACCTGGGTCACTACAAAACAGTGGTCAATTTGCCTTGTCCTCCCCTTCAAGTGCTACAATTTGAGCAGAGTTGGTCAAAATCTTTGTTGCACATAAATTAGCTAACAAATTTAGCCTTTTTTCTGTTTGGAAAACATTTGCTGATACTTCAGGCAAGTATATTTATTGCTCATGGAATTGTTTGGATTAAAAATAACCAACCTGCAGGTTTTTCATGATTTATTTTCACGTGTAGTATTTGGTTGCTCACTTAATTGCACCTCACATTGTGCTAGTTCTTGGAAAGAATGATGGAACCTTTGGGAACAGGGCAATAATAAAGTGCAAATAATTAATTCCTTGTGCAAAAAGTCTTCCTTGTAGTTAAATGTGGGCGCGGATTCCTAAGCCTCTTGCTTACGCTGAGTGTAACCTTGAGCAAGGCATTTACTCGTATGCATCAGTCTCCTCAAATATAAAATGGGAATAATTTGTTCCTCACCCCTGTTTTAAATCTGGGAGTTCTGAAGCTAAACCTGTTGGGGTTTAAGTCTTGAGATCCGTAGTTGATGGACACTATCAAATAGCTATAAGGGTACACTTAAGCTCAGCCTGTTCTGTAGAGAAATTTCATCTTTCTGGGCATTTTTACGTGTGATCTGGGAGGTGTGGGGGGCGCTTTAATTAGTGAGCCTGAATGTCGTGTATTAGCATCCACCATGCTGACAAATGGTGGTGGGGCGCTTTGAACTAAAGCTCATCAAACAAGCTTTAGTTGAAAGTGCCTTGCTGCCATTTTTTGATGCGGGGACACGTGTGACGCCAGAGTGTGCTGGAGCATGTTTATTTCTGATTAATCGAGTCTGCTCTGACATGCTGGATTCCTAGCGCATCAGAGCTGGCTTCCTGCATGTGTATAGATGCCCTCTGTGTCCAAACTCTTCCACATCTTAATGAGATCTTACTTGGAAAATAATATGCATAAGGATTAGTAACAGAGCTGGTCAGAAAATCTCTCTCTCCTCCCATGCACAGACAGAAAGAAACACATGCACACGCGCACACCATTCCGACAAGCTATTTTTTAATCAATAAAAATGTCAATGTTATCCAGAGTTTGAGCATAATTTTTTATTTATTTTTTGGCCTGAAAATCAAAATGTAGGTGCCTTTCTGTGAACATTTTTCTTAGGTGAAAATTAAGTACTGTGTCTTGGAGGAAAATGTTCAGCCCATCATAATTACTGATGTTACAGTGATATTACAGGGGCTGGGATAGTCATATTGGAAAAAATTAATTTTTGCTTTTGTCTTCAGGCAGCCAAATTATGTGCTTCAAACCATTCTACATTAAGCAATTTTTAAGTTGCACATAGAACCTCAGCTTAAATGTTCTTCAAGAGTGGTATCAGTGCTATATATTTATATATAGGGTATGTATTGCTCTGTAATGACCTCATATGGTCGATTTAAAGATCTGAAAATACAATCTGCAAGGACATCTTCCAGGTTTTGGACTGGTAACCCTAACCGGTCCTCAAGAGAGATTGCTCTTGAGGAAGTCCTCAGGTGCAGAAGAAAAGCTGCTTGTGGTTTAATTTCTGGATAGGGTCTAATGAAAAAACAGCATCCTTAGGGCACGAACAAATCCATACCCAGATCCAGTCATGTTTGACAGAGACTAACACAAGTGAGACGGAGACAGAGTGTGATAGAAATAAAACCACTTTACTGTTTAGAATAAAAGGACACTATAAAAAGTGAACATTATGCAACATTACCTTAAAAGACAATATACATTCACTGAATACAAAATTTATAAATAACAAGGAGGAAAACTGTAAACAGTGCTACAAAATTTAGCAACAAATACATTCCTTCGGGACGAGATTTTTCTCCTGGGCTTGGCTTCCCTCCCCCCTGCGACTATTAAGTACAGCAGAATGGCCCTATAAAGGAAGGAGTGTAAGAGACAGCAAAGAGCAAAAGCAGTAGAATAGAATTAGTGGTTTTTAAGAGGATTTTGTTAAGGCTGATATTTCCCAAACTGACTTGCTTTTAAAAAATAATTTGTTTGCACAGTCCTTTAAATGTTGCTCCTCCCTCAGAAAACCCAAAGGAATCAGATATAAAACACTTTTTACTTTTGAAGCATGTAAAAAAATATACCTGGAGGCTGTATGAAACTTGTTCCTTTTACTGGGATTACATTTTAGGAGGTGCTATTATAAATTGGAGTAATGTGTTCATAGTACCCTGAAGTCTCATTTTGAAGCACTTGATGAGACTGGAGTGGAGATGCAGTGGTTGGCATTTAGTTTAATCCTATTTAAAGGATCATGTTTGACCTTCCAAAATTAGAGAAGCTTGGTTCCAAAATTGTTTTTGGCTCTAAAACAGCAGAACCCCATTGGAGCCTGTGGGAGTCCACACAGGACATTTTACATTTAGATATGCCCTTCCACTGTTTTTACTTTAAGGGAAAAAAAGTCATTCCTCCCCAGGGTGAATATGTGCTTGCAATTTTTGAAACTCTAAAGGACATCATTTTTAAGCAAATAAGAGCCCTCAAGTCAAAATCCAAACGTTATAGGCTTACGTTTGTGTTGGAGAACTAGAAAGTGAAAATGGTTATGTACTGACTGCAAAAGAAGTGCAACTGGCCAATCTGCTTTCCAGGCTTAGAGAAAGGGAAGAAAACCAAATGCCAGTAAAGAAACAAACAGCAAGAATAGTACAAAAATGTGAATGAAGTATGTAAAAATGTAGGCTTAATAATATTTAAAGAAAAACCAAAATGGTATTTCTATTAAGGTCCTGATCCCTTTTACTCATGTGAGGAGCCCAGATGACAGTGTCCTTTTAAGCACACTATACTGGTAGTAGACATGTGAAATATTCCTGCTAGCTACTTGTGCTGCTTCAACAGCAGCATGATGGTCAGGCATAGTAATGCACTGAAGGGTGTTACTGTCATCCAGAAAAGAGGGTGCCTTCATGCCCCAAGTAATCTTTAGGGTACTGTGCCTTGGCAGACAGGATCAATGTGAAGTGAAGCAGGAGGAGGAAGGGTAGATAGAAAGGCAGAAGTTGAGGGGGCTGACCTGAAGCTAACAGAGTCCATAGAATAAGAACCATTGACTCAAGCAGGCTTTGGGTCAGGCCTTTAATCCAGGTGCAAGGTAAAGCTAAGCCCACAGACTACATGTCCCTGATAGTACTCATTAAACATATAGGAAGTCTTCCAACAGAAATGTATTTTTGCTAGTCTCTTTCCCCTTACTCTTTCCCTCCATTTGGCTCCACATTTTAAAAAGCCTCTGTGACTGCTTCTTTATTTAGCAAGGGGGCAGGTTGTTTTCCAACCCTCTTGCCACTCTTTCTGTCTGCATGTTGAAAGTATTTTTACCCTCTGCAATATATAATGGAAATCTGTAAAGAAAATAAATTTGTTGGTGGCGGGGTTGTTTTTCATGGTGGTGGTAGTTGTTTACAAAACACACAGATACATTACAGCTACTTAGGAACACATCTTCATAGTAGAATAAAAAGATCTTCGTGATAATTTGATTGTAATACTGTGGTGTCTCAGCTATTTAAATGATCTGAAACTATACAGTCAGTGAAAAAGTAAAATACACAGAGCTATAGTTCAATGGAAATTAATCCCCAACACCTCCTTACATGAGAGGCATCTTCATCTTGCCTTCCAAAGCTGGGAGAAGTGGCTGTGGCCTGGTGATTTAACTCTTGCTAAAGCACCTTTGATAGAGCAGTTGAGTTTGACCTTGGTGATCTCCAGCAATGGTGATTCCTCAAGTTGCAAAATGTGCTGGTGGAGTCGTCATTGCTGAAGATGCAGGGCAGAGGTACTGCACTGAGTGACCCCTGTGGCTTCAGTGGGGTTGCACAGTTCAAATGGAGCAGAAAATTGTCCCCTGCGTTCCAGGCTTGACTCATTGACACTTTTCTCAAAAGGCAAGTTGACATAGCACCTGATTCTGTGACAAATGCTGAGAATTACCTCCCCCCTCACTGGTTTCAGTAGGAGCCAAAGATCAGGTCTAAAATTTAAGGGTAGGAACAAGACAGTGGGATTGTCAAAAAAAAAAAAAAGGCCACAAGTGTTCTAGGAGGATGAATCCCATTGAGTTGTGATAAGCCTCCTGATCTGTTGTCACTCAGGTGCTAACAAGAATCCCAAACATGATTCCTTCCAACTCAAGCAACTCTGAAAATGCTGTTTCAGCCAATCTTACAAATAAGGCCATGTGCCTTCTGTGGTAGTTCTCCCATAAAACTGGCCACTTCCCATTTAGATCTGCAGAGCTCCAAAATGTACAGGAGATCACACCCTTTCCTCTCCTAATGTCCCACTATTATGGCAGAGAGGCCTCAAACAAAGCTCCGCTAGTGAAATGACCACTGAACGCAAAATGCTCCGTTACCCCCATCTGGGGTTATTACAATGCCTTTTCTTGCTTACAGCAGCTCTGCTTCCTAAGTGGAATGAACTGAAGATACATGGAAATATACGATAAATAATTATAATAATAAAAAAAAACACAATGAAGTTAATTGTAATCCTCTTCTTCCCCCCACCCCACCCCTTCAGCTCAGTAAAACATAACGGTCACACAGTTTGTCATCACCCCTGCATCAACATTAAAACTTAAAATATTTTTATTTGATAAGAAAAATTTATATTATAGTTTTCTTGATAAAAACAAAACAGAACAAAATCCTCCAGTCACCAATGTAGCAAAGCCAGGATGGCTCTTTCCCCCTTCCTCCTCAACCTTGTTACCACAGGACTCGTATGTGCATACGCACAACTCTGCTTAACAATGGCTAGACAGGAACTCAGCACTTGATTCATGCTGCAGTCCTCAGGACAGCTGAGACATAGGGCTCCAGAAAGTGCTGCCCACTTTTTCTCTATATGCAAACACAGCCAGTGTCACTGCAGGAGGGAGAGCCACGGTACTGGGAGGTGTGGAGGAAGCAATGGATCTATCCGCTCCTGCAGATGCACTGGACTTTCAATATCTTAAAAAATAATAATAAAATCACTGACTTGGAATGTCAAGATTTCTGTCTTTTCAAACACAATCAAACCACTGTTTGTTTATAACACCAAGTAATTCCATGTCCTGTCAAAAAATAGCTTATGTCATTATGTGTATATACATCTTAATTCAGCTAAACACTATTTTGGCAATAGATTTTTTTTTTTTTAATAGCAAGAGCCCTAGTGCGTCTCCCCTTTCCCCCCTCCCCACATGATTGACTTAGTGATGGGTCTTTTGCATCTGTTTGGTTTAAGATGTTCACCAGGTTGTTTTGCTGTCGGAGTTAAGCTACAAAAATTTCCAGGGCCAGCTCTGTTTGAAAGAGGGAGGTTCACCTTACACCTGCTCCGTTGGAAGTGAATGTCCTCCCAGAACGCAAAGTAGTTTCTAAAAAATAGCATAATACCTTTCTCTTCCACTGTATGACTGAATGGGCCCAGCACCCGCTCATCCCATGCTGCTTTCACACACAGCGCAGAGCCTGGCACACAAGCTGAGTTCTCCCACCACTGTGACCAATCACATTCTCAGTTCCCCATATGAGAAAGGGTTTGTTTTGGGGGTGGTGTGTGTTTTATTTTGGAGTTGGTGGGTTTTTTTGCTTGTGTTGTTTGCCGATTTGATGGATGAAACCTGTTTTCCTTCTTAGGATTCCCCACTTTGAGCACTAAGTGCACAAGTAGGGGTTGGGGAAGCTAGGGCCTTGAGGAAAGTTACAGGGCCCACCTGGCATAGTTTTTAGATTTTTGTTTTCCTAAAAAAATAGAGATTATATTGCTATAGCTAATGATACACACTGAGAGCAAGGGCTCCGTTTTTTTTTCTGGCGTGCAAACAAAAGTTCCCAGACAATTGTCACCTGACCAGAATGAGCAATATTAAAACCAGAAAAAAGATGATTAAAACAAATTCAGTATGAGAGCACAGGCTTTTGTGTTTAAGTGTTCGAAGTGCTAAAATTTGCAAGAAAACAGGCACTAATTTCATTGTCATCATCAGGATCTGGTAAGAGTTAGTGTCCAAGGGAAGTTCAGCCACAATTACGGGAGGGAGGGAGACAGAAGGGATTATGTGTTCACGGATCTGTGGCATTGATGATAGTTTTATCAGGAGGTGCCCATCCTCTGTACCAGCTGCAGTAACCTTCCACCCGCTGGATGCAGGCGTAGTTCTTTGACTGGTATCCTGAATGGCCGAAGCTGGAGAGCATATCTGTCCAAATGCACTCACTCTTAGAGGTGACAAAGCAGGGCAAGTAGTAGCAAGGCCTAATCTGCAATTATAAAAAGCAAACAGGTAAGGATGCATTGAAGGCAAATTTCTAGACCTTTGGTTTAAACTGGAAACTGATATTTTGAATTCCCTCTTCAAAACTTTAAGAGTAACTAAAAATTAAATAAACGCTTAAATCTGTGCTTCACTGCACATACACCCGCCCCACACCCCTTTTCTTCACACTGAAGTCAATCAGACTTTTCATCGTCTTAAAGTTAAGTGCCTTGTCCTTTGCAGGACTGGAGCTGTTCACTGAGGGTTACCTCTGAGCTTGTAAATGCTCAGAAGATTTACAGAGAAAAAAGTCCATTTTGCCAGTGCTTTTGCACATAAATAACTGATCTTCAAATTGATTTTGCTGGAATTTTTTTAAGATTTCCACCTTCCAAATTAAAGTCAACAGCTTATAGAAGAGGCACAAATAGAGCATATTAAGTTATTCATTAAGTTGTGAAACCAGTGAAAAGGAAAAGTTTTGTCACTCTCTTACTTCTATATAAAAATTTTATCCTCCATTTCCTTTCCTGACTGTTCACCTGTATTATTGATTGCATCAGCTGGAATACGTACAGTACTTAGACTTTTTGACTACATCTAACTGAAGACAATACATACCTTGCATCCACAGCCCAGGTGGTAACGATGATTTAGTCCTTTGCGTTGGGCTTGGGTCAGTCTGTCCCATTTCTCATACCAGTTACACAGACCGGTGTAAACCTTTCCTTCATATACCCGGCCTTAAAAAGATAGAAATGGACACAAGTGAGTCCTCCTCAGTTCAGGCTGTTGTTTAGTTTTCCACGCTGACTGATGTTTCTTAATGCCAGATATTTGGCTTTCATTACTGTTCAGCAGTCACTTTATTTTATATTATTGATTCTGGTATTAGTGAGAGCCATGGCACATGTAGGACGTGTTGCCACATCTGTGTTAGTCCTGACAGTGTGCAAGTGAATAACACCATATACAGCAGGGCAAGGCTTAGACATGCTGACACTTTCACAAGAAACGAGATTCATTGTGTGCTTTGCTCCTATTCTCTTTTCATTCTTATGTTAACAGCTCACTTTGCATCAACTCATACTGAAAGAACTTTTCCATGTCCAGGTCAATGAACAGTATCAAGATATTTCCATTCAAGTGGCCTCTGTGGGGTGGATAAGCTATCTCAGTTACGGATTAATAGCTACTTATTGCGCCCCCCCCCCCCCAAACAAAAAACCTGTTTGTTGCAGGTTATATGGTTGGGGGGCTGCATACATTTAGGAAAAAAAGGAGGGATGTGTTGCCAGAAGGGAGCCAAGCTCTTGAAACTGAACTGCTACTGATGGATTATCACCGCATTCTGAGTTCTGTGCAACTTCCTAGCACAGAACAGCAGATGTGGTGCTTTTGGGAAACTACTTTTAGAAGTGATCTACCCAGCTGCCCCTTTCTGTGCAAACCATTCGGCAGGTACAGCTACACACTGAAAAGAGGTCTTGAATCTTAGGAAACCCAGTGGTCCCTTACCTGTAATCAGATACTGGTACTTGTTGACCTCCAACTTGACACCACAAAGACTTTCAGAAGCTTCTGTGTAGATATACTGAACGTGTGGCATAATCTGAAAGCCTCTGTACATCTAGAGAAATAATAAGCATATGTTAGGCTGGGAGGACAGTTTTTCACAGTTATGTTGGAATTTCATTAAATCTCTTAATGCTTTCAGGCTATGGGTCTGGGCAGTGAACTTTAGTACTCATGAAAGTGAGGGACTGATGGCATTAGTTGAACCCTGGGGTAATGCAGGCATGTGATTTGTTGGCATTCCTACATAGATCTGCCAATAGATATCAGAATCCTCTTATAACCCATTACTATACAGCACCAGGACCCAACTTGCCCCATTCCCAAGTTTTGACCAGGAATTAACCCATCTCTTAGAGTGCCAAGATTTCTAGATGTCCCATTTTTTAAGGTGAGGAAAGGGAAGAGGGATCAGAAGGGAAGGAGAGGTGAAAAACAGATGAGTTTGGGAATCTCTTTTCCTGTAATTTAATGAACTTCTCCTTCCCTAATGAGATTTTTAAATAACTCGGGCTCAAATTGTCCAGATTTTGTATGCTTTAGTTTTCGGAGCCCAACCTAATACAGCCTACCACATAGCCTGGTTTCTAAAGATGTTTAGCACCCACTGTTCCCCAGAACTTCAGTGAAGGCTAACACTTCCCTGGCTAAGTGTTCTCAACCTTTTTGGGGATCAGGGCACCCCTCAAAAATGCCACGTCTTAGCTTTCACTTGATTTTGACTATAGAAAAATAATGCTGTAGAATAATTCTGCTGTTGCACAGGACTCGTAAAGACCACAATAGACTAGAATGTTTTTAACACTGTGGATTCCTATTTGAAATCTCTGAATTTATCTGGTCAATCATGCGTTGGCGCTTGCACACCTAAAAGTACTAGTATTGCACAGCATTCCACAACACCCGTGAAAGGATTTCATGGCACAGTTGTACAGGAAAACCTCTGCTGTGTATAAAGGGCAAAATTCTCCTACACCCCACAAAGCTAGTCTGGTATAAATGGGTGCCATTGTGCCAGCATCTCTCTGGACAGTTTATTTTTTCTAGAGAATCTTTTTCTATCTTCCTACACCTTTTTTCATAGTTACTCATAAGTGGAGCCCAAGTTTTTTCAGTGTGATTGACTGAACTCTGAATCCCTAAATCTTCAAATAAGTTTAAACTTGAGGAGAAATTAGCTTGAGCTTCCCTAGTCTGTACTTGCAGCAACCGTACTGTAGACTGCAGCTTCTTTTGAACACAAACTCCCAATCACATACAGTAAGTTTTGTCACACCGATAAAATAATCACAAAGAATGAAGGGCTGAACTTGGCCATTTTTATTTATTTATTTGATTGGTTGGTTAGTTTTGAATTCCTGGTGACTATTTTTCTCAAAATAATTTCAAAAAAAGCATGACTCATTTTTATAATGTTTTTTTTCTGTTGCTCTTGACTAACCATACAGCCGGCTGAAGTTTACAACTCAGATTGAAGCAAATGGAGGACAAGAGAAACCAGAGTTTCAAAAGATGCTGTCATGCCACACTCCCTGCCCTGCCTCTGCTTGCCTCCTTGATTTTTTTTCTGCCAGTTTTAATACTGCAATGTTAGTGTATGATCAAATCCTAATTATAACTTAAACCATGAGCAGGGGCTGTTTGATGCACTGTCCCTCGCTACATCCCCTCCTGTTTTGCCACGGTCCATTTTTTTTCCCCCATCCTTTTACTATATTATCAAGACAACATTTTTTTTCCAGCTTGGAGACCCAATCAAACCCAAAGTTATTGTTTTTTGTCACTGTCAGCTGGGAAGAGTCCTGTTCATTTTTTCTTCCAAGCGTTCCATACTCCTACCATCTCAGAGCAAACATTAATATTCATTCTTCATTCATTTCCCTCCTTAAAAGAAAAACCTCTTTCTCCTCAAAATTCACCAGGTCTACTTATAATGAGATTAATGAAAAGATTTCTATCAACTTTGAGCCAGAGCCTAGCATTGTTGCAACATTCCATTAGGACACCTCTTTTAAAAAAATGAATATCTATATCTATACTGATATCAGTATCTATATTGATATATCTGTATATTGTATAGCATCTATATAGATCTATAAATATATCTATATATCTTGCTATGCTCTGAGATAAAGCCATCTGCTGAGTATGCAGGAGCTTGTAACCTACCTTTTCTCTCCCTACTTATATAGCGCTGATCAGAGGGATGATTGAGCAGTTTAACATAAAGCAAAATTCATTCCACAGGGCTTATATTTTCCAGTCTTCCCTCTAATTATGCCCAGCAAATATACAAAGAAAGCAGTTAAAAAAAATTAATTATACCATATCAGCAAAAAGTACAAGGATTATGTCTGGAATGTGCAACTGCTTCCTTCACTGAGCATGGGCCTCACTGAAAGCTGAACAACTGATCCTTACCTCATTAGTGTGTGATCTTTGCTACTGTGTTGGTGGAGGAATGATCTCCAGATGATGTGCTTAGGTTGTCCTAATTCTGTCATGCCCTTGTAGATAGTCCAGCAGTTAGAGCACCAGCCTATGATTTGGGAGATGTGTTCAAGTCTATGCTTTGAAACAGACTTCTTTTGCATCCTCAGACAAGTTGCTTAGCCTTAACAAGCCTTAGTTTTTTCCACTGTAGGGGGATAATAATCGTTCCCTATCTCATAGGGCTGTTAAGTGGATAAATACTAGGACTGTGAAAAGCTTCAGTCCCTGTTTCTATTCGGTGGCCAAATCTCCAAATCGAATCAGAGGACCCTTTAATCTTTCTGAATCAAATCAGAACCCTCTGACTCAATTTGGAGAGATTTGGAGATAGAGACAGCTTTAAATATTTTTTTCTACATACCTATACGTAGCATGTGGCTCGTGAATGCTGCAATGATGGGGCAGATGGAGCATCCCACGGGAACATGGTGCACTCCCCAGCACGCTGACAGCAGACCCAGAAGTGGACCAGAAATACTTCTGGTCCACTTCGAGGTTCGCTGCCAAGCATGTGGAGGGCCCCCAACACTTCTGTTTGATGCTTCATGCACCCCAGCATCACAGCGATCTTGAGCCACACCTGGTACCTTGAACTACGTAGAAAACATTTTTAAAGCTGCATCTGTCCAAATTGCTGATTCTCTGAATTGGCATCAAATCTTTGGATTTGGATTCAGCCGAATCAAATCAGGAACAGTGATCTTGAATCAATGAATCGAATCACTGTCCCTGATTTGGGCCAAATCTGAATCCAAATCAAATAGGACTCGCTTTGCACACCCCTAATAAGTACATCAAACATCATGAGATGCTAATGTAATGGGTGCCATACTAAGTATCTAGGATAGACGGCATAAGGTATAATAAGATCTTTGTACTAGATGGTGACTCCTTTATTTTTGTATACCATCAAGCACATCAAGACTACTTAGGAGTTAACTAATGATAATGCACTACTAGATGAGGCCCAGTTTCAACTTCTCAGTCTGTTCCCTTGATCACTAAATTATCAGGAGTTGAAAGTGTTGCCTAAGAAAGTATGCTTACTCCTTGAGAGGAGTTCTTCTGTATCACTTAGCAGTGACTTCTCTGGCTGATTCTGGCAGCCATGATGCTGAACACTAGAGAAATTCTCATCTGCCCCCCTTCAGTGCATGGGACCACAAGCCTTTGAGAAGCTACAGAGAGGGAAAATCACCTGCAGAGGAGCCCGTCTAAAAGATAAAATATAAAATTACACCAAGTATTATTTTTGGTTGCAAAAATATCCTGCAGGTGCCATTAGGATAGACGAAAGAAAACCAGTCATAAGCTGGCCTCTCTCCTCACTGCTACTCTCAGAGTCCTCCTGTCGCCACAGAGGTATATTTTAGGAAACTTAATGACAGGGAGCAAAGTATTAACAAGCATTGCATGGGAGTGCCTGCTAGCACTGTTCCAGCTCCGGTTGTGTCAGCATTCCCATTAGCAATTCCCATGCTTGGGGATTAGGTTGAACTCTGCCACAGAAATACACATGCAAATCATGTGGTTCTTTTTTCATGATGAACTTAGTACTATGAAGTCATTTAATAGGATCTTTTTCCGTATGAATTTTAACTGAGGGCAATCGAGATGCTTGTTCTTTCCCCTTGTGACTATCAGGTTTCATCCTTTTACCTTACTTTAAAGGTGAGCTGCAAGCTGAAGAAAGCCAATTTCCTTTAGGCGGCATGTGCTGAATGCTCCTATTTAGCCAGACTAAGAGGGGATTGAGTACACATGCAGAGCGGTAAAATCCAATTTCTGCATTTCCTTTTCAATTCCCTGAAGTCAATCTGGACAGTTCCTAGAATGCAGTGTGATGTCACAACTTGCAGTACTGGACCACAGAGTCTGGTCACATCAGGTCAGTGCAGATTTTCTGATAGCAGCCTTGTAATGCTTTACTTTTCAAGAATTTTAGAACCCGAAAAAGAAAAATAATAATAGCAAGATTTTTTTGGAATTGGACACCTCTGTACTGAAAAATTTGCCACTGTGCTGTGTCTGTGATCTGGTCATATGGTCCATCCAAGTCCCTAGGAAGTCTACCTGTAACATCCTGTGATGAACTCTGGGGCATCATAGAAAAATGGGAGCTGGCTAGAGTGAAGTTAGGGGACCAAAAAGGAAATGGCAAGAGAGTTTAATACTACTTCATTTTTTTTGCAAAAATGTTGTTGGTCTAATAAAAGATATCACCTCTACACTGAGCCCTGATTGCTTATTACTACTTAATGTACTTAAGGACCTGCTCACCCTGCTTAGCTGGGCCACTCAGCATATGTCCAAGTAAATGGTTTATTTTTTTTTTATTTATAGGTGTAGGAGAATATAAAAGGGACTGGCAAACACCGACATGTTAACTTTATTATCAGTGCTACTGACATGTTACTGTGCAGAATCAAATGCATAGTTAGTTTTCTTTCCAGGAGAAGTACAGATGATCTTCAGTGGGGTGACACAGGGAAAGGTATACTGCATCAGCCTATATTCTCCCACAACATACAACTGAATACCCTCTTACAGTGAATACTTTCAGCACAGCAGAGAGACAGCAGTGTTTAAAATAAGATACTCAGGTTATCTGTTTATTGAAAGTTATGTCCTCAGGACATTCCAGTTAAGCTGAGCATTGTGATTGCTCTGTTTTCCTTCCTGTCCAAGGTCAGGCTAAAATGTGTGATGCATGTTTCACCTCCCACAGAACGGCACAGTGTGCCAACAGAAGCTCATTTGCCAACTGATGATCTGATTAATTCACTGTCTTTTGTTGGACCCATGACTTCTGTCAAAATATTTCTGATCAGCTCTTGCAAAAGAAGGCAATTGTTCTCTTGTCATCTTGGCCTAGATAGGTATGGATCAGTACGTCTGCTCTAAAGTTCCCCACCCTGTATTATAGCACAACCTAATGCAAGCAGATCTGGACAAGTTCACACATACTGGCTTTCTTCATTTTTAAAGGTTTTCAAGTTACAGTTAGGTGACTTTTCACAATGGAGTATCTCTCCTCACTCAATTCTTTCACCTTGTCTGCTATTGAAGTCTATTACAGTCTATTTGGCAGCTCAGATTCCAGTGAGAAAACTGTTTGTTGCTGCCTGAGAGTACACCTCACTGATACCCATCTGCTGACAATGGGGCAAAACTGTGTTTTCCCTAGACAGGGAAAGTCCTATCTGACAATGCCATATAGACTCATGGAAATCTGTGCTTGTCTTGTAGTAGCCAACTCCATCATTGCCAAACCAGGCCACCTTCTTCTATCTGACAGTGGAACAGACATCTCTATTGCCTAAAGCAGTGGTCTCCGAAGTGGGGTGCACAAGACAATCCACTGGGGTGTGAGAAGAAACTTTTAGAACTTCTATTTATATTTATATAAATATATATATTGGGGGTGCCTGCTCAAATTTTTACTGATAGGGGTGCACGATCAAAAGTTTGGAGACCACTGGCCTAAGGTATTCTTCAGGTGCCATTATTACAAGTTTAGTACTTCCCCAGTTTCTTATTTGGGGAGCAAATGTGGAAGCATAGAAGAGTAGGGCTGGAAGGGATCACATGACATCATCTAGTCCATTCCCCTGTTCAAAGTCAGATTGTCCCTGACTAAACTGTCACAGTCTAGTGTCTAGGAATGGAGATGCCAGAACCTCTCTAACTTACTTGTTTCAATGCTTAACTACCCTCACAGTCAGAAAGTGCTTCCTAAACTCCAACCCAGATCACCAACCCAAATGTAAAAGCATTCCTCTGCTGCAGCTTGAGGCCATTATTCCTAGTCTTGTCCTCTAGAGTCACAGAGAAAAGTCTGTTTCTATCCTCTTTATAATCTCCCTTCAGGTACTTGAAGGGTGTTAGCCAATCTCCAAGTAGTCTTCTCTTCTCCAGACTAAATGGTCCTGGTTCTTTCAGCATTTCTTCTTAAGTCATGTTTCCCAGGCCTCTAATAATTTTTGTCACTCTGCCCAGTCTGTCCATATCTTTTTTGAAGTATGGGGCCCAAAACTGGACACAATGTCATAGATGAGGACTTGCCAGTGCTGAAGAGAGTGAAAGAATCATTTCCCTTGATCTGCAAGAGACGCACAGTTCTCCTGGAGATAAGTCCTTGGAGGTTGTCACGAAACAAATAAACCACATTTGTTTCCTTGCTCTCTAATGGTATTTTTGCATAACTCACTCCAAGGCTCTTGGCAAGTAACCTCTGACCTTCAGGAATGCCAGACACGGGACAAAGAGTACTGTGTTGCCCTCACCTATCGGTACTTGAGAAGACAGAAATTAGCTGTGTTGTTATGTCTGATGGGGAAAGTTCATGTTCACTGACTGTTTTGTTCCAACAGCAGGTGCCGTCCGCCTGCTTGGAGAGGGAGCATGCAATGGAGGTCTAAATTAGCAGGGGATGCTTTACAGTAGGAGAATGAGAATAAGAATCAGATGTGACCTGAGGGAGATGGAGAAAGAATAACATATGAAAACTTGCAACAGGCAGGTGCTGAGCAGTGGTAGCCATGACTGCAGTGCATTAGCTCGGCAGGCAGGTGGAAAAGCAGGACTGGAATAGCACAAGATGCTGCTAGTGAGGATAAAGGAGTGTTGGCCAAAGGTGGGGAGCAGCTGCCCCATATATTCCTCCGGCCAGTGTTACAAGGCATTGTTCCCATTAATATGCACAATATTCATAATCAGACTTTTTATTTAAAAGCAGAGACAATTATAGAGGTTAAAAAAAAAATATAGAAAGCTGGTACTTTATACCCTCTGAGGTGAAATGCAAAACTTCCACTCAAAAAGGAGCTCCGCCAGGGCTGATTTTGGCAATGTATGTGTTTTTTGCGATAGTTTATGAAACAGGCTTTATGTCTCCTCCTCACAGCTTTGTTGCTTAGCTGTAAACTGCCTTATAAAGAGAGTTACTGTGATGAGGCAGGCAAGTGACTGTGTTTTTTTCCCTGAAACTTTAGTTTGTCTAATATGTTTCAGATTTCTGCAATCTGTGCCAAGACTTTTTCATTCTCTCTCCTTTTTTTTTTTCTTTTTTTTTGCCCTCCTTCTTTTAAAGACATAAACCAGTCTTATGACTGGGATGCTGTAGCCAAGAAAAACAAGTGGGCTGATTTTTAACATTACATAACAAGAGGTCAGTTCACACACACACACACACCCAGAGGCCCAAAGCAGCAGGCTACATGCAGTCTGTATAGTGACTGTGAGACTCAAGAGGAAGTGACTGGACAGCTCTAGGGACTGGTAATTTCAGTGCATCTTTTTCATCTCTAAATCACCAGTTCAAAATTAACTTGATTGGTAGCTGCAAGCTACTTTCTCTTTCTGGGTAGCTGAACCATTTTGTGTGCTGGTTCTACCAGATGCGTACCCACATGGAGAATGCTATCATGCTAACTGGCATCCTTGGTGTCAGCAAAGAGAACAAGGTAAAAACAAAACCTGAACAGCCTCACCTTTGACAGAAAATCCTTCGCAGCAACTAGCAGGACTGGACCTTAAAAGCTGTGAATGTTGGTGTTCAGAAAGTAATTGGAATGGTCTTGGTGTCTAAATCTAGCCTGAGGTGCCTGCACACATACCTTCATCTGCTTGACGGTGTATCGCATCGTTCCGAAAGGTCCATCTTTCATGAGCTTCTTCCCCACCACTTTGGCCCGGATGACTGTCATGAGAAAAGAAAAGCAAGATGTAATAAAAAGCATGCCCACTGGGAGACTAGAATTCCAGGCTCTCTGGTGGAAAAGCATTTAAGGCATCCTGCTATGACACTAGAAAACATGAGTTCAAAGCCTCACTCTGCTCTATGCTGAAGGTTGCCCCAAGTCAACCCAACTTGTAAGTTCATACCTGGCCATTCAGACAGGGGAGTCTAAAAGAGCTTGACATGATGCTCCAACATCTCTCCATTTTGAGTTGTTCGCTACAGAAACTGAAGTACATTAAGCATGCTGGCCTGATGAGCCACTAGGCTCAAGTGGACCTTGGACTTGAATCCAGACAGATTTAGCCTACACCCTTCATTTTAGTAAAGCCACATGGATATATCATTGTGTAAAATAAAAAGAAACCCCATACCCCAACACATCTGAATTTCAGATTGATTGTGTCCAGGGCACTGTTGTTTGTCCATCTACTGTGTGTATCCAGATTAGAAATTCAGTTTTAATTCATAAGGTTCTCAATGGCCAATGTGTGCCTTCTATTTCTTAAAAATAAATAAATGAAATCTTCTTTTATAATGGAAGGATCCTGACTCCTTATAATAGATCTGTACTCACTAAGCTAAAATTAACCCTGGTGTCTATGCCACTGGCTGGGGAGAGAATCTACCAAGAAAGATTTCAACAGCACAACATGGCTATAACCATCCTTGCCAGTTGGTGGGAGACGATATAACCTGAAAAGTGTGTGCGCTTTCCAGGGAGGGGCATAATTAAGAAATATAATTTAGCACATCCCTTCAACAACCTCCACCCTCCACTGTGGGGCTTATATGAGCCCTGACTGCAAAAGGGAGTTCTCCTCCTATAGAGGTGAATACCATTAGGATCCACAATTAAGCACTTGTAAATCTGATGCAGTGATTAAATACTGACCAGTTAAAATTGTTTGGTGATGATGGACTTCCATCAAGTAACCTTAAATTCTGAAATGCTTGGGTCATTTCTAAGAAATCTGAAGTATACATATATGGCAATATGGCCCCTCTGGGTCCAGAGTCTATAGCTATGTAAAGTGTTTAATACCCAGTTTTCATTTTGCTCTCTTACAAAGAGGATTGGGAAGCAAGCTGCCTGGAGATCCAGGATAAAGAAATAATGATGGAGGTCTTTAGTGAGGTGAATCCACCCTGTACGCAGGGCAAGTATGAGCTGAGGGCTACCGCTGTAAGGTAGAGGTGTAACAAAGCAGCTGGGTGTCCAAGGTAGGGGGACACACAGGGGAGGTGGCAACTTCTGACTGCTGCTATTCTATCAGTGTAATTGTGCTGCTGTGGTAGTAGCTGCTATTTTTCACACCGTCCCCCAAGTTGGCACCTAGGGCAGCTGCCCTGGTCTCCCCACCCTAGTTACACTACTACAGTAAAGTCCCATTTCAGTCATCAAAACAGAGCTTAACTGGGACCTGAGTGGTGCAAAATCTTTACACTGGGCCTACTAGGATGTTCTTTCTGAACGCCTTAATTAGTGAGAGTGACAGAAGGGCATTCAGCAAGCAACTTTGCTTTTCTAAATGTATTTATGATCTAAAAGTAGAAATGTACTCCACTCCTGGATCTCCCAACAAGTGTAAAGCCTTAGTATGATGCTCTGTGATTGTACAAACATTAGGAACCCTGTTGCAGGCTTGAATCCATAGGATCCCAATGCAGTACTTTTTTCATGTGTACTAATATTGACACAATTCTGGCTTCCCATACGTGTTCTGTTTCAACTGGAATTACTGTTGTCTAAAACACCACAGAACAATGCCACCGGAAGTCCCCATAGTGATTGAGAGCAACACCAAGGTCCTGAAATCAGTTCTGTGGGCCTTTAAGTTGGTTCACAGTTACCTATACTGAAATGTCCTCCAGCTCTTCAATATTTCACATATTTGGCAAATAACTCCCATTGCATCTCCCCTGTCCTTTTATTTTCCTTTTGGAAAAGGTTGACAGGTCACCCTCAGTTCTCAGCAAGAGAGCAAAAATTAGACAGAAAGAGAGGCTAGCTGGTATTACTCAGCTAAAGCTTGCTCCTCCCCAACATATTATCCAAGCAACAGAAGTGATTTAATCTTTACTACAGCAGCACAAAATGAGATTGGAAAGGCTCAACCCTACGCAATATAAAGAATACCACTTTGTCTCCTCAACTCCCCACCACCCAAAAACCTCAAACCCCAACTCTTATCACAGTCAATAATACAATAATTTTCAAACAGGGCGCTGGGCGATCCTTTTAAGGGTGCCATGGGGTGCTGTGCAATATTAGCACTGTTAGGTATGCAAACGGCTACACAAGATTCACAAGCTAAACCTAGAGATTTCAAATACGAATCCATGGCATCAAAGCAGTCTGACTGGTTGTGGTTTTTCTGAGTTCTTTGCAACAGCAGAATTGCTCTATTAATTTTCCATAGACAAAACACAAGTGAAAGCTAAGAGCTGGCCTTTGCTGAAGGGAGCCCTGAGTCTAATGAGGAGTGTCTTGATTATAAAATATATATATATATATATATAGAGAGAGAGAGAGAGAGAGAGAGAGAACACTGCAATAGTCATTTCAGCATTAAAACAAGTCCAGCTAAAGCCTATGGAAAAGTTTTAATTTTCCATACAATAAGCCTGCCTTTATAGAGAGCCATTTAAAACTTCAGCTATACTTAAATAATCCCAAGAACACAACATTTTCACAAAGGAAGTGAAGATTTTGACATATTTTCTTAAATAGTTTCCTTTTTTGGATATTCTACAGTGTCTGAGGAAGAGACACCGGACCAGCTCTACAGCTGGTGTGCATCAACGTAAGTCCTTTGAAGACAATGAAGCTACACTGATTTACACCAGCCAAAGAGCTGGCCCGGTGTTCTCAGGTTTCTGATATGCCAATAGCCAAAATCAGCCTCATAAATACTGCTTTTCTCTTGACCTTGCTAAAAGTCTGGTATTGACTCATTGGACTGGGAGAGGGGTTACTCCCTTCAGAGAAATTCAACACACCCTTTTATCTATATTCCATTCAATCTGTGGATCCCACGCATGGTTTTTTTAAACAAAAACTGAAATTGTTATTTTGCTGAGGCACAATCCCTTTGACCAAGCTGGGGATTTAAGGGCACAATCATGGTGGAGGAATGTCAATGGAATTTTGAAATGTAAGCTGTTTTATGACAAATCTTAACCGCTTCCAGGTCTATTAAGTTATGAAGAGGCATGCCTCTGAAGTTTGAGTGGGAATGCTGCATCTTTCCCTACTGAAGGAATATCTGACTCAGACTGTGCTAGTTATAACCTATTCTCAGTGAAAAAAGAAAAGAAAAAGAAGAGAATTCTTGAAAACTGAAATATGCTGTAATTTCCAGCACAGGCACTAGAAATGTTTGCTCTGATTTTAAGCCCTATACACGCCCCTCCCCCAGAGGTTTGAACGACACTTCATGGGGTTGACAGTCAATGCAGAATTTAGGCACGAGTTTGAAAGAGCTTCTCTGTGCAACACGTGTGCAGACAGTGTAAAGTCAGGCACGGCCTAGCATTTACAGAGTTTTTGTGTCTCAAGTGGTGTCAAGACTGTTCTCCAGGATCAGAAACAGGCTGGAAGTAGAGGGGAAAGAGGTCAATTTAACTGAAAGACAAACACAAATAATCTTTCACTGTGTCCCCCCAAGAAAGACTTAGGAACTTCTCTCTCTCTGCTGTTTCAAGGATCTTTTTGTTAATATCAGCATGAGAGCCAGACTCTTGTCAAGCAAGATACGGAGAGTAGTGCTGAATAAAAGTGCCAGGGACAAACCCTGCCTGTTAAGTTTGGAGATGAGGTTATATTTATGCATCTTTTTTGCAAACATTTGTTTGCTTTCTTGTAATCTTTTTATTTCTTGCATTACACTTGTAATGCTACAATAAGATGGACTCATAGGAGGAAAACTGTATTATTTGAAATCATTCAGTAGTTATAGATCACATTTAGCTATAACCCCCACCCACCTTGGTTTGGCAAATATTACAAATTTGGTGAAAAATGCCCTTGAGCAGGGATTGGCAACCTACAGCCTATGGGCCATATCCAGCCTGTGAAGGAGAGGGGGCATCCCCAGGGTCCTATCACCAGACTTGTTCTGTCTGTTCCCTCCACAGCATCTGTTGATGGCTCAGCTCTCCCTACTCGGTTCCTAGGATACCACCAAATTTAACTCTTTCCATTGCTCTTGGCTATGAAAATCAGTGGCAAGGGTACGCACAGGTGGCTTGGGTACTCTCGGGGGTAGAGATCATCAGCCTGCAGCAGGGTTCAGAGTTGCAAATGGTAGCCCACAGCGGCAAAGGGTTGCCAACCTCTGCCCTTGAGAATGCTGAATATTGTTAGAGTTAAGTTGTTTGCTAATTCCACCCAGTTTTTTTCTGTGAACCCTCAAAAAATCAGAGTACACCTAAAGTTTTAATTAGAATAAACACAGTTCTAGCAGGGCACAAAGAATTTCAGCTGACATCACAGGTAGTATTTGTGTCCAGCAACGGGAGTGAACAAGAGAGGGCCAGGTCAGGTTCTGCTGGTATTAAGATATTGTGGGTAAGGATAAGAAATAGATGGTTGCCAAAGAAGACTTGAAATAGTTACTGAGGAGACCTTGAAAACAAGGGAAAGATATGCCATGTCAGAGGGGGAAGCTTGAAAGCTCTGTGATTCCAAGCTGATAATATGTTTAAATGTAAAGATGACAGACAAATTCTTAGGTTCTGACAAAATAAGTGAACATCATCTTTCTTCGCATACTTGCCTGTCCCCTTGGCAGTGGCTTAACAAAAAAACATTTAGAGCAGCGTGGAGAGTTCATAAAATGCTGGCTTTGTTTTTTATAGCAGTCAACACATTTACCAGTGAACTAGAGAATTCAGAGCTTGGATCTTTACAAGCCAATGAAAAAAGGGCCTATTTTCAACTAATGCCACAGTTGTGAACAGGCAGAGCGGTCTGCTAACTAAACAGTCTTTCATGCCTCCTTTCCGTTGTTCTTAAGGTGGTTATTCCCCGGGATGGTCAGACAGCAACAATTTCACTGCAACCCCAGAGCTCCCCTGTCAGAGCTACCACTTCAGCCCTCTACTGCAATGGTCTCCAAACTGTTTTGATCATGCACCGCTATCAGTAAAAAAATTTTGAGCATGCACCCCCAATATATGTATATTTATTTATTTATAAATTATATGCATGTACTATTTGCGTACCATATGTGACCGTCTGACATACAGACTAAGTGAGGGCACCCGCGTCAAGCCGTATATTAAATATTAGTAAAGCTTAATTTCTTGCTTATTTTTTTTAGATAAAAAATAAATATAAATAGAAGTTCTAATATTTTCTTCCCGCACCCCAGTGGATCATCTTGCGCACCCCCGTGGGTGCATGCACCCCACTTTAGAGACCACTGCTCTAGTGAATGGGTCAAGTCATCCTTACTCCAAGGCAGCTAGCCTCCTTCTGTCACCCAAGCAGCAAATCTTATATAGAGTTTCCTGCCCTTCTGCTGGAGAACCTGATCAGCCTGCAAACTCCAAGTCGGTTTCATTCTCTTCCCCGAGCACACAGAAGGGGAAAACAAACCTGTTTGCCAGGAAACAGATGCTGCTCTAATTTAAGTCTATCCATATGTCCTGGAAGCTAAAATCCTGTCCCCAGGGTCAGACTGGTAACTGCAAGATAGGCAGGATGAGAGGGAATGCTCCTGGATGGGAATGGAGCTGCTCGCAGTTTCTCCTTCAGCCTTACAGTTACATCAGTGTGTATCCCCTGAAGCTGGCCAGCCCGTACACCCTCCTGTGTAAGAGCATGCAATGAGTCCTCCCAGAATTCAGGCTCCTAGTGGTGGTGGAGTTTATGTCCTCTATTCAGCCTCACGAAAGAGAAATCCTTTCCTTCCCCTCTCATGTTGCAATCCACCAAATGTATTGCAAGATACCCCTTCACACCTGGGGAGAGGATACAGAATGCGCCACAGAGTGGAAAACTTAAAAATGAAACATACGATGTCTGTTTTCCCAATGCATGTTTGAAGGTGTTTCTCCTGTAGAACCCAAACTCTGCAGTATTTCTGCTGCAAACTTAGTCCAGATTACCTGAGGAAGCACATTTACTTGTGGAGACTCCTATTTTATCAACACGGTGCACACTAACCAGCAAAAGGTGCCATGAACATTCCCCCAAGTTCTCTCCTCCTCCCTGGAGTCCTGTTACAGCCTTGCTATTACTGATGGGAAACTTTATCCCACACAAGTGGTCACCAAAATAGCTGCATATTTTTAAACCACGGTTCCTTTGAAGTGGTGCCTATAAAAATACTCTGAGATGAATGTTTCTCAGTACTTTGGGGTTTCAGGTTGGGTCACTTTGTGGGATCGGAGCGGTTGGCAAGGTCTCACAAGCAATTCATAATTATTTATGTAAAGCTAAATTAGATGGGGCTATACATCTTCAATAAGATAAGCAGAACAGCCACGCCACGGCTTAAAAAGAACGCAGTGGGCCAACTCTCAAAAAATGTGATGTTAATTTAAAAAAAAAACAGAACGAAGAGTATTCAGGGAGAGAACCATTTAGCTGTGTTTCTGAATGAATGTTTTGAAAGCAGGGTCAGCAATGTGCTGGATTTGGCCCTCAGACCCTTTGGATCCAGCTCATGGAGCCATGGCTTCAATGGCATTTGGTGTTGGGGTCTCTCCCTGTGCCCTGCCACAGTCAGCTGTCTGGGCCTCCAACGGAGGGGGACCTCTGCCCCTGCCATGCTGCAGCCAGGCAGTGCAGGCTCCAGCAGAGCAAGCGCTGTCCCCATTCCCTGCTGCAGCTGAGCTGTGGGGAGAAGCAGCAATGACAGCTTGGAGCCAAATGCCTGCCTGCTTCTCATCCAGCTTGAGTAATTCTAAACACTGCTCACCCCACACTGGAAAATGTGGCCAAACCCCTGGTTTAAAACACCCCTGCTGTCTCCTAGGACTGTGGAGTTGCTTCTATTGTGAATGCCAAAAATATACCCGCATTTACTTATCTTTGTCCTTTGGGGTTTTTTGGGGGGGAGTAAATTTAGCACTTGGGAAAGCACAGAGCTGGTAGCACTGGCTAGCCATGTGCCTAGTGGCCTGCTAGTATCTCCATCAGAGCTCATTATTTATATTTTCTTAGCATCTGCAATGTGGTAGGCACTGTGCACAGTCTCTGGCCAAAGGAAGTGACCAAAACTTTACTTTGACATGAACGGACACTGGATCCTAAGTAGGGTCGAGGCAAGCAAAACTGGAAAGATGTAGAAAGGCTCCAAATACTCTTTCTTCTCTTTGATTAAATAAGTGTGAATCAACTGTAGTCAGGTGTTATTTGAATTATAAATTGGCCATTTTCTAGAGCCAGTGGGATTGGAAGCAGAAGACGACACAAGACCTGCAAATCAGATTGGATCAGTGAACATCCACTTCTTAAAGAGCACTGTGCAAAAACAGGAGAAAACTTGCAAGGCAGAAATGGGTGAGATTAAGGCTAACATCATTTGCAGAGCTGGGGATGCAGTATGATATAGTAGGTCTGTCATATACATATAAGCACCAGCTAGCCTGCACAAATACAGCAGCTCTTGTTCCCATTTGAAAAACAAAAAGCCACTATTGCTGCAGTTCAAATGGAATTTCCATCTGCGGGCAGTAATATTAAAGCCTGGACCTTTTCTTTGCAGACCTGCCACTAGATGATGACATTATCACAAATCTGTCATTACATTAGTCAGAGGGCAGTGGTACGCATACAAAAGTAACCAGCATTTTAAATGCTCCGTTACTGTTCATCTGCAGAACTCGTTGCCACCTGGGTTGCTGACATCTGAAGAACTCTTCTAGTTGTCAGAAACAAAAAGAGATTTTAAAGAGAAACAAGCACCCTGTAAGGACTGACATTAACCCAAACCCACTTCATTTCCAACCAAAAGCTGACAAAGATAGCAAACAGCAGGTTTTGCATTTGGGTATCAAGGAGTCCATTTATGAGTGTGTGATTTGGAAATTCGTAAGCAGGAGGTTCTGGTAAAGGCGTGTGCTTTGAGAAGCTGAGACTGTTGCTAGCTGAATGATTGCTGCCTGTGCCTGACACAAGCCCTAACAAGGGAGCTGAGCCAGTCCAAATCCAGCAGGGTATAAAAGGAGTAACTAGGGAGTGAGCGAACAGGGGCAGCAAACAGGGCAAGCAGTTTGCAGGCAATTCACTGGTCAGTTCACAAGTCAGTTTGCCCCCCCCCATCCTTTGAGGAGGAAACCTTTCAGCTTGGTATGAGGGAAGCAGGCAAAAGGGACCTCTTGGGGGGGAGGCAAGGATCAGTAAGCAGGTCAGCTTCCAAGCAGATTTGCTAGGGAAGGTGTTCTTGCAAGAAGGGCAGTAAGAAAGAGGAGGCAGATTAAGAGACCCAGGGAAATGGCTAGAGGACATCGAAATACTGAAGCCACTGCCATTGCCTCTGCTTGCACCTGTGAGGTTTCTGTCCAGACAGGACCACTCACCATTGAAGTCTAGATCTGGCACTGTGGGGGCTGCGGCTTCCAGGTTCTCTCCAGTGACAGCCAGGTGGGGGAGTGCCTGCAGTGTGAGCAGTGCCTCCTGATGGTGTCTCTCAGGGAGCAGGCAAGAGAGCTACAGGAGGAGGTGGTGAGATTCTGAAGTATCCTCCGCTGTGGGTTCATTGAGTCGATGCTGGAGGAGACCTCTGGGACTGCGGAGGAAGCACTGCCAGAAGCAGCACTCTCCATCCCTCAGAAGAGAGAGGACATGGACTCCTAGGAAGGTGGAAGCCGGAAGCTTGTGACCTCTGGCAGCAAACAGAAATCTTCATCTCCGCCTGCAGCAATTTATCTGGAGAACAGATATGGAGCCCTAGCAACAGAGCGGGAACAGCACATTCCATTGGTGGAGGAGGACAGGACAGGCCTCCCCAAGGTGGGAAGGATTTAGACCACCACTACAAATGATGGTGGTTGGAGGCTCCCTTCTGCGGGGGACAGAGGCATCCATCTGCCAGCCTGACCTGTTGCCTCGGGATGTCTGCTGCTTGCCTGGGGCCTGGATCCAAGATGTCACAGGGGGATTACTGAGACTCATTTGACCCTCTGACTACTACGTCATGCTGCTCATGCATGTGGGCGCCAATGATACTTCCAGGGGAGATCATGAGCAGATCAAAAGTGACTACAGGACTCTGGGTGCAAGGGTGAAGGGGATGGGTTGGGCTCCTTGATCCTCCCAGTCAAGGGAAAGGGCCCAGGCAGGAGTGGGCACATCCTGCATAGCTGTGCAGGTGGTGTCACCAGCAGGGCTTAGGCTTCTTTGACCATGGGATGATATTCCAAGAAGGATTGCTAGGAAGAGATGGGATCCACCCGATAAAGAGATAGAAGAGCATCTTCACAGACAGGCTTGCTAACCTAATGAGGAGGGCTTTAAACTAGGTTCGCTGAGGGATGGAGACCAAAGCCCTGAGGTAAGTGGGGAAGCAGGTGACCTGGAGGAAGAGCAAACAGGAGTGGGCAACAGGGGAGGTGTTCTCATTCTTCCTGAGAAATCAGGGCAATCGGCTAGTTACCTCAGGTGTCTGTACATGAATGCATGGAGCCTTGAAAATGGGCAGAAAGAATTGGAAGTCCTCGCATAGTTACGGCACTATGATGTAAGTGGAATAACAGAGACTTGGTGGGACCTCACACGACTGTCACAGTGCATCCATGAAACTGTCATGGATGCGTATGAACTGTTCAGGAAGGACAGCCAAAAGGGAAGAGGAGGAGTTGCACTATATGTAAAAGAGCCCTATGATTGCTCAGAGGTCCAGTATAAAGCTGGAGCTAGGCCCGTTAAGAGTCTCTGGGTTAGAGTCAGAGGGGAGAGCAACAAGGGTGATGTCATGGTGGGGGTCTGCTATAGATCACCAGACCAGGAGTAAGTGGTGGTGGAAGCTAGCTGAAGTTTCCTGATCACAGGCTGTGGTTTTCATGGAGGATTTCAATCACCCTGACATCTCCTGGGAGGGCAATACAGCAGTGCACAGGCAATCCAGGACATTTTTGGAGAGCACTGGGGACAACTGCCTGGTGCAAGTGCTGGAGCAGCCAACTAGGGGCCATGCTCTTCTTGACTTGCTGCTCACAAATAGGGAAGAATTGGTGGGGAATGTAATAGTAGATAGCAACTTGGGCAGCAGTGATCACAGGATGATTGAGTTCAGGATCCTAAGGAAAAGAAGGAAGGAGAGTAGGACCCTGGACTTCAGAAAAGCAGACTTTGACTTGTTCAGGGAACTCAAGGACAGGATCCCCTGGGAAGTGAGTCTGAGGGGGAGAGGCATCCAGGAGAGCCAGGTGTACTTTAAAGAAGCCTTACTGAGAGTGCAGGAACAAGCCATCCCAATGTGCAGGAAGACTAGCAAGCATGGCAGAAGATCAGCTTGGCTTAGCAGGGAACTCTTTAGTAAGCTAAATCATAAAAAGGAAGCTTATAAGAAGTGAAAACTTAGACAAACAACTAGGGAGGAGTATAAGTGTATTGCTTGGGCATATAGGGATGAAGTCAGAAAGGCCAACATACAATTGGAGTTGAAGCAAGCAAGGGACATGAAGGATAACAAGAAGGGTTTCTACAAGTGTGTCGGTAACAAGAGGAAGATCAGAGAAAGTGTGGGTCCTTTATTGAACGGAGGAGGCAACCTAGTGACAGAGGATGCAGAAAAAGCTGAAGTGCTCAATGCCCTTTTCACCTCAGTCTTCACAGGCAAGGTCAGCTCCCAGACTACTGCACCTGGCAACACAGTTTGGGGAGAAGGTGAGCACCAACTGTGATGAAAAAACAGATTAGAGACTGTTTAGAAAACCTGGACATGGGGCCGGACAGGAAGCACCCAAGGATGCTGAGAGGGTTGGCTGATATGATTGTGGACCATTGGCCATCATCTTTGAAAACTCATGGCAATTGGGAGAGGTCCCAGATGATTGAAAAAGGGCAAGTATACTGGCCATATTTAAGAAAGAGAAGAAGGAGGATCCAGGGAACTACAGACTGGTCAACCTCAGCTCAGTCACTGGAAAAATAATGGAATGTATCCTCAAGGAACCCATTTGTAAGCACTTGAAGGAGAAGAAGGTGATTAGGAACTAACTGTCAGCATAGATTCACCAAGGGCAAGTCATGCCTGACCACCCTTGAGTGCCTTCTATGATAAGATGACTGACCCTGTGGATGCAGGGAGACCAGTGGATGCGGTATACCTTGATTTTCACAAGACTTTTGCTGTAGTCTCCCACAACATTCATGCAGGCAAGCTAAGGAAGTATGTGTTGGATGAATGGATGGTAAGATGGATAGAAAACTGGCTGTATCATCAGGCTTAGAGGGTAGTAGTCAATGGCTCAATATCTAGTTGGCAGCTGGTATCAAGTGGAGTGCCCCAGGGGTTGGTCCTGGGGCCAGTTTTGTTCAATATCTTCATCAACAACCTGGAAGATGGCATATAGTGCACCCTCAGCAAGTTTGCAGATGACACTAAGCTGAGGGAGCAGTAGATATGCTAGAGAGTAGGAGTAGGATTCAGAAAGACCTAGACAAATTGGAGGATTGGGCCAAAAGACATCTCATGAAGTTCAATAAGGACAAGAGCAAAGTCCTGCGCTTAGGACAGAACAATC
Source organism: Crocodylus porosus (assembly GCF_001723895.1). Classification (NCBI taxonomy): domain Eukaryota; kingdom Metazoa; phylum Chordata; order Crocodylia; family Crocodylidae; genus Crocodylus; species Crocodylus porosus. The sequence goes on along the minus strand of NW_017728931.1, from coordinate 48,334,833 downwards.
CCATGCACTGGTACAACCTGGGGGGTGACTGGCTGGGCAGCAACTCTGCCAAAAGACACCTGGGGGTTACAGCAGACAATAAGCTGAATAAGAACCAACAGTGTGCCCTTGATGCCAAGAAGGCTAACACCATACTTGGCTGCATTGGTAGGAGTGTTGCTAGCAGGTCAAGGGAAGTGATTATTCCCCTCTATTCAGCACTGGTGAGGCCACATCTGGAATACTGTGTCCGGTTTTGGGACCCCCACTACAGAAAGGATGTGGACAAATTGGAGAGAGTACAGCAAACACCAATGAAAATGGTTAGGGGCTGGGGCACGTGGCTTGTGAGGAAAGACTGAGGTAACTGGGATTATTTAGTCTAGAGAAGAGAAAATTGAGAGGGGGGTTTAATAGCAGCCTTCAAATACCTTAAGGGTAGGTCCAAAAAGGATGGGGCTAGACTGTTCTCAGTTGCACCAGGGAAGTTTAGGTTAGAAATTAGGAAGAACTTTTTCATTAGGAGAGTGGTGAAGCACTGGAACAGGTTACCCAGAGAGGTTGTGGAATCTCCATCCTTGAAGGTTTTTAAGACCTGGCTAGACAAAGCCTTGGGTGGAATGATCTAGTTGAGGATGTCCTGTTTTGAGCAGGAGGGTGGACTAGACAACCTCCTGAGGTCCTGTCCAACCCTCATGTTCTATGATTCTATGGTTCTCTGAAGGGAAACTCTTTCTGCTTCTAAAGAACTGAGAATGCAGGGTAATTTATAGGTAGAGAGGGGAAGGAAATAAATCCTATTCCCAGTCGCTGTAATACAGAAAGAGCAAAAAAACACCCTGCTGACCAATCAGTCCTGTGAGAGAAAATGGTGATAAGAAAAACGGAGGCTAGCAGGGAGCTGCCACTTGGGAGTGTCATTTAAAGCAAAGGGAGAAGAGAAGTCTGAACTCAAGCCAGGGAATAGGGAGTTAAATCTATGAGAGGATGCAGTTACCCACATGTATGTTCTGGGCATGGACATAGCCTAGTATGGGAATAGGGGATGAATATGCATGATGTCTAATCTTTCACCCACAAAGGCAGTGAAAGCAAAGGCCGTGGGAGCAGCAATGTGACCAGGACAGAACTGTGGCCAGGCAAAACCTTATTTGCCTCCAAAAGAACAATGGCCTTCAAGGAGCATCCTAAACACTGGTCTTGTGGAACCCCAAGGATCAGAACTGCCTTTTAACCCAGCCTATGGGCCACAATAGGGACTGTGTTCGCCTGTTGCTGTAATTAACCAAGGCTTTGTACGGAAGGGATTTGCAGCCTTCCCTTTCAGCTTGCCCTCATAAAATCTTCTTTCTATTCACATGTGCGTGGGAGGGTTTACTGAGAACCCACCACTTGGTGCATCCTGCAACACCAAAGCAGTTGTCTACACCTCTGGCCTGTAACCTAGTACCTGGCAAGATCTGGCACGCTACAGCACTGCCAGGACCCCCCAAGCAGGAGCCATTTACACAGCTTTCTGTCACTAGGCAGACGCTGACAATCCTTCTTGGCTGCTCTGTCCTTAGAACAGGCTCCCTCTGTGTGTCTCCCTCTCCCCGTCTCATGAGCTGCATTCCTTTCCCCACCCCTCAGGCTGATCTGTTAGTAATTACACCAACATTGTTGGCTTCTTTAGTCATAGAAGACCAGAACTATGAGCCAATTGTGACCCTCTGGCAAGGCTCTCTTGCTTAGTTTTATGCAGTCTCTTGAGAGACTTCCTTAAAATTGCCTCTTTTGCTATGTGGTTATGAAACAGGCAAGTGTGTGATGGGGGCTTCCCTTGGACAAGAGGCAAGAAGCAGTAATGCACCCACCCCACTATCTCCACAGCAAAGCAGAATTCAGAGTTAAATATAGTGAACACTCGGCAAGAGAAGGGAAAAGCCTCTTGGTTCTTTTGCTGGAAGCTGTCTGCATCAGTAAAAATCACCTGCTCCGAATAACCACACACCATGTGAATTAAAATGAGAGGATTCTTCACAGCTTTGTATATTGGGAGGGTTTGTGTGGGAGAAGGGAGATCAGAGGAGAATCTCTTCTTACAACACCAAATCCTTTCCAACCGAATCTACCACAGTGCATCAGTTGAGCCATTCTCTTTGGAACTAGCCTCTGCTAGCCAAGCTGCACCCCGAGGACCATAAGATAGCCCCTTGAAGGGGCAAAAGAGGCTGTGAGGCTAAAGATACTGACCTGCTAACCCAGTGCTTGCTGCTTCTGCGGGCCTAGGGAACTAGAGGCCCACAACTTGTTCTCCCATCCCTCTGACACCGTGTGCAAGCTGCTGGAAGCAGTGTTTAGCACAGAGGTGGGAAAAATAGCGGATTCAGCTGGCAGCAGCACTGGCAGGGCACATGGCTGGGCAGGGAGCCGCTCCAAGGCCAGGCTGGGATCTTGCAGCAGTGAGTGTGATCAGGAGCCGGGGCAGAGTTGCAATCCGCTGCCTGCACGTCCCTGCCCAGCATGTGTGGGCAGCGGATCACAGCTCTGCCCCAGCTCCAGACTACACTGTGACTGCCGCAGGATCCCAGCCCCGGAGCAGTTCCCTGGCTTGCCGCACACCCTGCCAGCACTGCTGGGGCCAGTCTCCATGGAAACCTTGGCAGCCGTGCCACTCCTGGGGTCCCCATGGAAACTGGCCACTGTGATAGGGGCAGGGGCTGCTGGGAAATGGAGGCCGCTGTGGGCCCAATGCAGGCTATGGGCCAGACATTGCCTGGCCCTGGTTTAGCACCTGCCGCCTTAAAAATTGGGCATCTCAAATTGGACACTCAGCGTTACTTTTGAAACTTCTGGATTTTTTTTCTGGTGCCATGGGAGATAAAGACTGCAGCTTCTTCCCTCAGCATGGAGGAAAGACACTTTCTGACTAGTTGTCATGATTCTACTCCCATGCTCTTGTTTGGGGTGCTGCAGCCAAGTAAAAGTACAGGACAGAGCCATGGCATTCATATGCATACCTTACTCTTTGCTGTAACCCACAGCACATTCCTGGTGGGAACTGAAGTCAGAGGGATGCCATGCAAGCATTGCAATTTAATTTCCAGTAGTCTAAAGAGCTCTGACTCCATGCAGGGACTCCACTAGCAGCTGCTCACTGTGACGACCTTAACCATGGAGCTGGATCAGAGATTGATACCAGCACTACAAAGGAGTGTTTTGCTGAGAAAGGTCCCATCCTTTAGATCGATATGGGTGAGATATTTGTCATATGCCAGTGCGGGGCAAAAGGTGGTGCATGCTGCCAGATCGGACTGGAGCTAACTTGGGAAAAATGCCCAGGCACCTCGCCTCCTGTGCGCATGCCAGAGCTGAATGGAAAATTCTGACGCACATGAAAGTCTGATAGAAACACGAGGCAGGGGGACCAAACTCTCTCCCCTTCCCATTATTCAAGCAGATTTAATGCATTCCCTTCTGGCCTGCATCCAATGACTCCAAAACCTTCCCCCATCTGGCATATGGCAGGGCTGCTTGGGGTAGCTTGAAAGAGATGGATGCATTGCATCTCTTGGAATTTGAAAGCAGGGGGAGGCGGGGGGGGAGGAGAGGGGGGGACTAAGTGGCTTCATCAGGGTCCCTGAGTTGTTTGACCCAGCCCTGACCAACTGCAGTTGATGATAAATCTCTTGCTGCTAAATATTAACTAGGTTTGTCACATCCTTTTATTCTGCAAATTTCCCCAACACTAAAGGGCTGTTTGTTCCATTGCCTATAATGCCTTGGCTTCCTACAGTGCAGAAGCGATTGGGGCAATGAACTTCTTACCAGAGAAGCTAACAGTAGTATCAAGCATCATGTGGTTTCAATTAGTTGTGAGCTGTACTGACAGGGCTTTCCAACCTGGGAATACAAGACCAAGAATTGAAGTAGCTAAGTTGCAGACTGTAAATGAAAGGACTGTGGTTGTGATGGGGGGCTCCTCCATGTACCACAATGGGATGACACACTGTTATTTGCACTGTTTTAGTACCTGGGGGAGCCCTCATCACAAAGGCCACATGACATCTGATGACCTCAGTTTTAGTGTTAAGTGTTGGAAATGTGAAAAGCCAGGGTGTAAAAGGAACAGTTTATAGTCAATTAATTGGATATTGTTTTTAAACTTCCTGCACTACTAACAGTTGTATGTTCCTTGTTGCAGTTGTATACCTCACACTCCTGAGGCCTAGGTATGGTCCCTTCTGAAACCTATTCACAAGACCGAGACAGAGAGAGGAGAAGCTTCTATTGGAAAAGATTTAGCAGCCTCCCATGAGGTGTTCAGGTCCCCATAAACAGTCCAGCTGGAGGCTTCTAACATACTTTTAATTGCACCCTTACTATTCTCTCTTTATCTAGCCCATAATGTGCAGCTTAGCCCCTCTGCTTCCCATCAGCTGTTGCTACTATTGTTTTAAACAGAAAGATTTCTAACAATTTGTAACTTGAATCTTTACTGTTCGTGTGCACATGGTTTGTTTTTTGCCAAGAGACCTGGTTTCAGGAAACACCTTGCGGAACACACACACAGCAACACTAAAGGAATTACAAAAGTCTTGGGAAAACATGTGAGGTCCATTGTTACTGGCTCGCCTCAAGAGAGGACAGGCAGGACGGAGCGCCTCACTGGAAGCGTGCAACGTAGCCGTTTGAGTCATAAGAATTCCACATGTGTCATTAGTTTAGATTCACAGTTAAGTGTCAGCAAAACATTTGGGGCTGGCTATTGATTTAACCAAATACGTGTGAGCTAAGGCTTGGTGTGGGCTGAAGGACAAGCATGCTTCCAGCCTTGAGAGGCCTTCAGCAAAAAAAAAAAAAAAAAAGCCCTGAAAGCATATCTGCAGTCTTTCCTTTCCTTCCATCTGTTCATCCATCCTCCCATCCTTTCTCTCTTTCTTAGCTGCCTTGGGGTACAACTTGGGGACACAGCACAGAAGGCAAGCAGCAGAATTAATGCAAGGGTGAAAACGGGGTGTGTAGAGGAAGGTGACGCATGAATAGGTTCCAGCTGAAAGGTGCCATTACCACTCCATGGGACACTCGGTGCAGTTGACTTTTCGGCTCATTTCATTCCACTAGTGATTGCCAAAGAGGAAACTATTTCCTTTCAGCAGAGGCTAGTGACAGTGGGCAGGCTGGATGGCAAAACCAATGCTTTCAGAGCCAATTTTGACATTGGGTTAAAAATAATGCACGCTTGACCTGAAACTGATTGGGGCAGGGCTTATCCCAATGCACCTTTACGGCTCGATCTTGGTTCCTGTGAACTCTAGGGGTTGAGCTGTAGCCTCTCCTCTGATTCTGGAATCATTAGTGGGAGCAGGACAGCACATCCTGGAAGGGTGGAAGTCACTCTGTGACAAATAGGCTGTGTTTTCTCACATCTCTCTTGAATTGTTAGGTCTCCATGTTCCATTTGGAGAGAGCATGGCAAAGCCGAGGAGAGACCAATTAGGGACAAATGGAAACCACATGCGGTTTTAATGAAACAAGGAGCTGGTGCGCAGGGCTTATTGCTGCAGGAACATTTACTGCCTGACTGGAATGCGCATCTGGCATTGATTGTTTCCTGACCCATCAAGTGAGTGGGAATATGGAAAGCAAATTGAAGCTTATATGAAAAGATGAATTTTCTAAAGAAGTGCAGTTTGGGTCATAATCTTTGTGAGGAAGAAACACGTTCCCTGTATGTCTCTTAAGGATAAAGTTAGGGGCAAAACTGGTTTTACATCTCTTCAGATGGCAGCGTAGACGCTGAAAGTTGTGAATGAGTGGCTTGGCAACTAAGAAGCACAGGGGGATGTATTGGAGAGCCATTTATCACAGAAGGCCCCATAACACCACCTGTGCTCACACTGAGCAGTAATTTGTTCTCTTGAAATCACAGTAGTAAAGTACTTTGTATGGGGTACAAAATGGGGACCTGTGACGTGAAACTGTGGCCCCGCTCACAGTTCACAGCCTCAAAAGTTGTATTGTTGTGGGAAGGGCACTATCAGTGCTTCAGTTATCTTGCCTGCAGTTTCACTGCCAAGTAGGCAAATTTTAGCCTGAACCAAAGCGTAGCCCGAGAACAAGGCCAGCCTGGTGAGCACCTTCAAACCTGTGAGAACAGGTTTTTATAGCACCTTCAAACCTGTGAGAACAGTAAAGGGGCTAAAACTAAACCGCAGGTAAAAGCCCAGGTTCAGGAGGCGCTACTTCACAGTCAGGGCGGCTAGGAGCTGGAACCAACTTCCAAGGGAAGTGGTGCTTGCCCCTACCCTGGGGGTCTTCAAAAGGAGGCTAGATAGACACCTAGCTGGGGTCATTTGACCCCAGCATCCTTTCCTGCCATGGCAGGGGGTCGAACTAGATGATCTGCTTAGGTCCCTTCCAACGCTACCAACTATGAAACTGTGCAGTGTAAACATACTCATTTCTGACAGTACTGAGCAATGCAGGGGTAAGCTGTTCTGTGTTACTATTTCCACATGGGAGATGTGAATGAGTAAGCCTGCTGCCTTGCAGTCAGTGTCTGTAGCCCAGCACAAGTGTAATAGAAAATTTTCTCATGTGTGTAACTAGGAACAGAGCAGCTGCTCAACAGCACCAGAGCAGGGGAGCTAAGCTATGCCATTTTCATTCCTTGCTCTCCACCAGTACTGCAGTTGCGCACCATTTCTGGGGCCTTTACACTCTAATATAGTGAATGTTTTTTCATACCTTGCTTTTCTCACTGAGGAATCTAAAATGAGGCGGAGAAATGGTCACCTCCTTTTTCATGAATTACTCCATCTCTTTCCCTGAGTTATCTCAGGTTAGCAAATACAATGCACTGGTTTTTTCAAAGAGCTAATAGGAAAATTTTGAGCAAAATCTGCCCCTCTCCTACTTTGCCAAACCTGCCGGCCACTGACGTCCAAGTGATATCCATAGTGAGGAGGGGGAAGTCCTGCAGGGTGGCAGTGCCTGAATTTTCTGCTAGATAGGGCAGTCTAAGCAACTGTATAACCTTTATAAATAGAGTTGACAGCTCCCTGCTTGGGATACTTATGAGTCTCTGACGTGCAAGAGGACTCTCCCTTCTCAAGCACCTCGCCTAGCTGGGACCAGTGCCAACATTTTGTGAGGCGACTGGACTCCACTGATCACGTTTTACACACATTTTTGCACGTACGAGCTAGAGAATAAATGCAGTTTGGGAACATGTATACATTTCAAGAATACTAGGTGGGCCTGCGAATTCCTTCCTGCAGTACAAAACCTGCCTAAACTTATAGACTAACCAGCTGTTTAAGCCAAAAAGATGTATATATTTAAGCAGGACCAGACCTATATGTGCTACTTTGCTTTCCTATTTGCTTTAGACCTGAAAATAACCTAGTATTAGGCCTGCTTTACATAGAAGCTAAACTAGTATGCAAACATACCTTCTTCCTGTGAGAAGCCTGTGTACTTGGCTGACCAGTCTGCCCTGAATTAAGAGCTGGTAGTTATCAGTTGCACTAAGTATGACAATAAATATGTCCATGACTCTTTAGATCTGTGGGTAGGGCTGGGGATTTTAATAATATGCTACATTATTAATTGGTGAGACAGTAGTCAAACCACAATTCATGAACAAATAATTAAATAGCACAAGTCCTTTTGCACTGAAGTCTGGCCACCACGTAAAGGTATATGCTTAGAGATCTTAGGACTGGGTTCACTATCTACTGAAGTCAGTAAAACGGGTGGCCAGAGGTACGCACCCTAGGAGCCACATCTGGAGTCACGTCAAGAGTGGGAGGGGGGAAGAGTGCTGAGCGACCCGGAGTGGACATGACCTCCCCCCGCCTTCCCTGCCCCTGCACTGCCGAGCCGCTTCAGCTTTCCCCACTGGGAGCACACCCTGGGGTAAGTGGTATGATTGCAACCCCCACCCCAGCAGGGGACAGCCAAAGCAGTGGGAGGTGCCAGACTGTGCTGTCCCCTGGAGCTGCCAGGGAGTCGCAAGTATTATGTCGGTGAGCCACATGTGGCTTGTGAGCTGCGGTTTGGCCACTGTGGCAGTAGAAGTTTGTGTATTGACTTCACTAGGCTTCCCTTGGCATACAGCTCCACTTCCTCCTCCTCCTTTTAGCTTAGCCAGTTAACCTGGAGGCTTTCAAATCTGAGTGCAGCATCAGTGGATCTTCAGTGAATATATCACGCTTTCCTGGCTGATGTATCCAGCAGTGCAGAGGTTCCTGGTATTCTAAGAGAATTTGTGATAACCAAGATCCTGTATCTTTTCCTTAACTTTGAACCATCAGGGTGCCATTATAAGTTATAGGCTCTCAGTATCAATTGGAAATGAAAATGCAAAGTGCAGCTCAATTCTCCATGGCAAGGTTGGTCAAAATGCCTGAAATGTCTAAGAAGATGTGCTAATGATAAAACAGTATATATGGGGGAATGGAGAGCTAGGAACTTTCTGCTGTCGAGACACAGAACTTTCAAAGTGGAATATTACTGTAGCACTGAGGGCTGAGCTAGGACATATATCTATTTTATGAACAGGTCTAAAGATTGCTGTAAAGCTAACAGGTCCTAGGAAAGATTAGTCAAAGATGCAGTTATCTGGGTTTCCAAAATCTTAAGACATTTATTCCAGACAGGGGGCTACCTAGCTCGTTTGTCAATGTATGGTTTTTCAGGAAAATTCTTTGTCAAAAATTCCAAGTAATTCTAATAATAATATATTTGTAGAAGTTATCTGTTACTACTGTGGTATGCTCTCATACATACACATCCATATCTTACTAATACAATATTATTGAGAGAAACGTCTTAGCTAGACTTATAATAGTAGAGAAGGTAGCAAAAGTAAACTGTATGCAACATCCACCTTTCACAAATTACTATTGCCCTTTTCTGTACAATAGCCGCTTACAGCTCCAAGTCTAAATCATGCGATTTACTTCACAATCATTGCCATCCATCTGGCTCTTCACTTGAATCTTCCACCATATTCTAACTTGGATGATCCGGCTCTGTATTCTTGTTCCAATTGCTGATGTCTTTTTTTCACCCCTTTAAAAACCGTCCAAATTCTGACCTGGTGAATCTGTAAATAGCTATTACTGAGCCTTGGCAACTGAGTTTGCATATTGTAAGGTCCATTACTTGTTTTGGGAATGCGGATGTTTTCTGGGCACTGCTTTTCTGAATGTTTTCAGACCAGGGTAATTATTTCCAGGGAGCAAACCAGGCTTGACTGCTTCCTGCTTGTCTGGATCTCCTGAGGCATGACCGCAACAGGATCGTTTAAGTAAAATAATGAATTCCAAGTACCCTCCCAGGAGCCAGCATTTCATGGTTGTGGTGCAATTTGCACCTGGTTCACAGGTGTAAGCAAATTTTAAACACTGGCAGAGAGGGAACTAACAAAAACAGATGGGGAAATACCTCGTCTCAGTCCATTGGCAGCAGCACAGAGACAGAGTTGTTTTTTCACTAATGGAGCAAAACCAAGGTGAAATGCCCATTGCCAAGGACTGGAAACAGACAAGGGCATGTGGAAGTGGGTGTTTGTATTATACAAAGTTCTCAACATTTGGAAAGATTTAAGGAGACCTGGAATCTTTCATGGGCTGTTGCCTGTTCAGAATCAGCAGGTTTCCAAAGGAGGAGGCTATCACTGTTAGACCATAAGGAAAAGGACTGGTAGAAACACACCTGACAAGTCCTTCCTGTCAGAAATATGGGGTTTCATCCAAGTGAGAATTTTCAGGGGGGAATCATTAACTTCAGCAAAAGCATTTGTTTTTTCCATTCAGAAAATTTCATCCTGAATTGGCATTTCTACTTAATGTGACTTGAAGTCTAAATGTTGGTTTAAAACTACCCGGCTTTCAAAATCCACAGTGCTTGGAATCGACATTTCAAAATGTTTCATTTTGACAGTCAATTTTTGTAAAACATTTTGTTCTGCACACATCAATACTTTGACATGTTGCTCCATTTCAGAATATAAACAGATATTTAAAATTCAGAATTTCTTTCAGGACAGAAATTGCATTTTCTGATAAACTCTGATAGTTGGCCAGTTTTCTTTTCACTTGTATAAATCAGAAGTAATGCCAGTGAATGAAACTGGTGGAAGAAAGAGGAAAATCAAGCGCAATTTTTTTCTAGTTTTCTAATTGGATGACAATTTACAAATCTTAGGCAAGTGAACAGGTGATGGAAAAACCACACCTCTTCAAGTAGTAGGCACTGAGTCACTTTCAAAACTGAGGACCACCCAATTCATTGCCTCTTGTGATCTGAAATGCAGTTTGAGCAAGGGCTAAGTACAGACAGTCAAAAAGCCCAAGGCTGAATCAATTCAATCTCTGCAGGTCAGTCTAAGATGCATAGATTGAACATATAAGCAAGTGAACAGACATTCACTTTTGATTCCAGAAAGGCAGCTGCATGCCTGCAGTGGCCCAAGCCAGAAGCTGGGGGGCAGTACAATATGCCTCCCTGTTTGGCTGGAGCAGACAAGATTTGCCTGCCCACCCTGCAAAGTATCCTGGGATGCTGGGGAACTGTAAGTTAACTTTAATGTAGAGAGGATCTGGGACAGAAGTTCAGTAAACCAATTTAACCTAAATCAGTTAAATCTGACACTACATCCATCCAGGTTTATCTTAAACCAATTTCAGTCATTTTGAAAGTGGTTTATGTGCACTGAACTTCCATTGTGTTGCAGCTTTGAACTGGTTTCCCATCACTCATACTGATTTATATGTCATCTCTGTCCCTAGCCAGGCGGTCTCCCAGAATGAAAGACCTGATATAAAGTAAGTACACCCCTGCAAGTGCATCTAAATTACAGATTACAGTGTAGGGTAGAAGTAAAGCAGCTAGTTGGGGTGCTGCAATCAGGCTAGCAATGGGAGTGGATCACTCCTTGCAGGGTAATGTATTCTGATGATCAGATATACATGCAGTTTAAAGTGTAGCTGCCCCATAAGGATGCACAGCCAGTCAGCAATGTGATGAGTTTCTTCCCACTCCCTCTTTGTTTTCTAAGCACTACCAATATGTTGCAAAAGCTCTGCTCAGCTGCACCCTGCTTCCTAAAGAATACAATCAAGCTGCCACTGAAAACAAGGGGGATCTTTCCAGTGCCTTTAACTGTAGTGGGATGAGGCCACAAATAAGCAGTGGTGGAATCTCAAAGCTTGAAGCCATAACAGCTGCCTCAAACATTCCAGCCGAACAGAAGGAAGGTTACCCCACAGCTGTGTCCCCCTAAATGCCTTTACTTCAAACACTGTAACACAACTGGGGGGGAGGAGAGAGAGGTGGAATTTTAATAACCCTTTTGAAAAAGGAGCATGGGCCATCGCACGGCCGCTCTTTCAGTCCTGCTCATCTGGGGTCACTGCTGCAATGCTCAGACACCCCAAAGGGCACGGGAAAAGTCTTCCCGTCATTTTCACATCTCGTTCATGGTATGTGGGGGGAGGGGAGAGGATCAGCTTTTGGGTTAATTAGTAGGATGACCAGACAGCTGTGTTGTCATCGCCAGTTCAAGAAGTCATCAGGATTGTCACTGAGTTCTGAGACGAACACACATGCACACGCAGCACACGTCCAAACTGGGATTGACCACTTTCCATTGCCTCAGGGAAAGTTTCTCAGCTCAAGAGCACTGAACCAGTGGGGGCCATGAGGAGAAGGGGCCAAGGTGTTCTCTCTAACTGGCATTTGCTCACTCCCTTTTGCACTAGTGTAATTTCACACTTTGTATACTGACTAAGAATAGCAGTGTGGTCTGTTTCCTTAAGATAAAGAGAAACTAGTTGGTCAAATTCTAATCCTGGCTCTGTTACTGTTATAATTGTTTGACGACATATGAACTGTTTTTAAAATGGAGTTGATACTTCGTATTCTTTTCCCCGTTTCAATACAGAAGAAAGGAATTAAAGGCAATTTGAGAACATATTGGCAAAATCAGAAAGAAAATCCTGGTAAATAATAATAAAGATAAATCCCAAAATCTAACAAGACTGCACTTACAAGGCACGTGAGCAGGATCTGGGCCAAACAGCTCTCCTTGGTTTGGGCAACAGAATAGCAACCCACGCAGAGCAGTTAAATATAGTCTCCAGTTCAGATCATATATCATTCTAAATATTATTGTGCTTAGTAACTCATAAAAGAGTTCTGCAATGATGCACAAAGGGGCACAATGATGCTTCCTTTCCTTCCTCACAAGGAATATTATAAAGATTGCTTTATGTTTACAAACACTTTGAAAGCCTAAAGCATTTAAGCTGTATTCCTACTTCTGCAAAAAGGAGACTGACTTGACAAATGTAATTGCTGCTCTGAATTTTACAACCAAAGGGACTCCCATTATAATACATTTACACCACAATGCAGTTTCTTTCTCCTGTGTTAGGGCCATTCATGCCATACCTTCTGGCTGCTGTGCAAGTGGGCAGGTATCTTGTAAGTCCATGCACACATTTTCATTCAAGTGTATGGTCTTTGCCAGGAAAAGTAACTCCAAGCATATTATAGCACTGCTGGTCCTAGCATTCAGTGACTACAGACACTGCCAAATCCACCACATGCACACTAACAGAACAGCTGGAGCAAACTGATTAGGAAGGTTCACGCCCCCCCACCATGGTGTCTCAAAAGTGACACACTGGGTGCATCTATACATGCATATTTATTGCACAGTAAATGAAATTACTGCACAGTGTGGGTGCACATCTACACGTTCATGCCCATATGGCATAGTAAATATGGTGACTTATGCCAACTTGAGTGTAAATTAGATACCTGAATCATGCTAGTATCAAATTTATGCCCGATTAGTTACTGCACACTAACGCACATGTAGATGCCTTACTGCGCAGTAACACTATGTGCGTGTGGACTGATTTGGGATTAACTTTAGTCCCAAGTTGGTCCACACATAGTGTTAATGCCCTTTAATACCTGCACTGGTAGATGCTGGCCTATTCCTGCTTCCTGTGTAGTAAATTTAAGTCAGCATAAATGCACATGTAGACCCGCCCATTGTTCATTATTGTTTGGATCCTAGGCTGCATCCAAGTCTATTTGGGCACAGTAGGAATGGGTACCCTAATCTCTGTAAAGGAACATAATGGCAGAGGGTTGCTCAAGTGGGCAGAGTGTAATTCTTTAGAAAGCATCCCTAAACTGTCCTCGTCTCTTCCCCATCCCAAGATTTCTTCAACAGTTTCTGGGATAGGGACTGTTATTTCATATACATTTGTGCAGCACCCAGCATGATGGAATTCTGATATTGATCAGATTGCCCCTAAGCACTACTGTAACAATAAAAGTACTTTAAGTTCCTCTTGCTAGGAAATGCTCTGTATCTGAGGAGGACACCCCATGAGAACAATCTTGTCAAACTGTGACTTCAGACTTGACAAATGGACTTCTAGCCTACACAAAGATACCACCTCCCCCCCACCAATGCAACCCCCGCTAATGCCACCCTTTTGATCCCTTGTTTGTTATCCTGTCCTTCCATCAGAGAAGCAGCCTAGGTCAGGAAGTGTGTAGGCATTGCTGCCAAGATTAAAGAAGGGGAGTTCTGAACTGCAGAGAGGACAAAACTTGCGTCAGTGGCCCCAAACTGCCAGGCTCCACAAAGAACAAACAGGAAGAGGTCCCTATGTAGTTATTGAGGGATGAGGACACAAAAGACCTAGTGCTTCCACCACCCCACCCCTGCTAACAAACATCAGGGCTAGAGGAAACCAGTGTCAGAAGAGGGTGTGTGGCAGCTAGCACAAGATTCTCACAGCAAGAGGAAGGAACCTATTGGTTTGAACACTTTCCGGCAATAATAAAAGATTTGTTTCCCATCCAGATAAATGCACAGGTGCCATTTAGTATCGTCTGTATGGCCATGACCAAACTGCTTCGTGAAATGGGGCACGCTAGAGGAATGGAGGAGCCATTGGGGTACCATCATGTTAGTTGGGATCAACTGATGTTTCTGTTAGTAGACAGGAAGCCTGGGCCATTAAACCAGGGCTGCTGCAGACTTCCTTGTGCTGTGAATGCTTACATAGATATATTCCAAAGTTGAATAGCTTGACAGGAGGCCATAAAACGAGGGCTGCTACACACTTCCTTGTGCTGTGTATGCTTTTCAAAAGGAAGAAGAGAGCAGTTTGTTGGAAGAGGCAAACTTCTCTGTAACCAAACAGAATCTAGTCCATTAAGACAGGACAGTTTTGTCTGGAGCTACAACCAACCACTGCAGGGAGGGAGCAGGTAGTTTAATTGCTCATGCAGAATCTACTGCACCGCTAGTAGGTTTTTGTAATACAGGGAGCAGTTCTCTGATAACCTTCAGCTAGGGGGAAACAAGAAGACAAAAAGCATTAGAGAGCTTGCAATAGCTCAATGAGCCATTCATCTGCCAGTGTGCAGACAGGCACATCCCACAAGGTACACAACCTGGCTGTTAATCACCCAACATTTAGCATGCAATGCTACTTTGGCAGACTCCTGCTAAGCCTTATTCCACTCAGCAGACAGAAGAATCTGTAAGCACAAGGATTTATAGCCCTAGTCCAACACTCCTATAATTATTTGATAAGCACCAACAGAATGTTCAGCACTGAACAAAACAGGAATAAACAGATAAATCCTGTCCCAAGGGGCCTTACAGTCTAAAAACAGAAAAAAAAGAGCTGAATATACTGGGAAACAAGAATGGCAGGAACTTAGCTTCTGTATGGGGGAGGGAGTGTGAACATTTATACAGATAACAAGAATAGAATATCCAGAGCTATAATAGCAAATGTTTAAAAAAGAAAGCTGGGGAGAAGGAAAGGTGGGGGGGGTTAACTCCAGGGTCTAAGCCAAGCTCTAAATGTTGAAGAGTAGGAGGAGACTGGTGGATGGAGAGCTGGGGAAAGACAGATGACCCCTTATCTGCTTCCTTTGAGGCTTCTTGTACCTTTGCCTAAAGCAACTGGTACTGGCCACTGTCAGACTAAGAACACTGGAACTGGTCCTGATCCAGTATAGCAGTTCCTCTGTTCAGGTGTGCATTTGTTACGCTGAAATTTTTAATGGCATTATGCCAATGGGAGTTATTGATTGTTGGTCAGCTTGGCTATTCTGGATTCCAGCTCAGTTTATAATAATCCATTAAGAAAGTCTACTGTGCAAGTTTGGAATATCTCTATATAAGAACTTTGGATTCTGTTTGATAAGGCGGATTCTGTCTAGCTGTATCAGACTGCAGACTCTGCTGTGAGCATGAGGTAAAGAACTTGAATAACTATTTACAGACAGCCTTGTCTCAATAGAATTATAGAAATTAAAGATGGAAGAGACTTATGAAAATCTCCCTTTTATCTTGATCCTCAAAGGAAATGCCCAACTAATCCCTTAAATCCCTCACCCCTCCAAAATACAGGTGCTGCTCTTTCAGTCGAAAAGAATAAAGCAGTTGGAGGAATCTGGCCTGTCCTTAGCACGACTCTTGGCAAGGCAGCAACTTCTGTGCAGGTAATACTGCCCCTGGATTTCCATGCTACTCTTCAGGGCTTTAAAAATTAGTGTGCTGTGCCTGGTGGTTAAGGATATTCTGTAGCTTTCTCTCTCTCTGTCTCCCTACCCCAGATAGATTCCACTTCTGGCCAGGGATACCAGAATCCAGCTGCAGGCCACCAAATATTATATGGGTTGGCAACACCAAATCTTATAGGGGGTGCAGCCCCTTCCCAACTCACTGAACAATAGTCACTCTCACTCTTGATCTCTCCAGACAAGGTTAGCATTCGCAGTACAATCCCTACAGACTTCTCATCCACCCTGAAGGTACAGCCACTTGGGCTCACTTTTCTTTTCCCTGTTGTCAAGGTTGCTTTCTTTCCCCACCTTCATTTGAAATGTTCATTACTACAGCCCTGGCACTTTTCCTGGAAGAACAATTTCAATTTCTTTATGAGCCTCTGTTCCATCCTGCACGTGCAGAACAAGATCAAGGGCTTGACTGTTAGTCAGCTTTTAGCTACACCCACAAGCCATGTTCCTTAATAATATTTTAATATGAATTTATGTCATCAATAAATTAAAGAAGGTCTAGTCCAGACATGAGTATAAATGGAAAAGCTACTGAAGTCCTACATTTAGTCACTCTCCGGTATGGAACTTTAAAGCAGGGGACTCAGCAACCTCACGGTTCATAGGAGTTGATCTAGAAGCTGTTTTATCCAGTTGCCTTAGTCCCCTTTAATCTGCAACATGCATATCTCTAAACTGATGGAAGGCAGGCAGAGTATTTATAGCAGTGTCATAAGAAGAGGCAGGAAATAGAAAATCAGGACAGGGGCTTGGAAGCAATATAAAAGGGCCAAGCCACACCACCCGCCTGGAATTCATTCCCTGCAGGGGAACATTGTGTTAAGGAGAAATGTCACGGAGAATGGTGGGTTTAACTCAGATATCCGCTGGCTCTCTAGCCCTCTACCTGCTGCCTTTCAAGCACCGGCTACTTCCTGTCTGTCAAAGTCAGGTGAAAGTTTTTCTGTTCAGTGGTTTTCCTGTCTCACAACAGGCAAGCACACTTCTCCCTGCTGTTTTAACCATTTAAAGGCCAGCACTGAAGCCTACTAACTAAAGGGAAAGTATTCTTAGGCCCAACAAATTAGAGAAACTGGATTACGCCTGCATCACTGGGTGGGAGGGAGTAGGGAGGGAAGATTCTTGTTTGTTTCCAAAGCTCATGACATGCATTGTGCTTGAGGGATGAATGTGTTTGTTTTGCTCCAATGCTTTTCTATAAAGAATTAAAAAAACATACTAACATGATGCCAGCAGCCCCTCCCCTGCAGGGAACCCTGTACACCCAATGGAAGGGGAGGAATTGGTAAAGAGAAACAGATGTTGTTGTCCCAGCAGTCCAGTGGAGGAGTCAAAGTTCACATCCTTCACCTGAGTCAGCAGGGCCTGGGAAGGCAGCTGTCCTCCTATCCTATGATACTGCAGTATCTTTAGGTATTGCCAGAGAAAGGTATGGTGGTGCCTTTATGCTGTTGCACCCTGTGTCATTATTTACACCTGTGCAAAAGAAGCATACAATGCTTCTGTGCTTCTACATTGACTTCATTCAGGCATAAATGACGGCAGAAGGGAGCAGAGAACTGGGCCTTCTGATGGTGACAGGGAAGAAAGAGAGCAAAGAAAAACTGTGGGGAGGGAACAGGGGCAGGGGATACCTTGCTTTCTTCCTCCCCCCTCCCCCCATCTTCTTCTTCTGCTTCTGTGCCCTACTAAGAATCAAAGACATAACTAGACACCTTTATGGCCAGCTGGTTATTTAAACAAAAGCAATAACCATTATCTACAATTGACAGGTTTGACTAGGATCCATATCCAGGAGCTGGCTGTGTAGGGAGCTGTTTGCCTTTGGCACTTTCTCCACTCTTCCCTGGCTGCAATGGTTGTTTTATTTTTTCCCTTTAATACTTTTAGACAGCCCATCAATTCTTTCTGTCTGGTTCACTTACTTGTCAGTTTGCACCACTTTCAAACAATGTGCTCCTTCCCTTATGATCCAGCTGGATCACAAAATAGAAAGAAATTCTTTCCCTCCCCTTGCATTTCATAAAGGACTATTTAGGGATATTCACCAGAGAGAGGGAAGAACAGCACTTAGCTAGAGCCCAGATATGACCATCTGGGTGGGCACCATGAAAGGTGACTCCATGCAGAGGTCTGCTGCTTAACATCCTGAGCCAAGTCTGTCAGTGAAACAGAGGAGCTGTGCTTTTCTATGATGGGTATATACAAAGAAGGTGAAAGATGAGTCCTCTCACTCTCAAGAGGTTAGAGTTTAATGTATACCTTTCTATGCAGGCAAACCTATGACCTTATAGGTTAGGCCTTATCTAAAGAGGTCCATATGTGGTGTAAAAATGGTATGTTTTACACCGACCATTCCCTACTGAGTATATCCATATTATCCACTCTGAACCAGTGTCAGGTCTAACCTTGCATCCACAGTAAGGCTGTGTTACATTAGGTCAGGAGTTCTCATCTCTCCGAGCTGAAGAATCTTCTTAGACCTACCAGCCTCCTTCAGCAATGGCCACTACAAAATTCTTCTCCTGCCCTCTCCTGAAATTCCCCTACAGCTTTGGTCTTCTCTAGGGGCATGCGAAGCCGGCCCTATTCAATTTGGATTCGGCCCGAGTCAGGGATAGTGATTTGATTTGTTGATTTGGGTCACTGTCCCAATTCGATTTGGCTGAATCCAAATCAGAAGATTCGATGCCAATTCAGCTAATCAGCAATTTGGATATAGACACAGCTTTAAATGTTCTTCCTACATACCTTGAGGTACCAGGCGTGACTCATGATTGCTGCAATGCAGAGGCAGATTGAGCATCCCACAGGAGTGAGGAGGGGGCGCCCTCCACGTGCTCAGTGGCAAACCCAGAAGTACTTCTGGTCCATTTCTGGGTCTGCCAGGGAGCGCACTGGGGAGCCCCCCTGCACCTCCCTGGCTCAGCATTTGGCCGCATGGGGACCACGGGTGCCCCCCCCACACTGAGCCAGGGGAGCGCAGGGGGCTCCCCCCATGAACTCCCCAGCGGACCCAGAAGTGGACTGGAAGTGCTTCTGGTCCACTTCCAGGTCTACTGCTGAGCATGCTGGGGAGCCCCCGGCACTTCTGTGGGACACTGCATGTGCCCCAGCACTGCAGCACTCACGAGTTGCCTGGTACCTAGAGGTATGTAGAAAAAACATCTAACGCTGTGCCTATGTCTGAATCTCCAAATCTCTCTGAACTGATTCAGAGGGTTCCAATTCAATTTGGAGAGATTAAAGGTCCTCTGATTCGATTCGGATTTGGAAATTCTGCCACTGAATTGGGCCGAGTCTCCACCAAATCGAATCAGGGACTGAAGCTTGCCACAGCCCTAGTCTCCTCCTCATGCTCCAGATGTTCCCCTCTGAAATATTCTCATCTCCTAAAGCTTTGGTAGTATTGAAGTGACACTGTAGCCATGATGGTCCAGGAACTGTGTGAGAGGCAAGAATTGTTGTGGGTGATATCTTTTATTGGACCAACTACATGGTTGGGATAGACTTACACAAGCTTTCAGGTGTCACAGTACCCTTCCTCTGGTCTCTTGGAAGGCAACTCAGCATGCAGAACACAAAGAACCAGGGATTTAACATAGACAATGCCTTCATGGTCCATTAGTAATGTACTTGTTGCTCACTAATCTCTGCACTTCACAAATGATAACAACCCTCCTGAAGATCCTGCTCTGCCACTCATCAGGCTTTCACATCTCCCTTGTCTGTTGGCTACCTGATAACTTCTCTTATATCCATATTTTATTGACATATGGAGTTGTATTCAAGCCTTTGTTGCATCTGCTGTTTAATCTGCTATGCCTGCTTCTTTCCCAGAGACCTGAAGAAAGGTACTGTGATACTGGAAGCTTTTCTAAATCAATCCCAACCATGCAGTTGCTCCAATAAAAGATATCATCCACAAAAATTCTTGCCTTATCTTCTAAATGAGCTATCCAGTTGTAGTTCATCTGCTGAGAATATGACCTCTGTCCCTTGCTGTGTTGACAAGAATGAAGTCAAAGATATCAGCTGACAGAAACACAGAGAGGAATGCATAAGCATGAAAGTGTGTTGCATCCACACTGGCATTCAAGCAAGTGAGGTGGTACAGGTTACTACAGCTTCAATGGATTATAGCTGCCCTATAATTTGACTGCTGCATTCACATTTATAAGTGCCAGTGTATGCCAATCTACGGCAGATTAATAAACTGATTATGCTCTTCAGTATGGAAAGGACCTTGGAGAGGCAAGAATAGAGTCCAGTCAGTGTGTGATGTGTATTAATGCAACTCCTTGCTGAGTTAGATGTTACTTTTGCATACTTCTCTGTGCTATTTAATTTGAGTTTTACTGCATATTGTCTCCAGGGGTTGAAACTGCCCTTTGGAAACACCAGCAAGAATTTGGACTATTCATGGTCAACATTTATTTCACCAGCACAGATCTCAAGAGACTTCTATCACATTTCAAAGTGTTCTAGAATATTTTTCTGGTTGGCAGAAGCACTGAATAAATGAATTCATCAGGGCTGTGTGAAACTACTTGCATTATTGTGCTATTAGACATTGTCAACACAATAAATTGTCTCTCAAGGGAACCACTTCAAATTGCAGAGGAAGATTAACTTCTTTTTAATAACGGATGTCAATATTCTCCAATATTTGTAATATTCCTGTCAGAAATCTGAAAAACATCAAGTCAAATCCATCTCTGACATCACACATTGAAACATTAGTAGGTTCAGTGACCTGCTTAGCTGAGTCACAAAGTTGGCCTAATATCTCTCCTCCAGGTGGCAACATGTCAGCCTTGCCCTTTGGGCCAAGTTTAGACTTGGCATTAGATGGAACTCTACTAGAGAAGTCAATGTGATTGCACCCCTGGTCTTATCTTGAGTTCCAAGAAGCAGAAGTCACCAGTCTCCTTTTCCTTATCCCCTTTTATCCACACACGATCAAAATGTACTGAATTGGCATGGGTCTTGGACATCCAAGGATCTTGGAAGAGTTACACCAGTGTGAATCAGTTTAACTGGGAACCTAGAACAGAATGGGGTAGACTGTTGGCAAATCAACAGCTGCAGCTGAGTCAGTAGAGGACACCCTCCTACTTTCGGTGCCGCTGTTTATGTTACCTGCTTTACAGAAGGATTTGAGGTTTTTATGTAGCCCCAGGGAAGTGCCATCTTCCTCTCCCTCATGTAACCGTACTACTGATGTTACTCTACATAATGATTTTTAGGTGTAGTATTTGTAGCTATTGTTATGTCTACAAAGTTATGTGGCTTTATGGCCCCAAATGCACCTCTAGATGTACTAATCTCCTAACCTGAGGATGACTTCATTGCTGCCTTGTTTCCCCATGACCACTTTATGCTAACATGTAGTGTAACAAAAGGGTTGGATCTGCCCCCTGATGACTTCTCTTTGGGTGCATCTACACAAAGAATTAACATGAAGCAGTAAACTCCAGAGCAGTTTCAGCAAGAGCAAATTACTCCCAGGCACAGCGTCTACACATGAGCCCAGGACAGCAACAATCTGAGCTGGGGCAGAGCAGACCCAGGCTGGCAAGGTGCACAAGAGGTCAGCCTCATGCCCCAGGTTAGCAGTGTCAGGCAGCAGAGGAGCTGGCTGAGGCATGAGGGTACAGAAAGTGCAGAGCTGTGTGGCTAGGTAGCAGGCAGGCTTCTGGTCCCCAACTAGCTGGGCTGACCAGGCACAATTTATGCCTGTGGTCAGTATCTACACATGCATTTAATTGCAGTAAATTACCCCAGCATAAGATAGTACTGTCCCCAGTAGTACTTACTGTGGCATTAATTAGTTTACTGTGGCCTAACACCATCATATGTATAGATGGTGATGCTTTACTCTGCAGTTAACTAGTCTACTCTGCAGTTTAGCACATGTGTAGATGTGGCCCTTGAGTAGGAAACCCTCACTGGAGTAGAGAAAGTGTTGGCAGCCTTACACTGTCCCCTTGCAACACCCCTAATGCAAGGACATGGGTTGGTGGATCTCTATGGCATAGCATGCCCACGCCACAGATATTCCCAAACTAGCCCCTTGAAGTCCCAGCATGAGTATGGCATAAAGCCACTTCCTATTTTCACCCAGACCTCCTACTGTGTTCTTCATCGCCACAGGGATAAATTCAGACCCTGATGTTTAAGATATATCTAGTTGGGGGGTGGTATCTTAGTTAAACAGATTTACTGATAAACAGAGCAGAACACGTTCTTAAAACTAGAGTCAGTGAGTCTGCAGTGCTGTCTTTGTGACTGTAAACTATTTGTTAAAATGCTCAGGCTGCATATTAATTATCTTTGCTCATTAATTGTTTCACCTGCCTTAAAAGGGAATTGCAAACAGTTTGATTAATAGACGGAAAAATAGTCTAGCTGCACTGGGGGCTTTGGAACTGCCTTTCTATTCCCGCTTAAAACTAATGCTTTATACTTAGTGCCTAGAGCAACAGTTCTCTGTGAATCAGTACAGACACCTCATGAAACAGCACTATGTCACTGGAATGGAACCTTTCTTTTTTCCCCAGTCTGAGCAGAGGGGTTTGCCAGCGTCAGAACAAGCTAAGCTATATAAGGATGCTACTCCATCTTACTGGCAGTAATAAGCCCTCCACTTAAAATGCAGATCTAAAAATGACCAGTGTAACAAATGCCAAAGCATATGGCAACAAAGAGTCCAGCGGTGAGAGAATAAGGAGCCTTGTACCAAGTCCAAATGTATTCAGATCCTGCAATCAATTTGTATAACTAATGCACACAGAAATCAAACTGTTTCACAATCGCAATATTGTGGCATACATTCCCCGGTGATATCTGCTTAGCTTCAGTGGTTCTCATGCTCTTGTACCACAGGTGGCAGAAAGGACACAGTTAGACTACATGTGACTTGGTTTGAGAAATACAAAGTACCCACTGCAGTTCTACTGATTAAAAGTTACAAAGGGAAGATACAGTGTCTATCAGAGTGTTAAGTAGGGTGACCATATGTCTCAATCTGGCTGGGGCAGTCCCAGATTTTGTGGGCCATCCTGGTGTCCCAGGCAGTTGGCAAAAATGGAAACAACAATCCAGGATTGATGCTGCCTTACCCACGCTGCTCAGCCTGGCTCCTCCTGAGCAGCAGCTGGAGGCAGGGGCAGGCTGGGCTGGGCTGGACACCTCTCTTCCCACCTGGGGCAGGGATCAGCTGGTGGAAGGGGAGGGTTGGGGAAGGGGTCAGGGGCAGTGTCCAGGATTTCCTTAAAAATAATATGGGCACCCTAGACTTAAGGCATGTATACAGGCCTCTGTCCAGATCATGGGAGCCATTAAGAATACTCCCATCCACTCCACACATCCCAAATCCCAGAAGCCAGATGATGTAGCTACTTTAGAGTGGCTCCAATAAGCATGGCCAAGATGGAAAGTCTGAGCGTAGGTCTGAGCACATGCTCAGTACCACTCAAAAGCAATTACACTGCCTGACTTTCAGGATTTGGCATGCAGTCGGAGCAACTGGGCAGGGCATGTGTCTTGGTAATGCTCCCAGGTTCTGCATGAAGGCAGTGTAGACAAACCCTTGAATGAGTTACAGTGGTCTCCCAGTTTGAGAACTGCTGCCTCTACTATGCTAGTTTCAGTGCTGAAGGTCCTATCCTCCTCTTTCTTACACTAGGTTTACACTGGTGTCACTTCCTTGAGAATAGCAGAATTTGCTCCCAAAAGATAACCTGGTGTGCAGAAGGAGTATGCAAGCCCTGAAAGCCTGGAGTGATATGACCCACATCAAAGAAAAGGGCCTCCTCAGTTTGAGGAAGAGATCCTGTTGTTAACAAGGAATTTCAGCTTCATACTTTCAAATCATGAAATCAGACCTCTCACTTCAGTTTGGTTCAGAGCTGGTAGGCATAATGTGCATGCCCCTGCCTGCTAGGTAGCTGTGGGAAGCTCCTGTCGTAGGTTAATTAGGTGTTATGAACTTCCGAAGAGCATCTTATTGATGGGTGTTTCATGACAAGGCCTCCTCCTCAGACTAAAGAGCCTGGGTAGTTCAGTGTTGTGTGCCAGGTTGGTCCACACAAGAGCACCACATCAGACTAAGGCCTTGAGGAGAGTGTCTCAGACAAAGTAGCACACACACAAAAATTAGGTTTTCACCTCAATAGTTTTGCATGATCGCCACAAGCATCCAAGATAATTGTCATAAGGAGGAAAAAATGGAGAAATATTTTGCAGCCGAAACCCAGAATTTAAGTATTTCACTTTAATGACCTTCTCAACATGCCCACAAGTAATGAGCTTATTAACCTCCTTAACGAACTGTTCCTTTTTCTGTGCTTCTGCACACAGCCTGCCTTCAATGGCTCTCACTTAGACCATGACATCCTTGTTTGGTTTAAATATTCTCCAAACACAGACTTTTCCAGCATTAACAACCGTGAAGTTCTGTACTGTTACCAGTGTTATATTATTGGATCCTCATGCAGTAGCAGCACTTAAGCAATTCTTCAGTGCAGGGATGATCTTTTTGTCTTTTTAAAGTATCAAGCACATTAGTGGAGTTTATTAAGAGTAAATAACAATATCCCATTTTCACTGCAAAAGCCTGGAAATAGCCGAATTTATCAATCTTACATCCCATGCATGCATACATGCCTCAACACTCACTGTTTATCGGTTAAAAAAAAGTTTGAAATGCAAAAGACAGTTTCTCCTAGCACTAAATACTGCTGTACATAATCATATTCTTGCCTCCCTATTTGTTCAGAGAAACATTACAGAAGCTACTGCCAGGTAGAAGGTTCTCGAGAGCAGGTGGGAAACCCTAAATAGAAGAATGGAAGAAACTTCTGCTTAAAGCAAGGACCTCTGAGGCTCTGGGCAAAAACATCTGGCTTTTTGCTGGCTCAGAAGTGTTTTTGCATTTACTTCCTGCAGGAAATCTGGATTTAGCATGTGCAGTAGTAACCAGATACTAAATAACCCTTTTGGCATTACTTTATATAATACACTGCATCATTTATTGAGGATAATAGTTTCCATCAGATTTTTTCAACAAAAACATTTGGAGAAGTGACAAATTCCAATCCAGATTATACAAGGTACTGAAAGCTTTGACTACTACAGGATTCAGCCTGAAAGACTTAGTTGTAAGTGACCTATACAAGGCAACAAAAAATAGTTCTTATTTCAATCTCCGTTTAATTGAATGGGATATTTCAATTGGGGATCTGCCAGTTAGAGCATAGGACTAGGAGCCAGGATATCCCACCTCTGATACTAACTTACTTTGCTGACCCAGGTAATTACATTATGACCTCTTTACACTCATTTTCTTTTATATAAAAAGAAATTAACTTTATCTATTCAGTGCTCTCCTGCAGGTGTGTATTAGGATTCCTGCTCATAAACCGCTTTCTAAAATGGAAGTGCATCTTAAAACTTTAGTATTACCCTCCCAGTAAAGATTCTTACACCTGTATAAATTCAGTGGGAATTGATAGACACCCTTGGGCCACTGTCAGAATCTCCAAATTTCAATCTGTTTTTAAACTGCATGTGTATAAAATGCAAATGTCCCAGTTCAACCAACAAACCTGAGTTTGAGAATCTGTTTTAATGTGTAGAGAGCTTCTCCCAGCATGTATAAATTATAGCTTCCTCAATACCGGATCCAAACCAAGCCTAGTTTTCCATTGAAGATGACAATAAAAGGTCTGGAACATGGGTGCATATTCTATACACATGTGGCCAGGTACATGTAAAAAGTTTAATTCAGAATAAGACCTGTGCTGCTTTAGCTTCTCCAATGACTTAATCAGCAGTTAAAGGAAATAAGCAAATAAAATGAAATGAGGGCAGATTTCCCAGGTGCTTGTACTTTGGGCTGAGATGCTTTAGTAGTGAGATTCCGCCATCGATAGGCATCAACTTTTATTTTTGCCAGGGGAGGGCTAAGATGATGGAAATATGTAACGTTTTACGCATTTCGAGTGACAGCCCCCTTCTGGAGGGGGGCCAGGGCCCTCAGGCCCCCATCTCCTCTTCTTCCCTTTAGACCATACTCTAGGATAACGTAGTGATTCACCAGTTGTGAACTCAGTCATGCTGTGGTAGGATGGAGAATGAAGAGCATCTCTGACAGCTAGCTCAGATATAGTGAGAGTTTGGCATGTCCAACCTTTTCAAAAGTCCATTATTTAGGGGGGAAAGGGAAATTTACGTTTTCTATCCAGTGTGGTTTTTTAAAACAGAAAACTCTGCTCCTTTACTGAATCCGTTAAAACTTTACTGAATCCGTTAAAACTACTCATTTCAACTTTAAAGTGTGTGTGTGTGTGTGTGTGTGTGTGTGTACTCATTTCAACTTTAAAGTGTGTGTGTGTGTGTGTGTGTGTGTGTGTGTGTGTGTGTGTACTCATTTCAACTTTAAAGTGTGTAGTGGCCAAAGGAACATTTTTTGGTCACATGCAAGGTAGTTTGAGAACAGCTGACATAGAATTGAGGGGTGGGGGGGGGATCAAGGAGAGGGGAAGAAGGAAGACTGGGTATTTTTCCCCCAAGCCTAAAGAAATGCAACATTCAGCAGCTGATCTGAAAACTCCCTGCTGCTCCTTGGAAAAAAAGAAGTACAAACAAGTCCCTTTTATGTCAGTTGCATCCAGCTGGAAATGTCACTGCTTTGTTCAAAGGGGACAAAGCATTTGTGGTGTTTGTTCCTTCCAAAGGTCCATTAACAAAAATAAAAGAAAATATTCACATCCTTTTGAGGGGAAGCACAAGAAGCAAAGTTGGTGTCAGTCCCTAAGAGTATGGATGGAGCTGCCATCTGTCCAATCACAGGACTATCCATACTGGCTCTTATAGTGAGAGGCATCATTCAGTTAAAAAGTAAGAAAAACAAGATTTAAAAATCAGTTTAGCTATGGATCAACCCCAGAGATGTGAACAAGATGCACACTTTTCCATCTGTTTTGTTCTGTTAGCTAATCTACGTAACAGCCAGGTTTCCCTGGGTATAGTTGTGTAAAGAGTGTTGGCTTCCTTCTGAAACCACAAGCTCCCCTTTCCTACTGAAAGGACCTGCCTGTTTCAAAAACATGCCCTCTCATTGGGTTTTACTCGAGCATCATTTTTGCATAGTTGCTTAAAAGGCTTCAGATGATTGCAGGGTTGGACATCTACCAAGACAGTGAGCCCAAGGTAGATCAAAGGTAGCCCCATTAATAGAAAGGCAGACTAAATTCAAACGGGTCCCCTGCACCTTTGTCCCTGAACTCCAGCAATGGGTGCTTGCATTATATTTCCAAACCCAAAGCTTCCTGCTCCTTCGGAAGCCACACATGCTGGTGTGTTTGTGAAGGTGAGAAACTCATCCAAGGTTGCCACCTAGCTAGCCCATTTTTTGCATCGTCTTAGGAGCTGTTTTAACAGCTCCGTTCTTCCAGCACTTACTGCATTGACTCCTCCCTTAGGAGCTGGTATTTTGTCAGGAGTTTCAAGAGCAATAAAAACTTGCTGCCAAGTCCCTTTCTTCCCCACAATGTGTTTTATAACCCAGCATGTAGTTTAGTCTGTCTAAACACTGCACAAGTACACTGCCATCCGTTTCCATGGAGATGGTTAACTCTTCGGTGACCACAAGTTGGAACAGACTCCCTGTTCTTTTGGTTCATGAAAAGCATGGCAATGCTTGCTAAAGATAACTAGGCAGGAATATGGCTTTAAGGGACAACTTGGAGATACATAGGTTTAGTTCGGTTTCACCATGTCACACAAATGACACACTTGGGCCGAGACAACCAACCTTTTAGTATGAGGTGGTCTTTACCCTTCTGCTTTCCACCCCTTTGAATTATGGGCCCCCTTGTGAGCATCAAGGGTACAGCATATGTAACTAAAGTCTGAGCAAGGCTAGACACAAATATGAGCCACAGTTATTAGCTGCAGGTTACTCAGGAACAAAGTAAAGCAATCAGTCCTTTGATACCAAATTCAGTCAAAAATCCAGCTATAAAGGGGAAGTCTTGCAAACAATCTGATGTCTGAGCTAGTCAATCTGGACATTTATACACATAGCTTTCCATCCCGCAACGTACTGGAGATCAAGCCGGTCAGAGCAGACCCAATTAATCGAGGTGTTTTCATTCAAAAGCTCACCGCTACTATTTTTGCAGTGCTGACGCGCATTTTGCCACTTACACAACTGTGTGCGCCGCAGCGCCAGGCTTAGCACTGCGGCGCAAGCATGTGTACAAATGCCCACAGATGTCTGAGATACTACCTTAGGCTTTGTTACTTGCCCTCTTCCAAATGGTTGTTGCCTCTATAGATCATATGCATTACCAGAATAATTTTGTAGCAAGGTGCACTTAAACAGATCTAGTGAAACTGCAAACCTATCTTGACCTCATGTAAAATGACCCCCCCCCCCCCAAAAAAAAAAATTATTAAAGGAGACCAGCAGAAGCATGAATTCTCCTGGCTTGCAGCAAATGAAGGGCACATGCAGAGGAGGCCCCTGCTGTCAAAGCAGACAAACTAGCTTCTCAATCCCCCTTGCTTTCACAGAAGGCACAAGTGTCTTGGGTTGCTGCCTCTTAGCAGACACACCTCCTGATACAAAGTAAAGAAAGCTGCAGCAATAAAAGTTGTGAAGTGAACTTTGAAAAGGGCAACTTTCTGCAAGGGTCCTCTTGATATAGAAAAGTTTTTATAATATTTTTCAGGCTGTCATGGCTGAAGCAAACTGTAGCCTTACCAGCACTATTAACATGCAATGTTTTTCTTGGCTTTCAGGAACAAATACACTATATAAACTAGACATGAATTATAACTATGCAGCACTGCAGTCTTTGTAATGAAAGGTTATTAAAAGCAAGAGAAAGAAACTTTTTACCACTTGGTTCAACTGTTTTCAAATACTTTTGACAAGATTCCATGTTGAGTCAATGTTCTGATGAAAAAGTAGAGGGGTTTTGCATGTATTTTTCATGGACAATGTCAGGTTAATTGCTTTGCAGGCTGAAGTCCTCAGTCTCACTAAAGACTGTGGGTATCAACAAGGCAAAGGTCCCAAATCGCTTTCATGTGTCTGAACCCTGAGGTACAGAAATAGCCTCCAGGGTTGTCAATATTGTGCATGCACCTTTTGTCTCTGCAAAGATAGTTTGTACCCACTGGTACACAGACACCTCTTTGCTAAGGACTGGACCAAGACTACTAGCTCATTTGTTATTATACAGTAGACCCCAGGACAGCTATCAAACAGTAACCATATTTGGTCACTTAATTCCAACCTAGGCAATATGCAAAGCAGGGAATTAGATATTGAGTTTCCATTATCCCATTCCCTTGAGCTATCCAGTTGTTCCCTTGCTTCCATAAAAATGCTGTCACTTATGAAAGCTTGTGGGGCACCTAGGATTGTAGTAGGAGGATGTCAGAAAGAACCAATGGGCATGTCTTTCAGCTTTCCAAATTTTTATAGAATCCTATACGTTGCGGTTTTCCTGGTCAAGCACCCCACTGTTCCAGCTTGTAATTTTTATTTCAGAAAGCACAAGGAATAAACTCTGGAGATCAGATGACAGCATGCAAAATCCTTGAGAGACTTGTTTACCCCCCTCTGTGGCCTTCGTACAAGTTCCTAGTATAAAGAACCTATATAGTTGCTACTAGCTGGTCTGAATTACACTATTTCAAGTTGCCAAAGGCAGTTCCGTAGCCTGGGAGAATTAGTCCAGTTTCCTTAGTATTTTCTTGGCATCAGGTTAGCAAGGGACATTTAGGCTGCCCACACCTTCAATTCTGTTTTTGTCCCACTGCAGAAAACAAACCACTTTTACAATTACTAATATCTAGAAAGTGTGCAACAGTTGTTTTTCTTGGACAGGCTGTAGTCTTGGAACAGCTCCTACTCCAAGAGTTTCATTTTTAGCAACTCTTCCTAATGGGAAAATAAAGCACACCACACTTTTTTTTTTTGGAGAGCAAGATATAAGGCAATTACAAAAATCTGTGGATATATATAGATAAGGAAAGGGCACAGCAGTGTTCAGTCCTTTAATCCACCCACCCCCTTCCATTTTCAACACAAACCTTTAATGATCAAGCCTCAATTGTCTGGGGGAAGTGGGGACCTGAAAACCCAGTCATTTGGAAGCAGTTCTTCATGCATGGATCTAGTTAAACCAGATACAGCAACCCAAACCAGCAAAGGATGTTTGTTGGCCCTGGTTCCCCCCACCCCGTGTTTCACATGCTGGTTACTTGTCAGTGCTTTGCAAAAGGTGTCCCCTTCTCTGTCCCACCACAGTACCAGGGAACTTTCTGGGTGGTAGAAAACATCAGAGCCATGGAGGAGGTGGAGGGGGGGGTGCATGTGTCAGTGTCACATCAGAGCAATATGTGTGTGTGTGTGTAAGTAACATCAGAGCAGTACAGTAAGCGCCATGTGTGTGTCAGTGAGAAGGGGGACATTGTAACTTTATCTCCTGCTGTGTAGAGCAGAGGTTCCCAAACTTTTCCTTATGCATATCCCCTTCCAGGTTTACCACCTGCCCGCATACCCCTACCAGCTTTACGCTGAACCCCTGACATGCCAATTGTTACTACAATGAGAATTAAAACTGTCATCAGGCAATTTCTCCTGCATACCCCCCAGAAATGCCCCATGTCCCCTGGGGGGTCTGTGTCCCACAGTTCCCCCCACCCGTAGAGTACTAATGTTGCTCCCCTGGGCATTAGGATGCTGCACCGCCTGCCCCCAGGAAATCCCAGACTCCTAGAAGAGAAGGGCTGGAAGGGACCTCAAGGAGGGCATCTAATCCAACCCCTGCTCCCAGCAGCACCAGCCCCAACGAGATCATCCCAGGCACAGCTTCCTCTAGCCGGGTCTTCAAACCCTCCAAGGATGGAGATGCCACCGCCTCTCGGGCTGTGCATCTCCTTGCCCCCCAGATGCCTGTCTGCGAGCCCGGGGGGGGGCGGGCGGCACTCACCGATGTCCGAGTTGCAGAAGGCATCCTGCGGGTGGATGGGCACGCACGTGCAGGCTTCCGCCACCAAGGCGCTCAGGCTCCAGCTGCAGAGGAGCGCCAGGAGGCTGAGCCACCCGGCAGGCATGGTGCTGAGGGGGGTGGCTGGACGCTGCCGGCGGAGAGGGGTCGCCCCGTGGATGTGCCGCGTCTCCTCCGGCTGCCGGGCCCGGGACGCTAGAGGCTGGAGGCGCCTTTGCTGCTCTGCCCCGGGCTGGGGCGGGGAGTTATAGCCTTGATCGCGCGCTCTCCGGCTCCTGGGGGGCCGCTCCCCGCGACCAATCGCAGCCCCGCATTACCTCACTCCCGCGGAGCGGGGAGAGGCTGCCCGAGGGCTGGAGGCGGGGTCGGAGCCCGGGCTTCAGCGCCTTATAGGGAATAATGCGCCTCCATGTGTGTTGGGGCGGCGAGGGGGAGCAGGCGGGGAGGCGGGCTGGCTACCTGTGCGTGCCAGTGCCCGCTCCGGCCAGGCCCCCGCCCCCGCCCCCCGCTGCAGGAGGGAGCTGCTGCTGCCACCGCTAGGGAGCAAGCTGGCGGGGGGTGCAAGGAGGCTGCCTGCCTGCCCTCTCCTTGGCAGCTCATCCTCAGCCGGGGCCGACTGGCAGAGCTCCGCCGGTGTGGCCAGCTCTTTCTGAGTGTTGGCGTTGGCCGTAAAAGTCTGCGCTTCAGCAATGCGAAAAACTTCAGCTCTTTCTTCTCTGCGTATTTTAAGATTTTAAATGTATAGAAAAGAAAGAGCCAAGTGCTTCGTGGTCCTGAAGCAGAGACCTTAAGAACAATGCCAACAACTTAGCTCTTTTCCATATATATATATATATATATATATAAACGTATAGAAAAGAAAGATCTCAGTTTTTCACATGCCCAAAGCAGAGACTTTAAGAGCAACACCAAAAAAGTAGCTTTCTCGTGCATGTGTGTGTGTGTGTGTGTAAAAGAAAGAGCTAAGTGTTTCGTGGTCCTGAAGCAGAGACTTTACCAACAGCGCCAAAAGCTTAGCTCTTGCTCTTGTATGTTTATTTATTTATTTAACGTCTAGAAAAGAAAGAGCTAAGTTTTTCACATGCCCAAAGCAGAGGCTTCAAGAACAACACCAAAAATCATGAGAGTTGGCCATACTGGCTCCCTGACCGGCTGCACCAGGGGATGAGGGGCCCCACACACTCTCCTGGGGTGTCAAATCCAAGGGGACCGCTCCATAGGGCCCCTCACATTTCAAAAGGAAACCTTCCTTCCCCCCACCAACAAGCTCTCATGGGGCTGTGGTGTGCGTCTGACACTGGAAGAGGGAGGAAAAAAGAAGACTTGAGACCATTAAAAAAAAACCCTAAGAAAAAAGCATCTTGTAATAGGAAACTCACAGGTTGATTCTTTTCTGCCTTCAGTCCCCATTGGAAAGGGATTGGAAGAAGAAGAATGACAAGTCCTGTTTGGGCTGTAAAGCAGGATTTGATGCTGTGGTTTTTAATCCTACCCCAAGCCCCCTTCCTCCTGCCCAACATTCACAGTCAGCAAGGAGTGATAAAACAAACTGTTAAAAGTGAGCTGGAAAAAACCCTCTCATATGTACCAGGCACTCCCAACACTTAATCTTGCTGTATATTTTAGTAGTGCATCTTTAGTGCAATTTAAAGAGAAGTCCTGTTTGTTTGTTTTCCCTTACCCCCTCCCACCCTTTTTTTCGGAAATGTAAATTTCTATCAGCTGCAGAAATGCAAATGTTAACAGCAGAGCTGGAGTTATGGGCAGGGAGACTGCCAGATGCAACATACAGACAGCCTTCTTATCCTGCAAAGGGGACTGAGGAGTGATTAATCTTAGTATCAAACCACAGTACATAATGTCAGAGTACTTTACAAGACTTAAGCATGTCTAGTTATACATTACTCCAGTATTAAAGGCCAGGGACCAGCTGTCCTAAATTTCTAAACAGCATGCTGAGTTTTCAAATCTACAGTTCTGCCATATCTGGGTTAAAAATTATCTGTCCACACCTTTTCCTTAGTGGTGCAGCCTGTAGAAAACCCCCAGTCCTCTGGAAGGATAGCCTTTGTTGGGATATCAACATTCAACAGGTATAGGCTCATGTGTTGAGAAGGGACAAAGGACAGTCTAGTGAATTAGGTTCAAGTCTGGCATTTGGGAAACCCTGCTGTGCTACAGACCATTTCTATGACTGCATAGCCTCTCTGTGCCCATAGCCCCATCTGGACAATGGGAATAATTGCACTGCCCTGCCACCCAGGAGGGTAGTGAGGATGATTGTCTTCAAGATTGCAGTGCTCAGGTAAAAATGGGGGTCATATATGTTTGTCACAGAGAGGTTAACGAGATAGTTTTAATGTCTAATTTTAAGTAATTTGGAGGCACACCCTCACAGTCAGAGCAACCCCATGCAAACAACTGGGGTTATATATTTGGACCTGTAGCCGAGTGCCTGTGACAAAAGCTAAATCCCAACAGCGAGAGCCTGATTTCAGTCTCTCTTGTGTAAAGCGAGACCAACTCCATTACAATCAGAAGTGGCACTTATGTACATGACATCAGAATCTGGCCCACTTGCTTTTTTATTGTTGTAAAATGTAGTCTGCAAATGACACATGGACAAGTATGTGTACTAGGAATTAGTAAGTATTAATATAGAGAAACTGTGGCACAAAAAGATGGAGTGGGTTGCTCAGGGTTACAGAGAGGCCAGCAGTGGGATTG
>NW_017728931.1:48276540-48301371 GCF_001723895.1 Crocodylus porosus | reverse complement strand
GCAACACCAAAAAAGTAGCTTTCTCGTGCATGTGTGTGTGTGTGTGTGTAAAAGAAAGAGCTAAGTGTTTCGTGGTCCTGAAGCAGAGACTTTACCAACAGCGCCAAAAGCTTAGCTCTTGCTCTTGTATGTTTATTTATTTATTTAACGTCTAGAAAAGAAAGAGCTAAGTTTTTCACATGCCCAAAGCAGAGGCTTCAAGAACAACACCAAAAATCATGAGAGTTGGCCATACTGGCTCCCTGACCGGCTGCACCAGGGGATGAGGGGCCCCACACACTCTCCTGGGGTGTCAAATCCAAGGGGACCGCTCCATAGGGCCCCTCACATTTCAAAAGGAAACCTTCCTTCCCCCCACCAACAAGCTCTCATGGGGCTGTGGTGTGCGTCTGACACTGGAAGAGGGAGGAAAAAAGAAGACTTGAGACCATTAAAAAAAAACCCTAAGAAAAAAGCATCTTGTAATAGGAAACTCACAGGTTGATTCTTTTCTGCCTTCAGTCCCCATTGGAAAGGGATTGGAAGAAGAAGAATGACAAGTCCTGTTTGGGCTGTAAAGCAGGATTTGATGCTGTGGTTTTTAATCCTACCCCAAGCCCCCTTCCTCCTGCCCAACATTCACAGTCAGCAAGGAGTGATAAAACAAACTGTTAAAAGTGAGCTGGAAAAAACCCTCTCATATGTACCAGGCACTCCCAACACTTAATCTTGCTGTATATTTTAGTAGTGCATCTTTAGTGCAATTTAAAGAGAAGTCCTGTTTGTTTGTTTTCCCTTACCCCCTCCCACCCTTTTTTTCGGAAATGTAAATTTCTATCAGCTGCAGAAATGCAAATGTTAACAGCAGAGCTGGAGTTATGGGCAGGGAGACTGCCAGATGCAACATACAGACAGCCTTCTTATCCTGCAAAGGGGACTGAGGAGTGATTAATCTTAGTATCAAACCACAGTACATAATGTCAGAGTACTTTACAAGACTTAAGCATGTCTAGTTATACATTACTCCAGTATTAAAGGCCAGGGACCAGCTGTCCTAAATTTCTAAACAGCATGCTGAGTTTTCAAATCTACAGTTCTGCCATATCTGGGTTAAAAATTATCTGTCCACACCTTTTCCTTAGTGGTGCAGCCTGTAGAAAACCCCCAGTCCTCTGGAAGGATAGCCTTTGTTGGGATATCAACATTCAACAGGTATAGGCTCATGTGTTGAGAAGGGACAAAGGACAGTCTAGTGAATTAGGTTCAAGTCTGGCATTTGGGAAACCCTGCTCTGCTACAGACCATTTCTATGACTGCATAGCCTCTCTGTGCCCATAGCCCCATCTGGACAATGGGAATAATTGCACTGCCCTGCCACCCAGGAGGGTAGTGAGGATGATTGTCTTCAAGATTGCAGTGCTCAGGTAAAAATGGGGGTCATATATGTTTGTCACAGAGAGGTTAACGAGATAGTTTTAATGTCTAATTTTAAGTAATTTGGAGGCACACCCTCACAGTCAGAGCAACCCCATGCAAACAACTGGGGTTATATATTTGGACCTGTAGCCGAGTGCCTGTGACAAAAGCTAAATCCCAACAGCGAGAGCCTGATTTCAGTCTCTCTTGTGTAAAGCGAGACCAACTCCATTACAATCAGAAGTGGCACTTATGTACATGACATCAGAATCTGGCCCACTTGCTTTTTTATTGTTGTAAAATGTAGTCTGCAAATGACACATGGACAAGTATGTGTACTAGGAATTAGTAAGTATTAATATAGAGAAACTGTGGCACAAAAAGATGGAGTGGGTTGCTCAGGGTTACAGAGAGGCCAGCAGTGGGATTGCGATTAGAACCCAAGTCTTGCCACCCATCTAGTGCCCTATCCATTGAACTAGGATACCTTTGTGGGGTGAAATTATAGGGAAAAACCATATTCAGCTCTTCTACCTGAAGAGAACTTTAAGCCTTTTGTGACCATTAAAAAAAAAAAAAAAAGACCTTGACTCTGATGTGAGAAAATTAGAGTTCACATTTGGTTTGTCACCAAATAAAGAAGTTGCTCTTATTTCTGTCCTTCCCCAAGAATGTGATGGTGAACACAATTAAGGACCTCTTTTTCCTGACATGCAGCCACACCACTCCATTCTGTGGTCTTGTCAAAGCCCACAAGCTAAGCATGCCTGTGCTAGGTCAATAGATGGTGTGAAAATTCCAAGGGAAACCCATGTCTTGTAGGTGGTGTTGACTCAGTAGGCATCATTTCCTAAGACCGTCCTGACTTAATGTCTTAAAACAGTGCTAGGGGGCACTGTGCTGCAAGGTATAGGTTGAGTTTCATTTGGATGAGGAATAGAAAGCCAGGGTTCTGACTACTTGTGATAACTAAAGAATCCACAGTGCTTTTTGCAGGAGTCAGGTTGTTAATCCTAGTGCTCTGGTTAAATTCCAGCAAAGATAACTACATTTTGCCTCCATAAATTCCCACTGCAGTTTAAATTGGAAGCATTATTTTTCACTTTCCCTCTGCAAACCCTTCTACGTTGTGTGGCCAGTATGGAATGTCTGATGTGTTCCATCCCTGAGCTGGCTATGATGGATGATGCAGTCTCTGTTCATAGCCTGTAAAAGCACTTTGGGATTTTTCTTTAGCATGGAAGGTGTTATGTAAATGTAAGGTATGCTGCAAATGAACGAGAAAAATATCCTGTTTCCTTCTGATTACCTTGAAAAGCGAAACCTGAGGATACCCCTGAGCTAAAAGGAGTCTGCTTCTGAACTGACAAAAACAGCAGACTGTAAGTAGAACATTAGTACTAGTTTCATGAAACTACTGAAGCTGCTGGTCACCAAAAAGTGCCAGGAAGTGACAAAGGCACTTAGCTTACCAGTAAGCACCCAGAACATATCTTCAGCTGCTGCAAAGAGGTATAGCACCACTGAAGCTGATGGACTTAATTCTGCAAATCAATCCACTGGCAGCTTCCAAGAACAGCACAGGATCATGCAACTTTTTAAATATCTATTTTTATTCTAAATTTTCCACTGAAATTTGACTCAATACATGAACATGGACTCCTGCCAGTAACAACTGGCAAAAAAGCTTCCCTCCCTTGCTTTAATATCCCTTCTTGAGGTCTGTGGAGTTAGGCTAATTGCTGAAGATGGCCATTTCAGTACCAACTTCTGGCTTCTCTTCCTATTGCCAGGGGCAGAGTGCAAATACCTTTCTTTGCCACCTTCTGCCACTATTGTTTATGCTATACTGTAAAGAGTTCCTGCCCCACCATCTCACACTGCCAAGGAATAGGAAATCTCACAGGAACCATCTCGAGATGCATCAACCAGATGGATTGTATCACTATTTGTTTCTTGTTCATAAGGATCATTTTCTACACATTTTCAAAGGTTGCCCATTAGGAAGACTTATTGGTTTTCATATGCACATGTTTAGCTCTGGTTTATTTGTATGAAGAAAGGTTGAATAAAGTGCCTCTATTAATTCCTTCCTTATGTCAGTGAACTTCATATGTTACTTATAGTAAGTAAATAGTATCTTTGAAAGTAGTGTCTTTGATTCTCTATGTGCCCACCTAAACTCGAGCAATTGCTCCTGAGTGGCTCAGGCTCAGGTTTGGTCCTTCTCCGGGACTTGCATCCATCATGCACCACCTCCTAAGGGAAGCCCCCGATACTCGCCTGCCATGTCTTACTCTAAAGTTCAGATGCAAGAGGCTCCTGTCTGTCTTGGACTTGCTTGGAGGTGTCACATGAAGACGTCCTTGGAGCTCCACCTCCCCTACACCCCTTCGATATGCCAACCTGATGGTCTCCATATGCTTGATAACTGGAGTTCTCTCGGGCACGGGTATGTGCGTCATCACCCCAATCAGACTTCTAAAGGATTGTATTAAATGCAGTGTCTATGTGTACACTGATCACATGGCTGACCAATCTTCCTGTTGTACTCTGCCTGTAAAAGAATGTTACAAGGATACAGGACAACAATCTTCCTCCTTACAGCCGTATTCCTTGGGTCAGATGGGCAAGCCAGTCCACCCACTCTGGTCTTCTGTCCCAGAGTCCCTGAGGGCTCCTGGTTCCCCCAGTCCTGGGAGTAATATCCCTAAATGTGGCCTCAGTCTCTGGCCTCAGGAGTAGTACAAAATCACAAACAAAAGAAACAAAAAGAATCAGGGAGGTAGAAGTTTGTCCTCCCTATTCGCGTGTCCTTGTGTGTTGTTGCGACACTAGTCCCTCGGTGTCCTTTCCTCATACGGTGTTGGGCATCACTCCTCAAGGAGGCTGGCTCCTCTTCAGGACTCTACCCAGAGTCCCTGGCTTGAGGTGCCAGGTCTACCGGCTGGGAGCATACAGCTGCCTCCGGGCTGTTGCTCCCCTGCTTCTTCCCGGCAGCTGGCTTTTGTAGCTGACTACCAGTGCTTCTTGATGATATCATCTCCCCGCACTGCCCCCAGCCACACTGATTAGCAGCTGATGAATCGTGGGGGTGGCTCTGCCTGTGGTTCTCTGCTTCTTCCCACCGTGTCTGTGTCAGGTAAGTTTCCCTGGGTCACGGGGCTTTCCGGGCCATTTACCTGGGAATGCAAGGTTTTCCCCCTGCTGCTCTGCCCTTGGGGACAGGGTCTCCACTCCTTTCATCTTGTCTCCCTGTGACACTATATCTACATACAAAATTTTAATTTGATTTGGCTCTCTGAGGTTATAGAGCAGGGGTGGCCAATTATTTCAGGTAGAGAGTTGCTTATTGAGTTTTGGCAAGCCATTGAGGGCCACAAGACAGGCAGCCAGGAGCAGATAAATATTCATTTTCTAATTTTTTTAGGGGCCCCACAGGCTGGATAGAATGGCCTGGCGGGCCACATTTGGCCTACCCCTGTTATAGAGGACTCGCACACCCTTCCTGTCTGCAAGTCAGATGTAGATAAGACTCTAACCTGTCCTCAAGCTTCAGATTACACATGAACAATATAATAGTAATCAGCTCTGATATTTCTATAACGCATTGTGAAGGAGCCTGCTGTTCTTTACAGATTGTGTATGTGGGGAACACCTGATCTGAGGGTGAAATGCAGCCACTATGTCATACTAGCAATATTGCACAATAGGGACTGTAGGATTTAAAAAACCCACAACCTACTTTCCAGAACCACACATCCTAGCCTTTAAGGACCAAACCTCACTAACCTCATCACCATAAGCAAACTTCCTATGACCCAAACCACACCAAATGGATCTATACCATATCAGAACAAGAAATGTAAAACCATCTCTGCCAGTCCCACAATAGCCACACCCCACAACAGAACCATCACCATTCTTGGGTCTTATACCTGCACCTCCAGAAATGTAATACATCTCATCCAGTGCAACAAATGCACTGATGAAGAATATGTAGGAGAAACCAAACAACAACTGTGTACCAGAATGAACACACACCGAAAATCCATCAAAGACAAAAATATCCCATTACCTGTGGGTGCCCACTTCTCACAAGACAGTCACTCCCTCTCTGATTTCTCAATTCTTATCCTCAAAGGGAATTTACAAAACACCTTTCATAGATAAGCCCACGAA
Organism: Crocodylus porosus; assembly: GCF_001723895.1. Taxonomy (NCBI): domain Eukaryota; kingdom Metazoa; phylum Chordata; order Crocodylia; family Crocodylidae; genus Crocodylus; species Crocodylus porosus. The sequence continues at coordinate 48,295,794 of NW_017728931.1, read as the reverse complement.
CTTCACTTCATAAATCGACTGGATACAAAAAATCATGGACTTAATATAGACATTGGATTTATGACACATTACAACCTGCCTAACAGCTGGCATGCCAGGTAACCTGCCTCCAGCTGACCACTTGCATTCCTTCACACATGTCCCTCCCTTCCCCACCCCTATCTCCCCTCCTGTCTCTATCCATTGTCTTCCTAACTTCCATTCATTTGCATTTTCACAGACATCCTTGTTGTAAATTTGCTTCTTTTCTACCTTGGAGAACACATAACACCAGCAGTCTCCCTATGCCTGACGAAGGCTGTTTGTGCCCAAAAGTTTGCAAAGGACATTTTTCCAACTTTTTAGTTGGTCTAAGGAAAGATGCCACATCTACCCAAAAAACCTTGTTAACCTACTCAAGTCACACTGGCTATAATCTGCATCAGCTATGGGAAGCAATAAAGAAATGCCTTTTAACAGCCTTATAGTACTGAAATGGGGGCTCCATGCTGCACAGTGCTGAGCCCTTTGGCCATGATCCAGCAAACAGCTTAACTTTAAGCATGGGTGTTCTATTGAAATTAATAGAGAACTATTTGTATGTGTAATGGTAAGCATGCACTGAAGTAGATTGAGCTAGAATAAGGGCAGAGAGCTCTGTAAAAAATAAAAAGGGGAGGGGGCTGTGATAAGGTGTTCTGACAAAGGTTATGTGTGTGTGTGAAAAAGCTGGGGAGATAGAGAGGGAAAGGGGACATAGGGGATTGCTAAGCCCTACCTGTCGGTGCCTAAGTATAGGCAGTGTTGTTGAAAACTCATTTTTCTGAGCAATTAATTTACTCCATTTTTTGTGTATAAGAAGGATTTCCATTTCTCTTGCTTTGCTTTTATGCTGCTGGGGCCATTTCCAAACTGAAGTGTGGGGTTTTTTTTAAACAACTCTAAACTGCATCAATAGCTTTAAATGACTGAACAAAGAGATTTTGAATAGATGAAGTACTTCAAATGGTAATAAGAGCTAGAGTTCCCAGAGTGCTGGAGCCTGGCAGTAAGCAGAGGAGAGAGCAAGAGGGACTGAAAATCACTTTTCTGTTGTTTCTTTGTATGAGATTTCTGGCTTATGAAATGCACAGTAATTAAAATGACTGGAATGCTTTGCATTTTTAAGGGAGCTTTAAGGTGGCATTGAGTTGAGTGGCTCCTGATTGTACTTTAGGCTGGAAGTTTCTATCAGCATATCCCGATTGTCTGTCTGTGGGACTCCAGGGAAAGGCATAGGCATGGCATATGACTGCCTGCTCCCTTGGTTCAGCTGTATGGATGCCTCTTGGGTAAAATGTTCTATGGGTAGCCATCCTTGGCTGAAATGTAAATTGGAGGTCAGGTCCCCAGGCTGCATAATCATTACAGTTCTCATTGCTTTCTTTTCCTAAAGCAGGGATATTAACCTTGGTGTCCAGCCTTTATTTAAATTTGGCCAATTGTATTCATATGCTCTGACTCCTTACTAAAATATTATTTAGTTTTGCTGTCCTGTATTTGAGTGCTGGTCTTCCAATATCCCTCTTCACACCAGAGGTAGCTGCAGTGCAGCACTTGTCACTAGTTCCTTGTATCATTACCTAAGTCTGTTTGCAGTTTGCTCTTCAGCAAGCAGAGAACCCAGCCAGTGCTTTGCAGCCTGGCAAGGCTTCCAACTCACAGTGTGAGTTGGTTTGCTTCAGCATAAGTGAGAGACAGGTATTCAGCAGCCTCCCATGGTGCACCCCAACATTTTACCTTTCTTGTTCTCCAGTCTAATGAGAGGACAGGAGTTCTCCTTGTTCTCCTGTCTACTGAATGAGAGTCACAGGGGAGTTATGTAAGGAGGTGCCGCCCCCTACAATATCCCTGTAGAGATGGCTGCGTCTCTCTCAATGACCGAGAGCCAAGGAGCTCAGTTTAGGAAACAGCAAGGACAACGAATGAGGCCTGTCATCTAGGGATGAGAGCTGACTGGCCTGGAAGTGTTGAAGTAAGAAGACAGCAAAGGTCCTTCACACTCTCCCAGCAACTAGACTTCTGAGGGCTTTGGCTGAACCCATCCCGTTGGCATGAGCTCCTACTATCCCAGCCCACTGTCACTCTGCTCCATCATCCCTATGGGAGCTGCAGGGTAAAAATAATGAGTCATGCAGGGGACAGCCACATGTTTTCTCTCACACCACTGGCTCAATTATGCTGAGGATCCACCAAGCCAACACAGACGTTCTTCCCACTGGGGTAATAGGCCTAGCAGCTGCTAAGATTTGGCCCAGTGTTTGTCAGGCACTTTAGGATGAAAGGCAATTCTTAAATGTAGAATATTATCATAATAACCAAAGGCAGAAAAAGAGAAAATGACAAGAGATGTAGCCTACTGATGAGGCTCTGAGCTGTATTTGAAGTGATTTGCCTGCTGGTGAAAAGTGCCAGACTGAAGACATCACACACAGAAATCCTCCATTTACCCATCAAACAGTGAAGGACAGATCGCTTTTTCCTGTCCTACCATGGCTTCCAGAAGCCATCTTATGAGAAACAAACCTTCCCAAACCATCTAATATGTAGTTTCTCTGCTGAAACTGCAGACAAGTGTCATTTGTGGTTGTGTCGTTTTATGTTGTGAACATTCATCCATGAGAAAACAGATCGACTGAGGGCTTTACATAAAGCGCCATGAGTTAGAGCACCACCCCACCCCCAAACCAACAAATATTTTCCTGTTGTTGGGATTGAGCCTGCCTGCAGAAGCCCAGGAGCCTCCCTCCAGCCTCTCTCCCCTACCCCTGTCCCCTCCCAGCTCCATGGCTATCTACAGAAAGGGAAAGGGGATGGAGTAGAGGGAGCTGAGGCTGGGGTTTGGCCAGTCTTAGGTGGGTGTTGGGGGTGAGGTTGGAGGGGAGCTATGAGGTGGGGGAACTCCAATCCACCCACCCCCTCCTTCATCTCATTCCTGGCAAACCCCAGCCCTCCGTTCCCCCTCCCTCATTTTCCCTCCCTTCCTGCAGATAGCACTGGGTGTGGGCTATATCAGTCCAGCCCAGATCACTCAACAGATTAAGCCTAGGGAACACAAGTTCCTAAGGTGCTTGGAAGCAGAGCACCTTCATCTGATTCTTCTTTTGATTAGGGTTAATTTATCATGCAATCGGCCACTTTAAAAGGATTCTGTAGCCATGCATGGATGTCACTGTAACAAGTGAGCCTTCCCAGGACCAGTCCATATGTTGGCCCACCCAGTTGTTTAGAACAATCCACCCACCTGCTACACTTTGATCTTACCAATTAGAAGTAGTTGTTTATCAGGCAGGAGGCTGCCCATTTAATTGCCCTGATGCCAAAGGTGCATACACAGCTCTGAACCTTCTCTTATACCGTGCCCCATGCCTCAGAGCTGGCATCCATATCCACAAACTCCCCCAGCCCCTTAACTGGGCCACACTCAGTCTCACCCAGCCTAAACTTGGCCTCAGGCACTCTCAGACTCACCTGGGCCTCATACCACCCACACTGGGGCCTCAATTCCCACAGACTCTGGGCTCCTAGCCTCTCCTCAGTCTTGGGCTCCCTGCCCTACTCTGGACCTCCTGGGTCCCCCCATGCCCCCATACTGAGGCCTCATCCCACTCATTCATCCCACCCCACTTTGGACTCACGCTACTCTGTGATCCTGGGCCCTCTCTCAGGCCCCCTTTTCTAGCCTGAGCCCCACCTCAGGCCTTTCTCAATGAGCCTGGGCCCTGTGCTTTTTCTTCAGGGTGTGCTTACCTGTCCTTTCCCCTGCACAGGGTCACCCACAAGGTGGCAGGGGCTGAGGTTTTCTGGTGCCCCATACTCACTGGGGAGGCATAGGTGTGGCATTTCCTGAGGGCTGCCCTGCCATAAGCAGCCCCAGCACACCACCCTCCCCAGCAAGCTGTAGTTTTAGGTCATGCCTCAGGACCAGGGACCTCCTCCATCCCCATAGCACCTACCCTGAACCACCAGGTGTTCTAGGAGCAGCAGCCCCAACTGCCAGCTCACTACTGAGGGCCTGGGTTTATATGGAGGCTTCTCAGCCCTCATCCTCCAATCCAAGAACCCTCCTTCAGTCATGTGACTGGCTCATCAGGCTGTACTGCACCTACCTGCTGCTCCACAACCTGCTTAGACCCCTTAAAGTGACAGGTACAACCTATGCTCTGTCAGAGTCACGGCATGGCCGTAGAGCACTTTAAGGAGGCCAGTCACACAACAAACCTATCTTTGTTTTGCACCATGATTCACTTCACACAGGCCATCTAACAGATGTCAAAGTGGGTTTTCAAAAGGTAACTGCAACCCCTCTGTGTGCAAATCACAGTCACAATTGTAACGTCTTGCTAGTGGTTTTTAAACCCAAACTGTTTATTTTTATTCCAAAGGCAACACTAGACCTCATTGAATATAAGGGTAGCCCACTCCTGCACAGATCCATGATCCAAGCCAGCAATGGCTGGGAAATTTCCAGCATTTTTTATATTAAATTTTTAAGGCAACATGGTGTTTTTCCTCCTCTGGCAGTTTGATCACCGTTTTGGAATTTTGCTTCATAAATCTTTGAATACAGTATCAGACAAAAGATGAAGAGATGGTAGATACACAGCCTGGAGTAAGGATTGTGTCATTCTGTTATTATCTTGCTTTTCCTGTATTAAGAGTAATGAATTCATCAAAAGACCTTTTCCAGGGCTGCACTTCGGGTTCAACACCTACTGCATTAATGTCACAAGTGAAAAGAACAGTGCTTGATTTAGCACAGATGTGCGAAAATGGTGTTCTTTCCCCGCTAAAAAGAAAAAAGCCCCCTCCCTTTACCCACCACTACTTGAAGCAGAGGCACAAAGATCTCTCTGTCATAATTCCCTAAGCATTGATGAAGGAAGTTTGAGCAGAGGATGCAAAGGCACTGCAAGAAGTCACAGTAATTATAGAACCTTGCAGTTTATTTACCAAAATGTCTGTGATTTCCATTTTGCAGCAGGTGATCACAAATATTGTGCAAAGATAGTTAATCTGTAACTGAAGCATTGTAACAAATGCAAGGTTTCTCCAAGTAAAATCATGGAAAAGGAATGCAGCAAACTATTTCCCTCTTTACTGAATGAAAATACCTTTTACGGGTATTGCGAAAATAGGCCTGTGACTCCATACTTTATGAGCAGGACTTAAAAAAACAGCATCCCCATTAGCAGAGCTCAACTCCCCCTGCTTACTCTTAACAATTGTGGCACCAACCCATTTCTAAAGTGGTTCCTTAAGTTACAGAATAAGTGTTCCGGTGCCAGGACTGTATCTCATTTGACTGTACCCTGACCAGCACAGTGAGGGCCCTGCTCTGACTACAGTCAGTAGGAGCTAACCCAAAATAAATAATAATTATAATTATTAAGCCTAGTACTTAATGGCATGTCCCTTACAGCCATAGGATCCCCAGGGTCACAGCAGCCAACAATTCCACAAGACCAGACCTAAGGCACAGGAATTGTGGAGCACTGGCTTGAGAAGCAGCCAAGTAGGTGATGGCAGAACAGCATGGGTGAGGGAAAGCAGAAACAGTTATGCAGAGAGACACAGATGACCCACAGGCATATGTTTAGCAGCTGCAGCTGTCCCAGGCAAGCTATAGGGGAACCTGCAGCTGTATGCTGGCCATGCACAAAGAAGTGGCTTGCTGGCTAAGGAGAGAGACAGCAGGATGAAGAAGTTAGCCAAGGGTGGGGAAGCAGGATAGAGAAAAGATGGGCTGAGGAGCAGGAGCTACTGACCTGGCCAAAAAAGACAGCAGTCAGAAAAGAAAGATCTGCTTTACAATGTGAGCCCTGGACCTTCTCCATTCTGGAGCTAAGATGGGACATGCAGAACATTTGGGGTCAGCTTCCATTCCGTCTGTCAGTGAATTTTGGCACCTACATGCAATTCTATTTCACCCTGCTCAAGTCCCTGATAAACTTTTAATGCAGAAAGCCAGTGAGTCCTTCTCCTGCTTACTGCTTTCATGTGACTTGATACTAAGGGTGTGTTACAAAAGTGGATGCATTAATAGATTTCCATGGACTTGAACACCAAGAGAGATGCTACAAAATGAGAAGATTCACACTAATATTGTGGGAGTTGACTCTGCAAGGAGTTCTGCCATTCTACTGAAGACTGCAGAAGCATCCTAGTGTAATGGGACACACCTCAATACGCTTCCTTTCACCAAGCTTAAAGGCTCCCCTTCAAACAGGGGGAGCTTCCCTTCCCTGTTTGGTCCCACCTGCTCACTCCCTAGTTGCCTGGGGAGTCTCTTTTTATACCCTTCTGGGCCTGGACTGGCTCCACCTCTTCATTAGGACTTTTGTCAAACACAGGCAGCAATCACTCAGTTAGTGGCAGTTCCAGCTGCTCAGAGCACATGCCCAACACGCACAGCCCACCAAATAAATACTCAGCAAGCTTCCTCCCTAGCTTGCTCCTGTGGCCATCTGGCCAAGGGCAAGTCAAACATGGGGGTATCCAGACTCCAAGCTTTTGGGCTTGGGTCTGCCCATAGGATGCCCGCCAAAGGATTTGGAAGCATCTGGGCTAGGGACAGACATGACACATTTAGCAGTTTAAGTGATTAGAAACTGGTTTAAACCTGTAACAGAACAGATGTTCAGTGCACATAAACCAGTTTGAAAATGGCTGAAACCAGTTTGAGATGAACCTGGTTGAATATAGTATCAGATTTAACTGATTTGGGTCAAACTAGTTTATGCAGTGTCTGTCCCAGACCCCTTCCTGGTTTAACTTAAACCACAGTCCCACAGCATCCCAGATACTTTGCAGCATGGGTGGGGCTCTGCTCCAGAACAGGGCTGGCCCTGTCCCTCTGCTCCCTGGCTGGAGCTCCAGCAGAGACTGCAGGTACACCAGCATCTACCTGGCTTTCCCCTGTCTGCCCCCACCACTCCCTGCTCAAGAAGGGATTCCTCCCCTCCCCTCTTCCATAACACAGACCATAGCCAACATGTGATGTGCTAGCTAATGCTGAGAGATGTCTGTGTAAGGCAGACAGGACAAAGGCAGACAGAACAGTGTTTGCTTAGGGCTTTCTGGAGCTAAAAGAAGAGCTTGAGCTAATGAGAGAAGCTTCTGTTTTCTTGATGGGCTGATAAACACTGTAACTCCTTGCTGTGTAAGTAAATGCCATGTAACTCCCTGCTGACTATCAAAGGTCAGGAGCAACGAGGGGGGCAGAGGGAACCTCTCCCTAATCAGTGTGTCCTCCTGGGGCCTGGCCACTCCTTCCCCCCCACCCCAGCTCAGTATTGTGGAAGGGAAGGGAGGGCTGCTCTAGCTCCCCCCAGCTTCGACCCTGAGGCACTGCAGGCATGTGGCTGCATTTCTTCAGTCCAGAGGGGATGTCTGTGCACTTATAAACCAGTTCAGCCTAGCCAGGTTAGACTAACCTGCAAAGATTGAATCAATTCAGGCTTTTTGAATGTCTGTCCCTAGCCCTGAAGTCCTAGGGGTGGAGGATGTTTGCCAGTGGTAGGGCCACATTTGGTTTTTGAATGACTCACAGATTTGGAATTGATTTGGCTGATTTGATTTGGAACAAGAAAAATTTTCCTTAAAAGAAAAACAAGCAAGCAAAAACAAACACTCAGTAAACCAAACACAAACAGGCCTGGGTCACTTACCTTCCCAGAAAAGGATCTGGTGCCTGGTGTCTGGCTTCTCTTCCTCTTCCCCTTCCTCCTCTTGCTGCCAGCAAACTGCTTGCAACGGCTTTCCTGTTTGCTGCCTCTGTTCACTTGCATTGCCCAGTTTTATTCTCCCGTCTCTGCCATTACAATGAACTAATCCCTAGTTATTGGTTATCCCTTTTCCAGTGTAGCTCAGTTGAAACGGGCCATTTTCAGGAAAGTCTTACAAGACAGGAACATCCCTTGTTTCAAAAATTCATTCTGCAAAAGGAAGCAGGTTCCCCAAAGAGATATGCTCTCCCAGTACTTCTCCTGGATCAGTGAAGGGCAGGAAGAGAGAAGAGGAATTTTATTTTTATTTGTGCTTGGTTTCTAACTCATGGCCAAATATCCCCAAACTCTGTATCATAAAATGTCACATACCATAACAGCTTTGACCAGCAGGAGCTAATATAACATTGACTTTTAGTGCTGTAAATGGATGCACCACAAATGAGTAGCTTGAGTGATAAAGCAAAATTGTATGGGTAGAGAAATTCTGCCCCCTTCCATCTAAACTCTGGAGAGACAGAATCTAAGCAGTCTACTGGGTAAAAATTTTTTTGCCTTATTCACCTGGACTGTCCCCATATAAATCAGTGAAGCAGCTCAAGGAAGTCAGGATTTTGCCCTGAAAAAAATGCCTCAGACAGAGGCCCACTGCTTTCATTAAATTTGCACCTGGAAAGAGGCCAGGGGTGGGGGGGAGCAGGCCCTGTAAAAGTATTTATTCCATCTGTCCCTTCAGGGAAACAGTAGGTCAGCCTTTAAAATCCTTTCAGCTGTGTGTTAGAAGAAGTTCTCAGAGGATTCCCTCAATCAGATTTTACAGAAGATAGGCTGCCTGCTTGCCTGCCATTCACTCTATGCTTTATTTCTGAAGGCCATATGCTCTGGTCACATGAAGATTTACATCCTGAGTTTACTGGTTTCTGAGAATCCAGACAAATCATTTAACCAAACGTTATGTGTGATAACTGATGTCCCACACAGACCTGCTTTCTAAAGATTGCTTATTTGGTGCACAAACCCTTTAAGGCCTTGTCAGCCCTTTTCGGGGGGCTGGCAGATTGTTACCATACGTGAGATGCGTCCCCAACTGTGCTTGGGTGTAATGTTCATGTTATCATAGAGGCTGAGCTTTGAATGATGTCCTGTCTTTCCTGTTTTTGATCAGAAAGTTGCTGCTGTATCAGGAATCCCAGGCCACATTGTTCTGCAATTACAAAAGAGGAAAATGACAGCATATGAGAGGGAAATTCCTTTTGACTAGCCATGTGCATATTAAGATATAGTGGGAGGGAATATGGGCCATAGAAACCTTGTGGGAGCAGAATGAGTGGGAGGTTAGCAAAAGACCTTTTTCTTTCTTGGGATGATGTTCCTCAGAGACTTCAGCATTCCAGTTCTCAGAGCTAATTTTAGTTGTTTGTGACTTCTATTCTTTACATGCCCCTCTCTCCCCTGTCTCTCTCACACACATTGAGTCCCATGAACTGGAGGGATGCTCTCTGTGGGTAAGTAGTTGACATTCAAACCTGTAGTTTCTAAATTACCAGACCAGACATCACAAATGAAGTGGGAGGTATGACTTGTTTCCTTCCATATAAGGGAGATATATTTATATGACAAGTCTTTAGCATGCCAAAGTCCAGTCTTTTTTAAGTCCATGATGGGGAATGCTTTATTCCTTAATGCACTGTCACGGGAATGCATAGGTCAGGACACCACTTCAAATCTGACCCAGTGTGGTAAACACCATAGAAATTAACATCAGATGGATGTTTGGTTTCCTGTACAAAATGCAACAGAGTTACTATGCTTATATATTTGTATAGCAGTAGTACATAGAAGCTCTTCACAAGTACATCCCAAAGGGACAGTCACTGCCAAAAAGCTTATAGTACAAATTGTGCATGGTTCAAAATTAACCTAGTTGAAAATAAACCTCTGACGCCAGGGGTGGATGAGCTGATGTTATAAGCACAAAGTTCATTGAAATGTGAAGCCTTGCCCCCCATCCCACCCCCAACTATTCTATGCTCATGCACTGATGTCCAACCAATGTTTTAACCAGGGGTGCTCATAAAAATTTGCCTCTTAACCCATGGCCAACACTACATACCAGGATAAGTAAGACTGCAAACAGAAGAGGTGAAGGTTTGAGGAAGACTATTCCTACATAAACAAAACCACTTTTTGAGTTGGCACCTTCATTTAATGGTGCAATGGAATCTTTCCACACATTCATGGCAGGAGGCATGATTTGGAGATCAGGGATCACATCCCAATCACACCCTTTCTACTTGCCAATTTTCCCCTGCACCAGCAAGTTGAAAGACAGGTAGGTGTCTTAGCTGCTTGAGAGGCTGACAATAAGTTGATTGTCGGCCTTTGATTGGTTCAAGACCCCTGGCTGTCCTTGCACTGGAGCCAACAATCAGCTGATTGTCACCCGAGACCTGGGGCTGTTCCATCTCAGTGCCACCCCCCATCCTGATGCAGACACTGAAAATCAGCTGATTGTCAGCATTGGGGTGGGGGGTACTACATGTTCAATTTATGATGCTGTACAAATGAGTCACAAAGATATTCAACAATTAATACATAAATGCATCGTAAGTGTAATTAATTTGTGCCTAAAAAACAGAAGCAGGATTGGGATTGTCCCTTCTTCTAGATCTGTATGTGGATCTTCCCATCCCTGTTGCCATCCCTGTCTCCAATCCAGGACCATACAGAGGATCAAGTGCAGGCCCAAAACTCATGCTAGGGAAGAGGGAAGAAATGGGATGCTCATATCTCCTCTATCAGCCCTACACAGAATTCTCAGGGCCAAGGGCTGCTTGCTAAGAACGCTTATATTTTCTCCAGAGCTCTCCAACCTCACCTCTGCAGACAGAAGAGTCCTTGGTAGCAAAGTTCTAATGTAGTCATGTTGTCAAAGACTGGGATGGAGTCCGCCAGGGTTCAGAGACAGTATGGAGTCACAGAGCTTCTCTGTGTGTGGCTTTGGCCTCCCCTAGAACCCATGGGATCTGCGGTGGAGTATAGGAAGATCCTCCAGGCTTGAGGGTAGGTTTCATAGCTTATTCTACTTTGGGGGAATAATTTGGGGGGAACTTCTCCCCTGTCCATATGCTTTTATAACAACTCCCATTCAGATAGCCATAATATCTGTGAATTCTCTACTCCATGGAAAAGCATCACAAGTGGTATAGAAGACTTGGCTGAAAACACTCTGTTCCAGATTTTGAATAGGAACAAAATCCTTCCTGTTATGGGGACTTCCATTCTTGTCTGAGCCAGTTACGAATTCCTCAGAGGTTGAGCTGACTAAGGAAACTGGAATTTGGGGAGTTTTTTGGCATAGTCCCAAACCAAATCCCACTATGATTGTCCAAGAATGCGGTTTCTCTGACCCATGAATGTGAGTCTTGGAACAACTGCAAAGCTGTACTGAGATCATTGCCATTCATGCTGACTGTACTCCTCATGTCTGTCTGCCTGATTTACCTGTGGTGTTTTGCCTTATGATTAAACTGTAAGCATTTGGGGGCAGAGGACTTTCTTTTTGTTTTGTGCTTGTGCTGTGCCTTGCCCAGTAGGCTTCTGGTGTGTGTCTGAGGCTCCTAAGTGCTACAGCAATATACATTCAAAATAATGAATGTGCTTCCTAGTTCTCTGCTCACCACTTTCTCAATGCATTGACCTTGTTTAACATATGGAAGATTATGAAATAGCATTCCACATGACATATCCAAGTTGATAGAGCAGTAGCTGTTCTATTTCAGTAAGAAAATGGTCAGCAGAAAGAAGGGCTGAGAAGAAAATTTGGACCTGTCCTGCCACAACTGGGCTGTAGAGAAGCAGCAAGTGGCCGTGGAGAGGCTGAGGCGAAGGCTAAGAAAATGAGAACTAGCTAAATGACCAGCCACCTGACTTGTGCTAGTGAAACCAGGACAAAACCTCATTTTCACCAGAACAGGCAAAGACATTGTCCCTCAAACCCAGGGCATCCAGCCACCCTAACCATGGGGCCCATCAGCTGCTACCCAGTTGTCCAAGCTTATGTTATTGTGGCCCTTTCACAACCATCTGTCACTCCTTTTATGGCCATGGGGTACACCAGTTGTCACCTCTTCCTGTCACCTATGCACAGGCTGATTTAAGCACAGCTCATTGAGCGGAGTTCTGGATAAGTTTCTCAGCATGTTCTTTTTTACCTTCCAGCTCTGCAGTTTCTTTTATGAGCATTTACAGACTTGCACCCCTAAAAGCAAAGTGAGTGTATGACCAAGAGCCTTTCTAGGAGTAATTTGTGTCTCTGTGACCCATTTTCTCCTGTCTGAGGAAGATGGATGTAATCCAACTAGCCAAACTAAATGCTCCAGCTTGATGAAGGCATGCCAGTTTCTAGAACCAGTGGCTCGCAAGTGAGATGACCATTTTTGCATCCAACTGCTTTTGACTGTCCAACCCAAATGACCATATGCCCACTTAGAGCTGGGTTGATATAACGCAGCACCCAAACTCATACCTCTCGAGGTGTAGCAAGGTACCTGTACTGCTCTGCCATCTGGTGAGGCTTGCTGAAGGTACCACTGAAATGAAAGTCTCCAGAACAGCTAACTCCTTCAGCGTTCTCCTAGCTGTCCTTTGGTGCAGGCAGGGGCAGGTCAGTGTGGGGAAAGAAGAGCATCTCTGTTACATTATACTCCATTGTGCTTATCTGGCAGATGATCCCACCTGCTACACTTTTAAACAAACCATAGGCTGCTCTATCTTCTGCTAAGATTAAAGCAAAGGCTAAGGCAGGGCTTTTGCAATGCCCCCATCCCTCTGACTGCACTCAGCAAAAACTGAGCAGAGCACAGAACTTGGCCCCAATTCAGCAGGCTCATGAATTAATTTCTCTTGTTTTATAGTTTGAAATAATCTTCCCTTTTTGCCTAAAAAGGAAGCATACAGATAACATCTGAGTTCTCTGCACCATGCACTTGTTCTTCCTTCTGTCCTGAACCAGCTTCTCAGACTGCCATAATCTTCTTCCAGTTGCCCTCACATTATACACAGGGTGGCAGTTAAGAAAGGTGTGGTGTCTGGCCTAATACCAGTCCCCAAAGTAAGGCTCCTTGAACAGAACAGCAATGGTTTTTTTTTTTTAATTGAATGGGTGTCTGACAACGCCCCATTAAGCCCTCCACCCCCAAACATCTGTTTTGTTAAAGGGTGGGGAAAGCAACCTCTCAGACATGCTGATTGAGGGTGGAGCTGTTTGAAGGAGAGGAAAGCAGTGATTTCACTTTACATTAGGTAACAGCAGCGCAGGGTGTGTGTCACTATGAAAAACAAGACCCTGGGTGGGGGCAGAGGTTCTTTGCAACATCTTTCACATGGAGCCTTCCCCTTTGCGGGTACAAAGCCAGAATCGGCCACTCCAGCTGAAAGACTGAAGATGTGGCAGCCTGGTTTCTCTCAGCTCTCACTTGAGGGAGGAAAAGTAGTGTTGCCAAATTCCCACAATTAGAGACGTGATTGAAACAAAATGCCAGAGCCAGCTCACCCCACACTTTAGAGACTGAGTGGAACATCCCTAAACTGCAGGGCTCCAGCTTCACTGCATAAAACAGTCCTGAGTAGGAACACCAGTCCTCTGAATCTTAAAGAAACATTCAGCTCTGACTCCAGATGGAAAAAAATAACAATAATTGGGCTCTTCTCAACACAAACTGCCTGCTAGGATCTTCCTCTCTCGTTGCAACATTCCTGGGCTGGGTGGGGACCATTGTCTTGAAGAAGCAGCCAAGGCATTGTTAGACACACTTGAGGGTTTCCGTTGGTATTGTTAGACATTACCTTTCCCAAGGCTTAAACACTCTTAAAACAGGTTTGTCCAAACATTAAGGCAGGAAAAGACAACCTAAGGGTCCTCTGAGCATCTCAAAGTTACGCCTCTTTGGGAGAAGATGATCTCTAGCTGATGTTAGGCAGCTCATGTTGGAGTAACATCAGTGTGTTCCACAGGGCCAATGCTGCTAATTTGCAGGCTTCCAGTATCCCAGGATACACCACTCTCAGCTCTACCACTCCTGACAGATGATCTAAGGAAGCTGCTGCGAAAGTATGGGTGGGGTGGGTGAATGGTAAGCCATTTGTACAGCCTGAGAACTAGGCAGATTTGGCAGCTTCTAGCCACATCTTTGCTCACCAACCCTCTAGTGGCAAGTCAGAGCTATATATGTTAGAGAGGTATTAACCCTTAATGTGTGGCTGCTTACAGTACTTGCTAGCTGTAATACCACCCATGGGTGACCGGTGCCACCTTAGTCAGGTGGGGCACGTGCCCCCACTGCGAACAGTCTCACCAACTGGTGGGGGTCCCTCCACAGCTGATCTCACCACCGATTGGGGGGAGGGGGGTGGCTCATGGCTGATCCTGCAGTGGCTGATCGCTGTGGCCGATAGCTGCAGCCACTTCTGGGCATGGCTGTGGCCACTTCTGGGAGTGGCTGTAGTGATCAGCTGGCGCTTGCAGAGGGGGCACTGGCGCTTCTGCCTGCCTCCCCTGCCCATTGCCTAAGCAGCGAGCTCGGCCAGTCAAGAGGGTGCACCAGCACTCTCACATGCACCCCCTACATGTTGCCACTGCTACCACCTAACAGCCCTTAGAGTTAGCACATGCAAATTGTAACATGTAACGACAATCCTAGTTAAAAAGAAGCTTAGGTGAAATAGTTTCATAGTTGGTTGGTTGGACCTGAGCAGATCATCAAGTCCAAACCGCTGCCATGGCAGGAAAGAGTACTGGGGTCAAACAATTATCTAGCCTCCTTTTGAAGACCCCCAAGGTAGGACCGAGCACCACTTCCCTTGGAAGTTGGTTCCAGATCCCAGCCACCCTGACTGTGAAGCAGTGCCTCCTGATGTCTAGCCTGAACCTACTCTCAATCAACTTGTGGCCGTTATTTCTAGTTACTCTGGGTAGTGCCTGGGGGAACAGGGCCTCTCCCATTCTCTGCTGGTCCCCCCAGTAAGTTTATAGGCAGCCACCAGATCCCCTCTCAGCCTTCTCTTGTGGAGGCTGAACAGGTTCAGATCCCGTGGCCTCCCCTTATAGGGCCTGCTCTGCTGCCTGCTGGCCATGTGAGTGGCCCTCCTTTGGACCGTCTCAATGCTGGCCACATCCCTCCTGAAGTGTTGCCCCCAGAACTGGATGCAGTACTCCAACTGCGGCCTGACCAATGTCACAGAGAGGGGGAGGATCACCTCCCTGGACCTGCTCATGATGTATCTGTGGCTGCATGACAAGGTGCAGTTAGCCTTACCACCTCACATTGGTGGCCCATGTTCATCTTGGAATCAATAATGACTCCAAGATCCCTTTCTGCCTCTGTCCTGACGAGAAGGGAGTTCCCCAGCCTATCGGTGTGCTGCTGGTTCTTTGTCCCTAGGTGCAGTGCCCTGCACTTGTCAGTATTGAATCCTATCCTATTCTCATCCACCCACCCCTGTAACCTGTCCAGAGCTAGTTGTAGCCTGTCCCTCCCTTCTAGCATGCCCACCTCTCCCCACATCTTAGTGTCATCCGCAAATTTGAACAAAGTGCTTTTCACCGCCTCATTCAAGTTGTTGACAAAGATGTTGAACAGTGTGGGCCCAAGGACTAAGCCCTGGGGGACTCCACTGCCCACATCCCTGCAGGTCAAAAATGACCCGTCCACCACCACTCTCTGGGTGTGGTCCTCTAGGCAATTTGCATCCCATCTGACTGTGTAGGCATCAGTGCCACAGTTGCCTAGTTTTTTTGAATGGGTGAGAGACAGTGTCAAAGGCCTTCCTAAAGTCCAGAAAGACTATGTCCACCATGATACCTGCATCCAAGGATTTTGTGACCTGATCATAAAAGGCAACCCAGTTGGTCTGACAGGACCTGCCCCTAATGAACCAATGTTGGTTGCCCCAAGCATAATCTCTCCTGCTTGTCCGTCACAGATGTGCTCCTGGATAATTTTCTCAAAAAGCTTCTCTAGGACTGAGGTAAGACTAATGGGCCTATAGTTACCTGCGTCCTCCTTCCTCCCTTCTTTTAAAATGGGGACCACATTGGCCTTTTTCCAGTCTTCTGGCACCTGGCTAGAGCACCACGAGTGTGCTGGGGTGTCCTGCAGTGACCCCTGCCAATTCCCTGGGGTGGAGATCATCTGGACCTGATGATTTAAACACATCCAGCCCCACCAGAAGTTCCCTAACTAGGTCTTCCCTGACCCTAGGCCTGGCAGTGCCTCTCCTGAGACTGTCTGGAGTCCCAGTGGGGGAGATGTCCTGGTCCCTGCTCAGAAAAATGGAGGCAAAGAATTTATTAAAGAGGTCAGATTTTTCATCTGGTTTAGCCACCAGATTGCCAAGCTTGTCCTGCAGGGACCCAGTGTAACCCAGTGCCTTCTTTTTACTCCCTATGTATTTAAAAAAGGACTTCTTGTTATCTTTGATCCTGGTCACTAGTCCTAGTTCTGTCTCCACCTTAGCCTTCCTAACAGTTCCCCTACAGTCTCAAGCAATGGAGGTATAATCTTCCTTGGTGATAGCCCCTCCCTTCCACCGGGTGTACACCTCCTTTTTAGCTTTCAGACATTCCTGAATGCCTTTGGTGAGCCATGGGGGCTTTTGAGCACTCTTGCCCACCTTAATTTGTGTTGGGACTGTCACCCTTTGAGCACGGAGGATCATCTCCTTAAGGAACGACCACTCGTTCTGGACTCCCATCTCCCCTACCCTCCGGGACCTCAGTGCCTCTCCTACTAATCTCCTTAACTCATTGAAATTGGCCCTCTTGAAGTCAAGGGCTACTGCCTTGCTACTGGCCTTTGATACCCTGCTCTGGATAGTGAATTCCAGTAGGTGATGATCACTGTCACCCAAGTGGTCAAGAACCCACAGTCCCATCACCAGGTCATCGCCTGTGGCCAGGACCAGGTCCAGCAAGGCATTTCCCCTGGTGGGACTGTGCACTTCCTGGGTTAGGTGGAGGTCCTGTATCTCAGCTGGGAACCTACAGACCTGGATGACTGCACCTCCCAGCAGATGTCCGCGGTAGTTTAAGTCACCCATGATGACAACATCCCTTGACTTAACTGCCTCCATGAGCTGACCTGAGAATTCCTGGTCCAGCAATTCCCACTGGTTGGGTGGTCTGTAGTAGACACCCACCATTAAGTCCCTTTCCCCACAACCCCCTTGTATTTTTACCCAGAGCACTTCAGTGTGCCCCTCCACTGACCCCGTCTTATTTGTTGAGGACGTTTATTGCTCTTTGACATAGAACGCCACACCCCCGCCTTTTCTCCCCATTCTATCCTACCTGTACAGTCTGTAGCCCCTAATGTTTACCACCCAATCATGGGTTGAATCCCACTAGGTTTCAGTGAGCCCTACTATGTCTGGGTTTGTGCTAGCTAGCAGGAAGGCAAGTTCCTCCTGCTTGTTCCCCATACTACGAGCATTAGCGTAGAAGCATTTAAGGCCTCCTATGAGTGCTTGCTCCACCCGCTTGATGCTAGGACTATCCAGACCCCTGTCACTTACCTAGGTAGTTCTTGTGCTCATCACCTGTCTTGGCTGGGAAGTGTCCTCATGTCCCCCCTGTGGCACCATCCCCTGGTGAGGCTAGTTTAAAGTGCGCCGTATGAGATCAGCCAACCTGGAAGAGAAGACATGCTTGCCTTTAGGGGAGAGATGAAGCCCATCCCACCCAAGCATGCCCCCTAGCTCAGCTGAACAGTTTACAAGTGGTATCAAAGCCCTGGAGTCCAGCAGAGGATTTATGATCTCATCGCCTACACTTGCTACTCCCTCTTTCCCTGAAATACACCATATCCCTTGCAAGTTATTTCTGCATGTGATACAGTTAGCAGCAAAGCACAAAGAATGCCACAAGACAGGAACCTGTAATCACTAAAGATAAACTGTGTAGCCCCAAGGCACTTATCAGTGACTTCCTGCCCATGGGACTAACTTTGCTATAGGCAGTTTGCTATGGGTCCTTACTCATCACAAGAACAAACTCCCTCTAAATCAGGGGTAAGCAATTATTTCGGCTGGTGGGTTGCTTACCGAGTTTTGGCAAGCTGCCAAGTGCCACATAGGTAGCCCTGCCTCTTGATAGGTGCCCCGCCCCCTGGTTGCCATCTTGTGACCAGAAGTCCCGCCCCCTAACCCCTGAGCTTTGCCACTAGAAGTCCCTTCCCTTGCTCCTGGAAGTACTTCTTTCAGCAAGCGATTTTGCCATCTTGGGACCAGAAAAATATCAAATTATGTTTTAAAAAGCAAACATCTACAACATTCATTAATTTGATTTCAAAAAATATTTTTGTCCTGATTTACATGTGTTTGTGTGGTGTACATAGAGGTGATTGCACAATAGCTTAAAATAAACTCTTACTCTTGTATGTTGTGGGAGTTGGATTCATAGAGAGCTAGGTATAGGTTTGTGGGGGGCTGTGGGTATGTGGGTATATGAGGTGTGGGGGAAGGTGTGGGCATGTGGGAGGGTTGTGGGGGAATGGGTGTGGGGAGTGTGTGTGGGAACATGTGGGTGTGTGTATGTGCCGGTATGTGGGGTGTAGATAGGTATGGGGTTTGTGCAGGACTGTGTATGAGGGAGTGTCAGTGTGGGGGTCTGCATGGATGGCAGTGCAAGTGTGGATGTTGGTGAATGTGTATGGTGGGGTGTGCATGTGGGAATCACCCTATGAACACACACATATTCACACACACCATCTCACTCTGGGGTACTAGTGTGGGCTCCATGCTTCCGCAGCCTGGTGATGCAGCTGAGAGCCATGTGCTGCTGAAGTGGCCAGCAGGCTGGTAGAAAAGCAGGAAAATGGCAGCTACAGATAGCTGGGAGTGGCAGTGAGTGAGTGCGTGGGAGCCCAGCAACAACTGGGCAGGAGCACGGGGCCCATGCTGGTGTACCAGGGCCAGTGCCAGTGGGGCCTAGGTCAGAGCAGCAGGAGCACGGGACCCCTGCCCCACCTCCAGCACAGCTGGTGCCAGACCCTGCATTCCTGCTGCTCCACTCGGGTCTGTATGGGTACTGGTCCCAGGACACTGGCGTGGGCCCTGTGCTCCTGCCTAGCTGTTGCTGCATTCGCATGAACCCTCTCATTGCCACTCCCCCCTGCCTGTAGCTGCCATTTCCCTGCTTTCCTGCCCACTGCTAGCCACTCCAGCACCACGTGGTTCCCAGCTGCATGGCCATGACTGCCAGACTCCGCAGTACCTAGCCCAGCCCCGAGGACTGCGGCGATCACCCATGGTCCTCCCCTGCCTCCCCTCCCACCCCCCACATTCATAGAATCATAGAAGTAGGGTTGGAAAGGACTTTGTAGATCCTCAAGTCCGACCCCCGACCTGAGCAGGAGAAAACTGGGCTCAGATGACTCCCGCCAGGTAGGCATCAAGCCTCTTCTTAAAGACCCCCAGGGTAGGAGCCAGCACCACTTCCCTTGGAAGTTGG
>NW_017728931.1:48271442-48276440 GCF_001723895.1 Crocodylus porosus | reverse complement strand
GCTGGTTGTCCTTGAGCATCATCCCTGAAGCCGGTCCATCTCAGATGTGCTCCTTGATGATCTTCTCAAAGGGTTTGCCTAGGATTGAGGTAAGACTGACAGGCCTGACAGGCCTATAGTTGCCCAGGTCCTCCCTCCTCCCTTTTTTAAAGATGGGGACCACGTTGGCTATCTTCCAATCATCTAGCACCTGGCCCGAGCACCACGCGCACTCATAAAGCCATGCCAAGGGCCCTGCAATAATCCCTGCTAGCTCCCTCAACACCCTGGGGTGGAGAGCATCTGGACCTGCTGATTTGAACACGTCCAGCCCCTCAGAAGCTCTCTAACCTGTTCCTCCCCAACCTGAGGTCTGGAGGCGTTCCCCTCGAGTCCGTCTTGTATCACAGTGGGGAAGTCCCAGTCCCTGCACAAGAAAATGGAGGTGAAGAATTGGTTAAAGACCATTCTTATCTGAGTTTCCTTCTCAGGCACAGGGAGGTGGTAACAGCCCCAGGGTCCCAGGCCAGAAGCCCCTACCAGACAGGGACTTCTGGCTGGGGGTGCAGCAGGGCTAGGAAGGCCTTGCTGCTGAGCTGCTGGCCCCCCCTGGATCCTACTGCTGCTGGCTCCTGGGCAGGGCAGGGGCAGATTAATATTAATTTTCTAAATTTTTTAGGGGCCCTGTGGGCCAGATAGAATGGCCTGATAGGCCAGATCTGGCCCATGGGCCATATTTTACCTAGCCTTGCTCTAAATGCATCTGCTCTCTTGAATCATCTGTGGATCAGAGGCCAAAGGGAGATCACTCTCCACCTGCCAAACAACAAAAATGGGCTGTATCTGAAACAAAAGGATGCTGAAACAGCGGACTGGATTCTCCCCTATGTCCAACAGGGAAGGCAGCATCAAGGAACTGATTACAGCTCCCTTATCGTGGGAGTCAGTTAGCAGTAGCTTCTCTTACTTACATCACTGGCCTAGAGCCAGGATGCCCAAAGTCTCATTCCAGAAGAGCCATTTCAGAGAGGCAGTTCTGGGTGGTGAGTTGCACTAAAGGTACTTGTAGGCTGCATTTGGACCATGGACTGTACTTTGGGAAGCCCAAGGCTAGGGTATATTAAGGGCTTTATGCTGTGGCGGGTCAACATAACTGAGTGATACCATGTTGTCTTCCTGCTGCTAACATGCCACCCAGTCTATTCAAAGCCAGCTTCAATAATGTTTATGTCACTTGAAAATTCTGCTCTGCCAGTATTACTCTTTAATTGCCTGTTGTGGCCAGAATCCAGCCCCTCTGCTGTCTCCCGAAACAAAGTGGCACAACTGGTCATTTAAAAAAAAACAAAAACAGAATACTAGAATAACTTCACAATAAAAAGGAAGGCTCTGGCATTTCAGATGATTCACATGGTACTGTAGGACTTTTGATAAATATCTGTGGTAGTTTTGGGTGATGCTCTAGCCATGACAGTTCCAAATGTGGGCAGGAAGGACCCAATTCTCAGGTCTATTATTACCCTATTAACATCTCTGCTGGTGCACAAGGGCCATTAAAGACAGTGGAACTTGCTGCTTGGGAATACTTTCAGCAGGGTCCAGAGCTGCTTATACCAACTTTAGATCATCTTCTCAAAATGTCTGGCCATGGTTAGAGTACATGTGAATTTCTCCTATTTCTGGCTACTGGAAGACTCCCTGAGGGCTGTGGGTAGCCAGACATAAGTTAGCACTGATTTCAAGCTGCTTTAATTTATACTGTGGATCAAACCAGTCCACAGCAGGGCTATAACTAAGGGCTACAAAGGTGACATACAGAAACATTTTCCAAGTCTTCAGTCTCTAGGGATACTCTGGGTATGTTACATTACAATTCTCAAGATGGGTTCCAGTTTGTGTAGACAAACCCAAACTAACTGTAATCCCATCAGTTTGGGTAGTGGTAGCAGCATAGCTAAAGTCTCACTCTGCTGCCAAATACTCATCCTGATTCTCAGGTGGGCTTGTGTTGCCTGCACTGAAGCTCCTCTTGGTGTACCTAGGCTGCTAGTCAGCTCCCTGCAGGGTTAGGTTAAACCTGTGTCTATCATGAAATCCAAAGATATGCCCAACGTGCATGTGGCTAGCCCCTGAGACGCAATTTAATACTGAGCTATTTGGCACAGGTGTAAATGAGCATGAGGCAATGGAGAATCTGCCCATAGTATCTTCTCCTATGCATAGAATGACCACCCAGGCTCAATTTATGAGTCTCCTCATCTTTTCCCAATCAGAAAACTCTCTAAAGATTCATCTCTTCTGCAAAGAGCACAAACACAAATTCACAGCAGGCATGTGTCTTCCTCACTTCTGCATAATATACATGAGAGTACACAAAAGAGAGAAACTAAAGATGGAAGGAAGAGCAATGAAAGAGAGCCAGAAAAAGGAAAAGGGTAGCATTCTAAGTTCAGTGTCTTTGTGTCTTGTGTTTCTCTAAGTATATCACTGAGATGATCAAATGATATTTTCCTGATGTAAGCACCTTCTGTTATACTTATTTAGGAGACCAATGAAATAATGTACAGAAAGTTTAAGTGATTTCAATGAGTTAGTAACAAGTTATATGGAGTGCAGGCCCCTTGTTGTCCAGGCCCTGCTCTAACCAGTAGGAGCAGTCCCTCCCCAAATAGGAAATTAGTAACACTGAGTGTTTAGTTGCATCATCCATACATGCTGAGCATGATTCACAAAGTCAACACAGATCCAGCTGCTGAGATGAACAATACTATATATTCTTAGTTACTTTTTTGGCAGTGCTTCGTTTCTGTCTAGGACATGAGCAATGATGTCATGGCCACAAGCTTAATGCACAAGTCACACATGTAATATAAAAGCCATCTACATGCTATTAGGAGTCCATTACTTTCATATCAATACAATGGGGTATATAATAGGGGATACATGATTACTTGCTAGAGCACGTAATATGCTATTTGCAACAGACTATTTTATCAGAATAATATAGTTACCAGCCCTACTCATTAAGCACTTAGCAAGCCAGGTCTAGAGATGTTGTACCTGACGGTACTGAACCCTCTGATTTAGCTAAGACCTCAACTTTAAAGACAAAACTTTGGAATGTGGAACTGGGCAGCCAGGAATGCTACTGAGAAATAGCTTACATTTTTCACACAGTTATCCATTGTTTTAAGTATTTACAGAAAAAAAGAGGGGGAGAGGGAATGCAATTATTCCCAGCCATTTGCAAGAGAAAACAGCTTTGAAGCTTTTTGTGCTCTTTTATTTGAATAAAGACTTTTCTCCATTTGGCATAGAAGTGGGGAAAGAGTTTCTTCTCTTTATAAATGTATTATGTATATTTAGTGGCTTATAGAAGGTGTTGGCATGACAGCCCTGGAGACTGAGAGTATGTCAACACTTCAGGCAAATGTAACTGCAGATCATGCAGACATACTTGTGCTTGCTTTAAATGAGCTACCTCAGGTGCTAGTAACTGTAGCTGCTCCACCACAGTGCTCAGCACAAGGTAGCAGGTAGCCTAAGCGTTTACCCAGGATCGGGACAGATTTTGCAGACCTCACTGAGCCCCGTCCTGGTGCAACTTCACTACCCAATCTAGCTAATGTAAAGCATGCTCAGGTATGTCTATGTGAGCTGCAGTAACACCTTTGACTGCAGTGCAGACATGTTGTGAAGCAATGAGCCTGAAGGGGTGGAGACCCCTGCCCCAGGGGTGAAAAGGCAGGGAGAAGAGTCCACAGACCCAGGGGAATGGCCCCAGGAAAGTGGAGACCCAGGAAAACTTACCTGGTGCAGACCCAACAGCGAGAAGTGAGGAACCACGGGCAGAGATGTTCATGTGATTCATCAGCAAATTATCAGTGAGCCTGGGGCAGTGCAGGGAGATGATATCATCAGCCAGCACTGGCAGTCAGCTACAAAAGCTGGCTGCTGGGGGAAAAATGGGGAGCAACAGCTGTCCTGCAGCTGAGTGCTCCCAGCCAGCATGCCCAGCTGTGCTACAACCTGGGGACACCAAGGACATTCTCGAAGAGGAGCCCGCCCCCCTGGGGAGTGATGCCCCGTACTGGGAAGGGACTGACAGCAGAGCCACACACAGAGATGTGTGAGTGGGGAAATCATGGACTCCCTAGGTTTTTTTTGTTTGCTTTATTTAATATATTACTCCTGGGGCCAGGGACTGAGGCCACATTTTGTTGAAGCTCACTCTGGGGCTGAGAGACCAGAAGCCCTCAGGGACTCTGGGGTGGTAGATTGTGTCTAACCAGGTCAGCTGGCCTGCTCAACCCAGGGAAGTGGTTGTAAGGAACAAGACTACTTCCCATGTCCTCTAAGTATTTTTTCTTAGACGTATTATTGCAAGAAAGCTGACCAGTCAGCAGCCACTGTATCCTCAGACACTGCTCCTGCCCAAATAACATAGCCAAATTCCACTAGAGCGCCAATTGGGGTGATGCTACACAGTGGTACCCAGGGAAGGAAGGAAGAGCCTGGCAGCTACAGGCCAGTCAGCCTCACTTCTATCCTGGGTAAGGTCTTTGAAAAAAATTTAAGGGCCACATTTGTGAGAGCCCTGCAGGGGAAGGGGTAACCAGCATGGGTTCATGCAAGGCTGATCCTGCCTGACTAACCTGGTCTTCTGTGACCAGGTAACAAAGAGCTTAGAGGTGAAGGAGGAAGTCAATGTCATCTTCTTGGACTTCCAGAAGGCCTTCGACACAGTGTCCCACCCAATTCTGGTGGGCAAGCTGAGGGACTGCGGCATTGACGAATGCACAGTCACATGGGTGGCAAACTGGCTCCAGGGGTGAACCCGGAGGGTGGTGGTGGATGGGTCCATGTCGACCTGGGAGGGTGTGGGCAGCGGAGTCCCCCAGGGCTCGGTCCTTGGGCTGGTGCTGTTCAACATCTTCATTAGCGACCTGGACAAGGGTGTGGAGAGCACCCTGTTCAAGTTCGCTGATGACACCAAGCTGTGGGGTAAAGTGAATACAC
>NW_017728931.1:48264339-48271342 GCF_001723895.1 Crocodylus porosus | reverse complement strand
CCGCACCCTGTCCTGCATCAACAGGGGCATCACTAACAGGTCCAGAGAGGTCTTGCTCCCCCTCTATGCAGCGCTGGCCAGGCCGCAGCTGGAGTACTGTGTCCAGTTCTGGGCGCCGCACTTCAAGAAGGACATGGAGAACCGGGAGAGGGTCCAAAGGAGGCCACTCGTATGGTTGGGGGCCTCCATGGCCAGCCCTATGAAGAGAGGCTGAGGGACCTGAATCCCTTCAGTCTCCAGAAGAGGAGACTGAGGGGGGATCTTGTGGCTGCCTACATCAGGGGCCACCAGCAGGGACTCGGGGAAAGTCTGTTCACCATGGCCCCCCTTGGAGTCACCAGGAACAATGGCCATAAGCTGAGGGAGGAGAGGTTTAGGTTAGATATAAGGAAGAACTATTTCACTGTAAGGGTGGCCAGAGCCTGGAATAGGCTTCCCCGAGAGGTGGTGCTCTCACTTTCCCTGGAGATCTTCAAGACTGGATAGGCACCTGGCTGGGGTCTTATGACCCCTACCACCTCCAGTGCTCCTTCCTGCCCATGGCAGGGGGTCGGACTAGATGATCTGTTTAGGTCTCTTCCCACTCATTGATTCTATGATTCATTCATTTTTCTGTTCCCCACTGAGTTCTTGGCCTCTTCAGAGCCTTTCAACAAGGGTGTAGTTTAGTGCTACATGTATTGGTTTTTGTGTTGAGGTAGACACCTATGTAACTGGAGTTGAATGAAGACCACTGAACTCATTTCACCTAGGCCACCAAAGAGTGGGACTTTATGGTCTCTATCAACCTGGGATCCTGGTTTTGAACTGTTAACTGGGGTGGAGGGGGAAAGCTGTGCTATCTCTTTCCAATCCCCTGTGTTATCCAAAGCCTCATTTTGCTTTTCTGCACCTGAAGAGTTGTATTCCATCCATCAGTTTTCCAGGCACCGATTATCTGATTGTAGGCTGCAGGTTGGTCTTATATAGTGCAGGTTAAATGCCCCCACTATATCCAATAGGCTGGAGTTGCCTATTGCTGCCTTTGCAATACTTTCCTGGGAGTGCTGTGAATTTACTTTTAAAACACTTGGAAATATGCAGGGAAGGGAAGAACAAGAACTGAGGGCAGATCTTTAGTTGATGTCAATAAGCTGTTACACTGGATTCACAGGAGCTATTCTGATTTATCTTGGCTGAAGATCTGACCTATAATCTTCAAGGAGGACTTAGCCTCTCCATCACATTCCACCACACCCTGATACCAAAGAAGTGTCTTAATGAACCTTAATGAGAGGGAATTCCCTTATGAGAGAGAATTTAAAAAATAACGAACCAGGGCAGGGCACTGGGCACTATACCTAAAAGATGTAACATTGTGGGTGACAGCTTTGAAAGTTACAGTTTTGTCTTGCAGTATAAAGTTGTCTCCTAACATATTGTGGGGCTACATGTCAGTAGCATAATTAAGGCAGGGGTGAGCAGGGCACCAGCCCCAAGTGCCAGCTTTGGGAGACGGGGACACGAAAATAGAAACTGCAACTACCCATGCCCTGCCATTTCCCAAAACACAAAACTGCCCATTTATGCCTCTGCTACCTACAGGTAGCATTAGTGGCTGAGCAGGCATGCGCCTTCTGCCATTGGTCCTTCTCACTATTTAAGTCAAGATTTCTTAGGCTAGGGAAAAAGGGGAACTCTGGAGGATTTATAATGTTAAATCTTATCTCTGGGGGGCAAAAAGCAAGTTTATATGGAGGGTTGTTAATAAAGGAAAAGCCTACACATTCTTAAAATAGTTTCCCAATGTGGAACCCCAGTGGGACAGTCACACATGTTGCTTCATGTTTCCGAAAAGGGTTGGAGCCTTTATCTCCTGGACAAACTCTACTTGGAATCTTTCCCTATTGCCTCAGTGACCAGTTTTGGCCCTTCAGATATCACTGCCTCAGGAGTGAGAAGTAGAGCGGTGGAGGCTGGTGCAAGGCTGCTTGTCTGATTAAATTTGTTGTTTTGCAAAAGGAGTTAGCTCTGCTAAAGAAAAGATGTAAGCTGCTTCATTACCTTGTGCTAAATCTCCCTTGGATTGAAAGATCCTGATTCCTTGCCTGTTGAGTTATAAACAAGGAGCAGAAACCTGGGATGATGTGTGGAAAATTGCCTGTAATTGTTTTTTAAATCTATTCATATAGGTAAAAATTGTCCTTGCACTTGAAAGATGCCCACCATCCTGCAGCCACCTCACAAAGGTCATTTGAATTAGCCTCTGAAAAAAAATCTGGTAAAAGTGTTCTTATGAGCTATCACCTACTAGCCCAAGCAT
Organism: Crocodylus porosus; assembly: GCF_001723895.1. Lineage (NCBI taxonomy): Eukaryota > Metazoa > Chordata > Crocodylia > Crocodylidae > Crocodylus > Crocodylus porosus. The sequence continues at coordinate 48,269,040 of NW_017728931.1, read as the reverse complement.
ATGCTTTCTGACTCACTCAAAATCCCTGTTACTGTCTGGCACACCCTTGAGGTACTGACAAAGGAATGGGCCACACATTGGAGAAAGAGACTAAAGCAAAATAAAGAAAGACCGATCACAAAATGAACATCTTCCATTTCTGCACTGATTGCCGCAGGGGTCCTGAAGAAACAATAGAATGTGATCGCATCATTAAAGGCTGTCTCATCATGCACATGCAGACGGAGGCAACTTGTATTCTGGCATTTCTGAACAATCTTACCATTTTAATGTAGTTTTGTGTGAGTTATATACATGATTTTGAAAAGGGGGTTGCAGATGTTGAGATGCCTCATCACATATAACACAACACATATTTTTCTCCAGTTAAAAAGAATATAGAAGCTTTACTAATAAGCTAGCTGTCCAGAGCTATATTATTCAGTTTAAGATTGAAACAAAAACAAAAATAACTTAATTGGAATGTGCATTAATTTGCTATATCATATATTATATATAAAAACACAACAAACTAAGCAAGAATAATAAAAAATGTTGTTTCGTTAGTCCTGTATTCATTAAAGTTAAATGCACATCTTTTTCAGAATCATAAAACAAAATCTAACCTTCTTGTGCATCTTGACAGTGCCTCCAGTGCTTACTGGAAGCTTCACTGAAAGCTATTTCCCCACCTGAGTTAACATTCACCTGAGTTGATGTTTCCACACCTGAGTTGAAGTTTTGTAGTTGGAGTTATAAACAGTCTGCTGGGCTGTGAAATTGCAGCTACATTACCAGGAACATCTGTAAACTGAAGTATTGCAGAAGAAAAGATAGTCTAATCAGTAAAACATCAACATGAATAAAAAGGAGAGATGGTGGATAACACCTGTGGAATGAAGAGTTTAGAAGGAATCTGGTAGATCATAATGAGTCATGAAGTCAGTTGACTCCCTGACTGCTGCCTGAATGGGAATGTTACTGCCACTTGCAGGCAGTTGGCTTGAAACTTTGGGTGGACCAAGAGTCAAAACAGGGTATAACTGCACCACCTCACCCCCCTGGATCTGTCCCTAGTTATATACATAACTATGTAAAATGAGGTGGAGCAAAAGAAGAAAGACCAAGGGCAAATGGATGAGTGCTGGCAAGATACAGAGCTTAATGTTCTTTAAGGATTGTTCTGAGAAAACTAGTAGTGTCAGGGAAGGCTGGGTGGTGGTTGTTGTTGAGTCTGTTATGCATTACTTAAATAAAAACCTTACCCCTGAAAAGGGAAATCTTGCATCAAACTACTCATCTGGATCTCAGTGCTCTAAACATTACACATCTCAAACCCTAGTCTTTCTACACTGCATATGTGAATTTGTGTTGGACATGACAATGCACATATTGGGGCATTTTGTTCTGCATCATGTGAGTGAATACATGTCCCTTTTCCTCTCCATTACTATTTGCTATCTCTCTGGCTAGCAGATTCCATATCCTTCTCTTTCCTTTCTCTTGTAGGTAAGAATCCTTTTCAACACAAGTATTTCAGCAGAAACATTTCCAGTACAAGTATTTCTAGCTGTATGGCTCTGATACAAAGCTGTGTTGAAGGCCAGTGAAAGGATGGCCATTAGCCACTTTTCACCTCCCTAACTCAGGAGTCAATCCCTGGAATTAGCTAGGACAGGGCCAGTTTGGCAGCAGCAAATCAACTGAGGCATAGGGGCTATCCTCAAAGTCCTTTTCCCTTTCCATGACTGTTTCACTAGGGATCCTGATGGGGAAGCTGTAGTAGCGACTCAGGCTTACACCACCCTTTGTGAAGGTGAATTCTTCACCAGCTGACTGTAGGCCTTATCACACAGGACACTTAGACCGTGTTTTATTTGGATTGTAGTAAGCATTACCTTACTGCATGGAAAGTTAGAGCATGTTTTGAGCAGTTGCACAGTAATGCTAACTATGATCTCAATCCGCTCCAGGCAGGGATGGAACCAACAGTGTCTGCCCCTTTCCCCCTGTAACAGGTTGCCCCCCCCAGCAGCATCTTTTTGCTTGCTATCTGCGGCCTATGGGGGCACCCTTGAAGTCCCTTAATGTTTCTCGTGTCCCACTTTTACTCGCCTGCCACGTCTTGATGGAAATTTTATACAGATGTTCTTGTAAGCGGGAAACTGCCTATTGCATTTTTTTATGTTGGGGTTCTCAGCCACCATGGGCCTTGACCCCTGTCTTTCTCTAGCTAGGCCTCCTAGTCTAAACCCATGAGATAGGGTTTGACTCCAAGGCTCTAGCTCCTTGATCTTGGGGCTCATGGCCCTCCTTTTTGCCTCCAATATGGAGCTCTGACTCTCTGGCCTAGAGGCCCATCCACTGGTCCCACAGCCAGGGGGCTGTAAGTTCAAAGCTTGGCAGTGGTCTTAAACCCCTACTGTCCTAGCCCAAAAGCATACAACCACACACCTGGTGCACCAGGCCACCTTGGCCTTCTATGACTGTACCTAAGGCTCTAATGAGGCCTCCTCCACCCCTACAGCCTCGTTCACAAACCACCAGTTTATCAATCAACCAAAGTGTGTGTGTGTGTGTATATATATAGTCAGTTAGTGAGTTCTAACCATAATAAAAAAAAAGAAAAAGAAATCAAAGAAGGCAGCAATACCAGATTACATTTTAATTTGTGGCTTGGTGCTTCTGCTTCCCCACTGCCTGTGATGCTTCTCCCGGTGGCACTGCCGCTGCTTCTCAGAGGATCAGCAGCAGTTCCCTTCTTACAGCAGTCAGACCAGCAGCCAAGCCTCTTTGGGGAGCTCCCACACACAACTTCTTTCCCCCTCAGCCACTGCCCCTGCCTTCTGGTAACAGGGATAGGGTTCCTTGTTACACCCCCCTACCCCACCCCACCCCAGACGCTGACCCCAACACCGGGCACCTCAGCTCACACATCTGCCCACGAGAGCATGCAGCTCCAACACCCAGAACCCATACCCTTCACACCATATGTCCAGCACTGCCCAGCCTGAGAGCACCTGCCCCAGCATGCTGGGGTGAGCTGGGTCTCAGCCACTGCTGGCAGACAGAGGGAAGCACAGGAAACCAAGCCCAGGAAAGGGTGCTGCTCCTGCTGTTAGATGCATGCCTGCCACAGGATCTGCACGGCTAGCCAGTTCTCTGGCACTGGCAGTCTTGAACCAACTGTAGTGCTTGCTGGGGCTAGGAACAACAGTAAACTGATTGTCGATCCCAGCATTCACACCACAACAGTCTTGAACATTGTTGGTCCCAGCCCTGGCACTGCACTATCAGCTGAACAGGGTGATCCCAGCCTCCACGTCACACCAGAATCTTGAACTAGTATTATCTCTGTGGAGCAGTCTGACAATAACTGAGCACATTATTCGTTATGATCTGGAGATTCTTCTTCTGCAAAAAGTCATAACTGCTACAATATGATGGCATTTAGCATCTCTTTTACTACTTGAACATGAAGATGCTTGTGTTTCAAGTGCAGTTAACATGGCCTAAGTGTAATGTGCAACATGGCCCTATGTCATCTTTACCATGCTTCTGAGTCAATAACAGCTGCACAGGGCAACTATATCAGAGGCTTCACTCTGGGCCTGAAAGGCTAGCTGTGTTAAAGTAGAAAACATGACCAGACCCTGATGGGACTGAGACATGATCAATCCTCTTTAAATCCTCTTTATTGCCCTGTTCTCCTTGTCTGTGCTCTATTCAGGCTCTTTTTTCTCACTGTTTAGGTTCCAAATGTCCCTCCCCCTGGCCTCATGGTAGAGGTGATGTCTTTTATTAGATCAACTAGAATTTTGCAAACAAAATTATTTAATTGCAATCTTTTGGGCACAAGCACCCTTCTTCAAGCATAGGAGAAAAGACTATAAAAGTTCTCCTGGGTGAAAATGAAAGTTCGTATTTCATAGTAGAGTTGAAGGTGTGGTAAAATCCCCTGTCTGGAACAGTTCATCTTCTATGCAGATTAGACTCAGAGAAAAGTTGGCATAGTCTGTTTGCCTCAAAGTTGTTTGATGGTAAGCAGCAGGATGAAGTCATATTTCCTCCTGGTTATGTAATCATATTTAGTCATATGTAGTCATATTTCCTTTTGGATATCACCTTTACCACAAGTTCTGATTCCTTTTGTCTTTAGATCAATACGGCTATAACCTGGATACCCTCCCCCTGCCTAACACTCTCTCCCTAGCCCTTCTTCTCTCATAAACTCTAAACTCTCTCTGCCCCACCCCATATGTTATTTTCCCCTCTCTTAATCTGTGCACTGTGGGCCAGATTCAACACTCGCCTTCAGCATAAGGACAACAATGTTTGGCAGTAGGAAATCCCTGAGAGACAGGTTACAAGGGTGCAAGTTACAAGCAGTCTCTGCTTTGGAAGGTGCTCACAACCAGTCCCCAAAATTGCCAGCCACGGAGTATGAGTGGCCAGGTCAGCCTGAGAAGGTAGTGATCTTGTGGCCCTGATCTTACCTAGTCTTTCATAGAGCTTTAATTACCATCTCCAGCACCAGTGCCTGCCTTCCTCTCAAGAGAATCCACACTGGAATACAACTGCACATCCAGGATAATCAAGCCAGCACGGGTCTGTTGCGGGTAGGTATTGTTTGACCAATCTCATTTCCTTCTATGACCAGGTGACCTATCACCTGGACGAGGGAGATGAGATTGATGTCATATATCTTGACTTCAAAAAAGC
>NW_017728931.1:48258542-48263518 GCF_001723895.1 Crocodylus porosus | reverse complement strand
ACCCCAGCTGACTTCCTGCCCTTTGGGCAGGGGGCTGGACTCGATGATCTCTCGAGGTCCCTTCCAGCCCTGATGTCTATGAAATCTATGTAAGGTTTTTCTTTGTCCACACTGCTCCCTCCATCTGAGACAACCTCATTTCACATGCAGTGAGGAACCTCCTTTAAATTGTTCCTTAAAACCAAAGGCTAACACCAACCCTTGCATCACTGATAGGCTCAGTTTTGCTTACTCGCACCCTTTTTGTATTGTATCCATCCAGACAGTCTGCTGGCTGACAGTTAAGCTACTCAGAGGTAGGGGATCTGTCTGGTTTTCTTGTAACGAGCTGCAGACAACTGCAGTTCTAAGTTCATCATAATAATAAATAATAATAATGTGAGTGATAAGTGTATTTCTCAAATCAGGCTGAAATTTGAGAGGGATCCAGCGTCATCCCTCCTGCTGGCCTGGAGAACCAGCAGCCCTCTGCCTGCGGGATGAAAGGAGCTAAGGAATGTGCTGGCTGGAATGGAGTCCCTGTCCTCTCAGGGTTTTAATGGGTTTCCTGCTCCTGTAGGTTCAAAGAGCAATTACAGTCTCCAGCAAAAGTACAGCAAATGGAAAACAGATTTTCTGGCTCCAATTGAAACACCAGAAAATAAGTAACAGAAAGATCTAGGGCTTTAATTCACTTCATTATTGCCATTTATTTAACTGAGGGGAAATTTCCCTCCCTTCACCCCCAAGGCTGCAGGAAGCTCCAAATGTGGGGAGGGGGAAATTGAGTGACAAAACTGTTTTCACACCCTTCCCTCTGAGGGGCTTGTGTTAAGTCTGGGGGTGATAAATTGCCTACACATTGCACAACAAAACTGATTCTGTGGTCCGGTTTCTTTGCTATCCAGTTGGAGGATCTGTTTTGCTGCCTTTTCATTGCTTGTCATGGGTGATGGAACAGTGTTGGCTGACAACCAGGGCTTTGAGAAAGGTGCTTGCAGCTAAGGCAGTTGGGCTGTCTTCATCTCAGTGAGTCACATAAAGAGATGCAAGTGTAAGGAGTATATTGATACAAGCCATATGACATGTCAAGCTGGACAGCATGAGTTTAAGGACTTCCTACCTAGTCAAGCACAGATGAAATACTCAGGTTCTAGACTGACACTGGAGAGAAAGTAGCAGGTAATCACTCCACGAAGTGCTGAAAGCATTGGCTGCATACATCTCTCCCTGCATGGAAGAGGAATTTATTGATTCCTCTGATCTGGAAATATGAAGGAAATAAAATGGCCCGGTCCATTCAGAATACTGTCTAGACTAGATTTGAGTAGACACAGAGGAACAAAAAATTAAAAGGAGCTGTAAGATCTGGTTAGCACAGTGCATTAGTACCCTGATACTTCATTTGTAGAGACCTGCAGTCTTCACAGACATGATTAAAAGGAGTCCTCACACCAATCCCTTGTGAAATCTGTCCATGCAACATAAAAAGATTGTGTAATTCAGAAGCCTCAGTCACTATGTCTGCTCCGGAGAATCCCAGCACTGTACCAGAACCAAGACACACTGGCAGAGCAGTGCTGGGAACAGCAGCATTTTGCTGATCTGGAACGAAGCACAGTGATAACCTGTAGGGTTGTGTGAAGCTTCAGTCCCTGATTTGATTCAGCAGAGATTCAGCCCAATTCAGTGGCTGAACCTCCAAATCCAAATCGAATCAGAGGACCCTTTAAACTCCAAATTGAATCAGAACCCTCCAAATCGATTCAGAGAAATTCAAAGATTCAGCGATTCGGGCATAGAGACAGCTTTAAATGTTTTTTCTACATACCTCTAGGTATCAGGCGGCTCATGAGTGCCACAATGTTGGGGTGCATGGAGCATCCCACAGAAGCACGGGAGGGTGGGGTCTCCCCAGCACACTTGGCAGCAGACCCAGAAGTGGACCAGAAGCATTTCCGGTCTACTTCCATGTCCTCCAGGGAGCATGCAGGGGCCTTCCCTCATGCCCCTCCGGCTCAATGACTGGTGCCTCCTGGGTTTGGGGGGGCACCCAGTGTCTCCCCACAACCGATCACTGAGCTGGGGAGGCGTGGATGTACTTCCAGTCCACTTCTGGGTTTACTGCCAAGCACATGGAGAATCCATCCCACCACACACACACACACACACACACACACACACACACACACACACACTCTCTCTCTCTCTCTCTCTCTCTCTCTCTCTCTCTCTCTCTCCTCTGGGATGCTCCATGCACCTCAGCATTGCAGAGATCACAAGCTGCGCCTGGTACCTCAAGGTATGTAGAAAAAACTTTTAAAGCTGTGTCTATGTCCAAATTGCTGCTTCTCTGAATCAGCATTGAATCTTTGGATTTGGCCTAATTGAATTATGGACAGCGATCCAAAGCAACTAATCGAATTACTGTCCCTGATTCGGGCCAAATCCATATCTGAATTGAATAGGGCCCTCTTTGCATACCCCTAATAACCTGCATGTTTAGGATTAGAAGAGGAGAAGTTAACTGAAGGCACAATGGCAGTGTAGTAAAGGAAGCTTGTACATTGCCTACTTACCTTATATGTGGTTCTGGGAAGTGCTTTTCTGGTGCATCCAGAATACTTACGTTAATAAAACTGAAATGCAATGTTATGGCACTGAGGGATGTTTCAAACCCATCTGCAGAGAAGACAGTTGTTTTGCAAATAGAATTTCAATGCTCTTGACCTACAAGAAAAGTGAAACATACCTGGCAAAAAAATAAAAACCCTTCAAGATGCCCAGGCTTTCTATCATTGGGCTATCTGAGATTAGACTGTCACCCAATGCCAGAGCAAAAATAACTAGGAATAATGCCATGTACCATAAAAAATTCTGAGTGCATACTCATCAGGGATGTACAGCATCCAGAGACTAAGACACTAGTTCCTCTCCTCTGCTTCTGGGTTTCTTAGATGTAGGGAGATGTAGGGAGAGAACTATATGCTTATCTACCATCACTGTATTGTATAAAGGCTAAATATTTCCTTGGTCAGAAGGAGATAGAAAAGCAACACCCTTTCCATAGTACACTACAAATTGGCACTTCCTCTAGTTGTTCTTACCATGTATACAAGAAAAAGAGGTTGGTTCTATCCTTACTGTTTAAATGTGTAATTCCCTTTTAACTAATAGGAACGAAGAGAAAATTGGAACCCAGTGAAGAGGAGAGACAATGATGTGAAGGAATAAAAGACCACTTCACAAAAGCTCCACACTGGGGGTGTTGGGGTGCAGTGTAATCCTAGACATGGTCTGTGATCTCTCCCTAGTAGACATCAGTTTGAACAGTTAAGTTTGGAACCACCCATGTCTGGATCCAGATCCAGATATGACTCAACTGGGAGACTTGATTTGTCCCTATCTTCACTCACTAGTGAAAAGCGCTTGGGCCAAAAATCAAAATTAGATGCAACTGAACTTGTTTGCCTTGTGCATCTTTTGAAAAGCCTCCAAACCATCTAGTGGGAGTCACTGTAATTAGGTGTGATAGGGAGTTGGGAAGATGCCAAGCATTTTTCCATTTTTTAAGGTTTAAGACAAGTTTGGGCAGCACATGGCAAGAATTTGTCTTCCTGCTGTGGGTTAATGAACACTACATTCCACTAGCTTCTAAATCACTTTCATTTCCGAGAACTAATTACCAGCCTCTTCTCCACAGATCCCTTCTTCTTGAAATGTACACACAAGGCAAATTTCAATTCTCATGGGCTTAAGATGGAAGACAAACAAGAACAACAGCTGTTTTGAAGTACCCAGTTCAGAGGCATAACAGGGCAGCTCTGCATCCTGGGCAGTATCTGGCTGCTGGGCTGCCAGTAGTGATCAGCAACTATCTGCAGTGATGGCTGTTTTTGTACCATCTGCATCTCCCTCAAAAGTGGTGACCAGAGCTGCTGCCTACAAGTGCATCAAATTCTGGTTATAAATACTATCTCTGGAGGAATTAAGGAAGTTATTAATAATTGTCCCTAGTCCTATCCCTACTAGCATTTACAATGGTGGGCATCCTTGTCCAAACAAGCTTCTAGGGGTTTCTCCATTTTTACCACCAATATGCCCATGTACCTAAAAGCTGAGGAGATAGTATATTCAACAAGAGGATACATCAAAGGTCCACACCTATAACACCTTGGACACTTGTGTTTTGTAACTGCTCAGAAACCTGTACATTGCCTTAAGGCAGAGCCACATACTTCACTTCCTTGAGGTTTTTCCCTGTTTTCAGAAACCAAAGATAGTATTGCTAGAGATATTCATAGAGATTGAATGGATCTGAACTGCCTTCAAATGGGTAACTCCCAATAATGCCCAGAGGCTAAAAGGTTTTAAGTCATAATTTGTATGTAAAATATATCTCCATGCACTTGCCCCCATATCCCAAATCTATATGTCACATCCAACAGAATCAAAGTGCATCCTGTAGGTGATTATTAGAATCACTTTTCTTTCTAAAAAAGATAATGATCCATATATAGGCCCTGTTCTTACCAACCTACTTCTTTCATTATCATCACATCAGTTTTATGATAAAATACCTGGCTCACATGATCAACTTACTGCCCCCAAATCTGATGGCTTTCATTAGTGGTCAGATATCTCTCAATAGTGTTAATAGAGTCAATTTAACAATAGTGAAGGCTTATCACTCCAAGAAGGTTTATGAATACACTCACAAAAAATGCAGCAGCTCACCCCCATGATTGTTGATGGAGGCATATTACTAATAATTTCCGAGCATGCTGATCACCATGCGCTTATTTGTAAGAGGAATTGTGAATCACAGAAGAGAGATGGGCTTGTGTTGAAGGCGGTCTTGTAACTTGGCATCTCTGGATTCAATGCCTTGTTCTACCACAGTCTTATGTGTGAACTTTGACAAGATCTCATAATCTTGTTGAGGGGGTAAAAAGCACCCTGTTCAAATTTGCTGATGACACTAAGATGTGGGGGGA
>NW_017728931.1:48256438-48257775 GCF_001723895.1 Crocodylus porosus | reverse complement strand
TCTTTCCTGCCATGGCAGGGGGTCGGACTAGATGATCTGCTCAGGTCCCTTCTGACCCTAGAAACTATGAAACTATGAAATCTCTCAGAGTCTCAGTTCCTTGTCTGTAAAATGAAGGTAATAGTACCTCCTTCTCCTGGCTTGTGTCTATCTCTGCTATTTTGACAATAAATAGACACAGTAGGTCAGTGTTTCCCAACCTTTTCCAGCCCAAGGCAAACTTACATTAATACAAATTTTCTGTGGCACACCTATTAAGGCATTTCCCATCCTCATACCTATTGTAGTTCATTGTAGCTCATTGCCGTGGCAAAATTCTGCAGCACACCTGTTAATTTCTGACAGCACACTGTTGTGCCATGGCATGCTAGTTGGGAAACACTGCAGTAAGTACCGTTAATAGATATAATACTAATATGAAAGGTGTTGGGATGAGGGATTATCGAACAATTTCTACCAGAAGTTCATTTTTTACTAACTTATATTCATTATTTGTTGCTCTACAGGTTAAGGATTTTCAGGCATGCATGAAACAGAGCCAATGTCATATAAGTTATGTAGCCAGGCATACAGTGAATTAACAACTGAGTGAACCATTTCACAAACCATGCAAAGGCTGAATTTTATTTGCTTATGCTATCCAGTAAACTCCAGTTATAGTCTTAGTGTCACAGGGCACTGAAGTGCCTACTCCTAAAGAAGGACAGGTGTGGGTTGCCAGGGCAACCACAGGGGCCAGCTAAACAGAAGGGAGCAGGGCCTGGCCTATATAAACAGCGTAGGCCGAGGCCAAGCAGGAAGTTCCCTTCTGGCAGTTGTGGAAGATGGAGCTCTTTGGGAGTAGGCTGAGTTGAGGAACCTGAGGGCCTGAGCACCGTGTGGGTGAGGATACCAGGCAGAGGAGCCCTGGCAGGGATGGAAATAATGATGAGCCAGCGGGCTTAGGTTTTACGTTTTAAGCCAGGAGGCTAGAGTTTGAGTTACAGCCGACTGGCCTATGGTTTTGGTTATTGTTACACCGGAGGACCGGGTGAGGCTGTAGGGGTTGGAGGAGGCCTCATGGAAGCTCCCCAGTAGCATGGGGGTTCCTGGCGCCAGAAAGGGTGCCGCATTTTGGGGTTTATATAGAACCTGGCCCCAGTGGGGCAGTGTCGTGCAGGGCGAGGAGCCCAGTGCGGGTGAGTGACCCGAGAAGGCGGGTCTGGGGGCCAGGCACAGCTATGGCCACCTGAGCCCCGATTGTGGGAGTTGCGAGCAAGGCGCCAGTGCGGGTGTGAGGCAAATAAAGCCCCAGGGAGGGTGATTGGCATTGTATCGGGATAAGCCCCGGAGAGGGC
>NW_017728931.1:48176188-48256058 GCF_001723895.1 Crocodylus porosus | reverse complement strand
GTGGCGGGCAAGATAACGAGGGTGCATTGACACCCACTTGGCACGGTAGGGAGCGCCAGGAGAGATCACGGCCACTCCTGGGTCCCCGCCCTGTGACACTTAGGAACAAGGCTCAGTTTTTAAATGCTATGAAAACATTACAAAGGCTAAATTCATTTTAAAAATGTAATATATAAACAAATGTATAATCATTTCATTTTGACTTCCATTTCGACAGGATAGTGTTTCATTTTGAGTTTCAACAAAACAAAACAGAACAGTGCTTCCAAACAAAATGAAACGGTTTCACTGTTTTGACGCTGTTTCGATGTTTTGCTCATAGGCTATAATGGGGAAGCACAAAACTGCCTATAAACTTTGTCATTTATTGCCTGATTTGGATGAAACATGCAGGGATGGTAGCCCCTTCTGAGGCCATGAAGCCTGCCAAGATTCAAGGAGATGGGTGCAGGGGTTTCTTGGACACCGCACCTCAGGCTGCTGATAAGCAAAACTCATCATGTGTGCGTTAAGGCACAGCAGGGTAAAAACTGCAGGCATGATAGCCCCTACTAAGGCCGTGAAGCCTGCCAGGTTTCAAGGAGACAGGTGAAGGGGTTTCTGGGAAACTGCACCTTGGGCTGCTGACAAACGAAACTCGCAATGTGCGGCTTTGTGTGTGTGTGTTAAGGCGCGCCATCACTGGTGCTGGGGCCTCTACACAACACAGTAGTGTGCCCCAGTAAGGCCGCCTCCTCCCCCACAGCCTCAGTCCAGTCCACCACTTTAAATGACAACAGATAATAAAATAACCTAGTGAGTGCTACTAGCACAGTAGCACCAGCAGCATCTCAGGCAGCCAAACTGTGACGGAGTCCTTCTTTTCTCTTCTGCAGGAGCTTCTTCTCCAACAGCTGCCAGAGAACTGTCCCACCCAGCCCCAACCCTGGGGCTTAGATGTGCCCAGGGCCCTGCGTCTTTCCAGTCAGGTGCTAGGGGTGTTGGTCTAAGGACATGGCACTGGCAGACAAGGTCCTTTCCTTTGGGTCAATCTAATCTGGTATCTTTTAGTAGATCAACTGAATAGTTAGAGAAATATATCTTAGCAAGCTTTTGGCTTGAAAAACACTTCATCAGGCTGAGGAAGCACTGCAGTTGGTGGGTGGGTGGGGGTGTGTGTGTGTGTTCGTGTGTGTGTGTGTGTGTGTGTGTGCGCGCGCGCGCGCGCTGTTCCTGGATGGAAGGAATATTAAAGAAGCCAGAAGCTGGCATGTAATGCAGGCAAGAAAGCCAGTCACTGAAAATGAAAATGGAGGTGTCAAGGGTGAGGGACAGGCTGGGGGTAGGAAGGGGGAGATAGCAGCACAAGTAAAAGTGGAGAGGTACCTGGGGAGTCAGATGTCCAGCAGATTGTAGTGTGTCAAAAATCCAATGTCTATATTGAGTCCATGATTTTCTGTACCTACTACCTAGGAGGTTGATGAAGTGCAGTTCACAGGCTCGTCTGTGGAAAAGTCATTTGTAAATTCAAACAAGCACTGAACCTCGCTAACCTCATCACCAGAAGTTAACTTCCTACATCCCAAAACACACTGAATGGATACAGGCCATGCATGATAAGACATGTAAAACCTGCCAACAATGTGTTCAGTATGTAGATATCTTCACAGTACAATACATTTTTCCATCAGGGCACCAAATGCCTGGATGGAAAATACATGGAGACACCAAGCAACAACTGCTCACCAGAATGAGCGCCCACTAAAAATCTATCAAAGACAAGAACAGAACACCGCCTGTCTCCAATCTCTCAGGCCTGATCCTCAGAGGGAATTTACAAACCACTTTTCACAGATGAGCCTATGAACTTGCTTGTTAGCTGACTGCACACCTTGAGAAAAAGAAGTTTTCCTACTCCTCACCAAAAACATTTTAAAGAGTAAGTGTGTTTTAAATAGGGGAGAAATATTCTGGAGACACACTACAATCTGCCAGACTTCCCAGGTACCTCTCCACTTTTACCTGCACTGATACATCCTCCTTGCCCCCCCACCTCTGCCTGTCCAACCCCCTGACTTCTCCATTTCCATTTTCACTGACTGGCTTTCTTGCCTGCATTGCATGCCAGCCTCTGGCTTCTTTACTATTTCTTCCATCCAGGAGCAGCACACACACACACCCTGCCCCAACTGCAAGTGCTTCCTCAGCCTGACAAAGGGTTTTTCAAGCCAAAAGTTTGTTAAGATATACTTCTCTAACTATTTGAAATTTTAAGAGATTTTTACATTTGCAGCAGCCAAATGCACATCAAATAAGTCTTAGAAAGGTAGCACCTCCAAAACCCTTCACTTATTCTATTTTATCACTGGTCATTTGGCTCCTGGTTTGGCTGGAATGTACAAAGATCTACTGAGATGCCAAGAGGAAACAAAAACAAGCATGCACCTGATTGTTTCCATCTTACTCCAAGATTTTAGAGGGGAGGGGATGCCTTGCCACCTGTAAATCTATAATGTTCAACAAAATGGATGCTTTCCAGGTATCATTATAGCCAGCTGGTGTGTTGAAGATGTGTGGCAAAAAAACCTTTTTATTGGTCTTAGCAGACCTATAACAGGAAGGATTCTGTAGCAGGGCACTGGGGTGCCTTGGGAATAGGGCTGGGCTGCCAATCAGCAGGATAGCATAGCTGAAGGTGGCTTAGGCAACAGATTGGGTCAGCCAGGGGGTGGGGCCTGGCCCAGATAAACAGAAGGGGCTGAGGCCAGAGCCAGTTCCTTTCTGGCAGCCTAAGAGGCAGGAGCCCTGCTACAGAGCAGAGCAAGGCAGAGCTGCCTGAACATTTGAGTGCCTATGTGTTGAGACGAGATGTAGAGGCCTCTGTTAGGAAGGCTTGAAGGAGAGCCAGGGTGGCGTGGAATGTTATAGCTGGTAGGCTTATTTTGAGTTTGAGCCGGTTGGCTGATAGCTTTGAGTTGCTGTTGGGCTGTTTGTATAAAATCGGAGAACTGGGTGAGGCTATGAGGGGACGGAGGAGGCTTCATTAGGAGATTAGGAGCCCCCCAGTAAGGTGGGGGTGCTCCCAGTGCTGGAGGGGGCGCTGAAGTTTGGGGTGTCCTGATCCCAGCCCAGAGGGGCAATTATTAGGACAGGCTAAGGGAGAGCTCCCCAATAGAGGGAGGGGGTTTCCTGGTGCCCAGGGAGGGCACAGTGGTTGGCGCAAGAGCTGGCACTGCGGGAGAGCACCGGAAAGAGGTGTGGCGTTTTGGGGTTTGTGACCCCAGCCCCGTGTGGGGTGGTATTTAGCCCAGTGGGGTGTGTGACCCAGAAGGAGGGTCAGGGTGCCAGGCACGGCTATAGGCCACCTGAGCCCAAGCACGAGAAGCGTGGGACAGGCTCCAGTGAGGGCGAGGGAGCGCGAGAAGCACGGGGCATCGGCTCCAGTGAGGGCGAGGGAGCGCGAGAAGCACGGGGCATCGGCTCCAGTGAGGGCGAGGGAGCGCGAGAAGCACGGGGCATCGGCCCCAGAAGGGGGCGAGTTTATTGAAGACCTCGGAAGGGGCAAGGCCATTGAGAGGCCTGGGTAGGGCGGATGCGCGAGTAAAAGCCTAGAAAGGGCGAGCCACCGGGAGAAGTCCCAGAGAGGGGGCAAATCTAGCGGGAAGCCCTGGGGAGGGCAGAATTCGAGTCAGAGGCCCTAGGGGGGCGACCAGCACCAGATCTGTATAAAGTCCTGGAGAAGGGCGAGCGCACGGTAAAAGTCCCAGAGAGGGGCAGGCGCGCGAGAACAAGCCTAGAGAGGGGCAGATGTGCAAATAGGGGCCCGACAGAGACGAAGCGCGTACAGAATAGAAGCCCGACAGGGCTGAGCACGCGATTAGGACAGCCGGCGAGGGCCGAGCGTGAGAGTAAGAGCCCGGACAGGGCTGCGCATACATTTGACAGGCCCAGAGAGGGCGCGTATACAATAAGGGCGTGAAGGGTGCATATAATGGAGAGGCCCCGGGAGAGGGGCGCTTATATTGGAAGGACCCCAGAGAGGGCGAGAGTGTGAACAGAAGCCTGGGAGGGGCTAGTATAACGGGGGTGCATACTGAGGGACCCCAGAGAGGGGGTGCGCGTATTGAGAGACCCCAGGAAGGGAGGCGCATACGGACACAAGACCGTCCGGTACACCAGCGAGGCTTGGGGCATGCTAAAGGCGAGGTCGGAGGCACGCGTGGCCCATAAGGCTGGGGTGCACCAGGTCACTGTACAGAGTAGGGGCTAGGACAAACTTGGCACTGTCTCCAAGTGGATGATAAGGCAGCCTCCCATTAGTAATATTCCAGCAAGATGTGGCGAGCGAGAGAGAGAGGGTGCGTTTCAGACCCAACTTGGCACAGTAGGGGCACCAGGGGAGATCACGGCTGCTCCTGGGCCCCTCCCTGTGACAGATTCAATAATATTATTAAGTCTGAGTGTCAGCTACAGCAATCCATCATGGTCAAGGATGCTCATTCTCGTGGATCAAGTAAAGGTTTGTAAATCCGTCTATAGATGGATGGCTAAGAAGTCGATCCTAGAAGTGCAGACACACCATAGGTGGTGGTTAAAAGGAGAGTCAGACCATAGATCTCTGTCTTGTTTTCTTTCCCCAGTTTCTGGGGTCTAAGTATCATTAGTCTGAGTATCATTAGTAATACAAAGCAATAGAGTACACAAACAGCCAATTATTACTGCTTTAAAGTGAAGGAGGCTTAACGGCTTGCTTGTCAGTTGATGTGAATCCATTTCTTTCCGACAGTAAGTGAAACTAAACCTCAGTGATTTACCCATGAATGAAACAATTAGTAGATTGTTGAGGTTTAGCTTCTACTTACTCTGGTATAGAGCTGACAGCTGGAACAGGTAGAGCGCATTCAGTTGACCACCTGTAAGTGCCCCACACCTTTTTCAAATGGTATATTTAATATGATTCGTCTCATCTACCTATACCCTAAGAAGGCAACAGGAGGAGTAGTGGAAAGAGTAAATGAAATTTCTTTTACCACTGATGTTAAGCCTGGTAATCCAGTTTTGTTAACTAGAATTTTCTCTTTCAGTATGAGGAAAACTCTAGCGTAAGGAAGGGCAGAGGGAATCTTTCATTCTCAGCTAGGCAAAACATGTGAGTTGCAGCTAATGGGAAATTGTGTCTGTTCTGGGAAACTGAATCAGCTGCAAAACTCTTGGACAAAGTACAAAAGGACAGCAGGACCAAAGATCCCAGT
This sequence comes from Crocodylus porosus, assembly GCF_001723895.1. Classification (NCBI taxonomy): domain Eukaryota; kingdom Metazoa; phylum Chordata; order Crocodylia; family Crocodylidae; genus Crocodylus; species Crocodylus porosus. Next base: position 48,250,827 of record NW_017728931.1, on the reverse strand, counting down.
GGAGCTTTGCCCTCTGCTGAAGATGATAATGAATGAATGGAAAATAGCTGTATATGCACAAGAAATGCCTGAACAATATTGTGGTGTGCACTTGTAATAGTACCAGTCATTGTGCTTGACAGATTGTGGCTCTTGGTTATGTTTGATTCTGTACACAGAACCCCTATTGACTTCAATGGGAGTTCAGAACTGGGCTTTGTATTTTAATTACATCTTTGTAAAAAGTAATTTAGCCTCTGAAGATATGAGGGGGGGGGAAGAAGGGATAGTCTCCTATGAGTTTCCATAATACTTACTGCAAGAGATAAGGATGGCAATACTTGTAAGGTACTGAGAGTAATAGAAGGGAACCTTATGGGTGCTTGTACAAGTGACAGAATTGGTGTCTAAAGGAGCTTAATTGCCCTTTTGCACTGCTTTAATGACATTGCTGTTTACACCTTCGGCAACATATTTCACTTCAATTTTGTAACCATATACACATTTGGGAGTGTATTTTGCTCTAAATGACCTTGTTATGTAGTAAGATAAAACCCATCCAAGGGGTTTTAGTTTGCTACATAACAAAGTGCAATGTTGCAGAGGGTGCTGGAAGCCCAGACATGCTCAGGGAAGCTGGGATTAGCAGGCTTCCAGTGCCCTGTGCACTCTCCCTGCTGCCTTCTCCCACCGCCAGCATGCACTGCCCCAGGGGCAAGCCAGCCTGTTCCTGGGGAGTCTTAGGTGGCAGGAAGGCAGCAGGGATGGTGCATGGGGTGCTAGAGTCTATCCACCTCTCCTGTGGCCAGAGGGTGAGCTGTTGGCAGGCCAAGTAGTCCCTAAGCTGTGGGGGACCCTGAACTCTCTCTATGCTGGTGGCACCTCCCCCCCTCAAGTGGCACCCACCCACTAGCAGCCCCTGGACAGTCCCAGGGGGTGCCGCCACTGCAGAGAGAAGCACCAGGCCCTGCACAGCTCAAGGGTTGTGAGACCTGGAGGCAGCTTGTCCAGGCAGGCTTGACTGAGGGGGTGGGGGGAAAAAGAAAAAGGTGGGAAGGAAGCTGATCTCTTATTTTTTTACTATTATTCCTGGAATCTGCCTGCCTGAGCTGCACAGAGCCCAATGCTTCCTTTTGTGGTACTAATCAGGATCACCTGGATGGGCTGCTAGTGGGTAGATGCTGTCTGGCAGGTGCTGCCACCATGGGGGAAGGACCAGCATTCCCTGCAGCTCAGGGATCGCTCAGCCCATCGACAGCTCACCCCCTAACACGGGAGAGGCAGGTAGGCTCTGGGGAAAAGAAAAAGTATCAGGCCCCTCACCGCTTCTTCTTTTTTTTTTTCCTCCCCTGGTGGATCCTGCCCACGGCTGCCGTGGGGAGCAGGAGGCAGGTGAGCTGATGGCGAGCTGTGACACACTGTGACATATATAATGTGATGGAAGTCTGTAAATTGAAACCAGTGGGTTTTTAAATGATACAATTTAAAACGCACCATTTCAATTTAGGGAGAAGTAAACCCCCGTTGTGTACAAGCACCTTCCTAAAAAATTGCAAAATCTGGAGGTTCCATGGGCTCCTAGAGACCCATATAAGGTTCTCTGGGGTTTAGGTGTCATTCACTCTGAAACTCAGATGACTGGTTCCTCTCTAAGTCCATAAGAAGAACATGAATGTTTCTTTCCAGCCTTTTTTTTTTTCTTCCCAGTCTTATGTTAGTACTATTCAAAATGCAAAGGAGATGCCCAGATGAAAAATCTCTACTAAGGTGAAGTTAAGGTTGAAATCCCATGTCAGTACCTAAGGCTGGCCTCTGTTTTGTCTTAATTCTGCACAGATTCTAAAACTCGAAAAGTGAATGGTTTCCCTTAAAATTGTAATATGAAAAAAAAATGACTGTATTTTGTCAAGTGACAGTTATCCACTGGGAACTGGATAGACAAGACCAACTTGTTTCACAAAGGTCACCAAGACCATGCAACCCTGAACTAGCAACAATTTTTGGTTAGTGCTGGTTAGGACTCGACTCAAATTTATGACCTGACACTGGGTCTCATGCCTAAGCTTTTCACCATTGTGCCCCCCCAAAGTAATTCCACCTCCTCTGCCCTTCTGATTTTAAATCTAACTCAGATTTCTGGGCATCAGCTTAAAAAGATCAAAGATATGCAAGGACTATGAACTTAAATTGCCTCACCCAGTCTCAGACTGACTACAAACCATTGCCTGACTCTATCAAAGAACTATTGTTCTAAGGCATGTTCCAAAGTACACTGGGTGGTAGTCTGGTCAGGGATAGGCCATCATCTTGCCCTGAATGTAAATATGCAACAGACTCCTTTTACCGCATGTTTTGGGAAGTATCAAAAGCTGTTGGCCTGGGACAGACACCAAGATTACAGCGACTGCTGGCGGCTTCCTCTAGCTGATGTCATTCTGCAGGCTAAATAAAAATCTGGTGCACACATTCAACTCCTAGTCACCAAACTTTTGTTTTGGTTGAGAAACATTAAATGGGCTATTTTTGGCTGAAGAACTTTCCCTTCCTCTCACTCCTGCAACAGCTGCTTTCCAGCTCCAGCTGGCTAAGCCAGCTCTCCCTTTGGAATACCTGACATTCCAATTCCAAGGTAAATCATAGGTCCCGTGTAGTCTGGGTTCATTTTGTATTTACATGTTGCCCTCCAGACACAGATTGATTATGCACAGAACAGCTGACCTCTCCTCCACTGCATGGTGTGCTCTTTTCCCTCCCCCTTCACAGGGCCAAATTCTTCTCTCAGATACGGGCATGGAGTTTCCATTGCTTTCACTCCATCATTTGCCACTTTTTCTCTGCAGCACAGGAGGCACCCATAGTAGTGGATCCAGGGGCATGGCATGGTCACACACCTCTCTAGGACCACACTGAGAGCAGTAGCTGGGGACTTCCTTCTGCTGTTTGGTTGGGGACAACAGCATCAGAGGGCAGTTTCCCCCTCCCAGTCTGGTCCCCCAGGAGTTCTTCACCAGCCTAGGAGCAGGGTCAGAGAGGGAGAATGCATCTGCTGCTACCACTGCTGTCCCCAACCAAACCTGGCTCCCCACACAGCCTTCTGGGTTGCAGCAGAGCAGGAACAGCCAGGACAGCAGGGGCAGCGGGATGATCCAGAGGTCTAAGTAGAGAGGGCTCTGGGGCTTCTATAGTGACAGTAGTAGGTCTGGTAGAGTGAGAATGCACAGGGAGGGGACATGCTGCTGAGCATGGAGGGGAAGGGAAGGCAGGATTCTTACCTGTTTTGAGCCCCTGATAAAGTCCATGACTGCTTCTTCTGCAGTCTAATCTGCCCATTTTGGTATGGAGGGGAGTCTGGAGGCAGGGGCTGCAGCCATTCCTACAGTGCCAGTCACTATTCCCACACCATCCTTCACAAAATCCTGAATCCACCCATGAGCTGTCAGGATTCAGAAGTAAGCAACTGGTTTGTGCTTATGAAACACGCTCCTCCCTAGCATAGGTCTCTTGAAGTCCAAGGACTGTGTGGTCCTGTTTCCCCGTTTTATAATTCCTGTTGCGTGGCTGTCTTTGTTACATGCACAAAAAACAATTCTCAAAGACACTATTAAGGTTGAAAATCCAAGGACTGCTAAGAAATGCCAAAATTAAGGTGGCCTGCAGAACTTTAATTTGTCCCGCTCATGGCTGTGCAGTATGAGATAGTCTTTACTTACATGGTCCCATATTTTTCCACAGGACCCTCCCTTGTGCAGTGCCTACAATAAAAGTTGCTCACTAACTGAGCAGATATAAAGAGTGAGGAGTAAGTAAACAAATTATTGAATCTTTGTTTTCTGTTCATTCCCCAGCTTCACACTATTCAAAATCCACTCTGAAGACAGAATTATTCACTTACACGTGGGCTTTTCTATGGTGCTCATCACTGAAGTATCAGAGTACTTCACAAATGTAATTAATTTGTTTTCACAATATTTCTGTGAAATAAAGGACTATTATTATCCAAATCTTACCGATGAAACACTGAGGCCCAGATAAAGTCCAAAGTATCTATTCAGTTTGAGTACCCTATTTGAACCTGGGACCTATTTTTTTCAGATTATGTGCCATTATTTACCACTTTATACGTGCAAGCTAAGTACAGACAGGCAAAAAAGCCCAAGGCTGAATCAATTTAATCCTCACAGGTTAGTCTAAGCTGCATTGATTGAATGGATAATCAAGTGAAGAGACATTCACTTTTGATTCCAGAAAGGCAGCCACATGACTGCAGTGGCTAAGACCAGAAGCCAGGGAGTGCTAGAGCACACCTCTCTGCTCCACTAGAGCAGACAGCTTAGGCCAAGACTAGCCTGCTCACCCTGTGAGGAGGGGTTTGTTGGGGAGGTACAAAGCATCCTGGGATGCTGGGGGACTCTAAGTTAACTTGAATCTGGAGGTGTTCTGGGACAGAAGTTCAATAAATCAATTTAACCTAAATCAGTTGAATCTGATACTATATCCATCCAAGTTTATCTTAAACCATTTTCAGCCGTTTTGAAAGCAGTTTATGTACACTGAACTTCTGTTGTGGTACAAATTTGAACCAGTTTCCGATTACTTATACTGGTGTACGTGTAATTTCTGTTCCCAGCATCAAAGCCTATGTCCTCTTGACTTCATCTGCAGCTGTGAATACTCAGTACTTAGATTCATGGAGTACAAGGCTACAGGGGACGAGTCTGAACGTCCTATATGTTACAAACATTACATTTTAGGCTGTTAGCCCTGTAATGAATCCAATGACTTCAGTGTTTGACTAAAGGTTAACATGTTTGGTCAAAGCATATCTTCCAGAAAGACAGTCAGGTCTGATATAAAAACATCAAGGAGTGGAGAGTCTATAATTTCCCTTGGTATTTTGTTCTGGTCATTGTTTCTGATTTGAATTTGACTGGCTTCAGTTTCCAGGCATTGGTTCTTATTTTTTTTTTTTCTTTTTTAATATAAGCGTATTCTTTTTGATAAGCTAAGCAGAATGAGCTCTTTAAGTCTAACTGGAAACCATTGTTTCTAGTCCTTTAATCATGCATATAGCTCTTTTCTTCTCCTTCTTCAATATTTCAGCCCTCTTCAAATTTTTAAGTATAGTCATTGGCTCTGTACATAGTATTCCCATATCAGTTCCACCAATGTTGAAAAATCCACTCGGGTCTCATCTCAGGCATCCAGAAAATATCAGAAACACAATTAACAACCCCTCTGGAAACGTGTGATTGCAGTGACTTACCCAGCATCACGCTGGACTTCACTGACAGAAACAGGGAGAGTGCCAAGGAAACTGACACTTCCAAAGTCCTGCAACAATCCAGGTAAGGATCCAATAAGCAAAGCTTCCTCGACTACCAGCCCAGATTTCTCCTCAGAGTCAGTCCATCAGGTGCAACACCTAGGTCCTGTGGAAAAAGTAGAATTTGATCATGTTGTTAAGAGACTGCAGTCTCAGTCTCACCCTTCAGACTCATCCAGTTTTCCCCCATTCCCACTTCCCTTGCCCAGACAAGCTGAGTGCCCTTCATCCTATCTCCTTGTCTGGTCTACTTCTCCCCCAGCAGATATATTCCATACTTTCTCTCCCTGTTGGCACCCATCTGCAGTCTCCCTCCCCAGGCTCCTCATCCTGCTCCCCTTATTTCAGTCTCTTTGCCTAGCTGGTCCCAGTTTTCAGACTACACCCTGGGTCCTACACCTCATTCCTCATCCTCTGCTGTTTTTCTGTCCTAGATTCGCTGTCTGAGCACTCCAAGACATGCCCCCCGCCATACCTGGTTTCTCATCCAAGCTCACTCTCCCCTGCTCCCACACCCAGTCTTTCTGTCCCACCACTCCCACCCTCCCTACACCAAACTCCTAGGGCCCATTTCCCTTTCCTGTGCCTGTTTCCACCCCAGTTTCCTCATGCTTCTTGTCCCAATCTGATTCTTCATCCAGGCCTGGCCTTATTTCCTTTACTTTCAAATCAGGCAAACTCCTCTTGCCTTCCTTAGCCTTGACCCTAGCCCAGACAAGTGAAGTGAGAGCACAGGAAAGACAGCATCCCTTGTTTTAACTCTGGTGCCTGGGCTCATGCAGACAGATTCTTCAGTATTTTAAGGATGTTTATCTCCAGTGAGTCTCTGTTCAGCATGGGCAAACTGCAGGTTTTCAAAAGTTTGTAAATTAGCACCTAGGGCCAGACCTTCACAGGGACAATAGAAGGTACTTGCCTAACAAAAAAACCCCAGCTCTTTCAAATTTCAAGTTTATTTGCCAGAGCATGACATGGTTAGAGTTTCCCAATGTACCAACACAAGCAAAACAACATATATTTCCCTACCCTTGTTCTTAGAGTTCAACTGTTTTTGGCCAAAATTTTCCCAAATATTCATCTGGAGGCAGATGCCCAGCATGGAAGATTTCAACCCAACTAGTAACATATAGCAAAGTGGAAAGTAAGTGAAAACAGGATTTTATAATTGTACATGTCGGGCAACCTTAATATCAGAAGGCGCTACCAACTCCAGCTATAATCACTGGCATACTCCACTGAAAACATTGCAGTGCTCAACTGATCCATACTGTCAGTTCTATAACTAAGACAGCCGTCTAAGTAAAACCTGTTAATGAAAAACACTGCCTAATATAGGAAGAGCTCAGAATACACAGATCGATCCAGACACCTGCATGTGCTCACGCAATTCCAGTCTGGAATTCACTGGCAAACCTAAATCCTTAGAGTCCCAAATGCATACACCCATGTCCATTAAAAAAAAAAAAACATGTCTGAATGTGTAGCCCCAGTTCGGCTTTCAAACTTACACACAGTGACATATGTATATCCACTCTGACAATCTGATGTTGGGCTCAGTGATGAGAAACACATGTTTCTTGGCATGCTTCTGCCCAATTCCTAGAATAAAAGTCCTGACACCCTATAGGTCCCCAGACAATTGCTCTATTGATGTCTTATGAGTCACTCCAAACAGACCATCCTATGTTTCTGAATCACTTCCTGTTTGAGGGGTTCCTCCACTTGTTCCAGGGCCTGTATGCTGAGGAGGAATGCAGTGGGTTGCATCCCTAGGGACCAGCTCCAAAAGCTTTCGCTTTTCCCCTCTGCTTTTGTTGTTATTCTCATACAGCTTGTTGACTGAGTGACTCAGAAAAGGAATGACACCTTGGACTGATATCACCATTCCCATACTAGGACAGCAGACCTCTGGGGAGCCCAGTGGAAGAGGCCAGAAATAAAACTTGCTGTTTAAGGTTTATTTTAAGGTAATCTATTTTTTTAAAGGAACATGCCCTGCTGTAGCTGCGGAAGATGGCATTAGAGAAGGTTCAGCTATTCACCCAGCTAAAAGTATTCAGGTGCCAAACTCCTATTGATTGAGGATCTGGACTTAATTCAGTTTCTACCTGCTAGGTATATTCAGGTGCCTTGGTACAAATCATATGGCCTTCGGTGAAGTACACTTAGTACTGGCTTCATAATCCTAGAGCACATCTACATGTGCATTAATGTGCTATAATTTTGGCACATTAAGTTTAGTACCAGTAATAACAGGTAATTAAGTAAATAACCTGTAATAACAGGTAATAAACTTAATGCACCATAATCAGTGCTACTGCACAGTAGCGTTGGTGCACATCTGCTAATGTGCAGTAGATTAATTCTTCTGCACATTAAACACATTAGCATGACTTTCACCATGATGCACTAATGCTTAGTAGAATTAGTGTACTGCACTTCTAGAAACTAAGTCCTAGCAAGGTTAGCAGCTAGAATTTTGCAAAATTCATTTTCATGCAATTTCAAATCCCTATGTTTTACTTTATTTGGGGTTTTGGTTGTGTGTATTTTTCAGATCAGAAACTAGTAACAGCATATGTATTTTCACGTGCTTTCAATGTAAAAAAAAAAAAAAAAAAAAAAAAAAAAAAAAAAATCTTCAAGAAAATAGTCATCCCATTTACTTCTGGAAATGGGCCTAATTTTGCTTGGCATGGGGCCTATTTTCCTCCAAAAATATTATATCTTGATGCCATTTTCTACAAAATTTAAGGCAGTTTTGGAAATCATAGTGAAATACAGAAATCTTGAATTCTAATAGTTTTGCACTTTGTTTTTTGAGCAGGACTAAGATGGTAAATGGACTTACACCAAATCAGGGTGGTAATGGAAGCATCGTGAAGTTCTGAATAAGCAGTAATGCTCCTGGTGGCAGAGATAGTCATCCTGGAAGAGATCTTATGCAATGGTTCATTACTCATGGTGTGGACTAATGAAATGTATACCTGTGGTTCTCAGCAGGGCTGTGCGAAGCTTTGGCCCCTGATTTGATTCAGTGGTGATTCGACCCGATTCGGTGGCTGAATCTCTGAATCCAAATCAAAATCAGGAAACCCGTTAATCTGAGTCGGATCAGAATCCTCCAAATCAATTCAGAGAGATTCGGTGATTTGGATATAGACACAGCTTTAAATGTTTTTTCTACATACCTCAAGGTACCAGGTGGCTCGTAAATGCTGCGATGCTGGGGAGGATGCAGCATCCCACAGGAGCATGGTGGGGGGTCTCCCACAACCTCGGCAGCAGACCCAGAAGTAGACCAGGAGCACCTCCTGAGCTCAGCAACGGGTGCCTCCTGGGTCTGGGAGGGCACCCAAGGTCCCCCCACAGCAGATTGCCAAGCTGGGGGGGAGGGGCGCTGCGCACTTGGCAGCAGACCCAGAAGTGGACCGAAAGTGCTTCTGGTCCACTTCCAGGTCTGCTGCCAAGGATGCTGGAGATCCCCCTCCCCCTCATGCTCCTCTGGGATGCTCCATCCACCCCATCATTGTAGTGTTCACAAGCTACACCTGCTACCTCAAAGTATGTATGTCACGGCATGGGGACCTAGGAGCGGCCATGATCTCTCTAACGCCCCCTACCGTGCCAAGTAGATGATCCAGCACCCTCGTTGTCACCTGCCACGTCTTTGATGTTGTCTAATTTTATAAGGGAGGCTGCCTTTTGTCCCCTTGGATATGGTGCTATGTTTATCCTGTCCCCTGTTCTGTATGGGGTGACTGGTGGACCCCAGCCTTGTGGGCTATGTGTGCCTCCAACCTCCCCTGTAGCATGCCCCAAGCCTCACAGATGCTCAAGATGCTTGAGGAAGAACTAGGGAACCAGAGAAAAGAGAATGCAGAGTTAAGATCTCAGGTACAGGATCTGGAGGCAGGAAAAGACCACCTTAGAAAACAGACACAGTCCCTTGGAACTTGCTTAAAGAATAGCCAAGCTAGAGAGGCAGGCTTAACTGCAGAAAAGGGACAGCTGCAGCTAGAAATGCAAACCCTGAGGGAAGAGGTGCAAAGGCTGGGAGCTGATAACAAGAGGCTACAAGAGACAAATGGCCAGATGACCCTGGAAATCCAAGAGTTCCAAGACATTGAGAGAACCAAGGGGAAAGCAATAGCTGAGCAGGAACTGCAGACCCTAGAGAGCATGAACACACTAAGGGAAAAACTGGAGGCTCTCGAGACTCTGCTTGAGGGGTATGTGAGGGCCATCAAGCTAGAATCCCAGGAGAGGGAGGCACTTATGGAATCCCTGAAACAAGCTGAGGCACAAGTTGAGAATGCCTGGCCTAGGCTTATGCAATACCTAGAGGCAGAGGGACGGCCTAAGGTCAAGAGTTCTGTGAGTACTAAAGAGGAACCTGAGCAGGGATAGTTGGGGAGGAACATCAGAGAAAGTCCCATGGGAAAGAAACTGGAGGCCGTGCAAAGGGAGGCCCAGTTGGCCATCCTAAAATACTGGGACCTGAGATGGGACCAGTGGCAGAAGCACCACTCCGAAGAAATGAGCCAGATAGAACACTAGCTGAGGGAACTATCCCTATCACAAGACAAGGGAGGAAGGGTAGTGCCTAATCAAGGGCAGCCAGAGGGGGCTGACTTAGCAAAATCAGGGACAACAGGGAAGGAAGGAAAGACTTCCCCAAGGAGTGAGACCCCATGCCCAATTGACAGGGGCTGCACACAGGCCAGCGTCCAAGGCGGGATGAGCCGAAAATAGTCTCCATGAGCAGGGGAGTGATGCAGCCCAGAACTGCGAGATGAAAAGAAGAGGACAATCAGCTAAAAAGAGACCAGAACCTGAAAAAAGACCACAACTATATATGAGGCCTTCCTCAAGATGTTCACGTAGCACCTCATGATTTTTCATAAAAGCCTTCACTTTTTCTATCTCCTGTACTACCACCTTGTTATCCTTCTCAGTTTGAGCCCGGTTCTCATCGAGGTTTTCTTGTAGCTGTTTGGCCAAATATTCGGCCTGCAAACATCTCCCCTGCCATTGCTCTAAGTCCTCATGTAGGCCTTCTATTTGGTCCACTTGGTTGTGGGCTTCCTCCTGTAGGACCCCTATCAGTCTTTTAGTCACGTCCAGCCTTTGCTGCACTTCCTGTTGTTCCCCTATCTGAATTGTGCAGGTTCCAGGAGACGGAGCCACCCAGGCCGTCATCTCCTTCTGCATTTCCTGCAGCCTCGTCTCCCTCTCCTGACTCTTCTGAGCCTCTTGGGAAATCAGTTGCTCCAACCTTCTAGTTTTCTCTGCCTCGGCTGACACTAGGCGCCTAATTTCTTTTGCAGTTCCCTCCTCCTTCTCTGGCGATAATTAGCCTCAGCTTTCTCTTTCTGGGCTTTTGCTAGTTCTAACACCTGTTCCAGTCTGGCCACCTTTTCCTTCATCTCCTCCATTCTCAACTGCCCAACAAAGTTTTCCAGCCCCTGGCCTTCCGTCATTTCCTTTTGAGCATTCTTACCCAGCCCTTACTTCCCCTGGGTCAGGGCCTCAGTCTTGCCTTCAAAATTCCCGGCAATGGGTATCCTCTCTCAGCTCCACCTAGTGAGCTGTAGTAAAAGTCTTTTCTATAAACGTCCACCTTTCTATTATAGCCCTTAGGTTCGTTCCCCTGTTCAGGGACACAGGGTCCTTCCCATGCACGGCCTGCCTTCCCAGCCAATGCACCACTTTGTCACGGCGTGGGGACCTAGGAGCGGCCATGATCTCTCTAACGCCCCCTACCGTGCCAAGTAGACCATCCAGCACCCTCGTTGTCACCTGCCACGTCTTTGATGTTGTCTAATTTTATAAGGGAGGCTGCCTTTTGTCCCCTTGGACATGGTGCTATGTTTATCCTGTCCCCTGTTCTGTATGGGTTGACTGGTGGACCCCAGCCTTATGGGCTATGCGTGCCTCCAACCTCCCTTGTAGCACGCCCCAAGCCTCGCAAATGTACCGGATGTTGACTGATCAGTTTCCTTTCTGCACCCTGACTGGCGCCCCTGGGGCTGGTCACGCAACCGGCGCCCCTCACTGGCACCTTGACTGGTGCCCCTCTACTCACTAGCCCTCTTGGGCCTGCTCAACATGCTTGCCTCTTCCTGGGGCTTTCCCAATATGCTCACCCACACTGGGGCCTTGCTCCCGCACTCCCCACCCACACTGGGGCCTTGCTCCCGCACTCCCTGTGGTCGGGGCTCAGGTTGCCATAGCCGTGCCTGGCCCCCTGACCCTCCTTAGGGGGTCTTACGCCCTGCTCGGGCTTTACTCCCGATGCTGCCCCACTGGGCTGGGGTTGGGACACCCCACTAGCTCCTCCCAATGTCGCCCATACTGGGCTGGGGTTGAGACACCCCAAAACGCAGTGCCACTCTCCAGCGCACAAACTACTGTGCCCTCTTTGGCACCAGCTTACTGTGCCCTCCCAGGGCAGCAGGAACCTCCCACGCTACTGGAGAGCTCCCCTGACGCCTCCTCCAACCCCTACAGCCTCACCCAGTCCTCCGATATTACACAAACAACCAAAGAGAAACATAAAGCCATGCACCAACTGGCTATAACACAAGATAAGCCTCCTGGCTATAGTACAAACACCGCGCCACGCTGGCTCTTCATCGTACGTCCTTTAGGGTTCTCTCTACCCCATATCATCATGCAGCCAGTCAGGCTGCTTGGCTTGGCGTGGCGTGGCTTGGCTCTGCAGCAGAGCTCCTGCTCCTCAGGCTGCCAGAAGGGAACCCCCTCTGGCCTCAGCCTGGTTGCTTATAAAGGCCAGGCCCTGCCCCCTTCGAGCCAGCTGACCACAATTGGTTGCCGCGGCAACCCACACCTGTGCTGCCCTTATTATTGTTACCAGTAGCAAGCACCCTAGTGCTCTGCTACACATCTCCCCTTCCCCAGGTTGAGCCTCCTTATTAGGAGCGGGGCGCAGAAGTGCTCTGCGACAATGTAGAAAAAACATTTAAAGCTGTGTCTATGACCTAATTGCTGATTCTCTAAATCAGCATCAAATCTTCAGATTTGGCCAAATCAAACTGGGGACAGTAATCTGAATCAACAAATCAATGTCCCCAATTCGAGCTGAATCCAAATCCAAATAAAATATGGCCCATTTCACACACACCTAGTTCTCAGTCTTTTTAAACTTGAGTCACCCCTGGATAGAGTCAAGACACCCTTCATGACATTTCAACTGCTTCCATCTGGCTTCTTTGCTAAAGCCTCCCAAAGGTCCAGTTCCCCACATCTTCTTTCCACAGCCAGATATGATAAAAATTAGCAATTATCTTTAATATTATATAAAGTTTCTAAGGATTCTATATAATACAAACAGCCTACTACCTACTCTTGGACTCATCTCAGAGATGCTGTACACTGTCATAGGCACCTGCAGGTCTCCCCTGTGATATCAGCACCAGTGCCATGTCCTGGGGTTCAGCTGCCTAAGCCCACTTTGTGTTGCCTGTATAAGACCTTTCTGAGCAAAATAGCTCACTGCCTTTTACTTCTCTCCCTTTTAAGAGAAGTTGTCACCTGCATCTCTGTAGCATCTGTCAATGTGAGCTGACAATCATATGGAACTGCAGGGTTGTGTTTGGTGAGACCACTGCTGTTTGCAACTGTTGTCCCTCATTATAGATAGGCCAGCATCTATTCATGAAGTGGAGTCTGCTGCTTGGATCCCCAGATAAATCAAGTTGTTATTTGGCCTCATCTGTTTTACCTTTAGAGAAGTCCCCAGTGATTCTGACACATTTCTAACCATGTAGGCAGTCTTTTGACTTTTCTTAAATAAAATGTTAGCAAGTGATGACCTGTGCTACCATGGGGTTCATTCTGTAATGGAATAGTACTAAATATGGACCAGAGTCTGACTTCTTAATCTTTCTTGGTGTAGGACCTTTGAAACCAACAAATGTCAGAAAGAAGGCACCCATACCTTGCAGGGACATAAGAACTGCTTATATTTTCTCCTGTTGTCTTCCACCTTTTCAGTGAGTTTCAGTTCTGGCAAGCTTTTAACTGTGCTATTCTTATATTCAATGTGTATTCTTAGTTTACCTTGTGTCCAGAACTCACTCATAGATTTCATAGACATTAGGGCTGGAAGGGACCTCGTAAGATCATAGGGTCCAGCACTCAAAGTCAACATGTGTGACAGGGGTCTGTTTCATTCCATCTCTTAAATTTTCACTTATCACTTCAGGCCCCAGAACCCAGACTTCCTCTGCACCGATCTCCTTGACAGCTGGCAGGCATAATGGCCATAGCAGGCCTGCAGTTTTCACCCCCCTGTGCCCCAACACAGACACACAGTCCCACAAGCACCCATGTCACAAGTTTTGCCTGTCAACAGTCAGAGGTGCAGGGCCCCAAAACCTTCCCTGCACCTATCTTCTTGAAAGCTGGCAGGATTCATGACCTCAGCAGGGGCTACCATCCCTGCAGCTTTCACCCTGCTGCGCCTTAACACACAGTGTCACCAATGTCATGAGTTTTGTTCATTCACAGCTTGAGGTACAGTTTTCCCCAAACCCCTGCACCTATCTCCTTGAAACTTGGCAGGCTTTGTTGCCTCAGCAGGGGCTACCATCCCTGCAGTTTTGATCCTGCTGTGGCTTAACATGTACACATGACATGAGTTTTTGCTTTCAAGATTTTGTGGTTTAGTTTCCCTGAAGCCCCTGCACCTATCTCCTTGAAACTTGGCAGGCTTCACGCCCTAGAAGGGGCTACTGCTCCTGAAAGTTTCATCCAAATCAGGCCAGAAATGACAAAGTTATAGGCTGTTATAGGCTGACTTTCCCTGTTATAGCCGATGGGCCAAACATCTAAATAGTGAAACTGTTTCAATGAAACAAAATGGAAGAGCAGTTTTGAATTGAAACAAAATTCAAAATGAAACACTGTTCTGTTGAAATGTCAAAATGCAAGTTGAAACGGAACAGTGCCATTTCTCACAGCCCTACTGATCAACATACAGAAATGACATCTGATTAGCTGATATCATTTCTAGAACTGATTTGGTTTGTATAAACCTCTTTGTGGCAACATAAAAATCATACAGATCATTGAGAAGTCAGGCTGAAAGGGACCTCCACCAGTCATCTAGTCCAGTGTTGCTCAAACTTTTTGCCTAGTGGGCCAGATGGGTAGTGCCCAGTTGGTCTGCAGGCCAGATCCAGCTGCTGGTTCTGATCTGGCACCCAAGGCAGGTGCAGCAGGCCCCACCAGTTGCATGGAGGGAGGTGGGAAGTAGTCTGGCCCCAACCGAGCCTTGCAGGAGAAGAGGGCTTGACTCAGCCCAACAGTAGAAGAAGGGAAGGGGTTTGACATGGCCCCAACCCAGCCCTGCTTGGAAGAGAGTGTGGCCTAGCCCTGCAGGGGGGAAGGGGACATGGCCTAGCTCTGATATGCCATATGGGGCTTGGGGTTTGGGAGTTTGGCAGAGGGAAGGGTAGCTTTATTTACCACTGCTCCTCCATCAGATTTCCTGACCTGTGGGGAGCCCCACAGGCCAAATGCCACGGCTCTATGGGCCTCATTTGGCCACAGGCTAAAGGTTGTCCACCCACTGGAGGTCCAACCTGCTGCCTGAAGCAGGATCACCCTTCTCCAAGCCAATGAATAAACAAAATTCTTCATAAGACTACCATCAACCCTAACACAACTCAAGACATAGCACTCTAAACTGGCACAGGTAAAGCAAGGGAACCACAGTAGGCAATGTCCTGCTTCTATAAAAGACTATTAATGTACACTCAGGAGATCCCGGGTAGAGGGCCATGCCCCCTACTGCAGAGGAAGACAAAAATCCCCACAATTTGTACCAATCTGACCATGCAGTAAAATTCCTTCCTGAGCCCAGAAATGGCAATTGGCCTAAGCCTGAGCAAAGAATAAGACCCTCTAGGAAAGAACCACTGGTTTTGGTCCCAGCAAGAGCATTAATCAGTTTACAATTGGCTTATATTGATATAGTTATATTTGAAGCAAGTGTTTTTCATGTAAATAAGACCTCAGAAAAGTCTTCATTGGGACTAAATCAGGTTCCCTCTCACTCTCTTTCTCAATCCTATTGTCAATTATGTGTGGATTTCCTAGGATTATTCTTGAGGTGAACAGTTGCCAGTGGTTTAATTTTAGAGGGAAATATTCAACATGTAGCCTGGGAATGCACTTTGGAGCTTGGCTTTGTCAGCATCATAGACCAGAGAGATTTGTTGTTTATCTTAAAAGACCAAGTCTCCTAGGCAGGATTAGCTTTTGTGTCTGCTATTACTTACTCATCCTTTCTCTCTTTTCAAATGGGATATCTTGGGGCTTTCCAGAATTTCTCTTTGTTTGGGACATTTCAAATCTACTTTTCTACTTCTAACAAAATAGATCTGCCTTTTGGCTACTCACGGTCTCTGAACACACTGAGAGCATGGCAACTTTTGCCAGGCCCTATTTAGAGAACTGTCATTTTGCTTCTTGATTTATATAAAAGTTTTGGCATCCAAAGGTTCAGACCTGGAGAAAAGTTTATTTTTAATTATGGCAACCAGCAAGTAGAAAAAAGAGACTTCTCTGCTTCTTCCTAAAGGACTTTCACACCAAATATAAAAAATACTTAACATTTTCTATGTCTGTTGTTTTTCTGACAAACATATGTGTTTATTTATTTTTAGACTAAAAATGCAATTATCATGCTCTCTAAACAACATGTGGAAAATTAAAAACACATTGAGCCAACTTGTTGTTTAATGAATGTTCATTACAGTATACAAGAGGAAGGATGGGCTTGGGTTAAATCACTACATGGGTAAGGATCAGTTCATGGCTCTGCCAGACTTCCTCTGTGACATCAGGCAAGTCACTTAATCTCTCTGGGTGCTTACACATATATTAACGTTCTGGCAGGTAAGCCAGCTTCATTTGTTGAAGTTGACTTAATTATCAGGGCATACACATGTGTGTGGAGCAGAATTGACTTAAATGCAGCACAATATAATACACCTCCAAGGTGTATTATCTTGAGTTACATTAGTTAAGCTGACTTAGCTCAAACGATGGCTGTCACTATGTCAAGGAGCCGTACATGTGTATGCTCTGACGTAGCCTTATTTTACGTTGACTTAGTATGTGTGTATATACCCTCTGTAATTCAGTTTCCTATCCACAAAATGAGGGTAATATTATTTCCTCACTTGCCTGTTGGGCTGTAAGTGCTTTGAAACAGGAGCTACCCTTAATGTGTTTGGAAGGCTGCTGACACAATAGGGCTCTGATCTTTATTATGGTTCCTAGGCACTATGAGCATTTATATATATGCTCCAGGAGTGGGGGTGCAGGGCTTTAATTAGAGCAGCTCCAAGAGCCACTCTAATTAAAACATCAGGAGCATCTCATGTATCAGTGTCTCCGTGCTTCAAAATAGCAGTGGGGGTGCCATTTTAAAGTCCAGGAACGCTGATACATGAGGCGTGGGAAGTTGCTGGAGGATGGTAATTGCCACGCTCCAGCAGACTCAATTAATCCAATGCACTGGAATTACAGCACGTTGGAGCAGCCTCCCTGCTCTTGTATAGACACTGTATGGTAATGCAAATACCAGGTAGTAATCATTGGTAATCTCTTCCTCAAAAGAAGAGAATGCCAAATCCTTCCAAGTCACTCGCTGCCAAGGCAGGGCAGGCCTTCATAAATTAATAAGCCTTAACCTGTGCCCTGAAGAGCAGTAAGTTAGGGCTCTGTTAGAACAGGCTCAAGGTACAGAGCTCTTCACTGGAAACTTTCTGCCCCTGAATGTCCAAGTTCAGAACTGTTAGTCTGAACATCTCACCCTCCCAGATCACGTCTGACTCCCTTGTTGTATTCAGAAGCCCTATCTCTGCTGAGGGTTTGAGGAAATCCTGCCACTGTGACTCTAGTATTGGAGCACACCTCTATTCTACCAGATGGTGGGAGCATTATTATGGACTGGGCACATGTCTGTGGGCCAAGAAAGATACAGTCTGCCAGAGTGACTGAGGAAATTCTGAACACCAGGTGAATGGCTTATGGTTCTTTTTAAACGTTGTAGTTTCTTGCACCCTCCACAGAACCAAGTCTTCCTTTAAAGTTTGTCTGTGGTAACCTATCCAAATGGGTTTCAGCAGCATCAAATCCTGGTAACTGTTTAGGAGTATAGAAGTCACATTCATCACTGTTTAATGCACACACCCCTGTATTTACCTTCTCCCCACCACACCTGCTTCTCTGATTATTTACCTGCATTGGTAGGTGTGTTGCCAGTAAGTCAAGGAAAATAATTATTCCCACTGTTTAGCACTGGTGAGGCCACATCTGGAGTACTGTGTTCAGTTTGAGCCCCCGCTACAGAAGGGATGTGGACAAATTGGAGAGAGTCCAGCGGAGGACAACAAAAATGATGAGGAGTCTCGGGGGACGTGACTTATGAGGAAAGACTGAGGGAACTGGGCTTATTTAGTCTAGAGAAGAGGAAACTGAGAAGAGACTTAATAGCAGCCTTCAACTACCTCAAGGGGGGTTGGTTCCAAAGAGGATGGAGCTCAATTGTTCTCAGTGGTAGCAGATAACAGAACAAGGAACAATCATCTCCAGTTGCAGCAAGAAAAGTTAATATCGGATATTAGAAAGAATTCTCTCACTAGGAGGTGTCTGGTGCCCTGCTCCTCTGAAGAAATACAGGTGCCGGTTGCTGGGGCAACCACAGTTGGTCAGCTGACCAGAAGGGGGCAGGGCCTGACCTATATAAAGGTGATCCAGGCTGAGGCTAGGGAAGCAGTTCCCCTCTGGCAGCCAAGGAAAAAGGAGCTCTGCGGGAGCAAGCAGAGTAGGGAAGCCTGATGGCCTGAGCAGCTTCTGGTCAAGGATACCAGGTGGAGGAAGCCCTGGTAGGGAGTTGAATGAGGGTTAGCCAGGTTGCTTAGAGTTTATGTTGTAGCCCAGGGGCTTGAGTTTTCTGTTTGTAGTTTTATAAAACCAGAGGACTGGGTGAGGCTAATAGGGGTTGGAGGAGGCCTCAGAGGGGCTCCACAGTGGTGGGGACCCTGGTGCCAGTGAGGGCACCGCATTTAGGGGTGCACTGCCCCAGCCCTGAGGGGCACAGTGCATTGGGGGGGGGGCCAGGCATGGCTATGGGCACCTGAGCCCCAAGTGTGGAGAAAGGCCCTAGTGCGGGCTAAGCCCCAGGGAGGGGCACACAGGCAAGAAGCCCAGAGAGGGCACAACATTCAGGGGGTACTGACGCCAACCCTGAGAAGGGGCGCAGAGGACTGGGGGCCAGGTAAGGACGAGGCTGCCTGAGTCCCACAGGAACTGTTGACCTGAGGAGGGGATTTGGGGGCCAGGCATGGCTACGGCCACCTGAGCCCCAATTGTGGGGGGCACCAGCGAGTGGGTGCCGGCTGCGTGACAAGCCCAGGGGCACCAGTGTGGGCGCAGAAAGGAAAACCGACCAGATAACGTCCAGGACATCTGCGAGGTTTGGGGCGTGGTACAGGGAAGGTTGGAGCCACGCGTAGCCCATAAGGCTGGGGTGTACCAAGTCAATCCATACAGAACAGGGGCCAGGATAAACAAGAGTACCGTGTCCAAGGAGACAAAAGGCAGCCTCCATTATAAAATTAGATAACATCAAAGACGTGGCGGGTGAGAACAAGGGTGCTTGATCGCCAACTTGGGGGCCCTGCTTAGGCAACAGGCACTAGCCGGGGAGTGGGGGTGTGTCAGGGTACGGCCACAATCGCCTCCCCGCGTCGGGGCCACTTACCAGTCGCCAAGTGTTGGCTCACCTTGGGTTGGGTGTTTTACACGCGCTTGCCTCTCCTGCCATGACTTTGATGATATTAGAGTTGGTTCAGATGGTCTGGCGCATGTCATCCAAATATGAGACTCCTTGGCATCCCACGGGTCCCACGTTGATGAGGGCTCTGCCACCCCTACACCCTCGCCCGTTCCACTGGGAGGTGGCCGCCTATCTGGCTCAGCCACGTGTCCGTAGACCACACAGATTGTTCATGAAAGAAATGTACAGATCAACACAAATGCTATAGCTAGGGGTCTCCCTAGGTTGGGGCCGCTGCTTCTGCCTTCAGCAGATGGTCTCCAATATCCCCGCCGTACGCTGTGGGGTCAAAACCCCACTCCTGCTCTCACATAGCTCTTCTTGAGGGCTTGTTCGATTCTTCCCTTTATAACTGAGGCTCACTGTGGCCATTCCTCCCCTATTATAGGAACTATGGTGCCCACAGTCAATGAGTGCCCTGGTATTAGGGCTTATGCAGTACTCGGCTCCCACCGGGTCCCAGCAGCTCCCGGCCGGTAACAAAACAGTCCCATGTCCCACAAGGGCCAGCTGACTGGGCTCAAGAGCCTCATTGGGGCTCACCCCTTCTCCAAAGGCTCCTACCGCAGTTGAGAGCTGCTCGCATCCACTGCAACATGCTGCAGCCAGCTCCAGCCCCTCCGCTGCCTGCTTCCAGTTCCACGCTGCCGCTTCTTGCCAGCCCCGGCCTCTCTTTTATGCTGGTCCCGGGAGCACTGGCTCCATCCTTCCCCACACACCTGTGAAAGGTGAATTCCCGCCCAGCGTCTTGGGCCTGCAGGCGCGGGACTAGCAGGCTACCGCTCGGGCATGGGGCCTCGGAGCCTGCTGGCTCCTTCTCTCCCTCACAGGGTGCCAAGAGAAGCACTGCTGGCACTTCTGGGCATGCCGCTGGCACTTCCAGGTCAGCACGATCAGCTGTGGGGAACCCCCCAGTCACTGACTGGCTGCTGGGGGGACAAGTACCCCGCCTGACTCAAGAAGCACCTGTTGCCCATGAATGATCTAGTTGGGGTTGGTCCTGCTCTCAGAATAATTGGAGGACATGTTTTCATTTTGAACGCACCATGTATTGCATGCTTTGTTTTCTCCTATCTGGTAATTCCTATCACCCCAATACCTAATCATTGCTATTACCATCCTGGAAATTCTTTGAGCTAGCCACAGTAAGTTCTTTATCACTTCACTTGCAAGGTCCTACAGCAGAACAAAGGGGAATCAAGAGGCGGCAATGTATCACGGGATAGCCTACCTTTAGCTAACTACTTCTTCATGATAGCACCAAGGACAGAGCAGGAGGCAAGGTGTGTTATGGGACTGCCTCCCTCCCTCCTCTTCACAATAGCAGCAGAGCGGAAAATAGAACTAAGCAAAGTTCACAGTGGGATCTGTTGCTGCTATAGCATTGTCATATAGGGGTGTAATTTTTAATACCAGCAAACCTCCTCCATTGTCAGCTAAGCCCGATATAAACCCAGTTCATTATAAACATTTAATGCACAGATTCAATCTGCCTTGCTCATCACTGTGTAAATTTGCCCACTGGTGATGTAAATCCCTTGGTGTGATTCAGGCTGTTCTTTGAGATGCACATTAATATCACCTCTTCTGTACACATTTCTTTTTGTCCACTACACCTTCAGAGAAAAGCTCTGGCCATCAGCTGTGGTTCCCAAAACAATTCAGAATAATAAGCATGAAATGGAGGTCACCGCAGTTCAGCAGATGTTCAATTTGCACCTGAACATTTAATTCTTCAGGTCTCTGGTTCCCATCAATAAACTGCAAGAACAGGAGAGCAGATCAGGAAACAAGGACAACATATGAGCCAAGGAGCAGAGACTGGTGTTCATCTGCCTTCCACAAGATTCATACTGCAATACAATAAATGGACTGTGTTACGGACCAGTTAGTCACTTTGGCTGAAATTCATTCTTGTACCAGAGAGACATTTCCTCTTTAGTTACTTTGGCCAGGCTCACCAAAAAAATCTCTTAACTTTCCAAGAACACAGGAACCTGTCTCTCATAGAGACTGTGGAAGTCACAAGTTGGTTGTTAGCTCAGTCAGTGATTAATATATCTTTGAAAGTTCAGCTCTGAAATCTCACTGCCAAGTTAGTCCACCCTGGAGCATCACTCCCCTCCCTCCATCTCTCCTCTCCTTACCTCTTCTACTTAGGCTGATAAAATATTTTTCATCTTCAAAGTGTATTACTGACTAGTTGACTCTTAACAGTACTTCTTTGGTTGCCTATGAACACAGGTGACTAGATTCAGTGCCCAAGAGACTGCGTCTTCCAGGCACAGGTTTCTGTGACTGAGGAGGATACAATTGTTCACATTTAATGGTTGGGAAACTGGGACAAATAGAGTCAATCTAGCACTTACAAAGTAACTAAAACCAACACAGTCTTGCTGAATTTGATCAACTAGTCATTTCAGTGAAGATTGACATTAGTTCCACTACAAACCCCGCTCTCGCTTAACCTACTCACCAGGACTTGGGTCCTTGGATATATTGGGTCACCAGAGAAAAAAGCAGCTTCTGCCTGCATGAACACAGACTATTTCTTTAGGTAGACTGTTTCAATATTAAGCTGATCTCGTGTCCTCTCCCAAGGAAAGAGTTGGTGCAGGAATTTGGAGACTTTGCTTGTGAGTGTTTTGTTTTCTTGTTCCTTTTGAAGTAACACAGGCAATATGGGAACCATTTCTAAATCACCCATGCACTTGAGTGACAGAAGCAACATAGAAACAAAGACAACCAGATGGAACATAATGTGGTACAAGGAAGCAATTAGGTTATAGCATAAAAGAATGAAATCACATATATGAATGATTTGTTGAGAGAGCTGTCTCTCTCAGAGTTATCTTGGTAATGGCAAAATGTAAGGCCAAATTTTGCCATTCAGCCCTGGTCAGCATTGGAGAAGTATGGAGCTCCACCTTAGAAGGAGCTCACAGAGAGATTTCCACTCCCTTCCCAAGTAATCCGTTGTATGCAGGTAATACAGCCTATATACAATGCACAGGTTCTGCTCTACAGATCAGGACAGAGGTGGTGCAGGGCCCTTACCTAGGGTGAATGGAAGGATCACATCCTGCAGCTATTGCAAGCTCTCATGGAAGGTTCTTTGCATACTAGACATGCATCCATTTTGAAGACAGCAACAGGCTTTACAAGGTTGATTCCAGTATACAGCTATAACGTCTGGCCAATAAATCCTGATGTTCAATGGAACAAAAATCTGCTTGCTTAATTTGATTCAGAAAACCCTCCAACGCAAAGAGAGGGAATACATGACCATTAGCTGCATCTCTTTAAAAGTCTTCCAGAAGATTAGACCAGGTTCCCCGAGGAGCTGCCTCTCCCTTCATGGCCCTCTGCAGCTACATTCTCTGATATTAATGGCACTGACATCACTGGAGGAGTGAGCACAGAACTGCCATTTCATTCTCAGAAGTCTTCAGCTTTTGGCACAAAATACAAAGCTCACAAAATTGGTTTAGCTTTTGCATGATAAAGAAATAAGCACCTGAAAATAAAATACCCAGATGGAAGAGGGAAGAAGAGAAACTTACAATACATACGATGCTCATTAAGTACTATAGGTGAAATCCTGCCCCGTTGAAATGAATGGCAAGAATCCCAGGCTAGAGACAGACATTCAAAAAGCCTGAGCCTGAATTGATTCAGTCTTTGCAGGTTAGGCTGACCTGGCTAGGCTAAACCAGTTTGTAACCACATGGACATCCCAGAAATGCAGGCATATGCCTACAGTGGCTCAGGCTAGAAGCTGGGGGGTACTAGAGCAACCATCCCTTCCCTTCCACACTGCTGAGCTGAGGTGGGGCATGGCCAGGCCCTAGCAGGATGCTCTGATTAGGGAGGGGTTCTCCCGCAGCTGAGCAGGCAGTTGATAACACAGTGTTTGTTACCTCTACCTCAGTGTTTACCAGCCCATTAAGAAAACAAAGAAAAAAAAGCTTCTCTACATTAGTTCAATCTCTTAAACAACTTTTTCCAAGGAAGGAACGGAGGGACATTACCAGCTATCTGTTGATTAGCTCCAAAAAGCCCTAAGTGGACACAATCCTGTCTGCTTTTGTCCAGTCTCCCACAGCACAGACCATAGCCAGCATGTGGTATGCTTGCTAATGCTGAAAGGTGTGTAAAGCTGAGAGAAGTGGGGAATCCCTGCTTAGCAGGCCATGGTGAGGGAAGGCAGGGAGCAGGGGGAATCCAGGCAGATGTCTATAGACTCTACCAGAGCTGCAGCCAGGGAGCAGAAGGGATGGACAAGCTCTGCCCAGAGAGCATGCCAGTATTCTGGGGGAGTCTGGTTTAACTTAAACCAGGAAGGGGCCTGGGACAGACATTGCATAAACCCGTTTGACCCAAATCAGTTAAGTCTGATACTACATTCAACCAGGTTTATCTCAAACCAGTTATAGCCATTTGCAAGCTGGCTGATGTGCACTAAACTTCTGTTCTGTTACAGGTTTAAACCAGTTTCTGATCACTTAAACCAGTTTATGTGTAATGTCTGTCCCTAGCCCCATTCACTGTAGAGGCCAGAACCTTACCCTTTACTTGTAAAGTTGCCAAAGTGAGAAACTCAGAATAAAAACCAGCTATATTAAATCAGATGCATGTAGCTGAGTCCTCTATCTCAGTCATAACTTTCCTGTCCAAGAGGCCTTAGCCTAAGCAGCATACTGGTCATGCTTATTAAGAGCCATTCCTTGTGTTTTTAAAATATCATGTTTGATTGGTCTCAGATGGGAGGCAAACCATCCCTCCTAACAATTCTGAGAGCTGATTAACCTTTTAACAGTGAGGGTCACATACAGTCCATCACAATCACCCTGTATCAGCATTGGCAAACACAGGGTAAAGATTTCAGAAGTACTCAGAGAGTGCATCTACATATGCAATTAAGCCACAGTTACTACTGCTGGGCACCACATCTTCACATGTACCTGGAATTGCAGCATGTTTAGCCAGGTCAGAGCAGCTGAGGGCTTCTCCCCCAGCTCAAAATGCTGCAGAGGGGCTAGCTGGGGCCCAAGGGTGTTTCAGTGTGGAGCTAGACAGCAGGCAACCCCCTGTACTGAAGTACCCTCATGCCCAGCAGTCTAATAAGGTCACGTGTAGATGCTCCATGCTTACTGAGCAGCTAATTAATCTACTGCTCAGTAAACATCTCGTATAGATGCACCCTGTGTGGGCCTAACTTTGCTCCCACTGGAGTTAACAAAAACTTTACTGGTGACTTCAGTGAAAAAGAGGTAGGACACCGCTAAATGATTTTGGAAACCCCACCCATAAAGCATTATTATAACCCCTGGGTGGGAGCACCATTGTGAGGATTTGATGCATCTTCAGTTGAGTGATATGCTCCCCCCTTCACACTGTCTTGTTCTGGGAATCTAGAGGCCTCCACCTTAAACAGCAGCCTCAGTAGAGACCACATCCATATGGGGTTTGCTTTCATTCCAACAAGGATTCCCAAACAACATCACTGATGCCAGTAACTGGTTTGCTGAACAGTCTGAGAGCCAAGGGCTTTCTTCCCTTATTCTCAGTTTTTCTGTTCATCCATTACTATAATATGAGTCAAAGTTGGGGGGCAGGAAGAGGGAACTTTCAGAGGCCGTGGTTTCTCCTGAATGCCTAAAACCAAACACTAATGAAAGGGTAAAAAAACAAAAAAACCCCAAAGATGTCTGCAGCCCATCACATCAGAGCTTCCCTGGTTAGAGAAACAAACCCAGTATGACACTGCTTTACATTTCTGATGCAGATGATCTAACTTAGCTAATTAAGTCTGGGCCACAACTGTTTAGAGAGTGCTTTTGAGATAGGACTCCAGCCTCAGAGTGCTGTGTAAGGAATGCCTTCTTCGCTAACTCCAAAAACATACATACATGGTCTTTCTACCTGATACCCACTGAACATACGATTCTTATAGCCTGGACCGTGGCATGGGAAGTTTTGAGCATTTGTTTCAGCTTTCACACTGACAATTGGGATGGTATCAGCTGAGAAGAGGTCTGATTGGAGAGGGGGAGAGGGAGAAGAGAGGAACTCCAGAAACAGAGTTTTATGAGAATTAGTCTTTAATTTAAAAAATTAAAAAAGAAATAGCTAAAATCAAGAGAAGTGGACCAAGATGTGGATTTCACCTGTTTGAGGATTCAGGTTAGGGAAATTCATTCTCACAGGTTTAGAACCAAGCATAAATCCTATTCAGATCCATTTAGAACACAAATAGGAAGCTTGCCCCTACTTTACTTTCTCCTTGCTTGTATAGTTTCATGGTTTCATGGTAGCTAGGGTCAGGAGAGACCTGAACAGATCATCTAGCCTGATCCCCTGCCGCAGGCAGGAATGAATGCTGGGTTCATAAGACCTGAGACAGGTAATCATCCAACCTCCTCTTGAATTTGCCCAAGGTAGGGGCGAGGATCACTTCCCTGGGAAGTTGGTTCCAGATTTTGGCCACCCGAACTGTAAAATATTGCCTTCTGATCTCTAACCTAAACCTATTCTCCATCAGTTTATTACCATTGTTCCTTGTCACCCCAGGTGGTGTTGGGGAGAAAAGGGCTCTACTTATTTGCTGTTGATCTCCCCTGATGAGTTTGTAGACAGCAACCAGGTCCTCCCTCAGCCTCCTCTTGCTGAGGCTGAACAGGTTCAGGTCCTGCAGTCTCTCCTTATAGGGCCTGTCCTGCTGCCCTCTGATCAAACTGGTGGCCCTCCTCTGAACCCTCTCCAGGCTGGCCACATCCTTCTTGAAGTGTGGCACCTAGTACTGGATGCAGTACTCCAGCTGCAGCCTGACCAGTGTCACAGAGAGAAGTAACACCTCCCCCTCTATGGTATATTTTGAGAGCATCCATGGTGTGTGCACTGAAGAAGCTCAGCATACCAAGGACATACCTTGCTTACTGTAACCTTGGTATCCTCACTGTGGAAAGTAAAAAGTGCAAACCATAAGCCACTGTTGTGGCCGGATGAGAGCTTCATGGGGAATTTGAGCAACTATTTTAACTGGAGAATGTCGGAAGAGATGTAGAAATCTGACAAGCCATCCAACCAGCATCCTGGCACTATTTTGATTTATATGTCAGAGTGAACATGATGCTCACATAATGATGGAATGACAGCATATCCAGTGACAACCAACTGGGTAGGTAGGTGCCAGGCAGGCCCCTGTTACACCGCTCTTCCATTGGCACTTCACTTTGTACCTTTAGCCATGCTCCACTCTGGGCCTAAGCCTCTACCACTGTGCCAGTGCCCTTCATCCCTGACTTGAAGTACT
Source organism: Crocodylus porosus (assembly GCF_001723895.1). NCBI lineage: Eukaryota > Metazoa > Chordata > Crocodylia > Crocodylidae > Crocodylus > Crocodylus porosus. Next base: position 48,224,331 of record NW_017728931.1, on the reverse strand, counting down.
TCCTGCTCTTCCAGTACAGTGACATCCTTCTCCTGGCTTAAAAAAAACCCTTTGTTACAAAGGCTTGCCTCTGTCCCATGAAAAGCTAAGCAGCAAGCCTAGGGGAGAAAAAAATAGCCTGGTATCTTAGGTGCAGAGTGGCTCATTCACATTTGTCTCACTTATCCCAGTGAGGTGGAGATATTTCCTGACAGATGAAACCAGCCCAGGTCTCCACCTCATTTTCCAGTAAAGGGCAAACCCTTTCTCTAAAGACAGACAAAACAGATCGAGTGGGCTCAGGCAGACCACAGCCTCCTTGCAGCCTCAGGCATGCCCGGCATAAAGAAGAGGGCCTGTTATTCTGAATGGAATTTCTCTACTTCCTGCTGCTTGCAATTGCTGGCCACTGTAATCTGCAGTGTACAAATGTGTGTGTTCAGCCAGGGAAAGAATGCTTCTGATTGAGATGGTGGTTATGTGATGAAAAAAGATTGATCCACACAGTGGTTTCTTCTGTTTCCTGTGTGCGTTCACTTGTGGAGGCCCCTTTCTGTGAAGGCTACTAAGGATGTAAATGGGATGTTAACAGAAGCCAGTTCTAACTGAAAAAAGCTTTAGAATACATCCTCCATGGATTTTGTTTAACCTCCGAGGCAGATACTTTTGCATGTCTGGTCCCCCAGAACAAATCTGATTTGTGGTAGCATGCAGGTCCTGGCCAAAGCTTGCCTGTTAGAATGATCATTGGGATGGGTTGTAAGCAATGACCATTCATGGTGCACTCCATGAACCATTCCCACTTCAGCTAAAGGACTAAATGCATTAGCTGGCAGGTGCAGGTGTTATATCCTAGTGCACAGAACAGCCACAAGAGGGGGAGACACGTGCTACCTTGGGCAACTCTTGCTCTCAAGCTGAGCAGGAAACAATTTTTACTGTCTTGTGACAGTTTTCAGCATTTTAAAATACATTTCCATCCCAACTTGGAAAAAATTTGAAATCTTGAAAATGTCCATGATAATATAATAATCCAACTTAATTCAGATCAATGGAAGGATTTCCATTTTGAAAAATTTCATTTGTTTTGATTTTGATTTTTAACTTTTCTTAGTATAACTTTGCTTACAGTTTGAAATGAAAGGGCCCTTTCCAATTAATAGTAAATGTTTTTTCTTTGACAATATTGAAATAGGACATTTCAGCAATTTTGAAATTTTCTTTCCAAGGCATGTTTTCATTGAGAAACATGTTAAAACTGACCTTTTCCCACAAACAGCTTGGGATCCAAAAAATCAACTTTTTTCTCCAAAAAAGGCATTTCATCATGACATTCCCAGCCATCTGTAATATACAAACAGTGTAGTCACCGGATAAGTAGGCTGCCATTATCTCCTCTGAATGTCAATGAACAGAAAGTCAAACTTAATCTAAAACCTAAGAAACTTTCATCCAGGAACAAAAGGCATCAGATTGTATCACGCAAGAATGAGGCAAAAGGACAAAGACCTTAAAATGAGAGCAGCCTGAAAAATATGGCATGATAGGACCCTGTAGCAGAGGTGAGGATGTGTGATGATTCCTGACTTTTAGTCAGCAGGTGAGGCTAAAGGCAATGAAATTATCTGTGAATATTTGTGAGAAAAATAGCTGCCCTGAGTTATCTCCCATTTGAAAGTTCAATATATAGCAACCTTAGTCCATCTTACATGTGTTAGCCTATAAGTGTTTGGCCAAAAATAAAAATCTCTTGTGCACCATAGCAAAACTGTCTTTCATGGTAGGACACGATGTGAGAGGTAAGATACATGTTCAGCTCTACACCATATGAAATAGGCAGAGTCTATCCACAGAATGGGAACAACTATTCCTTAATTCTTCTGTATTACGTAGTCATCTGACCCCTAAAAAGAAATAATTAGGCTTTGCTAGTCCTATATATTTAAAACAAATACAAACTGAGATTTGTCAAAGTCAAGCAATTAACTACCACAAGTTTCTGTTTCTTCACTATGCAAGTATTTCCACTGCTTTGAGTACTTTTGGCACAACTGCACAATGCTGGGAAAAAAAAGGGTGACCCATTGCTGAACTGTAGTTGCATGCCCAGAAGGCATTTCAAACTTAACAGTGAACTATGGTATCCTATACCCTTTAGCAGTCAGTGAACCATAGAGTCAGTGCCCACCTCATCCTGCCAACATCTGACATCTGGCATTTCAGCCAAAGGCAAACTGGAACCCTGGCATTATGCCTACACTTACAATAATTTGAGATTTACAAATGTTCATGAATGTTTTGATTTGCCAAATGAAGAATATTTATTCATGTATGTCTTGATATACATGTGCCCTGATTATGATCTCACAGAAGGTTTATGTCCCAGGTAAACCTGGGAAGTTTATGTCAGCTTTAAACAGAAGTTACACAATAAGGTAATGCAGTGGAGCAACTGCCTCGTCTTTTAATGTGTTATGCTGCTTTGCAAGGAGAACCAAGCTGTTTGTAAGGTTTGAGTCTCCATTGCATTACCTTACTGTGCAAATTCTGTGTAAAGCTGACATAAACCTTCCCAGTACTAAACTTCATTCACTCTGTACTTTGTAGGCAGTCCTGTCCTTGTTAATCTCATGTACCTTTGCAGTGACTTTTGCCAGTTCTGTGAGCTGACACGCAAGTACCAAAATGTGCATGATGAGCTCCAAACTAGTATGTTTACCAAAAAAAAAAACCCAGATGCTGCCTTTGGGGTCTGTTTTTCACCCTTGTCCTCCAGGACATTTTGTTCCTGTCAAAGGGCCTGTTAAACTTGATAAGAGCAGGATCTCATATGGAGAGAGTGAAAGAAGAGCTCAAAACCTCCTGCATATGTTAAAGCCATTGCAGGCAGCCAAGGAAAATAAACAGTCTCGGGAGCTCTGGGGGCACAAAGAAAGAGATCCTGGTTTAGAGGGAACTGAGAACCAAAGGAAGGGACAAAACTCTTGTGCAACTTTGCAGGAGTAAAGTTCAGGCACTCCCAAAACTGATTCCTGTTGCTCTGGTTCAACTTGAGCAATTGTTTTGTTTTCTGTGTTGTTGCCTTCATAAATCCCCTTCCATAGCCTTAGAATTTGTTTCCCAAATCCACCAATTAAAGCCACTTTCTAGAGTTCATTATCCTCTCAACCTCCTCCATCACTCTTGCAGTCCTCTATTTGGAGCACTACTCTAATTTCTGAATAAAAAGAGGGCATAAAGAAACTCATATCTTGCCAGAGAACAAATCCTCCTCCCCGTACCTAGAAAAAAATTAAAAATTAAACAGTGTCTGTACATTGTTTTATCCAAGAGCAAGTATTTGCTGTCCTTAATAAGGTATCCTTAAAAGTAAGCCCATTTGGAAAACACATACACTACAAAATGAACTCCTTACATTAAGAAATGACACATGTCTATGCACTTGTTGTTCTACCCTGTATTTAAACTGATAATAATAGGGACTTTTTGGGCAGAACTATCATTCTGCCTGGGTATTAAGTTTAGAACCTGTAATAATGCCTTTTAAATTACATTAATGCACAGTAGACTAATTCTACTGCACATTAGTGCAATAACATGGCTTTTACTGTGACATGGTAATGCACGGTAGAATTAGTCTACTGGGCATTTAGCATCTCATGTAGATGTGTCCTCTGTCACACACATACATACCTGCTCACTATACTATTTCTTTGCTGTGTATCTGCTTATCCAGTTTTTTTTATAATTCTCACACTTGAAACTTCAGTAAAATGAAAAGAACATCAAAGTATTTTACTTCTGTGCTCCTAAATACTTAGAATCCCTCAGAAAGCCTTCACAGTGTCCTGTATGATCACTAAAAAAGGGAGTTAAAGCCACATTCCAAGTGGTATTAGGATAAAAGTTAGGCAAGTTTGAGTTAAATGCAAAAAGCTGGGCTCTGTTGCCAGCTCGCTTTATGGCAGATTGTAACCACAGCAAATGTTACAACCATAGCACATTGGTCTGTGGTTTGTTTTATTTCAGGATGTGGGGATGAACTCATGTTGTTGTTTGGGGGGTTTTAAAATAAATTATAGGAATAATGGGCAGAGTTTGGATTAAATTTGCAATCCCTTGCTTTCACCTTGCTTTGTCCTAAACTGTTACATAATTTATCCCCGTTACAGGAATGAATATAATGGCACAATTGGGATCTAAGGAATTTCATGCCCTATCCCAAGCATCATGTATCCTGCCATGCCAGATGTGTATGCCAGGAAACACAATTTCTGGGATGAGGCATAAAATACCTCATGTCCCAATCATGCCACTGGCAGGTCCGAACCAGACCAAGGGCAGTCCTCGGACACATAGCACACGTTCAAGATAAGCCACCATATACACCAGCCACAGTAATGTTTCACATTACATGTGGAATAGCTTTGTGACTGGTTTGCCATTTTACCGCACCATAAATTGGCTGAATGTGTGGTATGTTATAGTTTATGGTATGATTAACATGTCAATTGTACCATAAATGTAACATCTTCTAGGGCCCAGTGGTGATTTTCCTCCATTTAGCACAGCTTTATAGAATGAGGTGTGACCCTTAAGTACTGTCTCAAAAGTAATAATTCCCAAATCTACCTTTCATCTCCCACAATTCTACTCTCTGTTCATTCCTTATCCATAACTGTGTTTCTCATATCTCTCTCCTGGTTGTCCCATCTCCAACTCTAAATAAAACTGGGGAAAAAAAACAGCCTTCATTGTAGCCCAGAGTATATTCTTTACCTTCCCATTGACCATTGGTACTTCCATTTCCCAGAGAGATACCAAAGAATACTACCTTGAGGCATGTCTACACACAGTGCTAGGAAGCACCACCATGGAAACACAATGCAACACTCACTTCTGCTCCCTTCAAGCTGCACGCTGAGCAGTGTCCTTCTGTTGCCATTAGACTGGTGCTGAATGAGCCTTGTGCCAATCTCATGACCATGCCCAAGACCAAGTGTGCCTGAGAGGAGCACTGGGTGTGCTCTAGGTGAATGCCATAGAGCAGCTACATGGCTTAGATTTGATACGTGTATGTGCAGAGCAAGAGTGTGTGGGCAAGGCATGTTTTCAAGATGGTGCTTCCTAGCGCCATCCAATATAAGATATGCCCTTGGAGTCCTCCGCAAATTCTCTTCTTTCTTTTCCATCTCATTCCAGAGTACTTGCTGATATCTTTCCCATTCTTCCATTAGAACAACTCAACCTCTTCTTCTCAAACTGTGGTGTATGAGTAATCTCTTCCTTCAGCTGATTTAGTTTATTCCTCTCTGGCTTCCCTAAATCTCATATTGCTCCCATGCAGAATGTCCAGAATATCACAGCCATTGTCACTTATCTTCCCCACTGCTCTGACCATTACATCCCATCACCTTGGATGTCTGCAAAAGCTTAACTTGTGTCCCCTCGACTTCCAACTCTACATGCTCACTTTCAAGATTCCACTCGGTTTGGCTTCTGCTGCCATCTCCTTTATCACCTTCTCCTTCTCTCATAATTATAATCTGATAGTGTGCGCGCACACACACACATATACATACATACATATAGGATCTTGTTTGATATGTCTGTAACAAACTACACATTCTACTGTTGTAATTCTTGTTCTCATATTCCCCAGTCTTTGCTTGTCATTGCTTTCTATGTTACCTCTAGTCTGAAGTTTAAGCTGTAGAGAGCAGGGACCTTTCTCTTTTTAAATCATTAGGAATGTGTATGGAGCAGTAGAAGTAACAAGTAGTAGCATGGTGTTATCTACTGAACCAAGAATTCTGCACAGTTCATCGGCTCATGACTTAATAAGTCAATGTAAGGAAAACACCCACCACTTATTCCACATCCTACAAAACACTCCTGACTTTCAGATGTCTGCCTCATATCTGGCAAGTTCAGCTGGAAGGGTGCACTAAATCCTGAATTTAGTTCAGATAGGGAAAAGATTGCTCTGTACATATAATACACTACATCATGACGTTACCCCCTTTTACTTGATGTAAGTCAGCTTGTTGAATTCTGTGGGAGGTCCAAAGGTCATATATATTCACTGCTGCTCCCTCCTATTAAATTAGTACAAGGGATGTGCTGTATATATGGAAAATGGTTTATATCAGGATCATGTGACTTTCAACTGTATGATTAGCATCCCAGGAATTCACTAGTTACTCCCACAGAAGACACCCTAATTACCCTAGTAAAAAGTTAAATAAAAAGGTATTTTTTAAAAGCATAGGAAAGTAACAGACTTCTTTCTAGGAGGAAACAGAAATTGTACAGCACCTTGTACAATGGGGCTTCGAGCCTGATTGAAGTCTCAAGAAACTAATGAAAATAACAACAATGGCTAGGGGCAAGGGGATTAGTAATGATACATCAGTTTGAACTGTTGTGTTAAAGGTGAGACTTGTTGAAAGTGTGGCCTCTGACAGCCAAAGGGATTTTCTGTTGGCACAGTTACACTAACTCCCTGAACAACACTAGTAAAGCTTGCAAAAGCCCTCTTCTGTTGGCATGGCTGTGTTCACACTAGGGGTTTTGCTGGCAAAACTATGTCATAGGGGCTGTGAGGTTTTTTTACACTCCTAACCAATATAGCTGTTCTAGGAAACTGTATAGAGTAGACTAGACTTAAGTCACCAGACCAAGTCCATTCTATGTCAGTATCAGTAATGACTAGTGGTTTTTATAGTACACGAAGTGAGTTGGGAAGAGCAGTTCAGTTCCTGCTGAGCAGCAGCGAGACTCTGTGCCTTGTTTCCATTAAGCCAACTTGTTTTTTCTTGTTTTCTCCAAAGTTTTATAACATTTTGACTTACTGCTTTTGAAGAACCTTTTAAATGTTATCTGTCGTGTCACTACAAAGCCTGCTGTACAATATCAAATGAATCAAAACATCATTTTCTATGTTGTCCGTGGTTTTGTAGGCAACTCCAGAGCTGGTTGGTTTTATTCTCCCACTCATCATTCTGCCTTTGTGCTTGCTGCCCCTATCCATAAGGCAGTCTTCTAGTTCCCAGCCTATCTCCCTTTCCTACCTCAATCAAATTCTTTCCAAGGAGCAATGTCTTTCTTGAGAGGCAGAGCAGAATAAGATATGAAAAAACATTTACTAAAGGTGGGAGGTAACTATACCTCAGCTAGCTCCTTCCCTTAGCTCTGCCAGTTCATATTTTCCAAGGCCCCCAGGGAGGTGCTAGCAACAGCTTTGGCAGCTGGAGCACCACTAGAGTGCAATTAATAATAACTGTTGAGAGGATTTATTTCATAACAGAAAAAACCCAATTTCTGTTGCTTGTCAGTGCTAGCAGGGAAACGCCACCATGGTGGCAAAGCTGGTCAATAGGGGGGAGTGTTATAGGGTGCATCTATACTACACCTGCCATGTTCTTGGGGCAGATAGAGGCCCTTCTTATCTGTTCCAGCTCACATGCACCAAATACAGAAAATGAAGCTGCTTCAGGAGCACCCAACCTCCTACCACAGTGTCTCTCGTGATCCCTGTCTCTTGCATGCTTGAAAGTCACCTCTAGAGCAGCTTCACTGCCCCATTTCTGAGCAAGCAGGAAAAGGACACGCTCAGATGTGGCCCCTCCCAAAAATGCTGGGGATGAGGTATTGTCATAGTCTCATAGTTTACAAGCTACGAAACAATTTCCCATGCAGTCACAATCACACCTGTGACAAAATCTTTGTTATGTTCCAAAATCTGTTGATAGCTTCAGGCTCAGTCCCATAGGCAAATGATAATGCATATGTGCATTATTACATCATTATTCTACACTGTTACAATATTGCCACACAGTGTGGTCCCACCCATGTAGCCCTGGTACAGGGAGGTATGTAAGCACCTGCCTGACTTTAAACACAACTCCAAATTCCATTCAAGTCAGCAGAACTACTCACATGCTTGTAGGAAGGCTCATAGTTAAATCTTAATCTATCAAGGCCTCTGTGTAAGAAAACTCTTGAATACATTTCGCAGCATTTAATTAAAAGAAGTTAGGTAAATGAACTAACATTAGGTGTATGATGATTGGCTGAAATGCCTCCGAGGTCATAATCCTACACCATAACCCACAGACATCCTCCACCCGAGGCTTGTCAACAATTATACACATTTTGAAAACCCCAACTTGTTTTTTCCTGTTTCTTAAAGAAAGAGAATACTTTTTTTAAATAAACACAATGGGTTTTTGTGCATGATTTCAGTTAAGCATGTTTTTCTTATTAAAAGCTTGTTTTATCCTTTGATTACATAATGCACCACCCAAGGAAACTGTGAGTAAGGATATCTAAATACCCAATGCTGGGTTCTGATGATTCTAGTCCTGTTCTTGTGGCTATCAGAATGTCATCAGAACTTCTTACTGTGCATATATGTATGTACAGCTTTATGATACAATATGTTCTTTCTCCCTTTAACCTACCTGCCTGTCTGCCTCAGGTACTTGTTTGGCCTTCTAGCTTTTCAGTTGGCCTTCTGTCTAGCAATCAGAAGACAGCAGAGATGTAGGGATGCAGGACCAAATATTCATTAGGTGTAATTGGCACTGCTCCAGGGATTTCAGTGAAACTTAGCCAGCTCACACTACTAGGAGATCTGGCTCACAGATACAATATAAAGTGATTATAGGTTCGTTCCACTTGGTCCTGTGAAATGATGAGTGCTTTCACCTCCAGCTGACTTCAGCAGGAGTTAAAAGGCACTCCACTGTCACCAGAAACACTTGATAAAAATACCGATTTACAACATGCTGCTAAGTATGTTTTCCTCCTCATCTCATTAGACCTTACCTTACCTGAAACAGAGTAGTCTGGCCTTGAGTTACTCTTGGAGCATCAGTAAGGGGTTTCAGAAGGGCATGTATTCAAAACTAAGTACATTCCTTCATACTTGTCCCTGTGGCCTTTCCACAGAAGCTGGCACACACTCAGAGGTCTAGCAAAAGCAGTACCACAGATGGCAAATCTCCTGTTCTGAAGACTTGTGCATCATAGATAAGCCAGTGGGCTCATTCTACTTCCAACATACCCGCAAACCAGTTGGGTAGCTGCATAGCTGAGTAGCAACACTCTTTAGCTCAGGTGGAGCACCACATTAATAAAGCTCTGCTGCTTCTGGTACCCAGGCTAGGTATGGTATCTCTGCACAGCACTGCATTGTGCCATGGAGACCATCCCTTTATTTGCTTACTGGTGATATCACAATGTCTGTCCAAGCACTGCATAGTTTTGAAAGATTCAGAGGGTTCAAGAGACAGCAAGAGACTTCAGCTGTGTTTTATCATTGTTTGCGGTTTCTAAAAGGGGGGTCAATAAATTTGGGTTACTTATTTTGCAGCTCCCAAACTTTACTTGCATGTATGCAAGAAAAAAAATGCTTTTTTGCCTTTCAGAGTCAGCCTCAATCCACACTTTTGAGAGGTAGGACACATGAAACAATTAATGAGGAAGTTGATTTCTTTTGTCAAAGTTAATGAAGCAATGGTAATAATAATATCCAACTCAGGTAATGATCTGCTCTTCCTCACCATAGAATATGAACTCTTCAAAATTTTAAGTGCATTTAATCTACAAGGTAGGAGAGTGCTATTATCTCTGCCATATAGATGAGGAACTACAGTGTTGAAAAGCCAAGTGCATTTGCAAGAGTCATGCCAGATGTCTGGTAGAGCAGGTATTGAGCGCATATCTCCCAAATCTAGGGCTGCATCCTAACTACTTAGCCAGCTTGTCCAATAGGACTGCCCTTCTCCTGCTTCAGATTCACCAATAGTACGAGCAAGTTTACCTCTCTGGACTTGATCTGAGTTTCACCCATTTATACCAGCACTAAATTAAGCTTTGAGCTTTAATGAAACATGGGGACAAAGGATGATAACAGAAGCTGTCATTCCTCAAGATATAAACCAGTCTCAGTTACTAGGAGAAAAGTTTTCCTGAGGGAAATTTTTTTTTAAGATACCTAATGTAGATTTTCTTGTGCTTTCTAAAAAGGCTGGTTCAGGGAACTGCCAGTGCCAGGGTTCTCCTGGACTAAGTGGACCACAGATTTGGAAATTCCTAGGTCCCTGTTCCAAAACTCCTCCTATGCCTCTAAATCTGATTAGTTCACCCCAGCACAGGGTCTGTCTATAGACATGCTTGTTCATGTTGAAACATTCTAATTAGACTGATCCAGTGTCACCACACCATCACATATATTAGGTTCCCACATGTTTCAAAATGGTCGTGGGGGCACTTTATCTAAACCTTGTCAAATGAGCTTTAGATGAAGCATCCTGCAGCCATTTTGAAATGTGCAGGGGCTTAATACACATGACGGTGAGCTGTTTTAATTAGAGCAGCTGTCTGGGAACTGCTCTAACTAAAACACCCGCACCCCTGAGCACGTGTATAGGCAGCCATAAGGTCTGGTAATGCATCCTTCATGGGCCTATAGAAGCTGCTCCTTTGGTTTTCAATGAGGAGTCACTCTCAACTGATGCAAGATATTCCAGAGTACACTGCTTCCTCCCACTCACCTCTACACTTTTTTCTCTGAGCAGGTGAACAAAAAAGAGTTTCCATGTTCATTACTGAATGTCATTATTTATGGCAAGCTGTCACAGATGGAGACAACAGCTCTATGTTATATTTAGGGTGTAGCTTCTGCCTGTCCATATAGACAATTGGTAATTAGCACAAGAACAATTTGTTTGTCTCTTTTCAAACTTCAACAAATAGGAAAGGAGTCTGTCAAAATGCAACTAACTCCCACCACCAGATCTACAGGGTTAGCTGTTTAAAGCTTATTGCCTCAGACATTTAAATAAAGATAAATCCTATTCACTTGGGCAAATGTGCAATAAAATACACTGGAGCACTTGGTGATGATTTAGCCTTCAGGGCTAAGAACAAATGAGACACATAAACCAGTGTAAGTGGTCAGAAACTGGTTTAAACCTGCAACAGAACATAAGTTCAGTGCATATAAACCAGTTTCAAAATGACCGAAAACAGTTTGAGATAAATCTGGTTGAATGTAATATCAGACTTAACTGATTGAGGTCAAACCAGTTTATAAAACCTCTGTCCCAGACTCCTTCCTGTTTAAGTTAAATCAGAATCCCCCAGCATGCCACAGGCCAGTTGCTGCCCACGACCCAGGGCCATGCCAGACTGAGCTGTGGCAGTCCATTGCCTCCCCCCCCACCGCTACCTATGCCCCTGGCCCACAGCAGCCCACCCCAAGGACCCAGTGCTGCTGCGAGCAGGCAGCAGGTAACAGGGAGAGGGAGGTGGGTGGGGAGCCATGCTTCAGCTGCAGTCTGCCTACAAGCTTTGGCCCCCGCACCTGCCTCAGCATTGGGCACCTCTCATCACTCCTCCAAGGGACTTGGCCCAGGCACTGCGGCACAGGCCCTGGCTGAGAGGCTCTTCAGTGTGAGATGGAGCCAGCACTGTGTTGGTGCCTGCACCGCTCCCCACTTTCCCTCAGGCCACCGGCATCTGGCTGTAGTGGCCCCGGGTGCACAAGAGGAGCTTGTCAGTGCCTGCAGTGCCCCCCTGCAATGGGAGAATTAAACCCCTCTTCCCCTCGCTACTGGGGTCTGGCCATGCTCCTGCTACTGGAGCAGCGAGCAAGTGAGCAAAAATGGAGGGGCTGGGGACCCCTGGAAGGGGCTGCTTCCTCCCTCCTCCTCCAGGCACACCTGGACTAGGGTCCCTGCAGGCCAGGGTCGGGGATTAAACTCCTTCCCAATCATACTCTGGCCTGCCAGGGCCTGGCCATGCCCTGCCTTCCCCCCCACCCCGCCCCAGCACAGCTTCTCTGCAGCCCAGGGCTCGCTCTAGCACTTCCAGGCTTCTAGCCTGAGCCACTGCAGGCATGTGCCCGCATTTTCAGAATCAAAAGTGAATGTCTACCCACTTCCAAATTTATTCAATCTATGCATGTTAGACTAACCTTCAAAGACTGAATCAATTCAGGCTTCAGCTTTCTGAATGTCTGTCCCTAGCCCAGGTGACTGAAATTCATTAGAACATAACAGAGTGCAAAATGATGATGGCATAGATACTGAAACGCACTGTTGGACATGCAATGTCACAGTGGAAATGTGATACATCCTTCACCAGGTAAAACTGAGTGTTAGCATAAAAGCACTTCACATACATGTCAGGAAAGATGTTCTTTCTATAAACACTGTACAGTCTAACTCAGGGGTGGGCAAAATACAGCCCGCAGGCCAAATCCAACCCATGAGGCCATTCTATCTGGCCCACAGGGCCCCTAAAAAATTTAGAAAATTAATATTCATCTGCCCTTTTTTCCTATCAAAAATGACAGGAACCAAGGGCAGTATGACCCCAGGGAAACCCAGTGGTCCCCCACAACAGCAGGGCCTGCCCAGCCCTGCCCCGCCAGCCAGAAGCCTCAGCTGGGGCTGCCCTGGCTGCCCTGGCCAGAACCGCAGGTAAGGGGGAAGGGTGGGGAGGGCAGAGGAGGACCCCGGGCAGGAAAGGAGCCCAGAGAAAAGTGGTCTAGGGAAAAGCTGAGCGCTGTGGGGGTGGGGAAAATGGCCTCTCACCTGCCCCAGGGCCGGCACACCATGCTGCAGCTGCTCGCTGCAGGGAGTGCTGGCTATGGGACGAGGGGGCGCTGCTTTTCCCCACGCTCAGCTTTTCCCCGGGCTCTTTTCTGACATGGAGAAAAGTGGCCCCTCTCCCACTCCATGGTTGCCACCCCACGCTGCAGCCACTCGCAGCCTGCATGGGGCTGCCTGTGCCTGCTCCAGACAGCCCCGGCCATGGGGCAGGTGAGGGGCCACTTGTCCCCGCATTCAGCACCACCTTCTTCCCTGCCAGCGAGCAGGAGATCAGGGCTGTGCACTGCCCCCCACCTGTACTGCAGGGCTGGGGGGCACTGGGAGTTAGTGGGCACAGGAGCCAGTGGGAACATGGGGCCCACACCAGTGTCCTGGGGCCAGTGCCAGCGGGGTCCAGAGCAGGGTGGCAGGAGCACAGGGTCCTAGTAGGCAGGGGCTTTATGGAGCTGGGCCAGCTCCCCCCCTCCCTGTTGGTGCAACCCAGCCTGGCTCCAAAGACCCCTGCCAGCCTCGCCCTGCTTTGGGCCCCACCAGTGCTGGCCCTGGGACATTGGTCCTAAGACATTGGAACATTGGTCCCAAGATGGTGACCAGGGGATGGGGCACCTGTCAAGGGGCAAGGCTACCCATGTGGCCCTGGACAGCCTGCCAAAACTGGGTACACAGCCCTCCGCCCAAAATAATTGATGATCCATGTGCATCTCTACATCAGCATGCAGTTCTACTAGGGGATGCTTACAATTTCCACAGGAGCCCCGCTGGAGTCACATGAGCTGCATAAGGGTTATTGGGATGTGCCTGTATGGACCACCTTGCAGGATTGTGCATTAAAAAGATAACACACAGACAAGAGTATAAGAGGCAGAAGGGACATGATATGAGGTTATGGTATTTAATCTCAATCTCAAGAGACACTGGGAAAGGCCAAAAATGAAATAAATGCATGTAAAATTTCTGGAGCTGGGCAGAGCAGAGGGGCTGAATCTGAGGCAAGCTGCTTAGCCTCCATTTCAGAATCACTTAGAGCCCTGAGAAAACACATCCTTGCTCATTGTTTTCCTTGAGGATGAGCCTTGTTTGACCTTGGAGGTGCTTCATCTTCCCAGCCATGTCTCAGCTGGGGGAATACAAAATATCAGTCTTACTAATGAGGAGTTTTTTCTCTTGTCTTTCAGCTCACAACCCCGAATTTCCCGGTAGTGGTCAAGCTGGGACATGCCCATGCTGGAATGGGGAAGGTAAGAAAAGGAAAAACCTTACAGATCATGCACATGATTTACAGCCTGACAAGGACAGGACTATGTAACCTGCACCCAGGTGGGCAACATAATGGGGATTAAATTAAAGTGAGTCTCCCAATTGTCTATCCCGGCTGCTTTTGCTGCCAGTGTGGGTGGCAAGGGCTTTCAGCTGTGGCTCATTCAGGGTCAGGGATAAATAAAGTGGTGGCAGGATGGTAGGGCTGTTTTGGAGAGTCTTTGAGGGAAGGGAGGGATGGTGTTGGTTAGTGAGGGAGAAAGGTCAGCTCTAGCTGTCTAAAGACAGATTGGTCATTTGTGAATTTCCTTCCCTGCTGAAAAGGGAAACCCTATTTATTTAAGCATCTGTAATGTGCAGCCAGCCTATGCCCTAAAATGCTCATGGGGGAAGGAAGCAGCCTTGATCTTATTAAGTCTATTATTGCTTGATTTAGCAAAATGGGTGCCCTTCAGTTATTTTCCCTCTTTGGTAGGGGGAAACAGGGCAGCTTCCTTGGACTGTACAAAGCAGGCTGACTGCCTGGTAGCCTGCCAAGAAAGGAATCCTGAAAAACTGTTCCGTCCCCAAAAGAACCTGTTTGCTTTTCCCAGGCTCCCTGGAATCCTTTTTCCTTTCATGAATTAACAGACCTTGTTCAATGGGACGAGAGGTTGGCAACAGGCCTTACAAATAAACACAGCAGATATGTTCCCTATGCATGCTGTACTTGCTCCTAGTTGCACATACTATCAAGGCATCAGGAATATAACTTGTTGGGACTTGGGAAGTTGCCATCTATTCTGATTCTTCTTGGAATACAAACAGAAGCTGAATGAGACTGATTCAACTCCCCTAGCCTTAAATGTTTCATAGAGAGAGAGAGAGGTCTTTATTTTTTTCCCCTTTTAATGCCACTTTTTTTGTCTGACCAAACACATGTGCAAGCCCCGGACTTGATATGACTTTTTATGCCTAGGTTCCTGCTTCATATATGGAAACTCCTTATCATTTTCCAGGGGCCCTAGTGTTCCATATGTCTGCCTAGCAGTTGCCTAAGTGGAAGCTGACCAGAGTCCCCAGGCAACTGCTAGAGTTGACTTCAGCATCAAAGAACACGTATGTATATAAACAGGAAAGCCAGATTAAATTAATTTAGCTGAGTATTTTAAACCATCCCAGCTGCTATTGCATTACAGTATTGTACAGCCTCAGTGGTGTCATGCTGGCTGTAGGTGGAGCCACTGACTATGGACTTGTGATCTCCTTAGCCAGTGAAATCAGATTAAAACAAATTACAACACAGATGTGTATATATAATTCTTACCCTAAGCAAAGGTTTCCAGCTCCCTTGGGCAGGGTGGGGTATCTCAGGCTAACCACACCACTGGATTTCCCTTATTGCTGCTTTATCACATCTGTAACTCAGGCCATAAATGTGTCATACTTTTGCTGGAAGAATCCCCAGTTTTCCATTGAAATGGATGAAGAATCACTTAGAAGTCACCCTGTGAGTTCACATGCCTGGTGCATCCCAAAATACAACAGGACTCAGGACTCCAAACCAACCCTCTCCCAGTGGGATGTTTAGCCAGTGTTGTCTGTACCGGGCATCAGATTTTTCCCCTTCCTTAATCTTTTTATTGTTGTTGTCACTGGTTATAATGGATGAAGATGACCAAAAAACCACCTCAGTGCAAACCATATGCAAAAAGAACACATAGGTATTTACATAAAAAGTAGTACCAAATAGAAAGAGGCTGATCTCCAATAGCATCCCAAAAATGATGAACTGATCAGAGTTCAGGGCTTAATTTTGCCTCTCATGCACTTAGTGGCTGCTTGCAACATTTGGATCTTAATTTGGGCTTAGATTTTGAACACTCTATTATGTAGAAGGGAAAGAGATTTGAACCTACAGTTTTGTAGTAGGCCTTTCTCTAGCTAAAAACAGCCTAAAGGAAAATTCAAATGAATTGAGTCTGCTTATTAAAAGTTACAGAACTTCCAGAACAAAAAGGAAAGAGAGAGGGACAGAGTAAATAAAAGCCCAAAACATTTAAACAGCAAGTAATGGGAAGTTTTGTTAACTAAAAAAAGAATAATTTAAAACACTAGAAATAAAGACTAAGTGAGACTGACAAAAAGAAACTACAGAATGTG
Source organism: Crocodylus porosus (assembly GCF_001723895.1). NCBI lineage: Eukaryota > Metazoa > Chordata > Crocodylia > Crocodylidae > Crocodylus > Crocodylus porosus. Next base: position 48,208,327 of record NW_017728931.1, on the reverse strand, counting down.
GCAGGTGAAATAACAATTAGCAGAGCTCATTTGAAGACCTTTAAATGGTTGGTAAAAAAAGACAAATAAACTGAACAGGCTTTTAAGTAATTCAGAAGTGGAAAGCTTATGGCAGACTCATTTGTACTGGATCATTTTGACCAACATAGTGTAAAAGCAGCAATGAAAAAGATAAAGAGACTAATGAGACTTCAGAAATTCGTTGCATTGAAATTCATGACAGAAAATGATAAGAAATAACAGCCCCGAGGAAACTCTTTAGTAGCAAAATGTAGATTCTACCATGAAAGAAATATGCTTTTCCTCTGAAAGAACTGTAGGAATAGCTCAAGAAATCACACTTTAATAAATCACCTGGATTGGGTAGTATTTTGTGTAAAAGTCCCAAAGAAACAAAACTTCTAGCAAAAATACATATCTTGGCATTAAAAACACTTCCTGTAGCAAGGGACTTCACCATCACCTACACTGTACCTACATTGTTAATAGGTGTTAAAGGCAACATTGTAAGTCAAAATTGGACACTCACTACCTGATGAAGAATGTCTTTAATTCAAGAGCTTGTCTAATTCTACCCCAACTACACAGTTGGTCCAATAAGATATCACCCTAAGAAATGCGTGCCTCTTGCATAATTTCTGGACCATCACAGCTACAACATCAGTCTTATACTACCTAGATGAATATCTGAGCGAATAACTCATTTTTAAAAATAATGAAATTATATTTACAGAAGACACATGATTTTAGGGGTGGAGCAAAGGGCTCAGAGTTAGGAAGCCCAGATTCTGTGTTGTCCTTGTTACTGGTACCCAGGACCTCTGCTCACAGCCTCAGTTCTACAGAGCTAGGTGCTGTTCAAACACAAAGATGATCCCTGCCCAAAAGACCTCAGCCACAGATTTAGCGTGGTCATTAGCAAGCCTTTAAACTTCTCTTCTTCAGTTTCTTTATCCACAAAAAATGGATAAAGTTATTTACCTGATTGGAATTGTAAAGCTCTTGGAATGTACTGGTATCAAGTGCCAAAATAAATACTGAGTGTTTATTGTTTTATATTGCATTACTGGAGTGAGGCCAACAAGACCCAGCCTTTCACATTCATGTGTCCTTCATTTTCAAAAGCCCTTTAAACCCATCCACAACTTTTTTAAGCCAAGGAGTGAGGAATCCTGCAAAATTAAAATAAAAAATAACTAAGAACTTGTGAGGAATAAGCTCTTTTGGCATTGGAAGTCAGCATTCAAGATCATAACGAAAAGGAAGATATCCTATGTTCATTGATAGAAAAAAATCTTATCAAGTGACAGCTGGTGTAAGGTCAGAGCAGAAAAGAAGAGCATAAAAACCTTTGAAAAATCCCTTAACAAATCCAAGAAGAAAAGACTCCCCACTGACTTGAGCAGAAAAGTGGAGCATTCTTCACAGACAAAAAACCACCATAACTCTAATCTAACCTACTTGTTTATATAGCCAAATACTCCCCATCACCAGAGCTGCTCCCATACCCTATCCAAATAATGGAGCCATAACCTACCCTACCCATCACTTTTAACTGGTACAATAAGAATGCACCTGTTGTTTAGGCAACATCTAAAGTATTCCATTGAATTGTTGTAGAGGAACTTCTCTTGTGATCCATTGGGTTCCCAGGCAATTAAGGGATCAACAATAATAAAGCACTCTTCCAGAAAGCTATGGATGGACCCTCTCTTCAGAAACTGCTTCCCAAGAACAGAACTGAACCAGGGGGCGCTGTTAAAAGTTGAGATGTCTGCCGATTTAGAATATTAAGAAGTCTGAGCCAAGTACAGTCCTACTAGACATGGTTGGGGCTGTTTCTCATAACAGAGACAGAGAATAAGAAAGAACAAGACTTCTTCCTTCCTCCAGATCCATCAGTTCCTGGGGCTGGTTGGAAAGAGCAAAGCACCGAGTATGTGAATATCTGCCAATTGTGCAGTGACATGACCCCGAAGTGCCCCAGGACAGGAACAGAGCCCAGTGCTGCAAATTCACTCAAAGAGCCTCTTCACCTCTCCCCAAACAGATCATGGGAAGTAAACAAGTGCCAAATCTGCAGAGAGAAGGAAAACAGCTCCTATTTATGGGGCTCATATATATGTATATAAAAATATACATATTTTGCTACTTGTTTTATTTTTAGACCTCTCTAATTAGGCCAGTTTAAAAGCCACCTCCAGTCCATGCCAGCCCCATAATTATGAAAACCCTTCTGAAATGTAAGTCCCAGCTCAGGTGAATTTATTGCATTGCAGAAGAAAAACTTGTTGTTCATCATAATGTGGTTGGAATTATTTTTTCTCATGCTGGATGGGAAGGATTTCTTTTTTTGTTTAAATATAGCACAACATAAATGGAGCCACTATGTAAAGTAAAAATACCACAGGTCTTTTATCAGGAAGGTCAACTTGTCACCTTGTCTCTCTCAGAAATAGAATTTCTAAAAGCAACAGCTTTGAAAATCTGGTCTATTAAAGAGGAAAGGAAAAGAGCTAAAACTCCCTTGGTTTTTCAAGGAACAAATATTTTCTTAACTGGGAAATAAATAATGACTTAACATACAAGGTCTATAACAAAGCAGCCCAGTCATTGCTGTCCCACCGAGTCGTGAGTCAAGAGCTAGCACCCACCTTGAAAATATCAGGAGCATCCTAGAATCTGATGTCTTAAACTGGACTTAGAGAGTTGTGCCTGATTCAGGGCACAGTGCCTGCATTTGGGATTGCTGAAGCCTGTAGCTGAGAGCAATCCTCAGGTACAAGTGGCTGTGAGGAAAGTTGCAAGGCTTAACTTATTAATGACCATAGAACACTTTAAGAATATTAAATCAGGGACATTACATCACGTTATAATACTCGTGGTTGCTATCTTTGGTTATTAAAAACACTTGCAGTCACCATCTTGGGTCATCAAATACTTTCGGTTTCACTTATCATTCATTTCACTTAACACTCAGTTTTTCAGGAACCAATTAAGAGCGCTAAGCAGGGGTTGCCTGTACCCTAGTCAAGGCACCACTGTCCAAACCAGTGCTGCTTAACTTCTGGCCCATAGGCCAAGTTTAGCCCATGAAGCCATGTCAGCTGGCCCATTGGGCTCCCCACAGTTCCAGAAATTTGGTGGTAGGGAAGAGGTAGCAATTAACACTGGCACTGCTTGCCCACTGCCACGTTTCCAAGTCCTGCAGCCAGATGACATGGTCTGGTGCACTGGATCAGGCCAGCACACCAAGCAGGAATGCAAGCCCAATCTAGGTGGCAGGCCCAATCCAGCATATGCAGAGCTGGGCAGCAGGGCGGGGGCTCAATCCCACATACCAGATTTAGCTTTGCATCACTCATCCAGCCCACAGCCCAGAAAGGTTGGGCACTACTGTTCTAAACCACAGAGACAAATGTCTGTCTCACCTGCACTTAAAAACTTCCAACAACAGAGACTCAACTATCTCTCTAGGTAATCTGTTCCAGTTATTAACCAAGCTTCATGGTTAGTTCTTTCTAATATCTTACCTAAATCTCCCTTGCTCTGGTTTCTTGCCCGGTACCTGGAGGACACAAAGAACAATTGATTGCTTTTCTGTTTATAACAATCCTTTTTTGTAGGTGATGACTTAAAAATCCCTACTCAGTCTTCTCTCCTCTTGTCTAAATATTCCCAGTTCTTCCAAACCTTCCTCATGTTCTGTTTTCTAGACCCCTAATAATGTTTGTTTCACCCCTCTGAATTGTCTCCAGTTTGTCCACATCTTTTTCTTAAGTTGTGGTGCCCAGAACCAGACACAGTACCCTACATGCTGCTTCACCAGTGCTGTGTAGGGAAGAATCATTTCCCACGACTTGCATAAGCTGCTTTTCCTAATGCATCTGAGCATGCTATTAGTATTTCTGCAACAAAATTACACTGTTGTCTCATGTTCAACTGTCAGTCACCTGCAACACTGCAGCCTAGCCAATCTTCTTCCATTGTACATTTGATTGTCCTGTCCTAGGTGTAGTACTTTCAACTTCTCATTGAATTGCATCCAATTTATTTCAGAGCATTTTTCCAATTTATCAAGGTGTCCTCTATGGTGCCAGTACCGCCACTCAGCTCAGTGTCACCTTTAAATAATAAAATGCACAGTTAACTCCATTTTCCAAATTCTTAATGGAGATATTGAACAGTACCTGAGCTAGGACAGACTTTTGGAGAATCTCACTTGATAGAGTCTCCCACTTTAATATTGAGAAATTGATTACTAACTTTTTAAGCATGGTTATCTAACCAGCTATACACCTAGACCTTCTTTCATTTCTTTTTAAGGATGGGCACTATTTCTGTTCTTTTCCAGTTTGCTAGGACATCATCTAACCCCCATGAATCCTCAGAGATAACAGTTAATGGCTTTGAATTATTGCCACCAGTTCTTTGAGTATTCTAGGATGAATTCACCAGGACTAGCTGATCTGAAAATGCCTAGCTTATCTAAGCAATAGCTAACTATTCCTTTCCCTATTCTACCACCCATTCTTGATGCTAATTCTGCTAATCTTCTAACAGTTGACCATTTTAAGGAAAAGTGAAGGCAATAAACACTTCAGCCTTCTTGCATCATCTGTTGTTAACTTCTTCTTCCTATTCAGCAAGGGACCTACACATTTCTTCATCTTCATTTTACTACTAATAGATTTATAGAATGTTCTTTGTTACTTGTATGCTCCTTACTAGCTATATCTCAAGTGTGCTTTGGACTTATTGATTTTGTTCCTGCATGTTGGCACTATGCTTTTATACTTATCCTTAATAATGTGAAAAAGTTTCCCTTAATAAGATTGCTTTCTAAGTTTCCTTCTCCTATGCACAAAACTAGACACAGCACCCTAAGTGATGCCTCACCAATACTGAAGACTTCGCAGTTTTGCCAGGCAGGTCTCTTGCTACGCTCTTATCCTTCCTTTGCATGTCTTTGTAAGGAAGAGCCAACCCTCCAGTATTCTTTATCCCTGAGACCAGGGGTCGGTGAAATGCGGCCCGCGGGCCAGATGCATTCTGTCTGGCCCATGGGGCCCCTACAAAATTTAGAAAATTAATATTTATCTGCCCCTTTCTGCCTGTCATGTGGCCCTCGGTGGCTTGCCAAAACTTAGTAAGTGGCTCTCTGCCTGAAATAATTGCCCACCCCTGCCTGAGACTGCCTGGGAGTTTGTTGAAGTCTGGTCTTCAGAAGTGCCGTATATTTATTCTGCACTTCTTTCTTTCTTTAAGATCATGATCTTAGTCATTTCATGATCATGGTCACCAGTCAATCTTTCCCCTTCAGTTTCTCAATCAGTTTCTCCCTATTGGTGAAAAGCGAACCAAGAGGAGTCCCCCACCCAGAGGCTTTTTTCTGCCTTCTGCTTCAAAAAACTGTCATTGGATCAATCTAAGAATTTACTGGACTGTCTGTGCTTTGCTCTGTTACCTTCCTAGAAGCTATTACAGTTATTAAGTCCTCCATAACCACCAGATCCTATGAGTTGGATGCCTCAGTTACTACTTGTTCAAACATCTTGTCCATCTCCTGCCTATGGGTTTGGTTGTCTCTATCTAGTAGACTTCCACCATGACATCATCCTTGATGCTTTCCCTTTTTGATATAGCTGGTTCTGGATCTTGGAACAAGTATATGCATCTTTAATATACAGGACATCATATCCTTCCTTTTTTTCTGTCTGTCTTTCCTGAACATGTAATATCCATGCATATCAATGTATAAGACAAATCCAAAGTTAATATACAATGGCTGTGTCTAGTGCTCTATGTCACGGGGGGTATGGAGTAGAGAGAAGGGAAGACAAAGGAAGGCTTGTAAGAATAGCCATTCTCACAAGCCAGTCGTCCCAATATGGCAGAAGTGTGCACAAAACAGCTACGCTTGTGAGATGCTTGCCATTCACAAATGGAAGAAAGGCCACAAGGTCCATTTTTTACATGAACAATCTCAAAAGAAAGGCTTGGGAGATTTCCATCATGTTGGTCTGTTTCTTACACCCACCTCTGCATGCTTTCGCACCATCAAACCTCAAACCTGCCAAGGTTCAGCTTGAACCCAGGTTTTATATCTGAACCCTTGTCTAAATCTAGTACAGACACCTTAATGGCAATATCAAGTGTGTTTAAAGTGTGAAGCAGGTTAATCTATATCACACAGAGAAGTAAACTTCCACAGCCTTCTTGCAATGGCATACTATAATTATGTAATTGTGGTTAGCTGATTATTTACTCATGAGTTCATGTGACTAGTTAAATTGGAAAGAGAGTGTCTCACTGTCAAAATGTGTGTGACAACCCTTAGATTCTGAAGTCCATAAACACTTCGGAAATATGAGATTTGTAATGGGAGTAGAGCAACCCTACACCAAAAATAGGATACAGGAGTGGGAAAGAAACCAGAATTTCCTGCCAGTATTGCTCACTGCCCAGAGTATGTGTTCTATCTATTTGATGTGATTAAAGTAAATGGCCCAGACTGTAACCAGAATACCAAGCTTGGTCTTATTAGGCATCCAGGATCCTCTGAAACTCTTTCTCGCAGGAATGTCACACTTTCCTTTTTCTACTATTATAAGAAAGAAGCTACTGCCTTAGAAGAGAATTCTAGGTCCTAGGAGAGAGCAGAATCTTTTACTACAGGACTTTTATTTTGCCGTGTCTTAGTAGCTAATACTCTGTAGAGCTATGAAGGAGATCCAAGCTGGATTCCTCTTATTCTGTTCTTTTATTTCCCCCTGTGCTGCCAAGACAGACAGATTCACTTTCCAGTCTGAGGCATCATGCTTGGTGTCTGGAAGAGAGAGGAAGGACTGCCAGGTTCAGGTCAGGTTTCAGTGGTCAGCAAAGTAATTTCATTAATAGGTTGTGAAGATTTTCCTTTGACCAGAGGAACTGTGGTTGCTCTGAGCTGTTCCCTGGGAGCAAGAACAAGAACAGCATAAGTACTAAGTACCAGTACACAGCACCTGTCTCAGAGAAAAAAGTCAAGATCCTCCTCATGGACTCAGTTGATTTTCCCAGGGAGCCTTCTTACTCAAGGAGGGCATTTGTCAACATCATTGGCCCAAACTGTTTACAACAGGTCACCAAAACTCTACAGCAAACAGCAATTAATGGCTTTAGAAATAATCTATTATTGATCAAACAGCCAGCAGAGCTTAGCAAATAGACTGATATGAGGAGACTGTATTTGCACTCAGTGTTTGCATTCATTTACACAACCGATAGAACATTAGGTTTTAGCTATACTAAGGTGCAGGAGAGAAAAACAGATTCCTGCTTTTTCCAACTCCCCTTGTTTCTTTTTTTCACTCTTTGTGCAGCTGTTAGGAACATTTTAAAATGTACAGGACACCATTGCTAAGCAAAATGACAGGTATTGCTTTTGAGTGTGGTTTATTAGGGACACATTCCTATATGATATTCCCTGTCACCATACATCCCATCTAGCTTATGTTGTATCCAAATTTTCTCTTGTTAAAACAATGGATGTTTTATAGGGTTTTTATAGTGAGATATAAAGAAGTTACAGGATAAGAGGAAACAAAAATATGTAAAAGAAGGAACCTTATAAAATAGTGGAATAGATAAAAGCAGGAAAATAAACCTAATTAGACTAACTTAAGAGCACTTCTCATTTAAGAGGTTATAATTGTATCATGAACTAAACAAACTTGAGCCTGACCCCCAGGACATGGTGGTTATTGAGCTGAACTTGGCTGGATCAAACAATTGACAAAAGAAGGCTTTTTTCTTTGGAGGAATGGATTTTGGTCTTTTGCCTTTTGGGGAAAAAAGGCCCCAGCCACTTAAAAGGGGGATTCTGGGAGCTATTTGGTAAATAAAAGCCCAATAATTCCACAGGAAGGTTAATTGGCTCAAGAACAACAGACATCTGGAATGAAAGGTTTCCTTTAACTTCCAAACAGGTCCGGCATGAGTCACTCTTGCACTTGGAGGATGGCAAACTTGCCCCTGGAGGCCTTGTGCAGTATTGTGAAAAGATTCTGCATGGATTTGTTGATTCCACTTATTAGATTTCTTGTTTATTTTTCTCTCTTCAATCAACCACCTGCACAAAAATGTGATGCCTCTTTGAAAAATCACCTTCTAGAGTCATGTACTTCCATCTAGCATTTGTGGGGACATGAGGAATACACCAGTTTCTTTCTGTGGCATCCCCAAATTTTCAAGCAAAAGTCCAGCTTGTTAGGGGCAAGAGACAATTCCTTTCTCCTGAGGGCCATGTGGCTTGAATCCAGGCTATAAAAAGAAGCAGTATCCCTTTCCCACCTCTGTGTAAACCTTGCTATAAATGACACCATTTCAGCTTGAGCCCACAGTAACTCGCTGTAATTCACAGCTTAGTTTGTTTCAAGAATCCTTGCTCCATGTAGGCCATTATATACTGGTCTTTGTGTTTCCCTATTGCCAAAAAGGCTCTAGGAGAATATGTTGTAATTCAGTGCATTGCTTGCCCAATATGATTCCTCCCATGCTCTGCTCGTAAGGGTGGGACTAGCTCACGTTACATAACTTGTCCAAGGTCCAGTGTTATCTCTGTAAAAATACTGTGCACACCTCAACTTCCCTGCAGGGCTGTGAGTATTGCCCAAAACTGAGTTACTTTCCTGTGAAAATCAAATGTTTCTCTCACGAGATCATGCCAGTTGCACTTTCATAACAGCATCAGTATGGTTTGCAGGGCTTTTGGGAGCTGCTGAAAAATTTATCAGCTCAGGTCACACTGAAAAGGCAAAGTCCAAAAAAATCCATTCCTCCTTTCTGGTCTTTAAAAAGTGTCTTCATGCATTTTATATGTATTTCTGCTTGGTTTTCACACTAACATTACTGTGGCCTGCCATTCCTTTCACTGGAGGACATAAATACTGATGCCACAAAACTACTGCTCCTCCTCTGCAGGACATGGGAAAGGAGTTAAGCAGCACGCAGCAAAGTGGTACAAGCTCAGACGTGACATATCTGGCACAGGTTGTTTTTTTCCTCTTAATTCACTCAATAGAAGCAGTCATGGGGAAAACCAATTTTGCATTTCATCTTGGCCTTGCCTGGACTTTTGAGAACTGGCTAGCCTTGTGAGACAGAGGAGCTTCACTATGAATGACTAAGCCAAAATGTGACTGCATCACTGGTGCCTGTCATATTTGGAGCTTACATAGACTAATCTAAACAAGGGAACTTACCAGCCGCAGGTTAGCAACAAACCTAGTTATTTTTCTGTGCCCACAATTAAAATGACTGCTGCCCCATGAGAATTTCAGAAGAACATTTCAAGTAGCCCGTGTGTTCTTTGCAAAGTAGCTCCAAACATTAATGCACAGGTTTCTTGCCAACCGTTGCACAGTTTTGTGCCCTGTGTCCCTTCACACATGCAGGCTGAATGCATTTGTAAGCTCTTTGGAGAAGGGGCCACCATTTTTTGTTACATATTTGTATGAAACCAAGCACAATGAGAGACATACATCCTGACTGAGGCCTACATGTGCTGCAACAATGCAAATAATCACAATTATTATTAATAATAATATACAAAGCAGGTCACTTGTTAGCCCTGGTCAGGCTATTTCAACCAGTCCATTCTCTTCCATGCACTCCCTTTTTGGGGATGTCACCATTGCCAAGCTTTGCCCAGTGCACCAGAGTAAATTTTTGTCATTACCCAATCCTATAGGCTGTGGTTGGTGGAATGAAGAGGGTGACGTTGTTTGATGTGTGGTCTGATTGGATTGGCTGACTTCTTTTTCCTGCCTCTTTTTACAGAAGTTTTTGGCAGATTGCTGATCCCTGCCTCTTCTTAGGGTTTTCTTTTTTTAGAATGTTTTTGCAAGAACCAGAGGATCCAGTGTATTTTTAGTAAACACACAGAAAGCTGTGAAAAGCTAATGTTCCAGGAAATCTCCAGCATTAGGTTATGGACCTCCAATCCTCTTGTGTCATCCTAGCACAGCTCCTATAGACTCAAGCCAACCTCCCACACACATACTCCCATGATATCAGACTTGCACTGTCCCCCATACATGATCTCCAGTAGGAACATCATCTCTGTAGTTTTCTAGCCAAGAGTCCCATGCTATTCCTCTGCATGAGGCAAGGTTCAGGCTTTGTGAACCACTAGGAATCTGGAGACCAGGAATGGCAGGAAAACCTCTTGTTTCTTTATTTTCTGATATAAATATTCAGGACTATTTCCTTGTTGCTTCTGATTTTAAAATTATAAATGAAAGGGAAAAGTAAGTTCAATGTCTGTACCATGTTTTGCTACAAATTATCAGAGCATATCAATTGTGTTTCTATCTTGAAAATTAGCAAGAACCCTAGGAGCAAAGCTGCACATGACCCTTTGGTCTTAGATTTGTGTTCTCACGAATAACAGATACCTTGGGGCTTGCACGTGTGGGGGAGAGGCATGTCAACTGGCTATGTGAAAGGTTTGTGGGAAGGACACCTAGACACCTCAGTCCATACTTCAGCCTCCCTCTCCCTAATTTTGAATTGCCATTGTGCTCTACTGTCCATGCACTGAGATAACACTTCCTCACACATATTCCTGTTCCCTTTGTGCTCATCGCTCTTTGGCTGGACTCTGACAATGGAAGGTAAAAGTTGAGAACCAGTATGACTTCCAGGACATGGCCAGCGTTGTAGCCATGGCAAAAACCTACGCCACTACCGAGCCGTTCATCGATTCCAAGTACGACATCCGTATCCAGAAAATTGGCAACAATTACAAGGCTTACATGTGAGTGTGTGGTCTCTGCAGCTGGGCTGGGGAAAGAGGGAGACATTTTTACAAGTGATTTTGTTAATATCTGTCTTGGTCAGGAATAGGAGACTGATTTAAATTCCTTGAAGAACAGGCCTGGCATGCTCTCTCCTCTTCTGCATTCTGATCCCTTTGCCCACAGAGCAGCTTTTGCTAACTCGCTACCCGTGCCTTGTTCCCTGAGTGTAAATCTTCTTCTACCCGTCTTTGATCTCTGCTTTGGGCACTGGCCAGAAGATAAGTTTTACTCCACTATTTATCATTTTGGAGTCTCACTTTCTAAAAGGTCTCACTTCTCCTGATCACTTTGACAAATCCTCCATCTTTCAGCTCCCTCTAGTGGCAACAGTAACCACAGTCTTCCAATGGCAAGTGAAGCATTAAATACAAAGGTGAGGCCAAGTGCTTTGCATAAGCCATGTGCCACCCAAAGAGTCTTCAGCTCTAATCCCCTTGGAAATTATTCATGGCACTGAAGCTAAGTAACAGCTACCATGTTAAGAATAGGCACAGAAGTGGTATGTTGTTACATTATTGTCCTTTATTTGCATGGCCATATTACTTAAAAACCTTGAAGATAAGAACCCAGCAGTACTAGGTGCTATAAAAGCACAGATCAAAAGTCAGTCCCTGCCTGAAAGAATGTACAGTCTGAAGCAAGAGATCACAGGTGGCTACACACAGATAGAAGGGGGAGGGTTACATGGAAACAATGAGACCAGCATTGGTTAGCATGACAGGCAGTAGTCTCAATGTGCCAGCTGCTTAACCAGTGCCAAGCTTTTGTAAGCATCACAGAAAGGAGTGTTTGTATGAGGGATTTGAAGGAGAGGAAAGTGAGGTACTGTAGTTCATAGAAGTTTACAAGGGAGCATTTCCCTGTAGAATGGTCAGCACAAGAGAAGGCATCCAAGTGACTGAAAATTGAACAAGGGGACAATGAAGGCTGGCATCATTGACTCTCACCTCTGATGGGCCGTTTTCTCAAGTTAAAGTAGTTAGTACAGGCATGCAACATAAATGGTGAGTGGAGACTACAGAGGTTGCTTGGATCAATGCTGAACATTACCTGCTGGGCATGTAACCTCCCTAGCCACAACTCTGGATTGAAGTTCTACACCGTTTTTGGCCTCCATCCTCTCTTAAGAACATGCATTTAAGCTGCAGTTTCTTGTTTGGTTGTGACAAGTGACTGGGGTAAATAGCGATAGACAGCACAACACTGAAGTCAATAAGTATTGCTGACACATTTATTTATTGTTAACAGAAATTAAAAAGCACTTACCTTAAATTTCATAGCCTTTGACTTTAATTAAAAATGCAGTTGAGTAAGTAAATGAAACACCAACTGCTTGTAGATAGGAAAAGCCAAATAACCCAGCTGATCCATAAAAACTTGCCCTGGTCAGTAACGGTAAGTACTGGTGTGCCTGTATGGTCTTATTGAAACAATGCCACAAATTGCTTAGAAACAGCCATATTGCTAGTTGTGGATCAGTAATGCATGGAATCATATATTTTGCAACTAGAACTTCTCGAAATTCCTGGCCAGACTCCTAACAGAGATGCCTTTAAATAAACCAAAGATCTAGGCAAATTCTTTGTGGTTAGGGTTTTATGGCACATATCATTGCTTTGACCCAAGCCAATAGGAGAAAATCAATTTTTAATCTGACTCGTGTCTATAATGATATAATTGCCTAGTTTTTCTAGCACTGATGTCTTGGGCAATGCCTGACTCAAATGATTAAAAAACGAGAAATGTTAAAATGTCTTTTAAAATTGCCTAATCCCAGGGTTTGAATTACGGGGGACTTGGGGGTGGGGGGAGGCTGAGCCCCCAACATAAGAGATGAGAGCCCACCTTCGAGATTTGAAAATCATAACCTGGGGGGGATCTCTTGTTTTATTAGGGCATCGTGATATTTTTTTTTACAGACTGCGCCAAGACTCAAAGTGTCATTTGAACCCTGCCTGATCCTGCCAGTTTGCCTAATCCTGGCTGCACAAATCATTCTCAGCCTCAAAAGCCTAGTGATTACATCTTACTGATCTTACCCACAGTTACCATACACTCATCCAGATAGGGAACAGAAACAATACTGCGTGACTAAGGCAAATATTCACACTAATAGCTAATCCCACATGGGAGTACCATTTGCAAGGAATTATTGGTAAATGAAATCTGAAACATATGCCAAGCAGTTATAAATAAATTCATGAAAATCGAAGGGTGTAAGGGAAGAGAGAAAATGGCCACACTCACTGAAAATGTTGTTTGCCACAAAAGAGTTCACATGAATTCATGGAGCCAGTACTGGAGATGTGTTTGGGAGAACCAATCTGACTTACTTTTCATATGAACTGAAAAGTATCTGGCAATGGAATTTATCCCAGCATCAGACAGAAAACAGATCTAACTGTGGGTTAAACAAGCCCATGTTATGTCAAATGGGAATGCTGAGAGCTCACAGTCACTGGAAATGTGGGCCCTTGAAGGCATGTCAAGTAAGGTATCCAAAATTGCTAGACATTCTGGAAAGCTGTGGCTTTTAAATCAGAGAATTACAGTGTCTATTCTAATGTCAGTCAGAGAGACTGCTTATTTGATCAGATAGCTATGGAGTTTGTCCCAGCATTTTTATACTCCCTCCCACACACCCACATACACCCCCACACCCGTCCCCCACACACACTGCAAATTCCCTTCCTCCTAAGGGAGAACGATGTCCAAAATTCCCTCTAGAATGTGTTTACCAAGAATCCCACTCATTCCTCCCTACCCCAGATGTTGCAAATACTTCCTTTTACCCATGACCTAGGAATCAAGTAGAAATTCTCACTGACTTTGATGGAATGACTCCAGTTTTATGCTAACAGTCAACGCTTATTTAGCCCAGGCCTAAAGTAGCCCTGACAACAACAGGTAACTAGCCATACGTGAACAGAAAAGACTCAGCTAATACTTATTTATCCTGGGAAGTAACTGAAAAAATACCAGAAGTTATGTAACACCCTCATTTATAAGGGGCCAATGGGATGTTTGTCCTGTTTATTGATGCTTGCCATCTCTGAGGTTAGTGTTGGACTACCAGCAGCTTCTGAGAGCCTCACCCAGCAGAGGTGCTCTTTGTCACCTGCACTTAATAAAAGGATTGTGTTTTTTTAGCTTCACACCTGTTATTGTTGCTTTTTCCATCTTATGGTTAGATTACTACTGCATGCTATGCATGGGGCTACAACTTCTAACCATTCACAAATTGGAGCTAGCGTAGAAAAAAACGGCCCAATTAAGAGGTGATTTCATGCACCGCATAGTTTCATAGTTTCATAGTGCTTAGGGTTGGAAGGGACCTAAACAGATCATCAGGTCCGACCCCCTGCCCCGGGCAGGAATGGGTGCTGCGGTCATATCACCCCAGCCAAATTAGTTGATTTGCAAATATTGTTTTAAAGTGTTTGCATTTGACCTACAAGGCCCCCAAAAGTCTTGGTTCCTTGTACTCAAGAGGCCACCTCTATACTTGTGTTACCCTTTGCAATTAAGATCCGTGAAGACACCCAAATTATGAGCTCCTGGTGTAAACAGGAGAGGACTAGTGGCAGGGTCTGCTCATTCAGGGGGCCTTGGCTCTTAAACACACTTTCCACCTTGGTTTGTGAAAGGCTTCACTGGGGTCCACGCTGCAAGATTCAGCTGCTTCCCCATACTGGGAAGGGAATGAGTTTGATGGAGGCTGTCATATAAAATACAGGCAACCCCTGCTTAATGCTGTTTCGCTATAATGCTCATTTTAAATTGATACCTGATTCCACTTAGCACTCAGCAAGTTTCATTTTAACACTCGCGGTCACCCTCTTGGGTCATTAAAAACACTTGCAAGTCACCATCTTGGGTCATCAAAAACTTTTGGTTTCGCTTAACGCTCATTTCACTTAATGCTTGTTTTTTCAGGAACCAATTAAGAGTGTGAAACAAGGGTTGCCTGTATGTGAATGGTTAGGATGGATTTTGAGGAAGTCTCCTACTGAGATGGTCAGGATGTATTTTATATTTGACTGGAATGTTTGCTTTGTTACATGTAAAGCACCTAGACCATCAGGATAGCACAAGCAGTCAAAATAGGTAAACCAGTCACTGGAGCAAAATTGTCATCTTCGGAGCTCCCCCAAATGGAATTTCCTTATAAGCCACTATGGTTTCTTATAGGCTAGGTCTGTTTAAATTCCATATTGCAAGGATGCCAGTAGCCCAGCATCTTGATAAATATTGATGGGGATAAGACCAAAGGGAGTGATAACCAATAGTAGGGCATATAATGATAATATCTACCACTTATACAGAGTGTTCCTCCAAGACACTTCATAACCCATGTGCAGAAATCAGTTTTCAGTACTAGGCTAGAAGGGAGGCCAAATGACACATTCTGAAGAAATTTTAGGTAGGCAAAATATAATGCCCCTGTCTTGAATTTAGCTGGTACATAAGTGTTAACATTTCAGTGTCATGTGATCTGTGATGATGAAAGGTAATTGGAGCCTCTTTTCTCCATCCAGTTGTAAAGGTGATGCAACTGGCAGCATGGTGAAACACTGGGTCTTTACTGGTTCAGAGAAAAGAACACTGCACACTGAATTGTTATACCCACTTTCTCCAATATAAGGATCTCAAGTACACCATAGAGAAACCAACGTTGATGGAGGTATCTTATCATGGGCAGATCTAGAATTTTGAAAAGGGGTATGCAGATGGTGAGGTGCATCACCATATATAAAACAATATATATTTTCCCTCGAAATAAACTAGAAGCTTTACTAATATGCTAGGGGACTGATGTTCTATTATTCAGTTTAAGAGAAGCAAAAACAAATATAACTTCATTTGGAATGAATTAAAAACAATCTGTAGGGCTGTGAAATAGGAGCTTCATTAGCAGGAGCAGCTTACAGACAGCAGAACTGCAGACAAGAAGATAGCTTGATTGGTGAAATATCAAGACCATTACAAAGGAAAAGGTTTTTAAGAGACTAAAGAATTTTGAAGGGAGCAAGTAGTTATAATAAGCCATGAAGTCAAGTGACTTCCTCAGCACTGCCTAGCTAGAAATGCTGCTGTCATTGCCAGGCAGTTGGGTTTAAATTTTGGGTGGACTTGGAATCAAAGGGGGATGCAGGTGCCCCAGCACACAGTCACCTCTCCTCCTCTTATGTCATAGCATATGAACTTGGCCCAGCTTGCAAGATCTCACAGATTTGCAGCACAAAGTGGTACGACTGAATGCTCTATAACGGGGGCGGGCAAAATGCAGCCCGCAGGCCAGGTGTGTCCCGCCAGGCCATTCTATCCAGTCCATGGGGCCCCTAAAAAATTTAGACAATTAATATTTATCTGCCCCTGGCTGCCTGTCATGTGGCCCTCAATGGCTTGCCAAAACTCAGTAAGCAGCCCTCCACCCGAAAAAATTGCCCATCCCTGCTCTATAAGGTCCGCCCTCTACTTAAGTGCAACGAAATGAATTAACTGGGTACTTGACAGACAAGGGTGAAGACAAGCAGTAATATCTTCTGTTGATATTAAGGGCAAATTACAACAAAACAATCACTTAAACCATTTTACAGTTCTAAAAAGCTTTTAGAGAGAAGCTGGTGAGTAGATTCCAGAGCAGGTAAAAAAAGGTGCGCACGGACAGTCTCTCCAGGTCTGGCCACAATTGAAACCAACCTAAAGAAACTTAGTATTTCATATGTGGCTTTTATGCAGCTTTTCAATCATATCTTGGCACAGAGAGTTAAACCTCCAGTGGGTATTGTACAGTATAGAGCACATGGTTAATCATTCCAGAGGCCTTTTTACACACACTTTTTACACACACTTCTGCTTCCCATGCCCTGATGAGTGAAAAAGGAGAGATTTGATAATGGAGGGCCATTACAGATTTCCTCTCCTGCTGCAGACTCAAGATGCTTCAAACTTTTCAGTTTCTAGCTCTCAGTTTGAGTCTGTCATTTTCCAGGCCCCCAGAATTTTCAGGGAGCATTGTGTCTAGGATTTCAAAAGGAAAGTCCTTGTGAAGGCCCCCACCCAATTTCCTAGAAGTGAGGCAGAGAGTCAGGATTGAAAACTACAACTCCCACAGAGTTAGATTTTCACCCTGTGATTGGCTTATTGTTCCCAGGAGAACGTCCATCTCTGGAAACTGGAAGGCAAACACGGGGTCGGCCATGCTGGAACAGATCGCTATGACAGAGAGGTAAGGAAGAGGAGGAAGGAGTTCAAAAGAGGAAGAGCAAAACTGATCCTCAACTTGATATTGAAGGTGAATCTTTGGGCCAGTGATTGGGCTGTGGCATCTGAATACTTCTGGGCCCTGCTTAAGAAGGAAAGTCATTACAAAATGGCTGAAGCTGAATGGTGTGGGAGGTAGAATTTGTTCTGTGCAGCAAAAGGGCTCAGCTTTACTGCTAGCAGGTTTAGCTGTATTTAGCGGGTGAATTTGTTGTCCATGTAAGACCCCAGTTTAGCAGTCCATCCCTATTCAGACCATTCAGCAAATGCTTAAATCCTATTCAAGTCAACGAGGCACAAGCACACACTTAAAATTTAGATTATGCTTAAGTGCTTTGCTCAATAGGGATGAACTTAAAGACTTGTTTTAAAACTTTGCCGAACTAGAGTGTACCTGATGAGTTGATACTTGTAGCTACAGCAGGCCATAATGATGGCAAATCCTGCACAAATGTAACTCTTTTACACGTCTACCAGAGTGTTCACTTCTAACCTGCTGTTCCTGTCCTGGCTACTACCTAGCTGTTTCGCTGCATCCCTGTGCTCAAGCTGGCCCAGCTGAAAATCTTGCCTTTATGGAGGGAGGCGAGTTGTTATGGACAAATAGCCTACAATGACTTCCAGGAGGCTACTTACCTGTTTTCATTTGTGCCCTAGCCTGGATTGAGACACCAGGCACCTTGCAGTCTTCCTCAGTAATGCCCATGGCTCCCAGGAGAGCACTGTATGATTTGTGACCAGCATCCACGTGCAGCTGCTGATGAGTGGGCTTCACCAAGCTTACCACATGTCCATGAGTAACCTGCTTGATTCACAGGGTTTATCCACAGTGTAAATAATGCATTCCTGGTACCACCTCCTCATCGAGTCAAGTGTGGGAAAGAACTGACTTGCCAGAGGGACTATATCCTTATAGTACAAGCTGTGTAACTTTCTGAGTAATAGGGGCTGATGTAACCTTACATCTGAGCAGCCCAGTTGCAAGGGTTTGGGCAGCTATATTTTGCTTCCTTACCGGGACAAGGAGCAGCCAAGAAGCTTCCCTTACTTGTATAAGTCGTTTTCATTCCTCCCCCATTTGCAGCCTTGTGTTCCTGTCAGTTGATTGTTAGACCACGAGGACCAAGCTGCTCTGCCTGCCTTCAAGTGCAAAGTCTAACTGGCCAGAACTCTCACCCCCATTAGTCTGCAAGTGCGGCTCTGAGATCTTCAGTATTCTCCTGTTTCAGCTGCCCCCATGCAGCAGCCCTGCTCAAAGATCTTCTGCTTTCAGATTTTTTTTTTAATTGAAATAGTCAGGACAGCAGCACAGCTGCACAGCAAGAAAAACCAACCAGGCTCAGTCCCTCTTTTTTTCCCATGGAGGGACAGCTGTGTGGTCCCCATTATAATACAGCTCTTGTCCCCCCCTCCCTTATCTTCCAGTGCAGGGACAGCTGAGAGCAGCACTGCATCATTCATGGCTTCTTGTTCATGCCAGCTCATATTCCAGTGCTGGGACAGCTGGGAGCAGGGACACCTATCATCACATAGTACATCCTGCTCTCCCTCTCACATAGCACTGTACCTTCAACATGAGGGACATACCTAGAAAGTAGTAATATCTCAGACATATAGAGGTGATTGGGAACAATTCATTAGGGCTTGCAATGTGATGATATGGAGCATACAAATAAGCAATGTAATGCCTTATGGCTAGGTACAGACATTCAAAAAGCCCAAGACAGAATTAATCTAAGTTATGAGGTTTCCTGTTAATGGCGTAGTTTAGATCAGTAGTAAACAGACCACACGTTCATCACTGAGGGTGGGGAGGGCCGGGGGGAGCAAATCTTAGACCAGGTTCTGCATTTTTAAACCAGTCTATATGTGCTGAACTTCTCTTCTGGGTATGGACCAGTTTTGTTTGCCATACTTCTATTCTGTTACAGGTATCAACCAGTTTCCGACTACTTATACCTGTAAACGTGTAATGTCTGTACCTGGCCTATGTGTCTGTGTATGCAAAGGCATCAGGTCACAAAACATGGAGGCTTTTCCTTATCAAGTTCTCTTGTAGCTTCTCATGTTCTGGGTATCTCAGCATCAGAAGGCTGCCAACATAGTGGAGGAAATTTGGGGAAGAACAAGAAAAAAATACTTACGAGGGAGGATTAATTGAGATAAATACTTGTAGCTGGGCTAACTGGCAATTAAATGGGGAAGATTTGACACATGTAAATGCCAAGAGAATGTTTGGAGGGCATATAAGAAGGAGGAGTGAAATGGTATGGAATGAAGGAGAATGGGAGGTCTCATTGTGCTAGCCCTCCTGTTTGCACTATCCATCACTTATATAGAAGGGGAAGGGGTGTAGCCCAGGGAGATAGTTATGTTCCCAAGTTTCTATACATAGAGGCAGAAAGTCATATGTCCCTGTATTTGGTGGGAAGGTTTGGCTGTCTACTAAGAGAACTTGCTTATTCTGATCTTTAAGCAGCCAGATAAGCCATGTGTCTATGTCCTTTCTGCAGGTATAGACTCTGGGCAGATGCCTGTGCAGAGATGTTTGGAGGTCTTGATATTTGTGCTGTCAAAGCCGTCCACAGCAAGGATGGGAAAGACTATATCATTGAGGTGAGACCATGTTCCTTTCGACCAATATGTTTCGAGATCTGTACACCCCCATATTCACCAGGTTTAGCATGTGCACGGACATGCTCACACATGCACATATACTCTGTCCACATATATACTCTTTCCCTAGATGCCTGGATATTTTCTCCAATTAATATGCCCATGTATAAATTCTGAATCACAGTCAAGCAGCCTAATGCATTCAGCTGGACTCCTTGGTTAAGATAAAGATTGGGAGTCAGGCTCAGAGATCAGGTTTAGGAGTCAGTTTGAGCAGGGGACATACTATGCAGAAACTAATGATTAACCAAAGCAATAAAAAAGAGGTCCTTAAGCACTGGGAATAAGCCTCACTGTCTTACTCAGGGCATGGATATCTCAGAGTTTTTAAGAAAGCAGATAAAGGAGACAAATCCCTGACACAGCTTGTGGGTGTCATGTCCAGGATCACATTAGCAAGAGAAACTGTGGCTGGGAACACAAAGGTTCCACATGAGCCTTACCACTCCAGTGGGGCTCAACTTGGGAGTGGGTTGAGTAGCAAGATCAGGTCATCAGGACAGGGTGGAAAAAGAAAAGCTGGCAGGGAGATCAAAGCAGAAACTTAAGATCCTCTTTGGGGCCAAGAAAATCTGGCAATTGAACAAGTGTCCTCTGTCATTATGCAATGTTATTGGAAGAGAGGCTCCGTATCTGACCTACTGTAAACTGCAGCAGCACAGCCCAGGAAGAGGAAGAAGAGCAAAAGCCAACCTAGAGATCCCTTCATGGGCACTGCTGACGCATTGGAAAGCTATGTGTGGGAGAGCAGTCCCACCCGCTGAGGTTTGGGAAACTGATGAGAACACATGAGCCTTGTAGTGACTGCACATTCCAGGATTATGCATTTAATCTCTGGGGACCAGTGACCTGTCAAAAGGCATGCGATGCAAGTGCACTGCCAGCAATGAAGACATTTGTTAGCCTGTTCCAAATTATGACAGTGGAACAACTGTCACTTCTGCCCCTATGTGGAAGTCATCAGCAACTTTTTAAAAGTTCAGCTACTTTAAAAACACTCACTGCACTGATCCTACAATGGCCTATGTGTGTGTGTGCGTGTGCAGGCCTGCCTGTGTGAAAGGGTTAACCAAGAAAGTTTACTCACCTGCATTTCTGTGTGTTTGCCTGTGTGTGCATGTGTTTGTATGTAAGAAGTGGAGTTCTGTACCCCTGGCTCTATGTATAAACGTGTACACATCACATCTGCCTCTAAATGAAGGAATGGGAGAGTACACATTTTGTTCAGTGTATGCCTCTGGGGTAGGGAATGGCTTCTCATCTCAGTCTCTGTGTATGCATGTCACTGTGCAAAGAGTACAAATCTGCCCTTACAATATTCACTTCGTTGCACACAATGAAAGAAATCGACCCTGGAAAAATAGAGAGAGCAAGAGCTTCATCAGGTACAAATTAAAGAGCCACGTTATCTTTGAATGAGAAAAACAGATTGCACCAACTGAGGACTTAGCCCAGAGGACCTGCCATGCCAAGAGTTTAGCCCCAGACAAACTGACCATAAAGGAAGCTAAATAGAGCAGAGTAAAACAGTGGCTCTCAACCTTTTTTGTACCAGGACCCATTTGTAAGCACTGATAGCCAGTCCTGACCCCAGGGAGACATGGGGGGCATGTGCCCTTCCCCCCAGATTTGTGTGCTGCAGCCATGCTGGACCAGCGCAGGCAGAAACTATCTCTGTGGCCCAGTGAGTGGGAGCTGGTGCAGAAGGGCAGAGCAGGGTAGCAAGACTCGCTGCTCTCAAGACCCCCACACCAGCTGCATCACCAGCAGTGCGAGGAGAATGGTTGGGGGGGAACATACTGCCCTCACCTCCTCTCAACACCAACCACGCCTGTCAGGCTGTGGCTCTATCACACCGCCATGGTCCAGCTGCTGCTGCCACTCACCTCAAGCCACCCACACTGCCCACCACCCCATTTCCTCTCCACAGTAGAGCCATGGCCTAAAGGGACCACCAGTGGCATCCAGGCCATGGTGGCAGGGTAGAGCCATGGCCTGAGGGGAGCTGCTGGCACTGGGAAGAGGTAAGGGCAGCATGCCCCCTCCTCCCCTGTCCATTATTCTTCATGCTGCTGGCAGTACGGCTGGCATGGGGTCCCTGGCAGCAGCAACAAGTCTTGCTGCCCAGCTCTGCCCTACAGCTCCTGCCCCTGGGCCATGGAGGTGGCTCCTGCCCCTGTTGGTCCAGCCAGACTGCAGCCCCGTGCCCGCTGTGGGTGCACTAACTGAGGGGGCATGTTCCCCCCCATGCCTCCCCAATGTGTTGCCTGTGCCCCTCTGGCTCCCCCATCTGGGGAACTGCTCACATGCATGTGGCATCCCTTGCCTGATCGCTCTCCTCCCACTGCCCCCAGCCCCAAGCAGCCCCTTGCAGGCTGGAACCCTGTCAGCCTGCAAGGGGAAATCCACAGATTCCTACATTTTTCTTCTTTAAAGGAGAATATCTGTGATTTTCCACATTTTTCCATGACTACTCACAACCCTTTCATATATTCTTGCAACCCAGTTTTGGGTCACAACCCACGGGTTGAGAAACGCTGGAGTAAAATAAAGCAAAACAGGCACAATTTCTGCTTCATGCTGGTTCTGAAGGAGCTGGAAAAGAATTCCTATCTCTTGCTTCAGTTCCTGGAGCATTTTTCTTGACCAGAAATGAATGTGTTTCTTACAAATAGCTGAGATTTACTGTATGAAAGAGAGAATTTTTCTGTGTTGTATTGTAAGAAATTGTTGCAATGTTCACTGAATAAATAGTGAATTTGCACAACGTGGCCAAGCTAAAGAATGACTTTTCCTAATGAAAAACTTCTGTCAGAAAAGCTTACCAAGTGATAGATGGGCATTTCTGTGGTTTGAGATTTATCAGAATTGCTTGTGGCAAATAGAGAATCAAATCAGGAGACATTAAATGATGACCCCAGGGAAGGAAAAGTGCATGTTCTGTGAACTTGATGTAGTTACTATAAATTTACCTTCAGCTTGATCGCCATGCCCTTTTCTATTAGCTGATCTCACCATCTTTATTTCCCACATTGCACCACTAATTTTAAAGATGAAATTCAGACCTAGAGTGCCTTCCGCTGATTTCGTTCACAGGTGGGAGCTCCGAATTTGACTGAGCTCCCTGGCCTTGTTTTTTCCCTGCTCTGATGGTCTTTGTCACATGGCTAGAATTTCAGAACCCACAACTGAGGCCAGGTTTTCAGAAGAGTTCAGCTTCTAGTTAGGTACCTAAATGAATGGCTGGGGTTTCAAAAGGACTCCGCATACTAGGTACGTGTTGGACGGTGAGCAATGGAGACTCAAATTTCTGTAATCTAAAAAAACCCAGTAATGCCTGGTTAATTACAGAATGAAGCATGACTAAAACAACTCATGGAACTAAAGCATAATCAATACTGGATTCACTCTGTATTTCTCTTCTCCTCTTTTTGGCCATGTACCCAGCTGTGCTCTGTCTATTGCAAGAGCAAAGCTTTCTGTCCCCAGCCACGCTTACCGCCAAGGTCTTGCCACTTGAACGAAGGTCTGTCCATGCTTTCACCATTTTCCTATCAGCACCTTTGATATGTCTAATCATCTGTTTCCTTCCTTCCCTCAAATCACCCAGCACCCAACTTTCATCCATGGGAACACAGAATAACAAATCCAGCCTGCAGGTCTCTGTGTAAGATAGAAGGGGGAGGAGGAGTTTTCCAGGATCTCTTCTCTGCCTTGCCGCCTTCCGTTCCCTCTGTGATACCTTATCAAGCAACAGCAGCTGTGTCAGGAGACAGCTGCTGACCTTGGACAACTACAAAGGCAGGGTCTGTATGTGCCGACATCTTCTCCCTTCACTTGGCTGTTCTTTGGTCTGCTTCTCAGGAAGAGATGAGAGGAATCTGTTTGCATTGCAACTCTTCCTACTTTTCATTTTATGTCACCCATGCAGGGCCAGGTTCTGATCCTGCCAATTGCAGAAACGTGAAGTAAGCACAGTAACTGAAAACATCATGTAATCCACAGAAATTACCTTCCTAATCGGCCTGTTCCTCACCCTGCCTTCTCCAGTGCTAGTCCAGTGCAGTGTTTGTCCTCTTTCAGTGCTACAGAAATAAGTTGAGTCAGAAATCACTAATAATTAGATGCCAAATGAAACTCCCCTGGCTTAGGTAGGCTTGCTACAGGATTAATTTAGCCTCTGATGGCTTTGTTTCTAATATTCTCCCTTTATACTTCAACTGCTATACCAATTCCTGCTACAATGGCTGCGGGAAGCAATTCCCAACATTTGAGCATAAGAAAATATTGTTTTCAATACACAAGTATCACAACAGCTACTATACTACAAGCTAGGCAGCTGTCAAGTTACTTTATTGCATGATAGCTTGCTAAGGAGAATAATAGCACCATCTAGTGGTCATAAATCTACCCATATGTAGTTAGATTGAGGGAGTAAGTAGAATTAACACTTAAGGGGCTTTCCTTTCCCCTTACATGCTGGTTCTAGCATTGCCAAGTGAAGTGGGAACACCTGCCAGAGGAACCAACAGAGCTACCTGCTAGTGGCTGCGTCTACACAAGACACTGACTGTGCAGTAGCTCGTTACTACTGTGCACTAGCATCACATGGCACAAAGCATGACGCGATGCTACTGCAGAATAGTAACAAGCTACTGTGCAGTTAGCATCACCATAAGTCCATTCAGGGATGCTACTGTGCAGTAATGCCAGTCACTGCACAGTCATTTAGTACTTGTGCATGCAAGTACTAAATGATGGCAAGAGTTAGTGTCTTGTGTAGACACGGCCAGTGAGAATCCCTAATTCAATTTCAATTTATTATTATTAAGAATTCTAGCTAAATGCCATGCTCCTGAAGACAACATAACACACATACAACCATAATATGAACATGAGCCTTCAATGTGATTCTGCGGCTAGTAAAGCAAGCAAAACGCTGGCTTGCATCCACAGATGCTTCTCAAGCAGATCTCAGGACATCATTCTCCCATTGTACTTGGCCTTGGTGAGGCTGCAGCTGGGGTACTGTGTCCAGTTTTGGGCTTCACAATTCAAAAAGGATGTGGAGAAGCTTGAGAAAGTCCAGAGAAGAACCATACGCATGATCAGAGGTCAGGAAAACAGACCTTACAACAACGGGCTGAGAGCCATGGGACTCTTTAGCCTGGAAAAGCACAGGCTCAGGGGTGATCTGGTGGCCACCTATAGGTTTATATGGGGTGTTCACCAGGATTTGGGGGAATGTTTGTTCACCAGAGCGCCCCAAGGGATGACAAGGTTGAACAGTTATAAACTACTGCAATACCGTTTCAGGCTGGACATAAGGAAGAATTTCTTCACTGTCCGAGCCCCCAAGGTCTCAAACAGCCAGCCATCGAAGGTGGTTCAAGCACCTACATTGAATGCCTTCAAGAGAAATTTGGTTGCTTATCTTTCTGGGATCCTATGATCCCTGCTGACTTCCTGCCCCTGGGGCAGGGGGCTGGAGTTGATGATCTTCCAAGGTCCCTTCCAGCCCTAACGTCTACAAAATCTATGAATGAATAAGTTTAAACAAAGTAACCAAATTCCAAATATGATACTAAAAACAGAGCCCACCAACATAAAAACATTATTAATATCAGTACAGTAGTAAATCAAGACATGAATCTATAATATTGTTCTACATGGATCCACAATTGGGACAATAAAATCAAATCTAATGTTTAAATGTGTCACTCGTATCAGTAACAAAGGATATTTAACTCTAATTGCCTCAGCCTTGAAGCAAAAATTGCAAGCCGGCTTACTACATTTGGATCTATTTGCTGTAGAAGCCAGATTAATTTCTTTCTGTTTGATAAATATCTTGATTTCTGCAAGTACAGTAATAAATAGGTTCTCCTTATGTCATTATATAAAGAACAGTCTAATACATAGTTGATAGTATCTTCCACAACTCCTAGACAGACTGAGCAATATCTTTTAGCCCTTGGAATGGAAAATCTACATCCAGCCAGAACAGCTGTGGGCATCTGTTTGGTCCTGAGTCTAGTCAAAAAGGATCACCATTTATTATTGAGATCCCAGTGTAAATACCTTTCTCCCCCACAATCTAATTTCCAAAGCCTATATAAAGGGGCTATGCAAGTAGCCCTAACCACTGCAAAATCATTCTCCCTGGCAATATCTCATATCTTCTGGAAAGCCTGAACCTTTTCTATGGGAAAGAAAGATCTTTCATTATCTTTGAAATAGTATCCCATCCCAGAAAGTGCAAAAGTGCAAGAAAGAAAAGCTAACCAGGATGATTGGAGAGTAGGGGGATTATTAATATCTTCTACATAGCATAATGTAAGCAGACGAGATGGCAAAAGGGGCAGGATTTTAAACCAAAATCCTGCCATTCTAATAATAATATTAATTAAAATAGAATCCATTCCCATGTCTAAGCTCAGAAAAAATGCAGGAGTTGAGGGAGGAAGAGCCAGAAGAGCCCTAAGAAACTTTTTCTAAGGTATGTCTACATCATTACTAGTGGCATAACCCCATATTTCAGTGCCAGGTAAGATCTGAGAGGTAACTTGGGCTTTATATGCTGATAAGAATCCCTAATGATAAGTGGATTGGATTCCAAATCCAATGTTCTACGGCTCTCCTGGCCACTGCTGCCACATCTGTATATCTACCAAACCCAGTTACCTCTAAGGAGATGGCTGTGGAACTGCAAGCCTTTAATGCTTTTATCTGACATGTCCTATTTAATTTCCTTACCTCTCCTATATAACTTTTAAGTCAAACATAGAGAAAGCAATGTAGTTTGATATGAATCTTCTCATTGGGTCCTAAAGCTATCCACAACTGTAACCAGAGCCCCATATGAGTTTAGGTGGAACACAAACTAAAATGATGTCAAACTGAGGGCATTGAAGAGTAATCTGTAAATGAAGTCATCCATATCACGTTAGATGGTCCCTCTATGAATGAATTCCATTAAGAGAATACCTTAAGGCTAACTATGGAAGACAAGCATGCCGGTGTTTCTGCTTCCCTCTGTGAGTGAACTCTTACTGTCTGCAGTATGGCTGTGGTGGTGGTTTGAATGTAAGTCAGTTCCATGTCAGACAAATGCCATTTTTAACACTGCTTTTCTGAGTTTCTAACATTCAGTTTTGCTTGCTATTTTTATCTATATAATATGTTGATGAGGTAATATGCACTCTACCATACTGAAGTTTTTTGTGTAGGGTTTGGTTAATGTTTGTAAAGCACTTGAAATATGACAGGCAACTTTTCCCTTTGATGTCTGAGGAGGTGGCATGTAGCAACAATTCTCACCCTTTTTAAATAAGTGGACCACTTCTTAAATAAGAGAACCTTTCAAGGGCCTCACTCCTCCCCAAACTTTTGCTTCCTCACACTCCCAGAGGCATTTATATAGGTTGTTTACATGACAGCAATATCAGACCACTGTAAAGGAGGCCAGACAAGAGTAAATTTACTGTCCTCGGATGGTTGCTGCTGTTTGGTGACATCCTGTCTTTTTTGCATCTGTGCTGTTTACTTCCTCTCCCTAGGTTTAGAGCTTTGCATTGATTACTACCAAATCTTTCCCGGTTTGCTCCAGTACCCTTTGCTTTAATCTCTGCAGGTTTCCTTGCAGTTTGTTTCCCATGTCCTGTGTGCCTGTAATGCATTGTGTTCATGCCAGAATAACACCCATCCTTGAAAAACATGAGGCAACCACTTAGGATGCAGAAAGAAACTATTGTGTGTGCAGTCGTTCAAAGAAGCTACCAGAAACCTTAAAAAAAAGCCTTTGTCTTAGGCATCAACTACTAGAAGGCCTTGCTTCATAACACCTGAGAAATGGTCCCATCAGGTGCCAGACAGCTACACTTCAGAATACAGGGAAATGACAGGAAAAGGCGGTTGGAGATGTGGAAGCACAAGGGAACTTGGAGTGAGATTGTGGATCTAGATTTTCCCCTGCCATAGGGAAGGCTCCTTATTAATTGTCCTTTTCTCTCTTCACATAGGTGATGGACAGCTCAATGCCCCTTATCGGGGAACATGTGGAGGAGGACAGGCAGCTCATAGCTGATCTAGTTGTCTCCAAAATGGCTCAGCTTCTTGTGACTGCAGGATCTATGCCCTCACCTCTAAGGCCTTGGGTAAGGACAGACAGAGCCTTTCAGGCAAGCTAATGTTTTCACATGCTCTCCTGGGTGTTGGGCCAATCAAATGCCTCAGGAGACTGAACACTACTTTACTGCTGGGAAGAGATGTCACGCCATGGCGTGTACAGGAAAGTCCTTTGTTACTGGTTCAGGGAGAGCTCTTCCAGAAATCTTTCATGATGTGTCCGTGAAAAATGTGTTCCTCCATGTTACCATGAAACTGTTGTCTTAGTCTAAAGCATTCATTGGTTTTATGTACCGATACACATAACTGCACCTTGTGACTTGGTGCAGACTTACCATGAGTACACATCTCTATAAAAAGAAGTATCATTAGAAACAAATACTGTCAACACTCTGCTGAGAAGTGGAGACAATGACGGGGGAAGTTGATGAGGGAGTGGAAGCAGAAGGGAACAGCAGGAACATCTGTGCAAGCAAAGGGGCAGTTATTGCTGTGGTGAGTTAGGCTGGGCAGCATGATAGCAGAAAATGATAATATGCTCAGTGAGGTGCTATGAGAGGTGACAGAACAGTGAACTAGGAAAGCAGAATCAATTTTATAGCATGGCATAAAATAAACTCAGTAAATCAGACCTGTTCCAGGCAAAGGCTGGATGGATTATATCCTCCTCCCTCTAGGGAAAGTGAAGTCTGATATTTTTTGCAGGGATTATAATGAAAACACAGAGAACAGGAAGATATTCTAAGATGATCACCAGCAACACATGATTCAGTCCCTTATAAAACCAAACCAAGTGGTCTTGTTCACTGTTGATGAAGCCCCTGAGGCTCCTTAGAGGCATCTTACGCCACTGGAGTCAGCATGGATGCTACTTAGGAAAACAATAAGTCTTTCAGAAGGCAAATGTACTGTTGAACAAAAAAGGAATGAGGAAAGTGAAAAAGTAAACTAACATGGCTAAATGGCAAGGTTTGAGAACATATTGCAGAAAAACAGGAATCCATCAAGATAAGGAAATATGACCCTAGTGAAGCCATTGAACAGAGGTATTAATTACAGCAGGCAATAAGTAATAAGGAATTGGAGCCAAGTTGAATTTTGAAAAGTGAATAACTAGAGGGGTTAGAACAAAACAAGAGATCCTTTACGAGAATCTGAAACAAAAAGCCAGTAAAGAAATGGTGTGTTTTCTGGATCATCAGGAATTGGATAGAACAAATACAGAAGATAAGGACACTTCTGAGAAACCGATTTCTTTGCACCAATCTCCCTGAGGACATCAGAGAGGTAGCTGGAGATGAAGTACTCCCAGAGACTTAAGTGACAGATGAGCTACTGATGCAAAGTGATATTTATAAAAAAGTGATAAGTCACAGAGCCAAATTCTTACGTCTAAGAGTTCTGATGGAGCTCAGAGTGGAGTGGCTAAATTACTAACAAAAACATGTAATTTCTTAGTAAGAACAGCTACTGTTTCAGGGATGGAGCATAGCAAATGTATGTAAACTAATGTTTAAAACAGGTTCTAAGGATGATCTAAGAATTTATAGACTGGTAAACTTGCATCTGCTCCTGATAAATTGTCTGAAACATCCATTACAAAGAGAATAACAAAAAGTTGGTAGATCATGATCCGATTGGGTCTGAAAGTCATAACTTCTTCAAACTTTTATCTTGCACCATTCCTAGAATTAGTTATTCCTTCTCTAGTATCTCACTGAGCATTCTTCCAGAAAGTAGCGAGTGACTAGCTACCCAGATCAAGGACAACAAGAATTCCTTTTTTTCCACCCCGTTCTCATTAAAAAACTAGGGGACTGTGGTGTCGACACCCACACAGTCAAATGAGTTGCCAACTGGCTGGAGGGCTGTACCCAGAGAGTGGTGGTGGATGGGCCATTTTCGACCTGGAGGGATGTGAAGAGTGGGGTCCCACAGGGCTCGGTCCTCGGGCCCACACTGTTCAACATCTTCATCAGCAACTTGAACAAGGGGATAAAAACCACCCTGTTCAAATTCACAGATGACACTAAGATGTGGGGAGAAGTAGGCACACTAGAAGGGAGGAATAGGCTGTAATCAGACCTGGACAGGTTACAGGGGTGGGCGGATAAGAACAGGATGGGTTTCAACACTGACAAGTGCAAGGTACTGCACTTGGGGAGGAAGAACCAGCAGCACACCTACAGGCTGGGGAACTCCCTTCTTGTCAGTGCAGAGTCAGAAAAAGATCTCACAGTCATTATTGATACCAAAATGAATATGGGCCGGCAGTGTGGGGATGCAGTCAGAAAGGCCAACTGCACCTTGTCATGCATCTACAGATGTATCTCAAGCAGGTCCAAGGAGGTGATACTCCCCGTCTATGCGGCACTAGTCAGGCCGCAGCTGGAGTACTGCGTCCAGTTCTGGGTGCCGCACTTCAAGAGGGATGTGGACAGCATGGAGAGGGTCCAGAGGAGGCCACTCACATGATCAGGAGTCAGCAGGGCAGGCCGTATGAGGAGAGGCTATGGGACCTGAACCTATTCAGATCCACAAGAAAAGGCTGAGAGGGGATCTAGTGGCCATTTACAAACTGGTCAGAGGGGACCAGCAGGCATTGGGGGAGTCCCTGTTCCCCCGAGCACTCCCAGGAGTGACAAGAAATAACGGTCACAAGCTGGCAGAGGGTAGATTCAGGCTAGACATCAGGAGGCGCTACTTCACTGTCAGGGCAGCTAGGATCTGGAAACCAACTTCCAAGAGAAGTGGTGCTGGCTCCTACCCTGGGGGTCTTTAAGAGGAGGCTGGATGAACACCTTGCTGGGGTCATTTGAACCCAGTACTCTTTCCTGCCATGGCAGGGGGTCGAACTTGATGATCTGCTCAGGTCCCTTCCAACCCTACCAGCTATGAAACTATAGTTATATCTATGTTCTGCCTTGGGTATTGTCCATGCTTCTAGGCTTTGCTGGTTGCCCCTCCACCTCCTCCCCTGTTTTCTGCTACATGTCAGGGTTTTTTTAAGCCTTCCCACAGGCATTGATGTGAAGGGAAGAGAGGGGAGCAGGAGGAAAGCCTGGGGGGACAGGTGCAGGAAGTGCTTACCTCCAGTGTGGGGAGAGGCCAACCCAGTGGAGAAGACAAGCTGATGAGGTTTTGCAGCATACGCTCCTTCTGTATTGGTGGAAGAAGCCCCCAGACTGGTAATTCTGGCCCCGGAGAGGAGCCACAGAAAATAGAGATGACCAGAGCTGGGAGCTTTGGCAGTGGTTGATCCCCTGTTAACCACTGCAGAGAAGGTCCTCAGGGAACCAGAAGAGCACCAGCTGCATTTAAGGAAACCCATGCTAGGGACTGGAGTGGGACTGCTGGGCCCATGAAGCAGGGGCTGGAGAAGGAGGTGAGTGTGAAAGAGTGAAAACAGCCAACACCCGGAGTGAACAGGGAAGGTTAGTACTCAATCTGCATTCACCTCCTGACAAGTAACAAGAAACATCAAAGTGTGGCAAGTGACAGATGGGTATTACAGGTTGGTATTTGCAGAACCTTCCAGTTCTCCCCACGGCTCATCTCAACAAAGTGCCAGGCCATCGGGGAGCATGGCCATATAGCACCTGTACTTGACATTTGGGTGTTGGATACAACCAAGGCTAGGGACTTTGACTGGGAGGATGCCTGGCTAGAGGATCTTACCCCTCCACTCAGTGTCAGACCGGTTTGCCTTATTTGGGATCAGGAAGTAATTTTACCCCGTAGTCAGGTTGATGTGGATGGGGGTGGGGGCAAGAAGGGGGTGATGCCTTCCTCTGTAGCAGGGCATGTGGCCCTCTATCTGGGATCTCATGAGCATATATAGAAAACATTTCATAGAAGCAGGACATTACCTGTTGGGGATCTCCTGCTTTACATGTAGTAGGTTAGGGTGTTAGGCCTGTGTTGTTTCAGGGTTGATGTGTTATGTAGAGTTTATATTATTGTCTCTATGGGAGAGTTTGAATAGGAATGATCCTGCCTCAGGCAGGGGGTTGGACTAGATCTCTGCAGGTCCCTTCCCGCCCCACTTCACTATGATTCTCTATGATTCTACGATCGGTAACAGAGTCCTTGTTTTCTGTCTGTAAGCTAATTTATGATCTATAGCAAAAGTGTACCTTTTACCCCAAGACTACTAAGTTTCTTTAGTACCCATCCTGTTTTCATCTGCCCACCCCTGTAATGTGTCTAGGTCTGATTGCAGCCTATT
>NW_017728931.1:48129273-48175720 GCF_001723895.1 Crocodylus porosus | reverse complement strand
TTGGCCCTCTTCCAGTCCTCTGGCACCACACCAGAGCACCACGAGTGCTTGTAAAGCTGTGCCAGGGGTCCCGCAATGACCTCAGCTAATTCCCTCAGCACTCTGGGGTGGAGATCGTCCGGACCAGCTGATTTAAAAACATCCAGTCCCTCCAGAAGTTCCCTGACTAGATCCTCACTGACCCTAGGCCTGGGTGCACCTCCCCTGAGGTCGGTGGTGGTCCCAGTGGGGGTGCTGATCCGGTCCCTGCTCAAGAAAATGGAGGCAAAGAAATTGTTAAATAGGTTAGTTTTGTCGTCTGGTGTGACGACCAGATTTCCTAGTGTGTCTTGCAAAGGCCCCATGTTATCTGGGACCTTCTTTTTGCCCCCTATGTATTTAAAAAAGGACTTATTGTTGTCCTTGATCCGGGTAGCTAGTCCCAGTCCCATCTCCACCTTGGCCTTCCTGACCGCCCCCCTGCATCCTCGAGCAACCACAGTACAGTCCTCCCTGATGATGGCCCCTCCCTTCCATTGTGTGTGCGCCTCCCTTTTAGCTAGGAGACTTTCCCAGATGCTTTTGGTGAGCCATGGGGGCTTTTGCACCCTCTTGCCCCCTTTGGTCCGTGTTGGGATCACCTCCCTTTGGGCTTGGAGGATCGTCTCCTTAAGAAACGACCACCCTTCTTGGACACCTGGCTCCTCTCCCCTCTGGGACCTCAGTGCCTCCCCGACTATTCTTCTTACCTCATTGAAGTCCACCCTCCTGAAGTCCAGGGCTGCTACCTTGCTGCAGGCCTTTGCCACCTTGTGCTGGATGGTGAATTCCAGCAGGCGATGATCAGCCCTGACCAATGGCTCTCCAGGCTCTTCTTGAATACCTCAGTGATGGAGTCCACAACTTCCCTAGGCAGTCTGTTCCACTGCCTCACTGTTCTAACACTGACATTTTTTTCTGGATATCCAATTTAAACTTACTTTGCTGCAACTTCAAGCCATTAGTCAGCATCCTCCTACCTGCATCAAACAAGAAGAGGTGCTTTCACTCTTCTTTATGGCAGTCCTTCAAGTATTTGAAGATCAGTGTTCACCATAGCAAATGGTTAACAATAGTACCTTCAAATTTTGTATTGGTGCTGTTACATTTAAAAGGGTGTGACTTGGGCTGAATGAGGGACAAGATGCTAATGAAACTCTTATTCACTGTTATAAAATGAAATGATTGAGTGTGTTCCAAGGTGTAGGCAGGTTACCTAGCCTGCTGGCTGGCTTTCCTGCCTGAGGAGTTTCTCAGCTGGTCTTCCCAAATAAAAGTCTTTAAGCAACAAATGAGCAAACATATAAACAAACAAAATCAGACACTGCTGCCCTGTTCTGGACACAAGGATGGGAGCACCTTTGGCTCTGGCCCGAGCACAATAGCCTGACCCCTCCACATAGTAAGCTATTCTGCTCACAATCCACTTCCTCTTCCTCCCCCGCTTACTCTTCTGGTAGCTTTTTTAAAGCCCCTAACAGGACATTCCCTATCCCCACAGCTGGGCTTTCTCAACAGGGCAGACTATTCCCTCTGGCTTTCTCTTATTGTAACAGAAAAAGCCAATGGTTTTACAAAACTAATGACCTATAAGGTTAAGGCATGCCCATTCTGTAGGCAATGGCACACAAGGCAATGATATATCTAGCGTTACATCCAGCTGCCTTTGACTTCCCAACTTAAGTGGCCATGTAACCTTTTACAACCATTTACTTTGATATAAGACTAAAGGGGCTTGATTTCATGTCTGTGGAGTTGTAGCAAAATGCCGTAATTGCACTGCTGATGAACCCCTTATTGTGAACTCCAGCAGCACAGCCCAGTCAGAGAAAGAAGAGCAAAGCCAGCCTAGAGATCCCTTCATGGGTGTTGTTGACATATTGGAAAGCTGTGTGTGGGGGAGCAGTCCTGCCTGCGGAGGTTTAGGAAACCCCTTATTGTGATAGCCACCGCTAGAAAAATCTTTTTAACCCTTTATTAAAGAGGCAGAGGGAAAGGAGGAAAAACATGGCATTTAGAATATAAAGTATTAAGGAAGATTATTTTTCTTTATAATATCCTAAAATATCTATTCCTTTTTCCTTTACCTGTAGATAAGGAGAAGCCCTTATTGATTGTCGTTTAGATAATATGTTAGATGGCATTAACTATACTTTTTGCAGAAAGAGAAAAAATTAATTGAAATGGTCTGGAGCTGGTCTTGCTGCTGTTGAAGTTTGACCCTGTTTTCTTTAAAAAGCAAGTAGTCAAGAGAGAGAAAAGCATAGCAAAGAAAAAATGCAGCTTCTCACTCGGGCACAGATTTTCACTTGTAACATGGCTGCTGGAGAAATACTGGCATATCACATGGCTTTATCAGCCACTTCAAGACTGAGACCTGAATGGACCAGTGTAAGGCAGTTTATGGAATTGTTTTAGCTGCTTCTGTAGTAATATGTAAACAGCAGTATTGCAAAAGGTGGTGCCATTTTGGCTGTTTAAGTCAGCTGAGTATTAGATGGAAGATAAAGTGAGAGAGAAGTAAGGTGGAGAAGGAAAATGACACATGAAGATGGGTGACTTGCAGAATCCTATTTGTTGAGTAACCCCCAGATAAGCTATGTCCAAGATGGGTTGGCATCCTCACCCCATTAACATTAACTAACTGAAGCACATTTCAGTGATTTTAATTATAAACATTTCCTCCTGTTTCTGGCTCATTGTCCTGCAAACCCGGGACTTTCTCAGAAGCCTTGAAGATCTTTTATCAGTGTCCTTTTAGTGTAAGCAGTCCACTTTGTACCAGTCTATTTGTCTCCAACTTTCCTGACTTTCCTAAACAATTTTATGTAGCAGGCTTAGTTAGACAATAGCCTTGGACAATTTAGGGCACAGGCCTTTGCACAACAGACCCGGTTGTTTAATATATTGATAAACTATCTGAAGGAAGGAAGGTGGTGAGCAGAAAGATAACTAATTTTGCAGATGACACCAGGTTGTTCAGGTTAATCAGAAACAAGGAGGACTGTGAAGAACTTCAGAGACACTTAAACATGCCAAGTCAGCACAATGGCAAATGATATTCAGTGCTGATAAATACAAAGTAAAGCACACGGAGGGGTGGGAGGGGTGGATAAAACTATCTAGATCCTGTACAGGGTTCTAAATGAACTGTATCGGCTCAAAAAAGGGATTGAGGCATCTTTGCAGACAGCTCAGTAGGAACCTCTGTTCAGTGTATAGCTATGGTAAAACATATCAGACCACCAGGTGGTAGGACACATACAAGAATGAGATGGTAAACAATACACAGACACTTATAATGGCTTTATATAAAGGCAGTGGTATTACTATAGGTAATTGTACCTAATTATACCTGACCAGAACTGAAGGGAGTTCTGAGGAGAGCGATAAAAATGATCAAGGGCCTGAACACGTTCCAGCAAAGGTAGATTAGCAGTTTCTGTTCTCACTGGTTCTTGACACAAGAACAAGGAGACATGCAATGATAGTGAGAAACAGACAGAAAGAAATACCTTTTTGGTCAACATAGAATTAAACTTTAGAACGCATTGCTACAGGATGTCCTGTGGGGCAAAGAATGTAGCAAGATCCAAAAAAGGATTGGACATTTATATCAATAGCAAAGACATCCAGAATGGTTATAATTATACCAGTTGTGTGGTACAGATATTAAATCTTTAAGCTTTGGAGCATAAGATGATCTCTACCCATTGGAGATCAGGATGAGAAACAGTGTCCTCAGCAGGTTACC
The DNA here is from genome assembly GCF_001723895.1 of Crocodylus porosus. NCBI lineage: Eukaryota > Metazoa > Chordata > Crocodylia > Crocodylidae > Crocodylus > Crocodylus porosus. The sequence goes on along the minus strand of NW_017728931.1, from coordinate 48,171,948 downwards.
CCACAGCTGCCTACTATGGGTTTCTTATATCTTCTCTTGAAATGGTTAGTGCTACTGACTGAGACAGAAGAATGGCATAGATGGACTTTGTGCCTGATCTACTTCAACAGTTTCTGGCTTCCTAAATGCACTAGTTAAATATATTAACTTTGCTATCATTCTCTCTTAGCAAACAGTGTCAGTTCTTTTTTCTAGTCATCTCTCCAACACCAAATTATGGACTTAATGGACAAAATGCTGGAGTGTGTGTGTTTAGAAAATACTACAATAGTTTAAACCTCTCTCAGTCACTCCTGGGCTTCTCTGTTGAGAGATTCTGTTGATTTTAATGATTGTTTTTGCAGCCTCAGCAAGTCCAGCCTCAGTCAATGAAATCACAGATGCAGCCTCAGCCTGGACCCCAGCTTGGACAACTGTCCCAGCCACGACCACCTCCTCAAGGTACTATATTCTATAAACAGTAGCACAGAAGCCCTATACCAGTGATTCCCAACTAAGGTGCCTCAATATCCTCTCAAAGGTGCCATGGGGTGCAATGTTAGTACCATTAAGTTTACAAACATGATTCATAAGATAAACCCAGAGATTTCAAATTGAAATCCATAGTTGTGGTCTTTAAGAGTTCTTTGCAACAGAAAAATGGCTCTGTTATTTTTGGTAATAAAAAAGACTGAAAACTAAGAGCTGGCATTTTCCAAGGGGTGCCTTGAGCCTATTCAGGGGTGCCTTAAATCTAAAAATGTTGACAACTACTGCCCCAGATGGATCAATTTAGCATCCAGTTCAAATAATACAGAAATATTTCATCACTGAAATTGCTGCCAGTGCCGTAGTGAAGTAAGCAGCTATTTAATAGTTCACAGCAATGCTCCACAATAGTTCAGGACAGGAAACAAAGCAGAAGAGTACATGCATTTGAAAATGAAGCTAGAATTGCAAAATGGAGTTGCCTGAACTGGAATTTGGGCAGGACACTGGAATAACAACTTTATCCTTGCACCAAGTTCTTACAAGATCTTTACTAGGTATTAGGCTGGGCCTGGATAAAATATTATGGAGCACTCCTTTGTCTATTTTCACTTGCCAAGAGCATAAATTTGTGTCTGTAGGATGGTTAAAAAGTCACATCCAACTTCTGCTTTGCGGCTGTCCTACCTAAGAAATGCTGAAGCATCCACTTACTGATAATGGGACAGTAAAAAGGCACAGCTAGTGATATGGTATAAAGAAGCATAGCTGGTGATATGGATAGTAAAGAGGCATAGCTGGTGATATGATATACAAGTGCCATATCAGCCCTATCCAGAGAAGGAGCTGCTGATTCAAACGAGCAGACGCTGCTTCCATTACGTGGCAGGGGAGTTCATTTTCCCACTGATTCCAGCCTTCCTCTCTCACAGTTCAAGCTTATATATAATATTCACTAAGGGCAAGAAATGGAGAGTGCAGCACCTTAAGATGGCTCTACTGGGGGGGGAAAGGAAGGCAGTGGTTAAAGGCAACCGTAACAACTCCAGAGATGTGGATGCAATGCCGGTGGCATGCAAATGAATGGTGACTGGTGTCCATAACTGATTTGTTCCTAATTTCTCTGCGTGAAATGAGCCCAAATATTTCTCTCTTTATTGGGCCCATGCATCTGCTCCTTGTTTGATGCATGTCTTCTGCACCCTGTATCTGTCTCATGTATATGTTCTTTTCAGGAGGTCCACGCCAGCCTCAGGGATCTCCATCTTCCCGGACAGGAGCACCTCCCCAACAACGGCTCTCTCCTCAAGGACAGCAGCCCCAAAGTCCCCAGTCCAGCTCACCTCAACAACAGAGGTCACCTGGATCCCCACAGCAATCACGATCAGCCACTGGGACCTCCCCAGTTCAGGCCTCCAAGCCAGGCACCTTCCCTCCACAACAGCCTCGGCCCCCTGCACAAGGACGGGCTCCTGGTCCACAAAGCCTGGGTGAAATGTCCAAGCAGCAGGGCCCTCCACATCCACATCTAAAGTAGGTACCCCTGAAGCTAGTAGATTTGGAGAAGGGGCTGTTGCCAAAAGGGCCTTAGCTTGGCACAAACGTCAGCTCTTCTCGGAACCCCATTGCCTGACAGCTCAGGGATGAAGGCCTAGGCAACAGTGGCATACTTGGGGCATGTCTGATTGTTTCTTAGAGGGAAAAAGAGGTTCTCTGAGTCTCAAAGATTTCACATTTTCTTTTCATTCACTCCCATGCTCCTTTCTCCTTGCCCCTCCTCCCCAGCACATCCCCAATAACTTAACACAGCTGTCACTCTCTCAGACAAGGAATATTCCCCTCAGAGCCTCATTTGCCCAAGGGATTTAGACAAGTCACTCATTTACTTCTCTCTGGGATTAGGGTTTACACAAGGCTCTTCAAAAATTTCCCACCCTTGGAAGCAAACTTGCAAGCACTAGGATAAACTGGGCTGTATGCAGTTGGTCATGACTGATGTAAGCACTTGGTTGGAGTAGAGCAGGCCTACACAATACAGTGCTTAAATCCTTGATAGTTTCTCTTTGTTGGTACCTTTGTTAGAATCATAGAATCATAGGGCTGGAAAGGACCCCAAAGGATCATCAGGTCCAGCCCCCTGCATGAGCAGGAAAAACATCTGGGGTCAAAAGACTGCAGCCAGGTGACCGTCCAGTCTTCTCTTGAAGACCTCTAGGGTAGATGATTGCACCACCTCTGGGGGGAGCTTGTTCCATAGTCTGAACACCCTAGTTGTAAAGAAGTTTTTCCTAATGTTCAGCCTGAAACTATCTTCCAGGAGTTTGTGGCCATTGTTTCTAGTTTTCCCCCAGGGCGCCCTGGTGAACAGTTGTTCACCGAGCCCCTGATGTACGCCTCTGATACAGCGGTAAGCCACAATCGGGTCCCCTCTCAGCCTTCTTTTCTTTAGGCTGAAGAGTCCGAGATCCCTCAGCCTCTCCTCATATGCCTTGCCATGCAAGTCCCTGATCATGTGGGTCGCCCTTCTCTGGACCCTCTTGAGCTTGGAGCAAACATGGAAGCAGCAGCAGTGGGAAACATTTGCAAGAAGTATTTCATGCAAGTAAGATAGTGTCGTCACAAGAACAAATGGGAATAAACTGTCCACAAATACATTTAGGCTGTATATTAGAAGAAGGTCCCTAACCATCAAGGCCGCATCCATACAAACGCAGACATTTGTTTCCCCAGGGACAAGTAGCAGCGGCACACCTTGCCATGCGCATTCTGGTGTGCAGTAGGTTACCCTGGGTGGGGTAGAGGAAGCTGGGGCCAGAAACTGTGCTGGCCCCAGCAGTCTTACCTGGGGTCCTGGGAGCCTTGTGGAGCTTCAGCTGCAGTGCTCCTGCAGCAGGGAGCCTGGTCAGCAGCCAGAGTGTGACTCCGGCTGGCCAAGCTCCAGTTTTGGGTGGTGCATGTTGCCACCATATGCACCACCCCACTTTTTTTTGGCGTGGGTTTTTTTGACCCTGGAATCAAAGGTCCAAAGGTCTGGGACTAAAGGAACAAAGGTCTAGAATAGTCAACTGGAGAAGTGGGTGAGAACAGATTAAATACCCTTAAAATGGAGCTTGATATGGTTATGTACAGGATTACCTGAGGTGGCTGCATGTAATAGTAAGTACTGGACTTGATGACCCAGAAGTCCTTTCCAGTCCTATGTTACTAGACAAGGCCTAACAGGCTTGGTGCACTGCTAATTATACAAACCCTCAGATAAGGTATGATTGGGTTTCCTGCCAAATGAACCAACAGACTCTTAAATCTGGCCTCAGCGGCTTTTGCCAGGGGGCACGTGAGAACTTGGAAATGTGCCTGATCCTCTGAGAGAGCTGCCCAGAGCATGAACCATTAAGGTGGCATTGAAAGTAAGCTCTCATCCTGCCAGAGGCATTAATCCCTTGGTAGGGTTAGGCCTTCACCTTTTTCACTTGCTTGTTTTGCATTTTTATTATTTGTTTGTTGAGCTTTTTAAACAACAGGTTTGCTGCAAGGTATGTATTACATATTTCAGGTGGAGGAGTCACAAGCTAGAACCACTAAGGGGAGTACAGGGAGGCACCATAAATGTTGCTGGATATGGCCAGCTGCTCAGTTTAGCTGTCATGGTATTTAGTGGAAGTCATTCCAATCACTTTAATGAGAGATCAGTTCAAATAACTGCTATTGATTTGTGAGTTTAGGTTTCATAGTTAGTAGGGTCGGAAGGGACCTGAGCAGATCATTGAGTCTGTTTTTTTCCTTTAAATGAAGGCTTTGAAAATCCTTCCTCAACTTTCCCACCTTCCTGAACATAGACTGGACCATGAATATCAGTCATTCCCTCCCTGTAAAGGACCCCTGTGACTTCCCAGTGAGACAGTGCCCTTTTCAGTCCCTTATTCTAGTTTTAAACTTAACTACTGCAATTGCAACACACAGCATCACACAGCCAGCTTTAAACTACCACCTTCTCCCACCCTCTGTGCCTGAATGAAACCTCAGATTCTTGCTGAGCACAAATCCTCTTTCTGTTTCAGCAAGTCCCAGTCCTTGACAAACACCTTCAGCATATCTGACTCATCTCAGCGGGGGAACGCCAGTGAAGATGAGGCCAAAGCTGAAACCATCCGCAACCTGAGGAAGTCATTTGCTAGCCTGTTTTCTGATTAATAGCCTTGAAGTCAAACCAGTGATTTTGTTAGCCCACGTTCTTCATATCAACTGCCCAATGTCATCCAGGAATTTACTCAGTGGTAACTAATGGTTCATGCAGAATCTGAACAGAACCCCGAAAGAGATCTTAGCTTATTCCCTGGGTAAAAAGGAAGTTAGAAATCTGTACATCTTTCCATTTTATTCGAAGGATTGTTCTAACATCGATCAGAAAAGTGATAACGTAAAAACACTGCACTTTCTTACTTGACCCATCCCTTCTTTGTGTGTACATAGTCAGTTTGCTTGAATAACCCAAATTATTTAAAAGGTATTTATATTCCTATTCTGCCTCTCAGAACCCAACACAAATAGGGGTGAGCAAACTAGCCTCTCTGTTGCCTTGCATATAATCTGTAGAAGTGTTAACAACTCAGTTCCAATTACAGAATCTTTATTCTTCTTGAAGCTGCGCCAGAAAGTGTGTCAGCTGATTTCAGGTGGAAATATTTAGGAACAGTAATTAGAATAAGCATCAGTTTACTTGTAAAGTAAGTCTTTTTGATCTGGAAATCATGGCAACATAATGAATTTGGAACCTCATGAAGCCAGCTTTACAAAGTCACTTTTCTGAGCAAAACCATATTTCAAGTCAAACTTATGTCTTGAATATCAGTAAACTCCAGAGATCACGTGAGCAAGGCTTTATGATAGACGGGTCTGCTCAGGATCATTTTTTCAAAAGCAGTTTAAATGTCTCTGTTTCATGTCTTGAGTTTATGTTCCTTGTATGTGTTTCCTGATTTCCGAAAGAAAGGTGTCATAGTCTAATCCTGCAGCTGTAACTCGAAAATAAACCAGAAAGTGGGACTTGCACATGTCTTGCAAAAAAAGCTTGATAATTTATGTTCAAATGCAGTTCACACAAATTCCAGCTAAAACCCTTCTAAGCCATTGAGTCTGAGTAATCTGATGACTTGTTGGTTACATCTGCTTAAATGTGTCCTCTGAGGGAAGTGTAATTAATAGCAGAGTGCGTAAAGTGTTCAAAGCTGGTATTGACTGTTCCGTGGTACAGAATGGATACAGCTAAGGGAGGAAATCCTGGCCCCAGTGAAGTCAGTGCCACAACCCTCATTGACCTTGGTAATGTCAGGATTTCACCCCCTGCAGTTAGCACAGGGTGAGAGACCTGTGACTGGACATTGTCTCCTGGAAAACCATGGTACATGAGTAAGGGAAGCCTCAGGGCATCACATAATTTACATGTAAAGGTGCATGCACAGTCAGTTCACAGCTGGGACACACCTGTATCTGATCACCGCTTTGGGGTGACTGTCCTAATGAACATCCTTTGAGCAAGGTACTGATCAGTATTAGGGGGACTCCAAGAGATCATTTTTACTTGGAGAAATCTGAACAGACTAGTTCCCTTCTGACATGACCTTGCTGACTATTGTTTTTTTTAATTTTTTTTTAAACCAACCCCAATATACAACCTCAGGGCTGGGCTCGGGTTCATGGCCCCTTTTGAACCTCATGTGGGGTTCAGTTCAGGCACACAGTTAGGGCAAATACAGGTATTACACTTTTACCAGTATAAATGATCAGAAACCGGTCCATACCCGCAATACAACAGAAGTTCAGTGCACACAGATTGGTTTAAAAATGGTGGAAGCCGGTCTCCACCACTGGGCAAATGTGTTTTCTGTTCGCTACTGATCTAAACAATACCGCTTGCAGAAAACCGCATAACTTAGATTGATTTTGCCTTGGGCTTTTTGAATGTACATACCTAGCCTAGGGGTATTCATAGATCAGATCAGGACTGGGCAAAGTCCCAGCTCAGGGCATAGCAGACTCCATTTTCCAGCAGCCCTCCCCCCGTTGCTGTGGCCGGTTTCCATGGAGACCCTAGAAGCGGTGCAGCCACGACAGTGTGGAGCCAGGGTTTCAATGGAGACCAGCCCCAGCAGCACTGGCGGAGCACATGGCAGGGCAGGGAGCTGCTGCGGGGCCGAGATACTGGAGCAACAGCAGCTCTACCCCAGTTCTGGACCACTGTCATCTGCCCAACCGTATGCCCTGCCAGCACTGCTGGGGCTGGTCTCCAAGGAAACCCTGGCCCCCCACCATCACAGCTGCACCGCTACTGGGGTCTCCATAGAAACCAGCTGCAGCAACCTGGGCAGGGGATGCTGGGAAGTGGAGTCTGACCACTGGCCAGATCTCCAATTTAGCCCACCCCGGGATTAGATACATTTCACCATACAGCTCAATTTGTGGTTTAATGCTGTGCTGTAATCTCAAATTGCATTGAAAAACCCAGATAAACAAGTGAGCCTGCAGCTTTGCTCTCTTGAACTTTACATCAAGGCTGGCAAACACTACCTGCAGGGCACCTGTAATGAATGGGTAAAACTAATGCAGCACAAAAAGCTCCTAATTGTCCTCCTGACTGGTCTTTGTGAGCAAAATGGCTTTGGTGACCTATGCATTTTCAGGCTGGCCACCATGCACTGGGTCCATTTGGCACCTCATTGGAGAGCCAGTTAAGCCAATGATTTGTGCCTGGAGTTTAGTATAAAAATGGAAAATAAACACTCCTAATCCATATTTTTTTCCTCTAGCTACACGTTGCTTTTCCAGGTTTGCTAAGCAGCTAAACATGGTGCATCATAAATACACATTTATTGCTCCCCTGTATGAACAAGAGAAAACAGATCCTGCTGTTTTGCAGCCTCCACAAGTGCTGCAGGTTGATAAATGACCTGGAGCACATGCTGTCCCACTGACAAGAAAAACAGCTGATTAACAGGCTCCATTTTTTTTTTGGAGAGGAGGTAATCCAACTCCCTCACCAAAGATGGGTCACACCCCATCTGACTTCTCCTTTCTTCTTCCTCCCTCAGAACTGCTGAGGAGTCAATGTTTCCAAAGTACATCACAGATAAAGAAAAATGCTGCTTATTGAAGGACTTCTCAGCTGCTCCCCGCCACCTCTCCCCTCCTACGTGTGTGCGCGCGCGCGCACACCCCCCCCCAACTAACTCACACACTTATCTTCCTTTTTCCAGCACTATCGATGCAAAACTTGAATAAGTAGGGGACTAGTCAGATCAACCCAAAGTAGTCATTATAACTGTAGCAGCTGGATCACTTGGTGATGCCAGCAGCGCACTCACTTCCCGATAGCTATGATGATAGGAAAACAGTGTTGACTCAGTATACAACTCAGTATGCAAAGCCAGTATGACAGTTATAGGCTGGTCTCTTCTGGCCCCCACATCCTGACCTAACATTCAGCACAGGCTACACCTTTCCATCTCCTAATTCCTGCTTCAAACTCAATTATGCGATTAAACTAAGCTAGAGTATATACCTTTTAGTAAGACATTCTATCTTGATGTAGAGTCATGTAAAGGAGAATCCACTGCATCATTCTCATGGATAATTACCATCATGGCTAAAATTACACTACACAAAAGCTCCCGGAGTTCTTTAATTTTCAGGAAACCTATGTAATCCTGGGTTGCATGGCCAGCAACATCAACCGAATTGAGAGAGAGATTCCAGGCAAGTGCATGGCATTATGAGATCTTAAGAGATTTGTGTATATTTTATGTTCATTACTAGTGCCCTCTAACTCTATCTGTATTCACTGTGCTATGATACTACCTGAGCCCTGAGAGAGACCAAAGGCTAAATGAACAAGCCATCCATCACTTACTTATTTGAAAAGAATGAAGGAAAAAGTCAGAGGCAGTGATATCTGGGAACGCAACTATTTTATGTTAGGAGAGTCAGTTTAAGGTGACACTCAAAATTAAATAAAGTTTGGCCAATGCTGTAGCTCCCAAACACTTTCATTTAATTCCTCAAAAGGTCTGGCTAGGCAGAAGTGCTGTAAAAGAAACCCTGAACCAAATTCACAAGTTACTCATTCCTCTACTGAAGTCAAAAACATCATGTTTCTTCCGGGTGCTCTGGAAAGAACAGCACCGGGAAGGAACATTAGCCTGTGATGCCATAGTCTACTCCACCATATTGTTAGACTGCTCAGAAGGAAGAGGCATATGGCTCACTCCAGAGTGGCACGGTGTGATACCTGTAGATGCTTTCTGAGGCAAGTGGGATTCATAGTTGATGAGCATCGCTGAATCACAAAACACCGCAGTTCTGTGATCAAGGATGAAAGAATTATGGTTTGTGTTGTTAGGTTTTTGTTTTTTGCGGCGTTTTGTGTGTGTGTGGGGGGGGGGGGGTAGGTTGGTAAATAAATTATTTTTCAATCTTTCCCATCAGGGACACGTGGCCCCTTTTAAGGATCTAGTGTTGTTCACATTCCCACATGATCCAGAGTAATACCAGGGTTTTAAAGACCTACAAGCCTGTCATGGGTGCCACTACACACTTCTATTTACCCACCTGAAGCAGAGCTCAAGCACTGCACATTGCACTTAAATGGATGAGAAGAAAAACTGTTCAACTACAGGACGACATAATGGCTTATCATTAGCATTAGCTGCTCTAGAGTTACTGCATTTAGGTAATTGTTGAGGGTAGCAGACACCAGGTATTTGAGTTCTTGTGGTTTCGCACAATTATGTGAACAGATTGCACTACCAACTGTTGTGGAAAGTGCCACGTTGACACAGTAAGTGACCATCACAAAATACTAACCAAGCTCCAGTTACCAAAATTAGGTGTATTCATTCTAACATGGTCACATTTACCAGTATACGTGGCAAATCCTCTCACCAGCACTAGAAGTTAACTCATGCCACAGAATTTATTCCTGAAAAACAGCTTGTAAAAGTGTTTGGTGGAGAAGCGCAGGAAGTATTAAAAACACAAACACATTTGAACTAGTTCATACATGGTTACCTGAAACAGAAACGTGCATGTGTAGTGTATTCTCCATGGCAATATCAGGGCAGGATACCAACTGTATAGCCCACAGAATACCGAGCGTCACTTGGATGTATGTTTAGCCCAATTAGCTATCAATTCTACTTCAAGAAAACGACAGCAAATGACATACTGGAACTAGCATAAATAAATGATAATTAAAGGGAAAGCTCACTTTTGAAGGGGAAACTGTCTTTTAAATTTGACTGCTATATCAATAGTCAGTGCATTTCAGCCCAGTACCTACAGGCAAGAGGGAATATTAAATAAAAATTGGTACCAGCAAAAAAGTTACGGTTAAATCTTGACCCCAATGACATCAGTGGAAAAACTCCTACTTATTTCAGAAGGGTCAGGATTTCAAGTAAGATGGGCAACTGTACCACTGACCATTAAAACATTACATAGGTAGCAGCTATTAACATAAAACTCCTTTCATAGTAAAATATATTATTACTTTCCCAAGTGTTAAAGTACAGGATGAGAGTAGGAACCATCAGTAAACTGGTAGCTGTCATTACACGTACAAATGGTGCTGGCAACTTCAGAAGCCGTGAATGACTACTCTGAAATGTGAGGGAAAAGGTATTTATTTATTAATACATATTTAGTAGAGATCCATTTTATAATGAATTACTGCAGTTTTTCTTTAATGCAATATCTGTACGTTCATGGAACAAACCTGGTAAGTTGCTTTAGCTAGTCCCGTAAGTTACTTCCTTAATTAATATGGGAAGTCTTTACTGGTGCCGATATCACATGCTGAGATGTATTCCTTGCCTGCATCATTTAATACTGAGGTAATAGAATCGCATACCGGGCCATGTGAGAAGTCATTCTAGCTCTCCTGCTGTGATCCTGTCTCCACTGCAGCCAGGGAGGTCAGCCTATTTTATTAGTTAGTTTAGCCAGCTGAAAAAGGCTTATTCCTGCTCTGATTTTAATACATGCACATCCCCCCAAGCTGCCTCAAATGTGTTCACCTTCTACATTTACTTATTTGCAAACTCAGTCTATGGGAGAACACACACAATTTATAAGGTTTGCTGCAGATTCTTAACACGTTTGCTTGTGCTTCTCTCCCGTTTTGGGTTGCACTGTAGCATGTTTTTACTCAGCTATTTGTAAATCAAGTTGTTTTGTGTTTCATTCTCTCTGTTGTAAAGAAAACCCTGCCCTGTATTCCTTGTGCATTCAGTACCAACATAAAAACTGCTTTTTAAGTAATAAAAATAAAAAGCAACAACAACAAAAAATGTGTGGAGAATATTTTGGGAGAATTTCAAATACTCATGAGTACCATGTAAACATCAGTTCTAGCATCTCACACCATGTGGAAGAGGTGGCTTGTCTCATCAAGAGTGATTATTAGTCAAGCAGGTTAAGAAAACCCTCCTATGCCCCAAGCATTTAATATCATTATTCAGACAAAAAATAAGACCGAGAACAAGGTAGGATTTGTGCTTCAAGTGTTCTTTATCTGATGCAGCAAACATTAGGCTGGCAGGCTTCTGGTCTCTAAGCAGCACTTCACAGATGGTTAGAGAGCGAGAAGAAAAAGCAGCACAAACTGTCCCAAGTCAGAGGTCTTTGTAAAACAGCCTCCAGTTCTAGGCGGTGCAGCATAACTTCCTACAGAGATCTTGAAGTGAATCAGCTGTTGTGGTCAAGACGCCATTGTGCACACACAATCTCACCATAATTGTAGAGATCTCCTGCAGCTAGAAAGGAAGCTCAGGAACTAAAATTTAAAAACCCATCAAAAAAAAAAGAAGTGGCAGTCACATGAACGTGCGACGAATGTCCATCGGGCGGCCTCGGGTGGGTCTAGAGGAAAATCTGTCATTGGGACCCGCTCGTCCTGGAAGTGTTGGATTTGGCCCTGGCAGCAACCCGACTGGATCAAAATGTGGTCTGAATGGAGGAAACCGGCCTGGCGCCTCCCCTGTGCCAGGAATGAGCGAGTTAATTGGGTCTCCAACATACGGAAGTGTTGGTCTCTGGTCATATTCACCACCAATGATCATTGGAGGGTAGATAGGGTTGGGAGGGAAGGGGTTTGGATAGAAGGGGCTGGGGTGGAATGGAATGGGGTGTGGTGGAGGAGGCAGAAACATCATGTGCCGCCACCTCAGGGCTTCCTTTTTCTGCTTTAGTTTCTTCTTGTAAAGCTGCAAAAAGATTGAAAATGGATTTCAAATTCTACTTGTGCTTGCCCATCTAGCTTCACTCAAAGAGAGTTTCGCTATGAACCTATTAAAGGTGTCAGGAGCAAAAGACAGTTCACTATCGGGTTTTCACTGCACATACATAAATAACAGGGTTAGCCAACAGGCCTATATTTAAACTACAGGACTGCTTCGATTCACGCTGACAGTCCTGATGAGCCAGAAGACCTTCCTGTAGTAAGTGTGTTGAGTAGGTTTCTCCCCACAGACTCCCATCCAGATTAGCCTGCAACCCTCCATGTATGCATTTATGTTAAAATACTGGCATAGCACCACTGAAATATTTCAGGTTACACCAAAAATAAATTTGGCAGTTAAGTGGTCTAAAACTGCCAAACAAAATAAACTATATGAAATACAACAGAGAGGAAGGTCATATATATTACAGCCACTGATAGTTACTTACAACTAAGGTACTAACACTTTTTTACTTGATGATCTTTAAATTTTGTACAGTTATACACATTTTAGTGACAGGAAAGAGGCAAAGTAGCTTGCCCAAGCTGACAGAGAAAGCCCTTTGCTCCTCATCTCTTGTTGTAGTCACTAAAGGATACTGCCTCCGTAGCTAAAAGGCTCAGCTGAGAATGGCAAGATTCACTTTTTAATAGGGATGCAGTGTTTAAAACTCAGTCACTAAAGGTTATGTCTACACAGCAGTTTAGTGGCAAAAAGACAGGCCTTGAGTTCTAGAGTACAGTGAAATCCTCCTTCACAAGCCTCGATCCCAAAACAACCACCATCCCTCCTGCCAAGAACTCAATGAAACCTCCTGCAGACCCTGAAACCTACTTTGAGACTTGGCCATAGCACTCAGTGACGCAACACATTCTTCCCTGCTCCAATAGATTGTGCTGCACATGCAAAGACCTCACTACCTCTGCCACATTTGACCCTTCAAGCCTGTCATTCATTTTTAAGCTCACACAGACACATCCCAAAAGTTATATGTAAAAAATGAATCAATAGCAACCTACTTCTTTCCAGTCTGTGTCACGAGGCCTGGCAATAGGATCTGTTAAGGAGAGGGATAAGAGTCAAGAAATTTACATCAAAAATAAATAAATAAATAAATAAAATCACGTTCATGACTGAGCAGACAGATTTGGCTTTTAACTTTGGGGGCTCTATACAGGAGTTAGATCAACCCCCACATTTCCATACAAAAAACAATGATTTTTTGGAGCTATTGGAATTTCCATAAAATGTACAGGCATTCACTATACAGTCTATTTGTTCTCTCTGTTCCACATCAAATATGTATTCGTGAAGTAGGAAAATCCCCAAAATACTGTCATTGACAGTTCTGGACTTGTGACAGAACTTTGCCACTCAATTCCAGCTACCTGATTTCTTACATAAGCTCTTGGGAAAGATGCTGACAAAGGGTCTCTACCCCCATCCTGTTAACTTTGCAATAAAGAACCTGGATAGCTATAGAAACAACTGAAAATAAGGAGTTAGGCACCATGTGAGGTAGTTCTCTGTGGTCCATCACCAAGTGCTTGGCAGACCATCTTGTTTCCTTCAGTCCAAGAACCACCGAAAGAAGCATCTAACTATATGATGCCTCCAAGTGACTGACATTGGCTAGTATTAAATTAATATAATTTATTATAATTATAATATTATATTATAATTATATATTATAATTAATTATAATTAATAATTAAAATTCACTTTCCAGTTAAGGCACAAAAGTAGGTACCTGAGGAACCCCTTGTCAACCTGTGTTTTAAAAGAAGCAGAGAAAGTGACAGCTTTGACCTTGTTCACATAGGCACATACATAATTAGGAGAAAGGGGACATGTAAGAAATACCTCGGAAATCCCGCAGGTATATAAATCTCCACAAAAGCTGGTCATTTGAAGCTGTGTAGAGGTCACGGCAAACAGCAGACAGAGAGACGAGAGCACGGACGTCTAGCAGTCTGAAAATCCGTAGCTTCAACTCAAGAGGAAGGACCACTAAGCCAAACACATCTGGCAGGTTCAAAGCTGGAGTAGTGACAGAAAACAGGAGCATCATTTGCAATGCCTGAATCTTCCCTGTTCCCAAAGGTTCCTTCTCATTTTTTGAAAATTATGATGGCTTTTGGTCAATTCATTTTTTTCATGGAGCTTTCAGATGCATAAGTTACTTAAAGAAGTGCTGTTATGTGACTGAAGAAGGATCCATTCTGCACATGCAGTCAACAAAATGTAAATACAGCACCGGTACGTCTTTGTTCCACACTACTGTCTGTCGTAACTCCAAAAAATGCCTAGAGACGCTAACTCATGTTTAAAGGGTACAGAAGAGAAATGGATTGGAAAAAATAATGGCAATACTTTTTAATTTCACTAATTCACATAAGACATAGTCATTCATTCCTGTAAAAACCAAAATGAAATTGCAAAGAATCCAATTGGGTGAGTTTACACTTTGATGAAAAACTTGGTGATAAAGTTGAGATACATTTATAGCAGTTCCTAAGTAAAATATCCTTTATTATAACTACACAAGCATCAAGTTAGGTTGCCTTCATATCAAGAATATCACTCCTAAAGTTAGTACTACATCTTGTGTTCTATACAACTTTTCCCTTATTAAAAAGTACAGATCAACAGAACAGGGCTCCAGCAAAGTTAACACTTTGACAATGACAAGTTAACAGCCTGCACCACACATGGAAAATTATTTTTTTCTGGCTCTATCAGCAACAGAAAAGAACTTCATCTTACTATTTGACAACTGAATGTTCTTCTTATCTTGACTTCTACTGGTAGTTTCAGATTTTAATCACTTTACTAACATTTCTATGAAGGAGATGATGTTAATTTAAATATCTTTAGAAGCTAGTAAATTTCTCTAGCTTTGCTCTATGTAGCTATCACTAGTTATTTGGGACTCCTCCCATTTACACCCCAGCACACAATAACATGCCAACTCCTGTTTCTAGATCAGTGATCTCAACCAGGGTACTGCCAGATCTTTTGAAGGGTGACGTGACATAAGCCAATAAGCTAAGCTGATAAGTCAGGCTCAGGCCTGTCCCTGCCTGGACAAGCCCCCACCCCTACTGCTCAGCCCCTGTATAAAAGTGAGGTAAGCACTGTAATATTGTTGTTTGAAATTGAGTGCTTCTCAGTTTACAACAAGTATGGACGGGTGCCTCAAGTCCAGAAAAGTTGAAAACCACTCTTCTAGATGTTCTCATTCACCTTGTCGGGCAGCAGCCAGAAGAGGGTACACAAGCTGGTCTTTAAAGAGGCGGGATAGTTTCTGAAGATCTCTGTATACCCCTGCAACATTTTCTGTCAAAATAAAAAAGAAGGGAAGAGTTTAACATTAGTAAGTTACTGCAAGAGAACCAGGCAAAGGCTTATGGATATAGTTTGGGTCATTACCTTAAAAAAGAAAAAAGAATGGATGCATAGTTCGTTCTATCAAGACTCAGAAGTTGCTTAGCAGGTAACAATACGGGCACAAAATAACAACACGATAAAAGTACTGATGGGCCAAGAAACCTGTATTTATGTGGAAGTAGCCAGTGCTTTCTATTTGCATTTGAGGGCACCAGAAGAAAATATTTGGATAGTTTAGAACAAATGTGCTCCCGTGCTCTTCTGCCAGATTCCAGGCACAGAAAAGATATACACCTGAGATGCAGGCCCCTACTCAGCAAGTTCTAACATGAGTGGTTGCCTATTGTCTGTATCAAGCAGCCAAATGCTGTGATCTTGGATACACTTCACTGCTTAGCTGTCCTTTTATAGCCTTTCCAATAAAGTCTTGTTGTATCAGTAACTACCCAGGATACAGCACAGCAAACTGAAGCTACTGGCAACAGAGCAGTCACACATACTGTATAGAACAAAAGAGCAGTCAGGTCTGTGCCGATATAAAAATCCAGATTTCTTTCCAATCAGATTTTTCCTCTATTTTTGGCATCCTGGAGTGATAAGTAATCAGCACATACTTTCCACTAAGAACAACATGTTTTATGGCACTACAGTTATCTTAAACAAGACAGAGTTAATGTTACTCACCCTGACCCCTCAACTATCACAGAGAGAAAACAATAAAAAGAGCAGGTCCTGGATAGTCCCTTGCTGCTGCCTTAGTGACATTATATACATCCATTCCATAGAAACAGGAGCCCCACAAACAATGGACACATACTCAAGCAGGGGACCCAGGGCATCTCCAGATTTTTCGCTTCCATAGATCATCATGGAAACTCAAGTCATCTTAACAGCAAAATTCTCAGTAAGTGGCTATACTCTCTTTTTCCCCTTCAAAATCATGGCCCGCTACCAGCTGACCTATTGGTTATCCACTTTCTTTATAACCACCTTTGGCAGCTCACTCCTCTCTTTCAAATTTCTGCTTTATTAACTGCTTCCTTCCCTCATATTTCAGCCTGCTCTCTCAAAAAAACCATGGTTAGCATCATACCTGGTTTCTGAAAGCAAACAAATGATGATGGCAACAGCTGTATTCTCTTCACACTTTTAATTTCTTTGTTGATTTTTAAAGTTGCTGTAAATAAAAATAAAAAGAAGAAAAAAAAAACATGTTTAGAGATGACTAAGATCAAGCCCATCACTATCTTACCTTTGGAGACATCTTTAGTTTTAGCTCCCCCAACCATTCTCCGTTTGAAGCCAAGGGGAGGTGGGAATTGGACAGATCCAACATTGCCCAGCACATAGCCAACTGCTTCACAAAAAAAAAAGAGGCAGCTAGAATAGCACAGAAGAGAAAGATCTTTATAACCCCAGACCAGTGCTACAACAGTTTATCAACTAAAGGAGGTAGCAATGGTACAGTGTACCATTTTTTTCCTAACAACAACATTAAGAGAAAGATTAGCTTATATTTTACACCCTAACAAGCAATCATTGATCCTATTCATTAGATGAACACTGTATACAGGAAACCCTCACCATTTGCAGGTTCAGCATTCATGGTTTCAAATATTTGTGAATGCTGAACCAGTTTCTTAAATACACTTAAAGAAGCTCCTCAGGATCTCCGCACTTGCCGCTGCTGGGCTCCAGCCAGAGCAACCATGCCCCCCAGCCGCTGGGGGCACTGCATTCACGAACACAGACTGCATTCATGACCACAGTGCCTTATTCACAGGGCTTACAAGAACATATCCTCCGTGAATGGCGAGGGTCGCCTATACAAGGTAGTTACTGCATTGTTGTAAATCCAAGTGAGCAGTACTCCTGGCCGACCAAAACGTTAGGATATAATCTTGGAGAACAGGTGCATGTATCTTGAACAATGTTATATATTGTGCATATGATCACGGCTTTTGTTTTTTTAAATATACTTCTTAAAGAACTGAACCTTTGTATTCTCAGACATAAACCAAGGTCAAAATTAACACCAACTCTGCTAAATGAAACATTATGTATAAAAGAAATCTCTAAATGATACGGAAGTCAGTTTAAGAGAAAGGAATTCTGTTAGTTTTCTGTAGTGAATACTGGTAGTTCTAATGAGCTGAAGATATGGGACCATTCTTAAAGGCATTCTTAAAGTAATTTATGAGAGAAACATGGCAAAGGAATAAGTTTGGAATTTGTCAACCAAACTTCACAAATATCAGGGGATAGGATAAATAAAGTACAGCTATACAGAGCCGACCTAGTTATTTTAATGCCTTGCAGCACTACACTGCAAAGTGCTCAGGGGGGGAGAGAAGGAACTGATCAAAAAAAAGACTATCAGCTACTCAAAAGGCTCCCTGCATAGAAAAGCAGTGTATTGACAGGAGAGAGACAATGAACTAACACAATGGCAAGAAGGGACAAGAGCATTAAATATCAAGAGGAAGCAGCTCTTCTAGTTTATCTGCCCAGTGGGTTAAGTTGGAACACTAAAAGGACTCAAAAACAATGTTTCAGAAGGATGGTAGTTGTGATGTAGCACCACCAAAAGGGAGAAAGGGATGCGCACAAGATGATGATTCCAAAGGGGAAAATGAATGAAGTGGCCTCTTGTAACAGCACACATGGAGGCTGTAAATGTGCAAAGTCAAGGGCGAGAGCGATTTCTATGTTCTAACTAAATTACCATTTATAACAATAAGATCTCCCAAAGGCACACAAGTTAAACCAGCAGAGCCATCTTCACATAATGGGTGAGTGTACTGCAGTTTATAGACACCACAACCTCTCCATTTCTCAGGCATCAACACTGCTTTTGCTTCAGTTCCCTGTGAAATAAAAACAAAACAAAACATAAAGATAACTAACTGCATTCCCGAGCAATCTGGTCAAGGCTGGGGGGGAGCGGGGGGGAGGGGAACGGGACGGGACCTAAAGCACCTCCAAAAACCTCAAGGAGTATGCACTCGACAGCATAATTAATTTGCAATCGCTACATAAAAACTAGACAATGCACATAGTGGTAATGGAGTATAAAGAGTTTATCGCCACAAGCCTGGCCTGGGCATGTTATCATGCTTAGTTTTACCATTTATGCATACACAAGTCACACTGATAACACATTATACTATACTACTGTACTACATATTCTGTATATGCCACATTAATGAAGATGCACATTAAAACTATTCCAACGGAAGACTGTTGAGACGACTGTTATTCTTCTGTTGGAAAAAGCAAGTGCATTACTTTTTATTAATCCAAATTTACACACATGCATATGCGCGTGCACCTGCACACACTTTGCCAAGCCCATTATTCAAAGCTGGGAAATGCCAGGTTAAGACTGCCTGCCCAATATGCTAGACAGGATCATGTTAGTGTTTCTGTGCAAAAAGTACATCTCACCTGGAGAAAAATGGTGAAACACTGAAACCTTGGGCTCTATTCCAGGCTCTGGAGGGCAATGGACTTTAAAGCAAGCACCAATTCTTCTGCCTACTTCCATTTAACTTGGCCCCTTCCTCCATCTCTTCCCTGTACCAAGCCCAATTTTCCTCTACAGAATTTGCATCATATTTCAGCACCTTCTCCATTGGCTCTTTTCCTAGTGTTTTTTACAGAGCTACCTAACTCCTTATGAGAGTATCTCCCTTTCCCCCACATCTTTGTGAGCCTTCCCCACTGATTGTCAGTCCTAATTTGTTACACCAACCAGCCCCAGTCTTCTCCCGTGGCTCCCAATCAATCAATCAATCAATCTCTATACCCAAGGTAGCCTAGTCTCCCTCTCACCCCAGTTCCCCCTCCTGCCTCCTGCCAACCTTCAGTTCCAGTCTAGCTCTTTGTCCCAATCTACTTCCCCCAAAGGTTCAAGGGAAGTCCTGTTTAGCTCTGCATTGCAGCATGCCCAGTGCTGACAGAACCTGGAGGGAATCTACCTATTCAAATATAAGGTCTCTACTGAGTGAACCACAACTTTTTAAACACTCTCACTTGGCCAAATTTGGACAGATTTTCACAAAATGCCACAGAGTTCCCCACTCTGGGCAACTTCAGGTCCCCTTCTCTGAAGCTTGTGGGTGCTAGAGCTTTTCAAAGAAAAAGTCATGAGAATTTAAAGTGGCAGAACAATATTTCTCTCTAGCCGCTCTCAGAACTGGACAAACCATTCTGACTGGAATTACTAAAATAAATACATACATAAAGCAGCTTAGAAAATTCCAGCCTATGTGGTTAGTTTTGGGTAACACAATACAAAACTGAGTGGGCCTTAAAATAGGAAATCTCAGCCAGTCTAATAAAGGAAGTTACCAACCCCACCTATAATATCCAGACTTTTTTTCACTAAATCCTGAGCTTCTACTAGTCAAAAACAAGTATTCTAAATATCCTCCCCTGAGTATGCGTATGTTAGAAATCATAGGTATGTATTTATAAAATGGATCAAATCAGGCAATATTAAAACTACCTGAAAAGAATTCCTAAATGTAACTGAATCAATTATGCAAACATACAGTTATATTTGTGTGTGGCCCTAAGAAAGCCAGGACTTTTAGAATCCTACACTAGAATGAAAAAAAAAAATGGAGTCTCCACTCACACTTCAAAAAGACTCTCCATTTCATCAAGGGAACCCTAATTTAATCTCACACAGGGAGTATACAACAATTTTAAATACAGCTGGACAATGTTTATTTCCTCATAATTTTGTGCTACAAGCTTCTATTTCCTATAGCCAAGCCTACTGGCTGACATGGACAGACACAGTTCACAGTGGCTATGACTACAATGTTTTACGGTATCTTAACACTAGGGACAAAAGGAGGTGTATAGGCTTACCATATGTAGAGATAAGGAGATTTAGACATCTAACTCCCCAACACTCACTTAAATCAATTGGTGTCAGACCCCCTAAACTAGGCAGGCAGTTATATTTGTTGATATGGGCCCTTTGAACTATATTAATCCCCATCTGAGTTGTGAACAAGTGCAACAATGAAATGGTGGGACAAGCAGATAACCATTCCTATGAATCCTGTTCCCAGGTGATATGCAGTGTTAGTTCGAAAGATATATTTTTCTTACGAAGAAGCTGGTGGGAAGGTGGAGCACACACCAACACATGGTTACTTGAATAAAAAAAACAATATAAATGCACACAGACTCTATTTCTAAATTTAAGCTAAGCATCATCCCTCTACATACAAGTTAAGCAGATGACACCCTCCTACTTTTATAGTCCAGCAGAAAGGCCAGGAGTTGAACAGAAGGCTGTACTGTTCTTTCTACTTTAACGTACACCAGCAAGATAAGCTAAGAAAGCTAGTACTTCAGATGCCCATAGCTGCTCATACTGGTGGAAACAACCAGCAGTAGATCTTGGAGGATAAGACAAATAAAAAAGTTGTTATATTCCTGACAGTCCACAGGGTTTCTCCTACTGAACAAGAAGCTTCTCTTTCAGTTCTGTACTTACCTGAGGTACATATCCTGTCTCCATCATAAGAAGATGTACCAGAACAATCAAGGCATCAATAGCACTGGTACATTCAGCAGAGTGGTAGAGAGTCTCCAGGGAATGTGGCACTTCTCCGTCCACAGCTTCACTGCACAGCATTGGTTCAGAGGGATAGGAACTGGTGCCTTCCTCCAGATCCACATCATCTGGGACTAGCCCAGAGGCAAACTCTAGGCTGGGTCCTGCCTTAAAGGGACAAAAATAAAAAATAAAAAAAATAAAAAAAATCAACACAAAATTCAAAAAGTAATCCCCGCACATGCATTACACTGATAAAAGTTTCTCCAGTCCTCTAGTTTCTCCAGTCTTTGATTGTACTGGATTTCATTCTTGGCTCTACCAAAAACTCCTTGTATCAGTTATGCCAAGTCACTGATTCTTTGTAATGGGACCACCACCATGACTACTTTCTTTGATTTCTCTATTTCTAATGCAAGTCCATCAGGGCAGGGTCTGACTTCATGGTGTGCAATACTGTACTAACAATGGGCTTCCTGCCACTACCTTAATACAAAAAAGATACTAAGCTACACAAGGTGCCTAAAGCAGCATACAGAGCACAAGTCTACACCACAGGATATCATCCTTTAGTTAAACTCTCTCAAAATGACATATCTAAGAATCTTTGCAACTGGAATAGGCCTAGAAGCCTGAAAATAATTTACCAGATGAGCCTATCCCTCCAAAAGCTGTGCATGTTGGTGCCTTCACCTTGCTTTTCTTTGTTTTATGACACTTAAGATCACTTGGAAACTTGCCTATGGTTTTTTCTTAAAATTTTAGGGGAAAAGCATACTTGAAGGGGGAGGAGAGGTTCTCTTTCATATGCATACAAAATAGAAATGAGTGCACAATTTAATATTTTAAAATTCATTGAAATAAGGAGCTTGACTTCTAAAGTATATTGTGGCTCTGGGCATCTCCCCCACATTTTTCCTACATTTCAGAAGTTACTTCCTCATATATTTATTTTGCATAATACTAAGGCAAACATATTAAGATTTATTTTTTCAAGTTGAAGGCCACACAAAGGCTCTCCATATTCTCCATACTTCTTTACAATTTGCGTTTAGGATTGGTCCCAACACATTAAGTTACTTGGTTTTAAAATTCCTTAAAAAAAAACACTATAACCTCTGAACTACAGGCCTTAGCACAACAGATGGAAATAGGAATCACTCACTTCTCCAATGCACATTACATCATAGTGGCTAAGTTCATTGGGAGAACCTCTCCTGATATTTGCTACAATTTGCTTTCACAGTAAAGAAGAGTATGTGGTGTAAGAAATACAACTCTAACACTCCTAAAAAGGGGTGCATATTCTTGTAGGAATCTAATGATTTGTAAAGGGCCCAGGTGACAGGTAAAACACCCTGAAACCATTTAACTAAATTTTCTGGCATGGACAAACTTCAGCAGATTATAAACTGGGACAAAGCACCAGACTAATGAGTCACTGATCATACACCGAGCAAGCAGTGAGAATCACAATGCTTCAGGCTTATGCGCAGCTAAGCGGTCTAGCAATGAACATTATAAACATGGCATATCATCATTTGTGCACCGCAGTCCTTACCATATCAATATCATCATTCTTCTTATCTTCACTTGGAGCTTTATGGTCTTCAGATGGTCCATTCTGCCTGCTTTCTTCTGAACTGCTGATCTGACCTTGGCTGATGTTCGAGATGGACGGTTCATGATTATTCTGGAGCTGGGGAGGAGGTGAAGACGAGTGTGGAGATAGGCTGGGTGCTGCATTGGTCTCTTCCAGTAACAAACATATCAAATCCCCTGAAACGATTCCATATGAAGCCAGGGTCTCCTGGTCTTCAGTAAGGGCATCTTTGTTGTTCAATGTTATTGCAAACTGGGTATCAGAACTGCAGAGACAGAAATAAACTGCTAGGACATGTGCACTAGCATCCCTTTAAATTATTCATTCCAACTACACAAAATATAGTAGTAGTAGTAGTAGTAGTAGTAGTAGTAGTAGTAGTAAACTGCTTTGTTAAGCCTGAAACCCAGTCTCAATCAGCCCCATGCTAAAGGAAGTGCTGGAAAAATAAATGAGCATAATATAAATCTTTGACACAGACTAATATAAGTCCCTCTGTTTTTCTCTTTATGATATGTTTACCTAATGCACAGAAACTTACAAAGTGTGAGTACTTAGGAGTAGGTATGAGCGTGCCTGCTTTCCAAAAACTGCCTTAGTCTGCAATGTGCCCTTACAAAACAAATGCATCTGGAAGCCCCCCTATCATCTTGGGCAAATCAGAGCAGAAGTCTTCCCTTTGTGGCCAGCTAATTTTTAAAACAAAGGCCTAACAGTCTAAGCCCCCTCACTTTCCAGTTAAATCAATGCATTTGTTTCAAGAAGCCACATGCGACCTCCCACCTACAATTACAAAGGTGAGCTGTGGGCAAAGCTCTTTCAGTGCATGATTATGTTCTGATGGCACAAAAAGTCATCAGCAGAGATCCTGGTTTTCCCTGGTAAAAAAAAAAAACACCAAAAAAACCCCAGTTTTTGGTTTTAAGAAAGTAACCCCAAATCCATTTTCCATGATCAAAATGAAACACCATTATATGATCACAGATGTACATCATTTGTGCACAGATGATGAAGAGAGAGAGAGTGTGTGTGTGTACGCACATGCATTTTAATCACAGAGAAATGTGGATTTTGGATTCCTTTTTTAAAACTGAAAAAAAAAATCTTTTTTTTTTTTTTTAAATTAGACAAAACCAGGCCATCACTTAATAGAAAAAGTTCCCTTCTTGGGTGAGTCCTGTAGGAGCCTCTAAATACTACTCTGCAATTAAGGCCCAGTGGACTGGTAGTATACACGTATACTGGCTGTGAAACACTTTACTTCAGTGTGGCAGATTGAATGGGTTTGCAGCAGAGGAGCAAGAGTTCATTGCTGTGGCTACTTTTCACCAAATTTCTCTGCACGAAAGTTTAGAGATAAATGTGTCAAGATAAAATGTATTACATGAAGGGGAAAAAAAAAAAAAAAAGCAATTGAGACAAGGATTTTGGGGATGGGAGTGGGTGATATTTTATATTGGTTCCAGTACATGGCTGGGAGAAATTTTAGACAAGCTTTCAGACGCAAGAAAACTTGTCACAAAATCTCACCCAACCTTACAGTAGGTCACACAAGACACACGACCCACTGCCCTCAGAAAAACCCTTGCCTTTTGACTATTTCCTTGACCCTCACAGCTACACCATCGCTCCAGTACTACCGAGAAAATAAACTGGCTACCAGCTAGCCTGAAGAGGAGGCACATTTCAGGTAACAGAGTTCATTCCAGATCAGTGTTTCTCAACCTGGCGTTTTAGGCCCAAGACAACCCTTCTTAGATTGAAGCCCTGCCTAAGAAAATGCCAGCTCTTAGCCTTCGCTAAATTTTTGTTGACAGAAAAAACGATGGTGATTTTCCTGTTGTGAACAGCTCAGGTCGGCAGGTCTCTAACACCAAGGAGGATGCGTACGGGAAAAGCACCAGGTTTGTCTTGCGAATGGTGCATGCCTCACAGCGCAGACAAAACATGGCAGCCACAGCACCCCTGAAAGGTTCACGGGGCAGCACCCGGGAGGGGGAGATCAACTGGTGGAGAAACAGAGGGTTGAGCCTCTCCGAGCCCATAAGGGTGACTCCAGCGACAGAGATAGCCACAAACATCTGCTGCAACAAGGGTGGTGGCGGCATGGTGCCCAGGGGACCCGCCTGGGGTACCACTGGGGGGCACAGCTCCACCCACCTCAGAGGTCCCCCAGAGGCAGGCCCCGCCCACAGCCCTATGTCACGCAACCACGTGCCAGCGCCCCCCCTCGCAGCAGCCTCGCTTTCGCCAGAGGGTGGGGGAGGAAGCCAGCGCGCGGCCGGGTCACGTGACCCCTCCTCTCAGTCCCCGCGCTGCCCTCGGGGGTCCCAGCAGCCCGCGGGCAAAGCTGTCTAGCGCACTGGCGGCGCCCCGACCCGCCGAAGGGCTGCGGACAGGGTGCAAAGCTGCGCCCCCCACATGGTACAGCCCGACCGCCACGCCCCTCCCCCGGTGGTTGGGCCGTACCTGTACCCCCACGCGGGCAGCACGGCCTGGCACAGGTGCGCGCGCAGCTCCCCCAGCGTTGGCTCCGCCCCCCCCACCTCGAGCGGAGCCGTCCGCTTCTCCAGCCGGACTCGGAGCTTCATGGCGGCGGCGGTGTCTTCTCGCTTCTGCCTAAGGATCCAACCCGGCGGAGCCGACGCAGCGCTGGCTGCTGCTGGGGGGTGGTGTTGTTTTGGGTTGGTGACGCCGCTTTCTCACTCCATGGGAGCCCCGCCCCGGTCTCGCCCCTAGGTCATGGGGCGCGCCCCCTGCTCCCTGCCCTACAGGTGACGTTGGGGATCGATGATTCGGCGATCTTCACAGGGCCCGTCCTGCGAGCGCGCACGAATGCAGGTGGTGGGTAGGGCTGGACTGCGCAGGCGCACATCGATGATCGGGTGCTCGGCTAGCTCCCGCGCATGCGTCGTAGGCTCCAATCCAAGTGGAGTGGTGGGTGTGGGGAAGAGGCGTGACGCAGGATCCGCGCCCGCTCTGGGTGATTGGGGGAGGAGGCAGCGAGGTCTGGCCCCACCCCCAAAGAGGAGCTAGGCGTGGCCGTTAAAACCGTTGGAGGCGGCCGCGCAAAAGACGAAATGGGACGCTACAGAGGACATGTAGTGCAGTCTCTGTCTGAGGCAGGATGCTCCCTGTCTACACCAGCCCCTGCAAACCCCTTAACCTGTTTGTAAAAGCACAGAGGGACCCCTGACATGCTTCACTTTCCCCCTTCCCCGTACACACACACTCCCCACAGCTTGACCCAGAGGGTCCTTGACCTGATGTCAGCCTCCAAGGAAATGTACTGCTCCTACACATAGAAAGCTACACCTCCACCTTTTTTCCCTACTCGGTTCCTTCTATGCAGGGTGTAGCCCTTTATGGCTATGCTCCAACTGTGTGGAGTCCCACCAGGTCTCTAATCCCTACTAGATCATAATGGCCACTGGACAGCAGGAGGGCTAGTTCCTCCTGCATGTTCCCCATGCTCGTGGCATTAGTGTACAGGCACCTGAGTCTTTCTACTCAGGCCTTCGATTTCCTGTCATGCTGAAGGAGAACTGTTCCCTCAGCTCCCACAGGAGTGGCCCTCCTGGTGTCCATATCTATGGAGCTTCCTTGTACGTCAGTCACCGAGCATTCTCCAGTCAGTGTTTCCTTGTCCCCCCAGCAATCTTAATTTAAAGTCCTATCAAGAGTATCGGCCATCCAGACCGAGAACAGGGATTTAACCTCTCCACGTGAGGTGGATGCCATCTCTTCCCAGGAGTCCCCTCTCCCTGAAGTACGCACTATGGTCAAGGAAACCAAAGCCCTCTTGGAGGCACCATTGTTGGAGACAAAGGTTCACTTCCTCAATGCATTCTTCCCTCCCAGTACCATGGCCTGCAATGGGGAGCACAAAGGAAAAGACTACCTGATCCTCTGACCCCTTGAGCCCAGCCCCCAGAGCCCTGTAGTCGCTCATGACCCAGTCCAGATTACTCCTGGCCATGTCATATGTTCCCACATGGATGAGGAGCATGGGGTAGTAGTCAGAGGGCCATACAGGCCTGGGGATCCTCAGCAACATCTCAGATGCAGGGCCCAGGGAGGCAGCAGACCTCACAGGCTAGGGGATCCAGACAGCAGATGGGACCCTCAGTGCCCTGCAGGATGGAGTCTCCCACCACCACCACTTTGCGCCTCCTCCTGTGGGCAGCAGCACAGTACTTATCTTCCTCCTTCTCCTCTAGTGTCACCACACATGGGAAGTTATGGTTGTGATAATGGTCGTGTGTCTCTGAGGGAATGAACTCACTACTACCTGGTGCCTAAAAAATTAATTTCTGGCTGCCTACCAACACTTAAAGTGCAATGCAGGACACACAGGTACACAGGCAGACTGTTCCATTCACGAAGCAATGCAATGTAGACAGTATTTGGAGTATTACCAGGTCTGAAGTAATTATGAATACGTCTCCGTGAATTGTAAAGCAGACAAACTCAGCACAAAGTGGAGTTACTCCTAGCCCATGACAGATTACTTACCGTGACCCAATAATTAGGTTTTAAAACAGATTAAGTATGGAAGCAAGTTGCTTTAAGTTACTCAGGTATAATACTTGCATGTAAACAAGCTCTAAAAGTAGGGTAAAGAAAGGGCAACCTTCAGTGAGTGTGGGCATTAGGAATGCATTTAGGAGGATGGGTTCTCCCAGCTTCAAGCCCATTTACCCTGAGTTGGGGAAGCGTTGACTTCTCTATCAGGCAGCTCCATGTCAGAGCTGTTAGACAAGGCTATGTTCTTTGGGGTGAACTCTTTAAGTCTCAGTTCCCTGACTGTCATATAGAGTGGGAAGAAGCCACTCTCTCCTCCCACCACTTAGAGGCACTGTATATAAACTCTGTGGGCATATCTACTGATGCAATTAATGCATCTGAATTTTCTGCATAGAAAGTTCAGACTAATTAAAGCACGCCCTCCACCCCCAGTAGAGATTGGGACCCACCCTGATTTCCACATGGCTGCGAGGCAGCTGCCCAGCAGCTCTCCCTGCCCCATGGAGATGGGATGGGTCCCAATCTCTACATGACTAGGAGACAGTTCCTGCAAGGCCAGGACAGCTCTGTCAGTCCCTTGTGCCCCACCCCCCCTTGTTAGGCTAACTGGGAGCAATTTGCTCCCAGTCAGTGTCTACACGTGTAGCATGGTGCATTAGTTAATACATCGTTTTCTAGTTCCTGTATTAACAAGTACTAGAAAACAGTGCACTAGATTAATATAATGTGCGGTAATTGCTATGCATGTGTAGACAGTGATTTACTGCACTTTAGATTAATCTAATAGTCAGTAAAGCATCTTGTGTAGATGCATCCTGTCTCATCCTGCTGTGACCAAGGAGATGCATTCATAGCTTCAACTCCTGGAGATAGTGAAGAATGGGCCGATGTAAGGGTATTCCCCCCTCAAGATCCAGCCAAATTACAACCCTCTATCTGGTCTCCGCACTGCAAATATATAATGGCTATGATTTGGCACTAACTCATTTACTCTCTCCTCATAAACCAGACACACACAGTTATGAATGAATATTTACTGATTTTTTTCTGTCCATTTCTTTTTATATTGAGATGCCCAGAACAAAATGTCTGACTAGTATTCAAGAGAGGTCTCATCAAATGATTTTTTAAAGGTATTTTACCTTACCATTCTGTGATTTGATGCCATTATATAAAACCAGCAAGAATCACATTCCTCCAGGTTGTCATTGGTAGATCTATGCACAATGGGAAATTTCCCTTTTTACAAAGAACACAAAGATACAACCATGACTCTCATACCATACATACCCTTATAGGAGTTCACCGGCATCTTCCCCATCATGTCAAGATCTCTACAGGGCAAGGGGTAGAGAGTGCACAGACTACATAGGCATGGAGGGCACATCATACAAGCATTAGCTCCTTGGACCCTATGCAGAGCAAGCAGTTACTTATAATATTTTATTGTTATTTCTACTGCTTAGAGATACAGTGCAGTTCAGGACTCCATTGTGCTAGACACAGAATAAAGGCAGGAAAGTATGGTTTCAACACAAAAAAGATTAAAATCTAATTTAAGACAAATAACTTGCGAGTGAGGAAAAGATAGGAGTGAAGGCAGAGAGATAAGGCTATGAGTATGTCAGTAAGGCAGTTATATAGGCTAATTGTGTGCCTCGACCTGTGGTTCTAAAACCTTCTAAAAGATTTTGTTTTGTTTTTGTGCCCATCTATTAGCCAGACTAGTCATCAAGAGCTGTTTCATTGTTTTGTTTTATACACCATAACTATACTACCTGTTTTACAGCATTGCACTGCATATCACTTTTTTCTATAACTCACCTCCAGGCATTGAAAATCCCTGTGAAGGATATTCCCAAATTTGGCCCAGTCAGGGTTAAATCTTCAAAGGGTTAAATCTTCAAATCTCTCTGATTTGGCTCCACTGTTTCTCTTGTTGACTAAGCTGCAAAGAACCTACACACTCCCTAATGTGACACAGACCAGGTAGAAAGATTGGAACAAGAGAAGAACTGGAAAAAAATATCACCCCACCAACTCAATTGGATGCTGAAGGCAGACACTGAGGTAGCGTGAAGCTGAAGTGCTCTGCCAGGTAAATGCTTTGTGTAGGTATGCGTTAGAGTCTGTTGTCTTTTCTCTGAAAACAACTGAGATTTCTTTCCTGAAATGGTGACAGTGTTTCAGAAATGGAAACAATTCTTCACTTGGGTGCCACATAATCATACAATGGGCTGCAAATGAGCTTTGGCAGCAATTTGATAAAAGTTGATAAAATTTTTCTGCGGTAGTGACTTTACAGAATGCTAGAATTGCTCATTCTGAGATATAATTTGGTTTTATGGCCTATGCATGACAACATGTAAGGGTTTGGGGTTTTTTTCTTTTATCAAAAAATCTTTAGGATGCTTTGGTTTCTGCGTGTTAGAGCATAGGCTGGTTTAAGTTGTAATTTTTACTGCAAGTTTTATCTAAATGTTTACAGAATCTGCTCAAAAAGGAGCCATTAAACATCTAATAGGAAAACCAGTAAATTCAGTAACTCATTGGGCTTCGATTTATCAATGTGCATAGATAGCAACAAAGAAGTGTTTCCCTTTCCCTTATACTGAAGGTATTTGAATATTGTGTCAGACAATATTGTCTGAGAAGGCAAAATTGTTAAAGGAATGGTCATTTAAAAGAAGGAGTTGTTTGATTCATTTTCAAGTTACTGGAGATAAATAGCATAGCAATTTTGTGAGTCACTTTACTGACATCAACATGTCACTTGTGTGTTGTATAGTCATTTTACATTAAAATACCTATCAATCAGCTGATGATACCCATGTCTTTATCTCAGAGGGCACCTGTACACATGACACCATTACCATGTACATGTGATGCAAGTACCACTTCACGTGCAAGAGCTTTGAGGATTTTAAATGAATTTGCATCACTTCAAACTAAACTACACTCTGATGTAGTTCAGTTTGCAATGTTGCACATTGCAGTGATGCAGCTGTCAGCTTGTTCCCAGCCACAGGAGAGGCAGGCAGGCTTCTCAGAAAAAAAGGATCAGGCCCCTTGCCACTTCTTCCTTCAATAGGCTCCTGGGGCTGACACAACACTGGGGGCCTCCTAGGAACGGGCTGGCTTGCCCCTGGAGCAGTGTGAGAAGGCTGCAGAAGGGTGGCTGGATTTGTTGATGGCTGGAGAAGGTGGCGAAAACAGTGCAAAGGGCACTGGAAGCCTGGGCAGGCTGCTAGCTGACTGGGTGCTGCCCCTGTTCAGAGGCATCCAATCCAATGCTTCCCCAAGCCTGCCTGGGCTTCCAGTGCCCCGTGCACCATCCCTGCCACCTTCTCCTCCCACCAGTACATCCAACTGCCCTTCTGCTGCCTCTCCGTGCTGCCCCACGGGCAAGCTGGGTGTGCTGGCAGCCAAAGAAGGCTGCAGGGACAGCACATGGGGTGCTGGAAGCCTGGACAGGCTCAGGAAATTGTTGGGTAGGGCATCTGCAAGACAGGGCATGACCTGGCCATCTAGCAGGCCACCCAGGCTTCAAGCACCCCATGCGCTGTCCCTGCCACCTTCTCCTGCCACCAGCAAGCCCAGCTGCCCTCCTGCCACCTCCCTGCACTGTCCCCAAGGCAAACCAGCCTGTTCCAGGCAAACTGGATATCCTGCAGGCACCTGCTGAAGGCAGCAGCTATGAGGGGCCTTTTTTTTCAGCAGAGCCTGCCTGCCTTTTCTGCAGCTGGGGAGTAAGCTTCCAGCAGGCTGAGCAGCTCCTGAGCTGCAGGGAGCTCCAGCCCTTGCCTCCACAGTAGGGGTGCCCCCAGAGCCACCTGGGCAGGCTGTTAGTGGGCTGGGTGCTGCCCCAGCTCAGGGTCGGGAAAGAGTTGGATCAGGCCTCCAAGCTGGGGCAGCACCTGGCCCACTAGCAGCCCACCCAGGTGCCTCCCAGGGGCACTGTCACTGCAGAGGACAGGGACCACCTGCAGCTCAGGCGCTGCTCAGCCCGCTGGCAACTTGCCCCCTTATGGACTGGCTCCAACAAAAAAAAAAAGGATAGGGCCCTCACCATAACGTGACAAAATTGAAATGGTTTAGTTTCAATGTAGGGGGCATAAAATAAAATCCTAAGGACTAAACCCCCCTCACATGTACAAGCACCCATCTGTGTCTCACCTGGCTGAGCTAATATAATTTAACCCAGTGTCTGATGAGAGAGAGCTAACTGGGGAAACCTCAGTCCTGAAAAGACTGGGGTAAAAAAGACCATTCTGCTATAACAGCACATCCCTCACATCCTTGTTTCTGTCCATGCTTCCTGTGAGTCCTAGTGAACTCCTTGTCCCATGGATGATGGTCTGTGTATGCTCCCACCAGTGGCTGGACAGGGCAATGGCAGCAAAACTCTTCCCAATGCTGAAAAATCACCAGTTGAGTCCCTACTTCCCAATTGCCCACCCATATCTGACTGCCATTGCAGCAAATGGGAACAGATGTAGAGTTACCACTGCTCAGGGCATTAGGAAGCTATGATGTTTTTTGTGTGACCTTGTGCTTGTAGGTTAATCTTAAATATTATTAACAGGTCCCTGTGGAAAGGAAATGGAGAAGATGCTGAAGACTGGGTATTTTATCCTCTTGCTCAGTTGTTTTGCCTGGCAGATGGATGCTAACCCTGGGCTCAAAGTAAGAATCACGCAGAAAGGGCTGGACTATGGTAAGCCTGAGATTTCCAATAGTTCTTCTGCAACACGTTTTATTTTTAGAGTACATTGAATCCTTAATATTTGCACAATGTAAGAACAAAGTCCTGAAAGACTGAGTGTTACTAGCAAGCTAAAGAGAGAAAGGAAGATTTAAAAGATGGATTTTTAAGAGAGGAAATGGCTTGGAGGTAGACAAGAGCTGCTCCAATAGCAGAAAAACTTGAAAATCTAAGGAGTCACATAGCAAAGAAGAAAGAATTGCTACTGAAGCAGAGTGAGTGGGTAGAAGAGTATCTGGATACGGAGCCAGGAAGGGAGAATGTTGTGAGGCTGGATATCAGAACAGTTTTGTGTCCAGGAATGGTATCAATAGGAAGCCAGGAAAATTCATGCCATACTATGGGTTCTATGGGCAGTATGATTGAAGTAACATGGTCCTGGTTCATATAGCAAGGGAGTAATCTGGTCAATGTGTTGGACCTTTGAAGTTAGGTAGCAGCCCATAAATAGAGATGCTTCATTAGTCAAAATGAAATATGATCAGTGTCTGCAGATCACCTACACCTGAATCAGTGAGAGAAGAGGGGGTTACATATGTGACTTGCCTACTGCTCCCAGCCAGACTCAGGCAGTGGCTGCCTCAGGGCATCAGTTTCAGTAGTTCTCATCCCCTAGACTCAGTTATTCCTGCTTCACCACTCTATCATCTGCCAGAGCTAAGAGCCAGCCAAGGATCTGGGCTTCAGAACCACCTCGAGACATCATTTAGGAATCAGCATCCTAGCATCAGAGAGCAAGCAAAAACCATATCAGAGAGCAAGCAGAAACCAAGTGAAATTGTTCCTCCAACCCCCTACCACAGTTTCCATTGTGTCCCAACCTGCTGCTCAAATAGCTTTTTCTGTATCCTGTAGATCCTCTTCCACTAGACTGATCTGATCCAGCAGGAGCTCCTAGTATCTTCAACCCTCCCAGAAGCCAACACGGCCATAGAACAACACCCTGTTTAGATTCTGAGTCCTCTCCCTTCCATACTAACAAGTATAGCTTAATCTACTCTCAGCTTCTCCCACCAAATTCCCAGCCACAGTAGCCTGATCTCTCACATCTGCCAATAAGGAACATCCCCTTTTTATCTCTCTATGTGTCCATCCTTTCACCATTCAAGCTCTTAAGGCACCACCATTTTCATCTGTCTCCTACATCTTTTCTCTCCTCATTTTCAATAGCCTTTCTTATTACTTCTCTAACAAATCCCTTTCCTCTTCCCGTTTCCCTTTGTCTCACTAATTCTTCCTCTCCCAAACCTGATACCCATTAAGTATAATTTTGTTTAATAATGAAAAAACAGCAACATCCAGTGCATGAGATATCAAACCCTCTCACCTTGTATCTTTCTCCTTTCTCTCCCTTTCCCTTTCTTGATAATTCTGTTTTTTATCTAAGCCTTAGATCTTAAAGCATTTGGGCCAGTAAAGAAATAATAATATGTCTCTGGACAGCACCTAGCACAATTTGGTGTGTTTAATGCATTAATAATCCCTTGATTCAACAGAAGCTGGGTCAAAGTAAGGATAAATCATCAGCAATGTTCTGTGCATGATGACAGGTAGACAATGAACAAGAAAAGTAAAAGCTCAGCTTTATGAGTCTAAGATTACAGTGTTACTATAACAAAGTATTTTGCTAAAGGTGAAGGTCAGGTCCACTTACTTCCCAGGCTGAGCATTAGTTGCAAAGGCTTCTTTGGGGAACTAAAGGCCTTCAGTCACCCAAACCAAAAGTAATCTTTCCCTCCCAAATCAGAAATAATCATTCCATAAGAGAGACAGTGCCTTAGAGCTCCCCTACACCTGCTATAGTAGGTGGATATCAGGATTAAGCCCAGTATTTGCCGGTATGAGTCAGGAAGAGCTGTTCTAGAGCTTTCAAGAACTGTCAGGTGCTGTCAGGATTAATGGGTAGAAAATTGGACAGGCACCAACACAGACATTAGTAATGCCCCACCAATCCTGATAGTATCTGATAGCTGAGGAGGGTGCAGCCTTCTATGTCATCTTCACCACAGCAGAATTTTGAAGGTTAGGGTATTTAATACTGCCATCCCTCTAGTCTAGCTCGGGGCTGGATTATGACATCCTGGCGCCCTAACCTAGGGCTTCCCAACCTTTCTATGTTTTGGCCTGGCAAACTGCAGACCAGAAGTGGCTGTGACCTGGCAAACTACGGACCATTGTGCGGAGCCCTGTGGCCAGAATTTCTGGCTGAAACTAAAGTAAAGATGCTTCCATCCCCAGGCAGTGAGGTGGGCCTAAACCTCAACTATGACTGCCACAAGCCCTGCGGGAGGAGTCGCAGCCTCTCTGCCTGGTTCTGCGGGGCACCGTTTGCCGATCCGTAGTCACTTCCAGTGCAGCAGCCAACCGTCTGTGGCCTGGGGGTTGGTTTAGAGGTCCCTTATAATATGAGGCCCTAAAATGAAGATTATTTAGCTTATGCCTAAATCCAGCATGGCTCTAGCTGCCAGAAGACCCCAGCAAGGCACCCTCATGCTCACAGGAACAACCACTGGCGTGCCTTTATCATGAGGAAATCCTGAATTCTGACGGCCTTCTCACCACAAAAAATGTAAATTTAAAAAAATGGTGCTCATGTTGGGCAGTAATTAATCCTGAATATTTGTTCATGTTTATGTGGATCAAGAGGAAATTTGGGGGAAATCCCCTTCAGCAGCCTTGAAAGCAAAGTTAAAATGGAAGTAGTCCCAGAAATATGAGTGGGGGAAAAAGGAAGCTGAGCTGTCTCCAGGATCTAAGAGCCAAGACAAGCACAGAAAAAGAAGACAAACAAACTGGGGACTTGAAGATGTGGTGTTTAGCGACCACTCAATGCATGTGATGCACAAGACTGAAACTATCATAACATTGGAACGTGCCAGAGTGGGGATGCCATAGGTGTGTTAGAGGGGTAAGGGGAAGGGACAGAGAATTGCAGCATTTTATACCATATAAGCCATGGTCAAATCTAAGTTTGCTCCTAGAAATAAAAAAAGGAGCAGTTAGACAAGCTGGAATAAAACCAGACATAACTTCTAGTATAGAAGACAAATCAGTTCCGGCAAATTTGGTGTGAAAGATTTTCCTATGACAGTTCCTCCAAAAGAAGCTGCAGTGCCAAAAGGGTGGTACATTGTGAATTAGCTGGAGTCAGTTCTAGAATACAAGACGCAAATCCTTGGTCTTAGATATGTGCTTGCAATATAAAGGTGCAAGATAAAAATTATGGAAATGACAGTGAGAGATAATCTGTCTATCTTGATGGCATGTTTGGAGATGGGGGCACCTGCATTTGATCTACATTGTATAAGCTTTCCAGCCATAGAGAAAGCAATTGAATGGTTCTTTGTCCCTTCACAGGCTGGAAAGTTGGGCTGGAGAACCTAAAACAAGAAATAAAAAATGGAACCTTCCAAAGCTGGAGTGACCGTGAGAACTTTGGATTTGTTAAATTTGACTACACTGTTTCAGGGTAAGTAAACAATCAAAAATATTCTAAAACAATGGTATAAAATACTGTTAGTGATAAGGGAGTTCTCAATGGATTCATAAAGCCCTTACTTGCTGTTACTTTATTAGACAATTGGATTTTCAAAAGCACTCATAGATGATATAACTCTGCTCCCATTGCCCAGTCATTGTCAAGTATTTTGTACATAACCTGCCAGAGATGAATTTAAGGAAAGAGTTTGAAGGAAGACTTCAAACATAGAGTTTGAAGGAAGACATAGCAACTACTCAGACCTTTAGAAGATCTTCCCCTACCCAAAGGGCAACAAAAAAGTAAGCATGTCTGTGTTTAAGGGAAAAATTGATATTATGAGCAATAAAGGTCAACAAAGGGCCTTAATAGAAAACACAGAGGGGGGAAGTAGTAGGTTAGAAGAGAGGGGAAGATGTAGTTAGAGTAATGAGGTGGGAAAATTATTTTTGCAACAGTTTTTTGAATAAATATAGGGAGGGCAAAATATCATTATGACGTGACAAGGCTTTACATCCATTTTGCACAGGTATAAATCACTGTAGGAGGGACTATGCAGTATAGACTCAGGCTCCTTAAGTTCCTATCATTCCCCCAAATGCAGCAAGCTGCTAAAAGAATATACATTTCTGTAGCATTCCTTACCCTCGTCAGACTAAAAACTTCTAGCTAGGCTCTAATCCGGTGGTTCTCAACCATCTTAGACTGAAGGCACCCTTATATAACTTATCTGAATGTAGCAGCACCCTGTATCAACAAATAAAACCAGAAAAATAATTGAGCAATTCTGTTGCAAAGGACTCAAAAAGATCACAATGGGTGAGAATGCTTTGACACAATTAATTCCTATTTAAAATCTTTGGGTTTATGTTATTAACCATGTGTAGATGTTTGCACCTCTACTGATGCTAATATTGCCATGACACCCTGGTTGAGATCACTGTTCTAATCCGACAGAAAAGCATAAATTTGCTATCTGTCAAGACTGTTTCACTTTAATAAGTCAGTCCCTTGGCCAGTCATATGGGATTACTTCCTCACCTACAATAGTTCCTGACTTTCCATTATACAGTTCTCCAGAGCAAAAAACTTAAAGGAAATGGCTGGTGCCTTTTTCCACTATTTCCCAGTATCACTGGCAGGCTGAACCATAAACACCTCAGTTCCACATTTTATGGACAATAAGCAAAGACTGCCCCATCCCTCAAGTGAGTGAGATTTACCTGTAATGATGGGCTTCTTTCTATAGACTGGGAAAATTCACTTAAAGGAATGAGGCTTGTCTGTCTTCACAGAAAAGATACACACCCCAAGAATACAAAACATTCTAGAGACCTCTATTCCTAATGCAGAATGTTCTACCTCACCGCTCAAATTTATTTTACTTAGAGGTTGAGTATAACATTGAGTCTAAAGGATCTTTTCTCTCAAGGAGTACCGTTTACCTTCAGGTCAAGGGTACCTTTCCCCATGCAATTGGATAGTTTTACCATGAAATGCTACAACATTTTGTCTTGTAACTCAAAACCATTTTGTACTATTTAATTGTACCAGAAGACTTCAGCATCTCATCTTTCATTTGAGTGCAAACTAATATCCCCCTTTCATTTATAGGCTCAGAATTAACACTGTTGAATTCCCAGATGCCTCTGTATCTCTCATACCTGGAACTGGGATAAAGCTGGCAATTGAACATGCTTCTGCAACCTTCCATGCAAACTGGAGTATAAAAACCTGGCTAGTGTAAGTATTGTACTAGGTGAGCCCCAGTATACTCTTCTGGAAAGTGAATTAAAATTAAAAAATATAAAATGTAGTTACTAATCTAATTTCTAAGGGGTCAAATATCTTTTACCAAATAATAGGAACCTGTTGATATAGCTCTCTTGAGTGTGAGACATTTATTTCAGGTTAACAGTATAGTATTAATTAAGATGCTACTACTAAAGACACCTCTGGAAAGTATCAGATCAAAATTCTGTTATTTGGCTGGTATTTTCCAGACTGTTAATTAAGTGAATATTTAGGAAGCTGTTTAATACAGTGGATCACACTCTACAAAAAGGGGTTGATGATTACATGTGCGTTATATTGCATTTACTGTGTAACTGGAAAGGTTGACTCCATAACTAATTTACTTATAGTTAACTTTGGGTGTTCTTAAGATGAGTGTGGAGTGCTGCACCTAGGGCGCAAAAATATCCAGCACAGCTACTGGTTGGGAAGTGACTCTCTCAGCAGCACAGAAGCAGAAAGGGATCTCAGAGTCGTAGTGGACTCCAAGATGAACATGAGTCATCAGTGTGACAAAATCATCAGCAAAGCTAATCACACTTTATCATGCATCAGCAGATGCATGACAAATAGATCCAAGGAGGTGATACTTCCCCTCTATGCAACACTGGTCAGACTGCAGTTGAAGTACTGTGTCTAGTTTTGGGTGCCGTACTTCAAGAAGGATGTTGATTGACTCGAGAGGGTCCAGAGGACTCATGAGGTCCTCATATGTTTAGGGGCTTACAGGACAAGCCCTACGAGGAGAGACTGAGGGACCTGGACCTCTTCAACCTCTGCAAGAGAAGACTAAGAGGTGATCTTGTAGCCATCTACAAATTCATTAAGGGGATGCAGCAAAGGATCAGAGATGCTCTCTTCACCAGGGCACATCTTGGGGTAACAAGGAACAGTGGTCACAAACTGACAGCAGATTTAGGCTAGATATCAGGAAAAACTTCTTCATGAAAAGGATGGCCAAAATTTGGAATCGGCTTCCAAGGAAGGTGGTGCTCTCCCCTACCTTGGGGGTCTTTAAAAGAAGGCTGGATAGGCATCTGGCTGGGGTCATTTGACCCCAGAACTCTTTCCTGCCTAGGCAGGGGGTCGGACTCAATGATCTGTTGAGGTCTCTTCCAACCCTAGCATCTATGGTTCTAATCTATCTTCCCAGAAAACTGTATTAACAGAATATTAAGGTTACAAAGTTATGTATTCAAAAGGTAAGAAATACCAGAATTCAAGTTGCTTCTGAAATCTTACTTTGGGCTCCTTTTATGATATTGTCTTTAATGGCTCAATTGCATACTATTTTTCAATATTAATTCTGCACTTAACATTGTAATATGTTTTTATGGAATGCTTTAAGTATTAAAAATGGGTTATAGGGTTTTTTCTGGTTTCTTATGTGGGACCATATTTACTGTAACTTAGGATATGAGACTATATAGCCACAACACAGATCTCTATCACTTCAGCTAATGGAGTAACTGGTAGCAGTATTAGGCTATTATCCTCTAGATGGACTAGGCAGCAGAAGGGAATGGAACACAACTATTGCCAGCAGGGTTTCACCTCTGTTCCCTGGCAGCAAAAGATCACAGATATTCAGTTCCCCTGAGCTTAGCTCCAAGTCCTGGAGAGGAGTGTGCTGTAGGGGTTAACACTGCTGCACCTTTGCCTCCAGCTTGTCTCTTTTCTCCATGCTCCACTCCAACCCAGTTTTGAAAAAGAGTATATTGATTCCAGTGGGGCAGGTGATGACTGCTTTCTCTCCATGGGTAGTTAGAAGGGCTTTTTCTGAGGCAGTGCTACAGCTTTTGTGGCAGCATTATCACAGATCTGAGAGTTGTAGGAGAATTGAACTGGCATTAATCAGAAAATGGTTATTCAAGTCACAATGAAATTATGGTGATTTGGAACCTGGCTAACTGCGGCATGATTCAAGAACTTATACTCGCTGAAGGTGAGAGGAAAAGACTCATTCTTCATCCACCCAATGTAAGGATCAAAGCCTCTTAGACTTGACTCATCATTAGTTTCTTAAATGTTTCCTAAGAGTAGATTTTTCAGCTGAGCTTATTGTTTTGTCTGTGTAGCAGAAACCATGGAGGAGCTACTGTGTCTCTTTCAGGAGTGTTTATCACAGTGATCTTCCAAGTGTCAAGAGATAACAAAGGCCGCCTATCCATGCTGTTTCACAACTGCCGGTTAAGCATTCATGATGTTAAAGTCAAGTTGAGTGGAGGAGCCAGGTAGGTGTGAGAAATTTCTTATTATCACTCTGGTGAAAAGTAGACAAGTCAGGCTATATCTAAATACTAAACTAACCCTCCTCATCACTGCACTGCATTGCTCTGGGTACGTGGTTTCCTAAATATGAAGCAGTGCAGCCACCTCCATGCAGAATTTGGGGCAGTTTGATAAGTCACAGGGCCAATTAGCCTGCCTTCAGCTAATAGCACTCCCAAAGGACCACATAGCTCAGCTACATTGCTCTGAATTTAGGAGTCTACTCTGTCCAGAGTAGCTCAGCCTGCTCAAGAGCAACACCCCGGGGACAAAAAATTGTCTGCATAGACATTACCTCAGAGGCTCATGTCCCGCTTGTCAAAGCTAGAATAAGCATTTCATATGGCTACTTTAATATCAGCATTCACTGAGTTCCAAATAGCCTCTAATTCTCAACCTAAATATGAGCCAGTCCTCATCTAGCCAAAAAGAATTGATTGTATAGTCTTTCTCTGTGTCATCATAGCCATTTCTTACTTCTGCCTCATTTATACTTTGCCTACCTCTCTTCCTGAGGGCTCCTTCCTCAAGGCCACCTGCTCTTTCTCTACACATGCCAAACCCAAGATTGAGGTAGCGAAGCCACACTGGAAGTACCTGTTTCACTGCTCTTGAGATTTCTGCCTCTGGTGTGCTTAAAAGCATGATCTCAGGGTTGGAGTATGCAGAGTGGGAGATGGGCAGGATATGCATGAGAGTTTGGCCTCTAGGAGCATTGGGGTAACAGTGTAGACATATCCCATGTCTATATGGCATTGTAGTGACCTTCATTTGTGAGGTGGACTCTTGGCAGTTTTTAGGCTTCATGCAGGTCTATTATACATTGGATTACTAGTCCAATGCAAGTTACTGACTAGCCTGAAAGCCAGATATTACATTTTCTATAAACCTAGCTTATACATATGTATATTAACTAAAGAAAATATTCAAATAGCTAAAGCAATGGTAAGGTCCTCTTCTGTTCTTTTCCTCTTCTTCAGCTGGGTCTTTAACCTCTTTGCTGGTTATCTGAAGAAGCCCATTCAAGCCTACTTGGATAAAAATGTAAGTCTTTAAAGACAGTTTCAGGAGCGAGGTTTAAAGAACACCTGAAACTACCTTATCTCTGAGGCCATGGCCTAGATCAGGGATTGGCAACCTGTGTTCTGTGGGCTGTAGAGCTTATGGGCTTTGGCAGCACAGCTGGGTGGTAGGGAAAAGTGACAATAGCAGCTGCCAGGTTGCAAGTGCCGGCTCACTTCAGATCTGATCTGGGTTGCTTTGGCCCATTAGAAAGTGTTGCTGATCCCTGACTTAGAACTTAGCTAAGGCGTATCTTGAAAAAAGAACTTTAGTCTGACTCTCAGCTTAGTAGCACTTATTACCCTGGCACCACCATCTACTCTTTTTTTCCCCTTGAAATAATATGAAAGTTCATATGCTCAGTTATTTTTCACCTGGAGGGTCTTCCCATTGAGCAAATGATTTTATAACAAATCTGTGATCATATGCATAGAAACCTTCATGTTTGTCTTTTAGACTTTATAGAAAAAGGCTGAAGGAGAGAACATAGGCCCTTTCATTCCAGAAAAAAAGTTCTCTATTACTTGTGCTGCAAGGAAAATCACTTTTTGTAGTGACTGGTCAATGATATTATTAAATCTTTATTCTATACTCTTTCTGGGGCCAGTGTTAGAAAGTGGGATCAGAACAAATGCCTGAACAGGCTTGGTTCAGATAGAGAGAAGGGTTAAAATACACACTACCCATTACATTACAGTGTCCTCTGTGTACTTCCATATAGTTGTGCCCGAACATCAAAAACAAAATCCAAAGGATGGATGCAGAGCTCAGAACTCTTAAGGGTGAGTCTCTGAAAATGAAATGTCTTTGTATTTCCATGCCCTTCAGCATGTAGACTTTTGCATTAAATGTTGCCTGAGAACTGTATTTGACTAATTCTGTTCAAAAGCTACTACATCAAAGACCCATGTCCCCAGCAGATAGAGTGAGGGGTAAAGAAATGCTCAAATGATTCTAGAACTAAGTCCCACTCTCCATTCCCTTCCATTCCCTCAGACACTCACAGACACAAATTATTATGTTCATGTTTAGCTGATGTCAACAGCAGGACATCTGTAATCTATCAACCCACTGCAGCTATGCTCTGTGGTAATAAGGGACACTAAGGCCACACCTAGCTGCTAAATTTACTGTTCAAGGCAGTAGTGCCCTGAAACATTCCACCCTGCTCTACATGGGCTGCCTCCTAACTCAGAAGCAGTGTAAGCACTACACTTCAGGTGAGCCAGTTATAACAACTAAGTGACAACCCCCGCTACTTACTAGTTAGCCTTCATATGACACTGCAGATATGGTCAAATTGCTCCTAGTTTAGGAAGCAGCCTAAACTCTATCCACCGTGGCAAACATGAGGTCAGCATTTCCAGAAGAACCTTGACTGCTCAGCATTTCAGCATCTGTAGTTATGCCTATTCTGTCATATCCTAGCACCTGCCTTGGAACCTGCACAGCATTGTTCCCCAGGTCCTGTTCTTCTGTGTGCATCTGCCAAGTTCATACCAGCTGTCCTGGCTCACATATTTACTGGGACTCTTGGCCTTGCTCTCCATGTTTGTGACCTGGCCATGATCATTAGGGCAGATTGCCCACATGGCAGTTGGTAATGCATTGCCTGAGCTGCTAGCTAGACAGCAGCTAAATAAAAAAGAGATCCTGACTACTGTGTTCATCAAAAATCCCACAGCATTTCTTGCAAGAGTAATCATGATAATCATGGCATTTGAGTTGCATTCAAACACATACAGTTATATTCTGTCTACCTAAACTTCCTCCTGCATTTCAAATAGGATATGATATTATCTTTTATCTTTCTAAATTGGTTAATGTGACTGATCCCTGTCAAACCAGGTGTCCCTTACACATGAGAGGCAGCAGCATTTTCAATCAATCTGGGATGTAATCCCTATTACATCATTTAGAGGTGATAATTTCCATTAAATTTAACTAGGAGGCAGGGCAGGGTGGCACTTTAGCGGTTAACTGGTTAAATTTAACTGTTTTCTTCTAGATTGTTTAATTAAAAGGAAGCTCTGGAAAAAATGTTTATTATTTCATTTTTCTCCTGTGGGGAGGCAGAGCAAGCAATTCCTCTGTAGTTACAACCTTTCCCTTCAGGGGTGCCAGCCGGTCAGTGTCCTCTGTGGATGCATCTGCTGTTTAGCCCTTGCAGGTAGAGGATCTTCTGGAATTCCCTCTGGAGGACTGCTTTTTCAGCATCATTTTTTGCTTTGGTGACCATCTAGCAACAAAACATTCTTTGCTGAAGCACCATGGGCCACGTGTAGACTAAACAAGGGGCATGTGTGCACGACACTTTAAAGCGAGTTAAATGCTTTTGCACCGCTTTAATTGGGTTGGTGTTTGCACGGGTTGGTGGCGTATTGTGCAGTAATTCCAGCTGCTGTAGCAAATTTGGTGGTACTGGCTATGGGGGACGACCTAATCGGCGACCTAGTGATTGATGGGAAG
>NW_017728931.1:48046471-48128886 GCF_001723895.1 Crocodylus porosus | reverse complement strand
AGAGGCAGGTAAGTGGGTGTATGCATGACACGGGGGTTTAAAGGGCCCTAAATTGAAACAGTGTTTTTAAAAACCCACTGCTTCAATTTAGGGCCCCTGTTTCGTCTACACGTGCCCATGAAGGAAGCAAGGACTCACCTTGAATTGGTGAGCACATAACCCAACTTTTATGGAAGCTAGCAACAGTTTGCAATGCATTAGCTAGCAGTGTCATAAAAATTGCTGGTTCCTATGGTTACTACCTCAGAGCTTGTATCTTCCCCTATCAGCTTATTCAGTCAGGGATTTGAAAACTCGTGGCAATCAGAAGAGGTCCCATATGACTGGGAAAAGGCAAATATAGTGTTCCTTTTTGAGAAAGGGAAGATGGAGGATCCAGGGAACTATGAACTGGTTAGACTTACCTCAATCCCTTGAAAAATCATAGACCAGGTCTTCAAGGAATCCATTTCTCAGCATGTGGAGGAGAAGAAGGTGATTAGGAACAGTCAGCATGGATTCACCATGGGCAAATCATGCCTGACCAACTTGATTGCTTTCTATGATGAGATGACTGGCTCTGTGGATGCAGGAAGAGTAGTGAATGTAATATACCTTGACTTTAGCAAGGCTTTGATATGGTCTCCCACAACATTCTCACAGGCAAGCTAAGGAAGTACAAGTTGATGAATGGACTGCAAGTCGGATAGAAAATTGGCTGGATCATCAGGCTCAAAGAGTAACACTCAATGGCTCAATGCCTAGTTAGCAATTGGTATCAAGTGAAATGCCCTAGGGTTTGGTCCTGGGGCAGGTTTTGTTCAATATCTCCATCAACGACCTGGAAAATGGGATGGAGTATACCCTCACCAAGTTAGCAGATGACACCAATCTGAGGGAGTAATAGATATGCTGAAGGGTAGGGCTAGAATTCAGAGAGACCTAGACAAATTGGAGGATTGGGCCAAAAGAAATTTCATGAAGTTCAACAAAGACAAGTATAAAGTCCTGCACTTAGGACAGAACAATCCCATGCACCAGGACTGGCTGGGGGATGACTGGCAAAGCAGAAGCTTTGCAGAAAAGGACCTGGGGTTACAGTGGACAATAAGCTGAACAGGAGCCAACAGTGTGCTCTTGTTGTGAAAAAGGCTAACACTATACTGAGCTGTATTAAGAGCGTTGCTAGTTGAGGGAAGTGATCCTTCCTCTCTATTCAGCACTGGTGAGGCCACATCTGGAGCACTGTGTCCAGTTTTGCCTCCCGCCCCAGTGCAGAAAGGATGTGGACAAACTGGAAAGAGTCCAGCAGAGGGCAGTGAAAATGGTTCGGGAGCTGGGGCACATGATTTCTGAGGAGAGGCTGAGGGAACTGGGCTTATTTAGTCTGGAGAAGAGAAGACTGAGGAGGGGGTTTAATAGCAGCCTTCAACTACCTGAAGGGTGGTTTTAAAGAGGATGGAGCTAGACTGTTCTCAGTGGTAGCAGATGACAGAGCAAGGAGCAATGGACTCAAGTTGTAGCCAGGAAAGTTTTGGTTAGATATTAGGAAACACTTTCTCATTAGAAGGATAGTAAAGCACTGGAACAGG
This sequence comes from Crocodylus porosus, assembly GCF_001723895.1. Classification (NCBI taxonomy): domain Eukaryota; kingdom Metazoa; phylum Chordata; order Crocodylia; family Crocodylidae; genus Crocodylus; species Crocodylus porosus. Next base: position 48,127,315 of record NW_017728931.1, on the reverse strand, counting down.
TTACCCAGAGAGGCTGTGGAATCTCCATCCTTGGAAGTTTTTAAGAGCTGGCTAGAGAAAGCCTTGGCTGGGATGATCTAGTTGGGGATGCTCCTGCTTTGAGCTGGGGGTCAGAATAGATGATCTCCTGAGGTCCCTTTCAACCCTAATTTTCTATGATTCAGGAGTTGTTTCTCTCTAAATACCTGCCTCCTAATATTTTTTATAGCTGAGATACAGCTTGTTTTCTTCTTTCACACTTGGGACCTCTGTCTTTAGCATACTTGGGAGTAGCCAGAGCAGCTTCAGTGCCACATTTCCAAGTTTAGCACTTGTAAGCAGGAGTGTATGACCAGGGTGTATTATGGTGAGTGGGTGCCCTCAGTAGTGGCAATGATGTGGTGTAGAGACATACCTTCTCTTCACAATGTAGAGAAAAAGCTTCTCCTGTTGTGCTGTGGCATAAGGTGCAACTTATGGAGTGAACAACATCCCAGTGGCTTCAGCACTGATTGACAGCTTCAGAAATGTTACTGCCTCCTTCCAGGTGTACAGTATCAGTAGCAGCAATAATTCTGCATAGCACTTATGGGCTATAAACCTGGATCAGAGCCCTACTGTGCTAGTCCTTGCACAAACACATCACAAAGAGAGACCTGGAGTTTTGAAACCCATTTAACTGATTTTAAACCAAATATGGTTTCCTACAGAAACAGGATTTGAGGGAAAGTCTTTTGCTATATGCAAGCTGGGACAGGAGAAGAGCTGGGCCTGAATTACTGTTGGTCAAAACCATAGGGTGAGAAGGGACATTAAAGGTTATCTAGCCCAAATTCATTTGTTTCCTTACCCCGCTTCACTGAATCACTGTTTCCTTTGTGCTTTTCTTCTCTAAGACCTGCCTCCATGTGGAACTAAACATAACTGGCTATGATAAAACTTTTGTAATAATCACTGTGTTGTTTTGTTCATAATTTTACAGTTCTAAGTCAGATTGATGCCTTTGCCCAAATAGACTACTCGCTCATTAACTCTCCAGCAATCTCCAAATCATACATTAACCTGGATTTGAAGGTAAATAGCCTCCATTGCTAATTCTCTGGATCTGTGTTCTTTCAAGACCCCTCTGACTCTCTTCAGTATCAGTAATGATGCTTATTATATATATTGACTTCCAAAAAAAGACCTTCATTTTTGTTTTGTTTTGCTGCTTAAATCTCAGGGAATATATATATTCCCCAAAGGGAAAGAAAAACTCAAGCTGCTAGAAGAAAACCTGAGTAAGCAAACAGTTTTGTGGCATACCCTGAGAGTTAAGAAGCAAAACAAAACAAAAATAAAGGTCTCTTTTTTGGAAGCCAATATATATATTTCTTTGCAGGGTACAGTCTATCCAGCTGGAAATCACACAGATCCCCCCTTTGTACCAAACCTATTCGCTCTTCCAGACAAGAATAACTCCATGCTCTACCTGGGAGTCTCCGAGTATTTCTTCAAATCTGCTTCGTTGGCTTATTACAATGCAGGGGCCTTTAACATTACCATCACAAAAGAGGTTAGTGGAACTAGCTGGTGTGAGAATTACAAATGTTTCAGATATGCAAGTAATCAGTGAAAGGGATTTTATTGATCATTTCCCAGAGGAATTTGTATATGTCCATGGCTTGCTTCTACCAGATTTAAGTATCATTCACAATATTAATTCTACATTTGACTGTTTCTCAGGCCAACTTCTTAGTTGCTTCTTGATACCATGCAGAGTACAGAAATGGTAGATGTCATAGAACTAATCGTGTTCTTTCACCTTAATGCAGAGGGTGGAAGAAAGAGCCATGGAGAGCTGTTCTCTGAACAGATTCCTTTGCCCTGACTAAGTAAGGGAGGGAGGGAAAGGTTTGGGAAGAAAATGTGTGGTTTTAGCCCACAGCTGCATTCGGGTATACTAAGCTCTACAAGAAACACCGTTGTTCTGCTTAGAACTGGAATAAATCATTAGAGAGCAATAAAGACGGAACAGGAAGCAGCCATGACAAGATAAGTTGGTCACCAGTGGGAGAAAAACAGGGAAGGCTAAAACTGAGAACACTGTTGCTTTGCTGGCAGTGCTAGAAAGGTCTCCTGAGTGGGCTTTGCGGAGTGAAATGGTGCTAAAAGGGGCCTTTGTAACCAGCTTTGTCCGTTGACTGAGCAAACCATGTCACAAAGCAGAGCAGCAAAGGGTCTGTCTTTAGTGGGTTCGGTATTTTCCAGCTATAGGAGCCTACAGGACAAACTAGAAACAGAATTTAAAATTTGATTTATACCTGTACTTCTCTTTGTTTCTCCAGCATGTTTTTTTAATACATATTAATGACAATTGTGTCTAACCTTTTTGGCTAGGGACAGAAGTTACACGTAAACTGGTTTAAGTGATTAGAAACTGGTTTAAACCTCTAACAGAACAGATGTTCAGTGCATATAAACCAGTTTGAAGATGGCTGAAACCAGTTTGAGATAAACCTGGTTGAATGTAGTTTGAGCCAAATCAGATTTAACTGATTTGGCTCAAACCAGATTATACAAGGGGTCCCAGACCCCTTGCTAATTAAAGTTAAATCAGATTCCCCCAGCATCTCAGCATGCTATCTGAGCTGAGTGGGGCTCTCTGCTCCGCAGCAGGGCTGGCCTCTCCCCTCTGCTCCCTGACTGGAGCTTGGCAGAGACTGCAGGCATCTGCCTGGCTCCCCCCTTCCCTCCCCGTTCCATCTACCTTACACAAACATCTCTCAGCATTAGCTAGCATACCACTTGCTGGCTATGGTCCATGCTGTAGCAGACAGGACAAAGGCAGAATCAGCAGGTAGCTGGTAATATCCCTCTGTTGTTTTCTTAATAGAGTGATAAACACTGAGTTAGGGGTAATAAACACCATGTTATCAATTCCCTGCTTGGCTGGTCATGGAGGGGTGGGGGTCTCCCTAATTAGAGCAACCTGCCAGGGCCTGGCCACACCCCCCTCAGCTCAGCAGTGTGGAAGGAAAGGGAGGGCTGCTCTACGGCTTCTAGCTTGAGCCACTGCAGGCATGTGCCTGCATGTCTGGGATGTCTGTACAGTTATAAACTGGTTTAACCTAGCCAGGTTAGACTACCCTGCAAAGATTGAATCAATTCAGGGTCAGGCTTTTTGAATGTCTGTCCCTAACCTTTGTCATAATGTATTGTAACTTCCTTTAAGACTATTCCCAGAAGGAAAGGGCATTAAATCAAGAATGGGGATTAAATGAATGACAATAAACAGAGTGCATTTCTTTAAAGAGAATCTGAACGTGAATATGAAGCAAGATGATCTGATATCTTCCATTTGCTTGCAGTTTTCCACTTATTTTATGCCAACTGAAGTAACACCTAACAATACCATTCCTGAGGTAGGTTTCTTTTTTTTTTTCTTGTAAACCTTTAAGGGACCGCAATATCTAATCCCCCTGTGGACATCATCAGAGTGCTAGCAAACTCCTAAGGTTTGTAGCAGGCAGTGAGATCATCAGGGCTGGGGGCTGGTGAGAAGGGATGATTTGTGGCTGCTGTTGGGAAAGTCCAGATTAAGACTCCTGTGTTAGGGAGTGTTCATCTACAGCCCTCTGCCAATGCCTCTCCTGCAGCCTGCATTCTCCGCACTTTATTCAGATTCTCTTCAGCTTGCTGTTAAGTTACTCGATTAGAAATTCATTTGCAATGTAACAGAAGCATTTTTACTGAACCTGCAAAACAATATTGAACAATGTTAACATCCTATTTTTAAACTGAGTATGGTATCATCCAGATGCAGAAAGAGGTAGTTATTTGGGTTAGTCTGAAGTCAGGGAGAAGGCAGGGGAGAGTGGCAATTTATAGACAATCATAATTCAGAGAGGCATGAGCTTCATAAGCAACAGCTTACTTTACTTTGACTAAACAGATGCAGACTATCTCATTACTTTGGAAGCAGTAATACAGGACAGGAGGTAGCAATAATATACTCTGTTAGTCTAGCTGTGCATTCATGTTAGTAAAAAAATAAGAAAATCAGTTCCCTTCTTCCTTGCAGGTATAGGGGGCCTGAGATCTTTTTTTGGCTACAATGTTCAAATCCTGTGGAAAGAAGATGACAACATTTTTAGAACAACTGAGTCTCATCTCTTGCATGCATGAATTTTTGCCCTTGTAGAAGGGGAATGGTCAAGGCAAAACAATATACTGTGCTACAATATTTGATGCATTAATTAATCAAGACTCCATACATATAACATCTATGCTAATATTGAGTGAGATTCCATAACCCCCTCCAACCTCTCTCTGCTGTTACTGATGAAGTAAGATGTTGCTTATGACAACTTTTACTGCTCTGAATTAAGGTGCCACTCTGCCCTGCCTTCATCCTTTTTTTAGATGGTAATAGTTTAATATAAAGAATGCCTTCAACATACAAACTCACAGATACAACTTTTTCATTGAATTCTTGCAATGGACTGTATGTTCTTCTGTACCTATTGCAGTCTTCTCCGCTCCCCACTTTTCTCCATTGTCCTTCATTCCACTTCAGTTCCTCTCAATCTCTTCAGACAGCACTCCAAGCCCCTTATCCTTTCTAAGTCCTGTATTATTTTCTAGTCATAGAGACCAGGATTGACCATTTTTTATGAAAGTAGTTTGTTTTCAATCCTCTTGGAAATAATGTCATCTTTAATACAGTTAGCTTCCCTTCTATAGGCAAAAATGAAAGGGAGAATGGTAGCCATCTTGATTTAGTTCAGTCTTTCACTTGTGGCATTTTGTATGCAGTAGAAAATAGCAGCAATAAAAGAGAAATCATACATTTTGAGGCAGGGAGTCAAGGTATATATGAAGGAATGATAATTAAAGGAAAATTAAAGATTTTGACTCTGTGTCTGCATACGTGTAGAGCTTTATATTTTCTTTATATGAGTGATTACTTTTCCTCACTTTCCCAGGATATTTAGCATCATGTTAACTCCCTTTACCTAGAATTTAAGCTTCAGGAGCAACCTTGGAGTTGTTACTTCAACTTAATATTCATGTAAGACCTAATAAACCACCTCAAAAAAATACCGAGGACTTGACAAAATGTTTTAATTATTTGGCTCAGTGTAGTTATAATAGATCTTTTTTACTATACAATGCTAATCTTTTTTATAAAACTACCTACATACCACCTGATTATAATCTGTCTACCATGTACCATATTTTGAAGACAGTTCCTCCATATAAACTCAATGGTAGTGAGCCATGTTTGTCTGAAGCCAGGCGAATGGAAGGGCAGGGTTGCACCTTAGAGACTAACAGGTTCAGAAAGACATGTGTTTTTATAGGGGGTGTACAGATGTTAAGGCATACAGACATTTACACAAAAGTGCCATAGTTAAAGTAGCTGTTGGAAGTTGGAGTGGGGGCAGTTGCCTGTTGGGTGGAGGGAACTCGGAGCTTGCCTGCACCGGCCCTGGGCAGCAGACAGGTGCTCCAGCAGCCTCTCAGGGGAGATCACCCCTCTCCCCAGCCCCACCCCCCCAGCTGGCAACTATCAACAGCAGCTGGGGGTTTGGAGGGGGGGAATGCTGTCCCCCCCCAACTACCCCTGCTGGGGTCTTGGGGGGAGCTGGGTTGGGCTCACATGGTGGGGAGGGCTCCCTTCCCTGATCCCACAGGGGCTGCCTTACCTGGAGCACAGATGGCTGCTGCACCTGGATCTGGGAGTGGGGAGGGAAAACAGAGCCCCCTTTACCTCATGGGCCCAGCCCAGCATGCCCTAAAGCCCCGGCAGGGGTAGCCAATCTAGGCCCATGCAGTGGGGAGGCTCCATTTCCCCACCCCTGCCCCAGCCTCTTGACAGCACACAGAGGCCGGCTTGACTTTTTGCCACAGCCAGAGCTTGCGGGGGGGGGGAAGGGTAGAGCACCCCCTGCTGTGCAGGTATATCCCAGCTACCCCCAAAAACCTAGCAGGGGTAAATAGGGGGGCACGTGGCATAGGTAGGCTTCCTTCCCTACCTCCCCAGGCCAGTTGAACAGGGAGAAAACAGAGCTTTTTCTGTCTCTCCCACAAGCACCATCCTAGCCCCGCAAAGGTCCCTAGGATTTGAGCAGAATCGCCCAAAATTAAACCTCAATGTGAACCTGTATACAGGTTTGCTAAGGCACTCTGCCCTAGAGTGCCTTCATCTGATACTGCATCAGACACAGATTCATTTCTCACATGATCTGCCATTTTTAAATGCTCTGCAGCCTGAGCACTTGTTATGTTATGGCTACAGAGCACTTTTGGCTGCCTCATCATGCGAGAAGTGTAACTTCTGTACACATCCATTGGTAACAACCTATTTGGTGAGATGCCTATAAACTTGTTTGAAGTCTTCTTTGCTTCTAGGTTCTACAGCTTGTTCAGAATTATACAATGTCACACCCACTGATGTTGATGCTACAATCTACTGCAGCACCTATCGTCAGCTTGCAAACAGGCAGTTTGACTACAGAGGTCACTGGCTACTTAGAGATGTTTTCTGTCCTGCCAAACTCAAGCCTCCAGTTCATCTTTGCAGGGAATCTAGTAAGTACTCTGGACCAAAAACTCTCTTCTGTGCAGGGGATAAAAGATGTTTGCTCTTCCATACTGCTATCTGCCAAATTTTCTGAGAATCTGAGAGGTCAGTGTGACCTAGAACAGATGCACCAGTGCTGCTCACAGATACCCACAGAAGACTTCCACTACATTGGATAGGAATTGGATTTTCATGTCTGTGAAATAATTTGATGTACAGGTTATGAGGAATTTACCTTTAGAATCCCTTTTTTGAGGGGGGTGAGAGTGTCTTTCCAAGAGAAAGAAAGAAAAAATATATTACAGCCTCTATTTTCTGAAGCTCATTTTTTCTTAACCTGCTTGTTATAAAATAGTGGGCCATATCTCCAAAGACCTTTTCATTACGCTAAAAGTGCCTTTGGCCACTGGAAACCTCAGTTATCCAAGCCTTTTAAAATGTTGCCAATGACACTCTGATAATGGAGGCAGTGTTTTATATTACCAGGCACAAACCCAATATCGGATAGAAAGTGAACAGCTCACAAAAATTACTTCAATATCTACATAAATAAAAATGTTGGGTGCTTTCATTTTGGATTATAAAAGCAAATCATATTTGTGCCTGTATCCTAAATAGGATTGCATGCTGTATATATGATAACAAGATTTTCTCTTCTTCAGACAGTGAATACCAGTGCCAACATGACTATATCTAAACAGAAGTTGATTATCTCATTACTTCTCAAGAGGTAACATAGGATAGTTTTGTCCAAGTCCATAAAATAAAGGTCAGGAAGTAACATTATTAAAAGGACTCTATTGTGCATTCATGTCAATATGAGAAGAAGATAATCAGTTACCTTCCTTCTTGCAGAGGTAGAGGCCCTGAGATTAGTTTATTTGCTACATTACCCAGATCCTGTGGATGGAAGATGATGATATTTTTAGAACAACTGAGGGTGCTGTCTTCCATGATTCTTTGTCCTTCTATAGGGGAAATGTTCAAGGAGAAACAACATACTATCCACACTATTAATTGTATTCATTAATCTAAACACTATACATATTATATCTTGGCTAATACTAGGGAGGGAGATTCCATAACCCTTCCAACCTCTGTGTGGTAATTGTTACCATATCGTTGGAGCATCTACACATTCATTAATGTGCCATAATTATGGTGTATTAAGTTAGTATCTATAACAACAGGTACTAACTTAATGCACCGTGATCGGCACTACTGCACGGTAGCACTAGCACACTTTTAATGTGATGCTAAGGTGCAGTAGATTAATTTTACTGCACATTAGCACATTGGCATGGCTTTCATCGTGACATGCTAATGTATAGAATTAGTCTACTGTGCTTCAAGCATCTCATGTAGACACACACATGGAGTCATAAAATTCTCCCCTGTTCAAGCATTCATTGAGCCACTACACACAACTCTGCATGGATCCGTGCAAGCTTTACTGTAAGGGGCAAGGACAAATGGGACAATGTGGCACATGCCACTACAATCAATATGGTTAGTACAACAAGCTACAGACAGGTATAGGGAGACTTCTGTAACTTGAAGCAGCACTCAAGGCTACTTAGGTTACATGTGAGTTTATTTCAGATTGTGCAATAACCCAGGAATGAGATGGTGCCCAGATTGTTTAAAGTCATTTCTTTATCATGTCTTGTGATTTCTGTGCTTGTTTTTCTGGAAGTGATCAATGTTTCTAGGGCAGTGGTTCACTGGGACCTAACAACCCAGTTGATTCTAGAGATCAGGGCAGCTTCTACAGAACCTACATTTTCATGCATTAAAGACAATAGCCAAATTTATTAAGCTTTGTTGTTTCAAGAAGTAGGTAGAGACCAGAACCACAGGGGACTTGCTCAGCACATTGTACAGTTGGTTCCCAAGTACTATGAAACAACTGGAGTTTTTGGTAGAACTTTATGATTTGGAGCTCACAAGAAGATTATTCAAGAGGATTGTTACAGGAAATTAAGGTTATAAATGTCCAGAGCATCCTGGGAAAGCACTCATAAGTAGTCTTGTGGAGTAGTAAATGCCTTACAACAAGAGTATCATGGGAAGTCATGAATGCTTCAGAATACTGATTTAGGAATTGGGAGTTAGTGGCCTAAGAACCTGTGAGAGAGCTCATGTAGGAAGGAGACTTCAGTGACTCAGGCTCGTTGGGAATTTATCTGAACAGAACCAAACTTCTGAAGAACTGGCAGTTCAGCCATCACATGGAGTAACAGCCCCAGAGTGAAATTTTTCTTCCCAGCTCACATAGCCAGGATGCCTGAATAGCTATTAAATTTCCAGGGATTCTGAAATTGACTTTTTATTGTATGATTTTGAATGCAGAGTTGTTGAGAGGCAGGGGGTGTCTGGTGAAGCTGAGTGTATGAATCAATTGGATTTATACAGCGTAATTTGGAGGGAGAACTGCTCTCATGTCCCCGGAAAAACTTTTCCCAGGCCACATGCCTGTGCACATTCCAAGCTGTGCCTGAGGAAAACCATTTCTGTTCTTTATTGTGAGAGGTAGCATGGACTTCACTGGGCCCATGCCAATAAAAGCATCTCTTTAAGGGGATATCACATAGCCTATAGCTCTGAAAATAACTGTACACAGGTAAAACAATGTACCTTTATCCTTTATAATGATTCCCTTTATTATATTCTGTTCAGATTTCACTTCTCCCTGACACGTTCTGGTGTTGACTTTTCTGAGGTAAGCTGATGACTTCAGTGCAAAGGAAACTTAAGTTCTTAAAACCAAGAATTTCAGAAAGAGGCAGGTTCAGATGAGAGGAAACTTAAATCTCCCCATTCATTTCTGTCTCAGCCTACTTATTTCTGGGATGGCTTTATCTCTCCTTCTGGTTTCACACAGACAATATTTTATCTGTCGTATAATCATATAGGCTTTACTCTTCCCTTTCCTTCAGGTAATATTGTAATACTCAAAATAGAGAGAAATGTTGTCTAAGCTAACTGCCTCTGAAGGATTATATGATGTTGTACAATCACTACCAGATAATATAAAACTGGATTGTAGCAGAGGAGTAACAGAAGCATCACATTTGCTGGGCAAACCACAGAGGAAAATACAGGTAGTGGGGGTAGGCTGAGGTTCAGCACAAAGTCTCATTGTCAAGCTAAAGAGAGGAGGGGGAAAGAATGATAGTCACAAAAAGCATGAAACAGATTTAGTAGCAAAGAAAGGAAAATCCTTACCTCCCCCTTCTGGACCCCTTCCCCCATGGTTAGTTTATATCTGAGGACATTCATTTAGCACTGGGAAGCTGAACTGTGTGGAATTATGACTTGTCCAAAATCCTATAGGGTAGTTACAAGCAAATATTTTAAGTAAATAAAAATGTGGATACTAAATTAATTGTGTGAAACTGTGTGACAAAGATTAATATCCCATTGCTTTGTTTGGCTTCAACCGAGTACCTCAAAATGCAAAGATCATTTTAACTTGTGGTTTTGTCTTACCAAATTTGATCTAAAAACTCCAACCAAGATTAGAGCCCAAGGCAATTTCATAGATTGTAAGAAGTGATCATCAGATCCATGTTCTCCCCCATGATAGATCTCACTTTTGGAGAAGTTCCTGTCTCGTGTATTATGGAATGGAGCAATCCCAGCAGTCAATGGTAAGGATTGTTCCTTTACTGGCCATGATCTCCAGTATTCCCAGGGACTACATGGCAATAAAATTTAGTATGTGATTTTAGTTTTTCACTGTTATGTCACTGTCTCACATCACCTCCCTCTTGTGCTCTGTGTGCTCCCTGTGGTGGTGTCCAGGCAGTGTAGAGAAGAGGTAACAGTCTGGGTGAGATGCATAATAGGGGAAAGGTGAAAAGAGACAAAGGGTGAGGGGAATAGCAGTGGATGGAGTGGGTAGCAGAGGAAGAGAACAGGATCAAAAAGAAGGGAGGTTGTAGGAACAATGGCATAGAGAGAGAGGATGGCAGAAGCCAGGGGACCTGGTCTCCTGGAACAGAGCAGGTGAGGAGAAGGAGCTGGAACACTGGCTAAAAAGGTAAGGCAGGAATCAGGGAGCTGAAGGGGTGATATGAGTTATGGAATTGAGTTAGAGGGAATATCAGGCAGAAGGGTACAAGAGTGAGGATTGGTGGGTGGGTAGATAAAAAGAGGGAGACGATGGGAGAGATGAATCCAGAAAGCACAGTAAAGGGAGATTGGATGGATGGTTAGGAGAAGAAAGGGACAAAAAGAGGCTTATTGGGGGGGAGGGGCAGAAGGATCTATGACCACTAAGCACACTTCCCTCCAGCACCTGGAAATGATCCCCTTCACTGTCTGTGCTTAGTCTCCCTCTAGTGCCTAGTCCATATAGAGTAGTGGTCAATTAGGGAGTCCCTGACAGTCGATCTCATTTGGGGGGGGGGAGGGCGCTAGCTGGTGGGGCTAGCCCCCTCAGACTAAGATCAACCATCAGGGGCTCCTTGATCAGAAGCAGTAGGATGCACATGGGGAGTGGCTGAGATGCAGCCCAGGAGCAGCAGGACACACGTGACCACCCTGAGCTGCAGCGGGGTTCAGGGCACAAAGTGCAGCAGCAGCTGCCTCGTCCCACACAGATTGTGGGGACACATGCCCCTGCACCTCTGCCAGGCTGCGTGCAGCAGTGGAAGCCTTCCCATGCACCTGGATGAGCCACTCAGGCTCCGACCCTACGCCAGCCAGGGCCCTACTCTCCCCTGCCCCACTCCCTCCTCACCATGGGGGCCTCGATCTGCCCCCCCCAACTGACCTGCTGGGAGGGGGCAATGAGGGCAGTGGGGGTAGGGGTGCAGGGTGCGGAAGATCCTGGATTGCCCTTTGCTTCAAAAAGTGCTCTTCACCTTAAAAAGGTGGGAGACCACTGATATAGAGGCTGACACGCCCAAGCTGTTCCCATTTACAGCTCAGGCTGTAGAGGTTTGTGCTTTGGAGCCTGAGTGAGGGTCAAGATATTTCCACACGATAGAATTTCTGGGGGGTGTTTCCATCTGCATTATAAAGTATTTAGCTTTTCCCAAATGTAACTTTATTACTTTAAATGAAGGTTGCAGTTATAAAAGCAAGCATTCACAAGTTAGGAAATGCCAGACTTAATGTTGCCTGTCCAATATGAGGTCACCCCCCTTGTGTGTATGCATTATGACACCAGTCGTTTCATGATCACATACCTCTTCTTCTAGAGAGCTCTTTCTCTGTTTGTAAATCTGGGTAATATCTATTTCCCAGGGGACAGGTGGTGATTGGTTAGTGTTTGTAAAGCATATTAACTGTTTAAAAAAAAAGATGCTGTACAAGAGCCAGTACTTATTGTTCACATATAAATGCATGTATTCTTATCTTTTATAAGATAAACTGAGGAAAGGATTCCCTCTTCCTAATCAGGCCCAAACTAAGTTCATTCAACCAGTTCTTGAATTTAATCAGGTGAGAATCTAAATCTTTATTTAATAGATTTCATAGATTTCATAGACATTTGGGCTGGAAGGGACCCTGGAGGATCAAGTCCACCCCCTTGCCCCATGGGTAGGAAGTCAGCAGGGATCATAGGATCCCAGCAAGATAAGCATCCAAATGTGTCTTGAAGGCGTTTACAGTGGGTGCTTGAGCCGCCTCCGGTGGCAGTTTTTTCCAAACCTTGGGGCTTGGACAGTAAAGAAGTTCTTCCTTATGTCCAGCCTGAATCAGTCACAGCGGAGTTTGTGACCATTCGATCATGTCATCCCTTGGGGCACTCTGGTGAACAGACATTCCCCCAGATCCTGATGAGCACTCGAATAAACCTGTAGGGGGCCACCAGATCACCTCTGACCCTAGCTGCACATGAGGGAGTGGCAAGTAACCATATTTTGGTTCTCAGTACATGCAGAGAAGGAACAAATGGATGAGTGTCTTCACAGCAACATTCCCTAGCACTATCTGATGTAGTACAGACATATGCACTATGGCCAACTGCATTCAGTCAGCTGAATTCAGCTCTGAGATAAGTGTAACCTCCTAAAAGTCTATGGAGAAATACTCTTCTATGCCACAATCTGTCTGAATTTTTCACACTAACTTAAATTCTGGTGTCAGTTAAATTTATGAGATGCCAGTGAATTAGTACAGTATTATATTTGTAACCAAGATCAGTATTTGGTCTTCAACATGTAATATAGATAGCTAGACCATGAAATAACCAGTGCCCTCAGCACGGACACAAATGCCTGGATTATGTTAAAATCAGATGTTGATCTATTAAATTAATTGATTTCAAAATGCGTACCCACTATTAAAATTTTATGCTAGAGTGCAAGTGTGATGATGCTGAGATATATTTTTTAATTTCCCAAAATAATTAATTAAACAATCAGTTCCAATTTCCTCTCAACATTTAGTCATATTATACTTTCATATACTTTGGGCGGGTAGCACATGATACAACTCACAAAGAGAAATAGTTCATAAGTCTCTGTGTGCCAGTCCACTGATATAACTTAAAGCAGCCCAAAGGCAACTCTAACATTTGCTGAATGCCAACTGCCCCAAAGCACTCAGTACCACAACCAGGACACAGGGAAACTTCATCTCTTTCACTTTCCACACAGCTGTAACCTGTGTAGTGGCGGTCAGCAGTGGGGAGTCGTATAGGAGCCACGATCCCAGCTCCACACTTTTAAAGGATTTGCTGATCCTTCACATCCAGCTACATCAGCTTTAGATCTAGCATGCAAGTCAGTTTATGTATACCACTGTCCCTTTGATATGTACAGGCACCTGTAGACACCATGGGTTTTAATCCTCATTAAATTAAATAGGTTTATAAAATTTAAATTTTTTATTTTGGAACATCGTATCTGTGTTTATATGTACTAGGTTTTCACATTAATTCAGCCTTGGAACATTGAACCTGTGTTTACATGCACAAAGTTTTCAAACAAATTAAGCTGGCTCCCTGGCTGGCACCAAAGAAGAGCAAGACGGTCCAGCACTGCCACCCCCAACCTGCCCCGCCCCCCGCGCCATGCAGCTGTGAAAGCAGGAAACCACACAAGGGAAAAAAAGTGGGGGAAGCAATTCAAAAGTGAAAGCAATTCCAAGGGGTGAACTACAAAGAAGTTGTAGCGCCATGTGGTGGACAAGAGGCTCATTACATGCCTTTGAGTGCCTTCGTGTTTGCATGCAATGAATCCATGGACACAAAGCTTTAATTTCCAGCGAACCAAACTAAACTACATCCAAGTAGTTTTAGTTTACAGCAAAAGAAAGACTTTTAAAGTGTTGGGAAATCCCACTCGTGCAAACAGACACATAGTTGCAGTGCATGAAAGGGCAAAAATTGTGGCATATACATGAGCTCTAAGAGGCTGCTCTACTAAGTCTTAATAATAGAATAGATTCTATCATACAAACCCTGGGCCAAAACTTGACACCCCCCCCCCTCCCCACACTGCAACAACTTTAAGAAGCTTTGGTGGCATTAAAGGAACATAAAATGGCTACCTCAGTCCCTGGGAGGAATACACCAGTATAGGGTGGCACAGGCCCAATGTACCCAGCTATGTACCACCCTCTACTTCCCCAAAGGCTGAGCCCGGGGCAGGAACAGCCAGAGCGCTCTGTACTCTGACTGTTCTGTGCTGTACAGCAGCTATAAGCCAGTTGAGGTAAGGCTACCCTAATTCACAGCAGCCGCTAGGGCTGTCCTAACTTATACCAGAGCCTATCCCAAACACAAAGCAGCCCAGAATATGAGAGGCACAGATAAGGCATGCCAGAATCATCTTGGTGTCTTTTTCACTTCAGCTGAAGCTCCTGATTGGCCCAGCACAAAATCAAACCTCTCGTTGCCAACACTGGGGCAAAACTAAGAAAAGTCAGTGCCTATAATCTGTAATAGAAGGTCATTCTGGTGAATGTTTTTCTCTCTTCAGGGTTATTTGCTGATTTCCACTGATATTCACTACACTCTCTAAGGAAGGAGAGATCATTTGACTGATCAGGATGTTCAAGGCAAACAGCAACCATTCAAATGCTGACCTGTGTCCCTGTACTTTTAAACCTTCAAGCCAAGGACTGGAGATGAGTGAAGTCTTCCTCATGCTGCTCTGATTCAGGAAGAAAGTAGGAAGAATGTATGGTGCAAAATTACAAATGCAGTTCTTGAGTCACCCTTCCAAATGGTCTATATCCAGTATAAACTTTTTCTGCTTCTTACCTGATGTATCTGTTGTTTTTTTAATATGAGGAGGGGTTTTAACAGTCCTGTCATGCTTACTATAAAGATAGTCCTCTCAGGATTCTTCTTAGGGGAATTTCAGAACATGGGGTATCCTAATATGCTTTCAGTTTTAGGACCAGATTCTTTAGTCATGTTGAAACTAGAGGTGATATGGTGAGAGTGCTTGTAGAAGGAAGGAAGTTAGGATATTGGAATCTGTTTATCTGTTACTGGATACCAAGAGAGAGAACAGAATTATGAAAATTAGAGATAGTGAGGCCTCCCAGTACCTCCTGCCAATGCAGGGTTATCTTTTACATTACATTTTCTAGGGCTGCATCACTCTAACTTGAAATGAGCCAAGCAGTCCATCTTCTCTCACTTCACTTTGAAAACTACCACACAGAAGACTTCCAGGAAGCTGTTTCTGAAATTCACACAATTTTTTCCCCTTTTTAGTATCCTCCCATTATACTAGTTATACTTACCATTTTTTAGCAGTTTTTTTCTCCCTCTGTAGTATTTATGGTCTCAGATATGTGAAGACTCTTTCACTAGCCATTGTGTCACTGAGCTAGGTCTGTTTAACTTTTGAAATGTTCCCTTCATAGACAAGTCCCTCCAAACACCTGATCAATTTTGTTGCTTTTCTCTGAACAATTAAATTTGTCAATAACTTGTTGCTGTGTTGCCTAGACCTGCCCTCAGTGCTCCAGGGTAGTCAAACCTGAGCCGTATCTGCTACCTACTCATGAACTGATGTGAAGCCTCTTTTTTTCTAGTCCCTGGAAACTGTAGGGAGAGGGGGACAATGGTCAGATGAACCTTGTTATGCCTTGCATATATACTTTTCCCCTTAGCATCCGGGGATCAGATAGTGGGCTAGATGGAATTATGGTCTGACCCAACATGGCATATTTTATGTTGTGTCCTAGCCTGTTTTAATACAAAGCCACACATCTCTGCTGCCCAGTATCTCATGTCCCCTTTGTCAATGTCACTATTCCGCATGGGTGAGAACCTGGAAGATCCATGTTTTAAATCAGGGGTGCCAAACCTCTAGGCCATGAGCAAAATGCAGCCCATGGAGCCTTGGAATCTGGTGCATGAGGCTCCCCACATGTTGGTAAATTTGGTGGTGGGGGAGCAGTGACAATCAATACTGCCACCTTCCCCCTGCCAAATTCCAAAAAACAAACCCCAAGTGCTGTGCAACAGGGTGGGTCAGGCCAAGCCCCTTCCCCACATGGGGCCAGGTTGGAGCCTCATCAAGCCTCTTTTCCACCTCCTCCTTGTGGGGCCAGATTGGGTCCCGGTTGCCCCCACTCCCTGCTCTGCACAGCTGGATAGAATCCCACTGCAACTGCCCCTGCTGCCACTGTCTGGATCTAGCCCACAGACAAACCTGGCACTTCCCATCCAGCCCATCACCCAAAAAGGTTGAGCACCACTTTTTAAAATATTTATCTCCCAAATTTATTTGCTTGCATTCTTTCTGGTTCAGCTACATACTGTGATAGGCTCCATCGCCATATCTCCACACATCCCAGATCACAGCAGTCTGCACGTCCCAGATCACAGCAGTCCTGTGAGTGCCATTATTCCTATTTTGCATTTGGGAAACAGAGGCTCAGAGATAATAAGGAAATCTGTGTCAAAGCCAGGAATAGAATGCCAAGCTCATGGTCTATAGCCAAGTGATTTAATCACGAGTGACTTGCACAATGAATTTCATTGTGTTATTATCTGTCCATGTTTCTAATCTCTCTACCTCTCCTTGAATTATTTCTGTCTGTTCACTTGTGTTTGCAACTCTCCCCAATTTACTATTACCTAAGAACTTTATTAGCCCAAATGCTTTTTTAGGCCCTGCTCCAGATTCTAAAAGCCATTGTCTTTCCATTAATCTCAATGTGCTGTAGATCAGGTCTTTAGCTAATTATTTAAATAGATTCAATAGAAAATCCATCCCCAAGGAATCCTACCAGTTATTGTTGTCTTCTCCCAAGGTTGGTATGTAGACCTTTTTTACTGTCCTTTTCTGGCAGGTATCAGCAATCTTTCAACTTCTAAGAAGGTCCACATCCAAATGGCTTTCAATTCATTCTGAGAATAAAATTAAAGGCAGGCAAATAGAGAAAGCATGTTCCTTTCCTATTAAGTAAGCAGAGGAAGAGAGCAAAATAAGAGTAACAATTAGTGGGATGAAAGTACCATTTTTAAACTGAAGTTCTCTTTACCTACAGGAGATGGAAGAAAGTTCTACGTTTTTCCACAGTCTCCTTAGGGCTTCTGCAGTTCCATTAGAGCCATAAGACATATCTTAATTCTTTCATAAATACTTCAAGAATTTCTTAAAAGAAGGGTCTGATTAAATGGGAAACATGTGGTCATCCTTTTCTCTTTACCTCCCTATGGCATTTTCATCCTGAGAAATGCCACTTTAATTTGTGGAAATAAATGGGAAAGTAAGAGTAGATTAGGGCATTCAAGTGAACAGTGTAGTGCATTAGTTGTGTTTCTTCTGAGCAGGCACAGTAGAACATGGAGTTCTTCAGATCCAGGGTTCTCAAGGATGGAAACAGCCTCCTGAGGTATTACCTTAAAAGGTAACTAACAATTATGATATGTGCCTTTTAATTTAAGTTAGAGCGCAATTAAACTGCCTGGAACTTAATCATTCTCTTGTAGGCAGGGATGTCCCAAAGAGAATGGTGATTACCATTTTGAGTCCAACTTGTCTTCCTCCTCTATATTCTAGATGCTTAAGAGCTATTGTGTTCAGAACTGTTGCCCTCAGGACAATGTAGAATTCAGGGTAGTTATTAATGTCTAATCCAGATCCTGCTAGCCATTTTCCTTACTGCTGCAGCTTCTCACAGAAGAAATAAATGTTTAAAAGAGAAAGTGGGGGGAGGCAGAGGCCTACATTATTGTTTATCTTTGTGGCACTAGCACCCAAAGATCTGTGCTAGATACCGTACAAAAACAAACTGGTATGGCCATGGCTCCAGGTGCACAGACAGTTACATGTGCTGCAGTCACAGGACTATTAAGTGCCTGAGTATTTTGTAAAATCAGGGTCTAATTAAGTAAAACAGAATACAAAATCCAGCATCAGTCTGGGATAAAAGATTTAGACTATGGATTCTGAGAAGGGTTTAAAACCCATTGGACTTGGTCTTGGCTCTGGTCAGGCTGGGTGGAAGAGAAAGGAATATAGTGGTGTTTATCATAACACTGTATTTGTGGTCCTTTGGCCAGTTTGTAATTTAGCTGATAATTTTCATATTCACCCCAAACTAAAGCAGAGCCAGTTCTACTCCAGAACTTTCTCCTGCCTGTGGCTATTGTCTTTGGAAGGAAGTTGTTTTCTCCAGGAGACCAACCAAGCTGACTTTTTATATACAAAGATTAAAAACCAGCCTTTACAGTACTGCTGCAGAAAGAAACCCCAAGATAAGGTGCAGTGAGCTTTGGATGCCTTGCTAGAGTCTAAAAAGTATAGCAATTGTGGGCATATTAAAAAATAAAAATACCCATGTCCTGTAATGAGCTTTTTACGAGCTGAACCTCACTGAAGTCAGTGGGGTTCTGTAGGTCTGCACCTCAGTGCAAGATCAGGGCTTTACTTTGAATATCCAACCAAAGTAGTTCTGCATCTCTTGCATATACAAAACTAACCTAGAGCATTTACCAGTGCAACATCAGCATTTTCAATGAAATGCATCAAGGCAGTGCAGAGGAAAAATGTAAAAACACAATCAAAAATAATTTTAAAACTGACTATTCTTAAACCTCAGTTCTGATTCAAATTTGAGCAAGAATGGGGGTTGGTTTCTATTTTATTTGGATCACTTCATGCATGCATCTGCCTGTTTTATTTGATGTTAGTCTGAAGGGGCTTGAAACAAAGGGGCAAGTGTTCTCAGCAGGCTTGTGTTTTATTTCATAGATTTCATAGACATTTGGGCTGGAAGGGACCCCAGGGGATCATGGAGTCCAGCCCCCTGCCCCAGGGGCAGGAAGTCAGCAGGGATCATAGGATCCCAGCAAGATAAGCATCCAAATGTGTCTTGAAGGCGTTCAGAGTGGATGCTTGAACCACCTCCAGTGGCAGTCTATTCCAAACCTTGGGGGCTCGGACAGTGAAGAAGTTCTTTCTTATGTCTAGCCTGAATCCGTCGCGGTGGAGTTTGTGACTATTCGATCTTGTCATCCCTTGGGGGGCTCTAGTGAACAGATGTTCCCCCAGATCCTGATGAGCACCCCGATAAACTTATAGGTGGCCACCGGATCACCCCTGAGCCTGCGCTTTTCCAGGCTGAATAGCCCCATGGCTCTCAGCCTCTCATCATAAGGTCTGTTTTCCTGACCTCTGATCGTGAGCTTCTGAAAAAAAAAAAAAAGTGGCTGTAAAAGGAGTGGAAAAAGACAATTTCAAAAGAAATACAGCATGGAGGCTTTTTTTTTATCACAGATCTGGCACATATCTCAATCCTGTCTCCACTTTGTTTCCCATTACTATGACATTTTAGGCAGTGCTGTCAGACATCCTCCAGCCAGTTCATGGTAATGGAGGAAGCAGTAGCACTATTTGTATGCATGTTGGGGGAGGGAGGGGGAATGATATTTAATCATACTGTGGCCAGGTACATCAAAGAAGTGTGAAAATGTGTACAATCTTGCATGTTAGACACTTGTCAGATGAGGCAGTCAGCACCATAAAAGGTTCAGATATGCTCTCTACACAACATCGGGTGCTACCTTAACAAAGACACTTCAAAAGAAAAAGAAAGAAAGAATCAAGCACCAAGGAAAAAATGCACATGTATTGCACACAGAGCTGGCCTTAAGGAAAATGATACCCTGGGCGAACTTGTATTTTGGTGCCCTCTCCCTCTGCCACCCAAGTCAGCAGTGCTACTGCAGGCAGAAGCCAATGGGAGGGGAAGGGGCAGGGGGAGTGCAGCTGTTTCTGTCTCCAACCCTGGCTGCTGTGCTGCAGCCACCTGGCAGCTGTCAGTATGGCCTGCCACTACCCAAGCACCCACATGGAGCCACTGCAGAGGCCGGGAATGATTACGACACCCCCAGCAGCCAGCTTTGGCCAGACGGGGTAAGGGAAGGGAAGGAATGGGGAGCACAGCTGCCCAGACAGGTGACCCTGTCCTTGGCTCAGTCCCCAGCACTGTGGGTGTCTCCCTGGCCCCATCATGGTGGGGTGGGGAATATGCTCTCACAGCCACCTGCACTGCCCAACCCGGCTCCTCCTGAGCAGTGGCTGAAGGTGCAGGGGAGTGGGGATCAACCGAGGTGAATCAGGGGTGTAATCCCCACAGCTGACAGGACACACAGCTAGGGCTGTGTCCCATGATTGCCCCCCCTGACCACAGCATCCTGGATGGTCACCCACTTTGTGCATCCCTAAGACCAGCTCTGGTTGCACAGCTTCAAAGCTTTGCCCATCCTCACATTAAGATGACTCCAAGTAATCAGTCCCCCAGACCTGCCTTCTCTGGTCAGCACCTGCTCCTGACCTCTGACAAAAAGAAGAAAGTTGTATGTGTAAGGCTGTAGGCTCCTCCCATGAAGCCTTTGCAAGCACTAACATAATTCAATTGCAGGCCATTCTCCCTGTCAAGGATGTTAAGATTTCTTTGCCATCAGCACCTCACTCAAAATCCAACAAGAAAAAGCTGCTCAGAAGTACAAAGGACTAAAACTATGCCTGCTTTCTCTTTTTCTTCTATGTCTGTATCTGTGTGGAAATTGCCTTTCGCCACTTGGTCCTTTTTGTGCATCAGTTCCATGCTGGTCACACCCGAAGCTAACTCAAGAAATAAAGAAGGGCATTTTACTAAGCCAAGAATTAACTGGTGGAAGTGGTGCACAAAGTCTCCCCTCACCCTAACCAGAGGAAACAGGTATATCACAGGGGATTTTAAGCCCTTGAATAAGCTGCTGAACCCCTCTGTCACAAGGGGTCATTCGTGAGATTGGCTTATCTCAACAGGAAAATGAATGTTTGCTGTATATCACGTCTCTCAGGGTCTCTTAGGCTCCCTCTACACATTTACATGTATTATTCAATGAACTAGT
This sequence comes from Crocodylus porosus, assembly GCF_001723895.1. NCBI lineage: Eukaryota > Metazoa > Chordata > Crocodylia > Crocodylidae > Crocodylus > Crocodylus porosus. Next base: position 48,106,439 of record NW_017728931.1, on the reverse strand, counting down.
TAATTGTGCAATTAATTTAGACTGGCTACATGTGCACAGTAACTATCATACCATAAAAAGGTCCATCCAGCTAAAAAGTGAGAGCTGGAAAATGTGTAATTAAAGTTTATAGCTTGTTGGTATTCAACTTTAATTTGCATATGTAGAAAGGTACCTATGCCGCTCTGGCTGGGAGTCCTGCAGCTGACAGTCATGGGACATAGCCCTAGCTGTGAGTCCTATCAGCTGTGGGAATCACACCTTTGGGAACTTGCTACTTGTCCATGCAGGGGGAGTCCAGAATAGAGATCCCAGGTTCCCCCTGCTTTGGCAATAAGGTGTGATTGGATCTGCTGCTAGATCCTATAATCATGCCTCCTGCCATGCATGTGTGGCATGGCAGGAAGTGCAATTGTGTAGATTGTGTTTCAGATCCTATCATGTCTTTACCTGAACATCTAGAGGGACACTTATAAGCAAGTTTGTGGTGATGCAAAGATCAGATGTTTACAAAAGACACCCTAGCACAGTCACAGTAATTTTTGGAGAGGAGAGGAGAGGCCCCCTTTCTGAGTTATTCCCACCTTTTTTGGATCCAGACCTCCTTGCAGGCATAAGCATGAGAGGCCAGTGCCTAGAGATGATATTTCAGTGGCTTATAAGCAAATGTTTTATTTTTTTAATATTATGTTAGTTATTTTAATAACATAAATTAAAATTTATTTTACTTTATAAAAAAATTGTTTATTATACACGTGCTGTATTTTCTGATTCTCCAAAGTCAGTGCTTTCTGGGTCTGGAAGAAAGCAACAAATATATCGTGAGATGCAATCCAATAATAAGAGCTAGAAATACCAGTTACTTTAAGAAGCACCCAGCTGCTGCATTCAATGAGGAGCCCTACCCAGATGAAGTAGGACAGGTTCTGTGGGTGTTTTTTTGCCTCTACTGGATCATCTGGGATGTAGAAAATCCACTTCTTTCTGTGTACAAAACTCCTGTTTCTGAAATGGAGGGAAGAACATGCTGTTCCCTTCATGGAACAATCTGTGTGGTCTCTATCAGCAGACCTTCATGGGGATTTTCTTCTCTTTGGTCCTCACAGAGACATCTCCACTGGGGCTGGATTTGGGAGAATGACATGGCAAACATATGGCCTTCATGGACAGATCTAGGATTTTGAAAAGAGGGGGAGTCTGCACATTTTTTCCAGGTAAAAATAATCTAGAAGCTTTACTAATATGCTAGGGGCTGAAGGTTATATTATTCAGATCAAGATTGAAGCAAAAACAAGTATAACTTTATTGGAAAGTGCATTAAGTTTTTTAGATGTTAACACAACAAACTAGACAAAAATAATCCAAAGATGTTTCTTCAGTCATGTTGTCATTAGAATTAAATGTACATCTCTTTCAGATGTATAAAACGAAATCTAGCCTTCTTGAGCATCTTGACAGTTCATCCAGTGCTTTACTGAAAGTTATTTTCACACCTGAGTCACTATTCACTTGAATTAATGTTTCCACACCTGAATCAATGTTTTTAGCTAAACTTAAAACCAGCATGTGGGGCTGTGAAAAGGAGCTACATTAAGAGGAGCAGCTAACAGACAGCAGAATTGCAAAAGAAAGGATAGCTTAATTAGTGGAACACCAAGCACTTTAAAAAGGAGAGAGGGTTTTAACACCTGTAGAACAAAGAATTTAGATGGCGGTGTGTAGATTATAATGAGCCATGGAGTCAAGTGACTCCCTCACTGCTACTTGAATAGAAATACTGCTGCCCTATCAGGTAGTTGGCTTTAAATTTTAGGTAGACCAGGGATCAAAGGCAGGGAAGGGAGGGGTGACTACCCCCACTAGATCAATCCCTGGGCTTGCCTTATAGAGCAAGCTTATATGTCTTTGGCTGTTCTCTCTCATTGCTAATTCTTTTAGTACATTCCTGCTAGTGGCTTTTCTTCACTGGAATATATGGGCTTGCATATTTTTCCCCCAGAGGTATCCAGCTGAATTTTGGTGTATATGAAGGGTGGATTCTTCTAAGCATGGTATCCTTTTAAACTGGCTTAGTTGATTCCCTATTGACTGAGCAGTAGAAGAACACACATGCTACAGACCACCTGGAAAGACTTGTAGCAAGAGGGGAACTGGCAAAACTAGCCAGGCTGAACACACTCTGGAGTAGTATAAAACCAAGGTACTCTAAAGGAGTGCAGGCCAGATTAATGTGGTACAGGTTTTGTTTCTTGACATACTTAGCAACCAGCTAGTTTGTCTCCATATGCAGTCACGAGGTTCACTGGCTGAATTTGAGGTGTAAGAGACAGTAGCAATTTGGAGGCTCAAAATAGAGAGGCAGGAAAAAAATGTTTAGTCTTGAGCCTCCCAATTACACCATGGGCTGTAGCTGCAGAGCCTGCATAATTGACTGGAAGGATTTTCCTTGAAAAGTAGCTTTGCAAAATATTGAAACCTTGATATTTTAGCGCAGTGGGAGACATCCTGTCTGGAAGGCATGGCACAAGGTAATCCCTGCCCCTTCCCTGAGTGCCACTCTAATCCCTCTTCTTTTGTCTGATATGCTGCTCTGCTTTCTGCTCCTGCCATTGTGCTCCTTATCTGCTCTGCTTTTTGTGCCACAGGTTGGCCACCCTTGTTTTAGCATATATTTGGTTGCTATTGATTCTTTGATATTATTGTAATATTTGGACAAGATAAGACTGCATCTGTTGAAGACTTCAGTCTGACTTTGTTAATATGCAGGCTGGTTTTAAGAGGTAACCATTACTGGAAGTTTTATCTCCAGTTTAGTCTACAGAAAAGCCATAAAATGTCAGTAGGCGATCCCAAGCTGAGATATCTGCAGAGCGGTAAACACAATAACTCGTAAAGCTGGGAAATCTACATAGAAGGAAATAAGGGAGCTTTTTTCTTTTCCTTTCAAGGGATTGAAGGAATTTTTAAACTGTACAAAAGAATTAAAGGAGTGGTTCATGTAAATGAGCAAGTTGTTCATACTTGGTTACTAGATATATAAATATCAAAGCAGTTATGCATGTGGCTTGCTGAGGTCAACAGTCAACTTGGATATTATATCCTTATTCTAAGTTAAACTGTCTGTTGGTCAGCTGATGAAACCTACAGTTTCCTCTTGTCTAACTCAATTTGTGCAATGAGGTGACTTAGGCTGTGCCTCATGGAATCTGGAAGTTGGGCAGGAGGGAACTGGTTAAGTCATAATCCTGACAAGACAGGTACTGGGAAAATAACTGGAAGAAACAGAAGTAATTATATCAGCTCCCTTGACTGAAAGAATGTAACTACTGCTCAGTACACCTGTTTACAATTTGGGGGTCAGGTCGTATCCCAAGTCAATCCAGGACATATTGGCAAGGATTGCTGTTTTCTATCAGTTTTTGGGAAAATTGCTGGGGGGGATGTTTCCCCAAATGTAGACCTCAGTACATTTGCCCCTGCCTTCATCCCCAAGAGACTGTTGCAACATGCTCTCCACAAGGCTCTATCTCAAAACCATTTGCAAAGTTAGTAGAGAAGTGGAGTATCATTAAAACGCTGCTTCCTCTCATACAATGTCCATCACTATCATATCCAAATGGCTATGCCTACCAGACTATATGGTCTTCTGATTAATTTATGAATTAAATTTTAAGTATTAGACTTGACCAAAACAACTCTTAAGTGGTTTGGGAACTGTTTACACAAGAGACCACTCCCTTTGCTATATCACAGCAGCTGTAATCAGTGGTGGTCTTCGAACTAACATTCCACTTAAAAGAGAAAGGCCTGGTTGCAGGGGGGAGGATATCTGTGTGGAGTCCTAGCCCTGAACACGTTGCCTGTGAGCCCTGTCCTACTGATTTTGCTGAACTCCAGAGCACGGTGAGTTAAACATTCTTTATTCAGCAAGTATAATGTGGTTCTTAAGTTTTAGTGTTATTTTGAGGGGAGGTTGGATATGATGCAGCATGTATTTAAGTTTTGGATCTTAAATTGTTATAAAAGTGGGTGAAGCTAGATGGATAAGGAGATTTTAAGAGTTTTTTTTAAGCTAAGAATCTTCTGTGTGAAACAATTTTCTTCTTTCTGCCTTGGCTGGTTAAGCTAATAACAATTTAAATAGTTTTACTGAAAAGGCAAAATGTTCTGCAGACAAGATTATGAAGTCAACACATTTTTTTTGATGTCTTGCTCAATTTTATGTTGCTGTGATTCCCTAGTAATTTTACATTTTGGACTGACTGATAACCAGTGAGAAGACAAAAAATCAAAGGATTACAGGAGTTAAGACCAGGAAAGATGCATTGCATCAGGGGTTTGCAAGCTTATTCTTCAGCTGGACTTATGTCATCTCAGAAAAGTTTTCAGGTGAAAACTTTCCCATTCACAGCTGCATGGCATCCCTGGGGTAACAGAGAATTGCTTTCATAAAAAGTAATATTGGAGAAGCATTTAATGTAATGCAGCATAGCAGCAACCCAGTGCAACGAGCCTGTTGTCCATGGAGTAGACCATGAACCAGAGTTTGTAAACCTCTGGCTCAGCTCCTGCCATCTGTTTCCTTGCAGGACTATTCCCTACTGTATCTTTTCTAGTGCTTTGTTTGATCTGATGTTAAACATCCATAGTGCAGGAGTTTCTACCTCTTTTTGTAGGACTACAGCACAGGCTATTAGGTCCGACTGTCAGCAAGAGCTCCTGACACCCAGCCTAAATTAATCCAAGTAGTCATACCATGAACCTCTTTCCATATTTAAGACCCACCATACAAGTCCAAAAACTGAAATTTGCTTCAGTCAGTCAATGCTGTGGTGAGCTGTACACCGCCGTTACAGAGCTCTGTGCCAGGATAGGGGTGGGAATCCATGTCATCCAGCACAGACCCTTCTTTACTGAGTATTATTAAAATCCTCTTAGTCTTTTATGTTCCTACATGAATGTTCTTTTGTTATAGGGCTTAATCCAAAGCCCACCAGGGTCAATAGGAGTCTTTCCGTTCACTTCATTTCGTTCAGGATCAGGCCCACATCATGACAAATACCTTGCTTTTATGCTCCACTAATGGAAGCCAGACTTCACCATGAAACAGTCATCTTAAAACAGTGAACTTGAGCCCTATTTGTTTTATAAGGCCAATCTGTCCAAAGCAGAGAATGTACCATTAATGTTTTCTGAAAGGACATAGTAAATGAGTACAAGTCCCCATGATAAGATTCACTGGAGAACTCTAAAAACCTAAAGTTATGATATCCAAATGGCAAACAAAAACATGCAGTTTATCAATAAAAACAGCTAATATGTACATTTTTGCTTGTAATAAGGTTTGAACATGAAAAACACTACAGAAGTGTTGTGCTAGGCTTGGGTATTTGACTTGTCAAATAAAGTTTGGTCAACTGACCACCAAATATCAGTCAAAAATTGTAAAAAATTCCCAGTAGGCCCAAATTATACACAAAATAAGTACAAATTTTCCATTAAGAAATGTGCAAAAAATTATATTTCTGGCAAGAAAACTTTTTAAAAAACTTAGCTTGTTTTTGTAAAATTGCTATCTTTGACCAGCCAAAAAATATGCTCTCAATTGACTGGCCAATTGACAATATTTGATGGGTCAATTGAATGGCTTGCCAAAACTACACTGTGCTAATAAGTATTATGTGATTACCAGGGGACCTGGCCACAGCCTGCTTTAGGAAAAGTGACCTCAGGAATTTCCGACAGAGGAAAAATCTTATAAATTTATCTTAAGTATTATGTAAGAGATACAAGCCAGCCAGTTTTCAAAGATAAATGGTGTTTCTCCAGCCTGAAAACATTCTTTGATGATCTAAGCAAACTAATAGATGAAAACCTGGTGACTGAGGTTTGTTTAAACTTTCACAAGGATTTTCATAACTTTTCTTACAAAGTGTTAGTAGGAATAGTTTGGAAACCAATGAGATGAGAGAGAAAATCCTATCCTGGATAAAACATTGTTTAAGAGTAAAAATACAAATGGAAGAATAAATGACCATTTGATTCTGAGAGATTAATACTCGGGAGGTACTGAATAGATATATTAACATCCAGAAGAAAGAGATGCAGCAATATCTGCTGGTAATGAAAAATTATTTAAATTTACTAAAAACATGGAGGGATCATGGGAAAGTAAAAAGGGATTTAGCAATATTGTGGCCAAGGTTTTCAGAAATATCCTCCTAAAGTGAAGCTCTGAAGACCATTTTTTGGACAACTACATAAGCAGATTCATTGTCAAACTTGCTTTCAAACTTCAGCAGTTTCTCCTGAATTCAACTGGGGCTGGGGGAAGGGAGTGAGGCATTAACACTTCTGTAAATCTGACCACTTATTGAAGCATCCAAAGAACTCTAGTACTAAAGTTCCCCTGGAACTGGGGTTGTGAGAAACTTTAACCAAAAATGTCTTTTCCACTTACTAATGTTCAGTCATCTATGTGTTGGTGGTCTGCCATTCATCACTCCAGAGAGACTGTGCTTCAGTAATGATCTATCCATTCCCTCAAGCTCCACATCCACTTCGGTTCAAGTTACAAGGAACAGAGGGGGAAGACATTACCTTGGTTTCTCTTTCACTACATCTATCTGCCACTAGCCTCAGCTCCAGAAGGAATGATGAAGGAAAGGACTGAAGCCATCATTTCTTACAAAAGGCTGATACTTAAAGGAACAAAAGAGCCCTCTCCCATTGATAATAGCCTCACTCAGTACATTCCTAGCAGTGACTTCCCAGTGCAATGACAGCAAAGCTCTTCTCCCTACTGAAAAATAACAGCTAAGTCCCCAGATCCACATTGCTACTCTTACCCAATATATAACTCAGGGAACTGCTGCAGACGTAGGGTTCCTGCTGCTCCGGGCATTAGAAGATTTTCTGTGTTTCTGTGTTTGTTGGTTAATCTTAACTATTGTTAACAGGTCCCCAGAGAAAGGGGGAAATGATGAAGGCTTGGTGTTTTATCCTCTTGCTGAGTTGGTTCACCCTGCAGCTTGATGCTAACCCTGGGCTCAAAGTGAGGATAACACAAAAAGGGCTGGACTTTGGTAAGCGTGTAGCTTCCAAAAGCTACCTTGCAATAGATTTTATTCTATTGAATTCTTAATGCATGCCAAGTATGAAGAACACCCTGTGAGAAAACAAGTTGATCACAGGCTGAAGATAAAAGGAATGTAGGAAATTCATTTAAGAAGGAGAGGACTTGATGTCTGGGGCAGGAGTTGCATTGATATGGTGTATCAAGAACTACTGTCAAACATGGAGGGAAGAGAGCTGAATCCTCTGAACTTGATGTATATCATGTAACCTTTCCAACCATATCAAAGTCAATCAGAGGTCTCTGTCCTCTTGTAGGCAAGGAGATTGGGATGGAGATCCTGAAAGAAAGGATAAAAGAGGAAAGCTTCCCAGATTGGAACGACTCGGAGAAATTTGGGCTTAGTGAGATCAACTACCATCTTTCAGGGTAAGTAAAACAAAAGCACAAAACAGCTCTTTGCAATGTTATACCATCACTGTGTGTGTGTGTGTGTGTGTGTGTGTGTGTGTGTGTGTGTGTGTGTGTGTGTGTGTGTGTGTGTGTGTGTGTGTGTGTACAGACAGACAGACAGACAGACAGTACAGTGCTTAAGTATTATTCTGGCTTAGCACCATTTCAGACTCTAACTATAGTTTAATGGGGAATGTACTTGCATATGATTCAGAGCCTAATTCAAATTTTACAGAAGCAAAGGGAAGAATCTCAGGGTAGACACAGATTTAACAATTGTGATATCAGGGGATACTGGCAGAAGCTGTTCATGCATCTGTTATATCTGTGTGCTTCTATAGCAATACAAAGGTAACAAAGCAGCTCCAACTTCAACCTTACTCCATTCAGGGTCAAAGTTGGGGTGAATCAGCTAACTTGTATTGCTACAGGATCATGCCCTAACAGTTGGATCATAACAGCTCATGTGCACTCCCAAGCAACAGCTGTCTTTCTCCTTTTTAAAACAGCTGAATAGTTTATTTGTCCAATCCACAGTGAATTTTGGATCAGGCACTATTTTACTCGCTGCTGATGCAGAATACAGCTTTGAGATTTAACAGCAAGTATCATGGTAAAAGTATGATGTGGTCAAGTCCTGATGGACACCTGAAATATGCATAGTGAAATGACACTACTTCTGATATAGGTGCCTTTTATTTCCTTCTTTCCAGTAGCTAACATTGTAGTCTCTTATTGGTGGGAATTCTTCCAAGGAATACCAGTTTTCACTTGACTAGGTCACACCAGATCCTGCCATATGAACTTGAAAGTGGGCAGGTGTCCCACTTAATTCACCTCCAAAGATCTCAAATGCAGAAAGCAAAACAAGGCGCAAAGCCTAAACAAGAGATACAGAAATTATAGATGATGCAAATGAATAAAAAAGGCAATGTTAAAAAGGTACAGATGGAATATTAAAACAGGGGACAGAGTTCCCAAGCAGACGTACATGTACAACTGTCTGCATTTGATTGCTTATTTGCCATGTATGCCTGTACAAATCATAGACATAAATGCACAAAGGTCAGTTAAGTACTTATTATTTGTGTGAACAATGAGCTAAGTTTATGCATGCTTTTACTAACTGTATGTGAAAATGCAGTAGCACATGTCAGTGGGACTCTATCTTTTTTTAAACCTGTGGCCGGAGGGAAAAATATAAGCAGGGATTGGATGGCTCAAGTGATTTGTCAATGGGTAAAAACTACTGAATACTGAAAAAGCTATATTAATTCAGAAATGTTCAGATGGATGTGTTTTAATTATAGTCCTACAGTGTTCATGTATGCCTTTCAGAAATAACAAAGTGAATGCTGGCCTGGCAGCAATGTTCTCCAGCAAAGCCAATTTTAAGTAGATTGCAAGAACAGTCATAAAAAGCAGGTTTCATGTCAATGTCAGCAAATCTGTGCACCAGAAAGATGATTCTAAGTGGCACATTCATCTTATCAGGAGGACGGATAGGGATGGAGTTCAGACTAGAGCCTCAGATGGCCCCTTCTTCCAAAAGGTCAGGCTCAACCTGTCTTCTGAGGACGTTATTTTCTCAACAGAGTTTAGCTTTGACTCAAGCTCAGATTCATGTTCTCATTGGCTCTTGGAATGCCAATGTATGTTCTTATTTCTGATTGTGTAGGATAAGAATTGACACCATTGAATTCCCCAATACTGCTATATCCCTCATCCCTGGGACTGGAATAAAACTAACCATTGAAAATGCTTATGTAATCATCAAGGCCAACTGGAACATAAGGAGCTGGATGTTGTAAGTATGCTACTGTGCATCTCAGGTGTTTTCTGATAGAAAAAGAATTAAAAGAGAAAATGGGAGATCTACTTACTAATTTCACTTATGCAGGGTTCAGATGCTCTATACCAGAGGTGCTCAACCCCCAGTCGAAAGGCCAAATCTGCTCCCCAGTGCTATGTCATCTAGCCCACAGAGCTTCCCAAGGATCTGTAGGGACCCCTGCAGACAATGGTCTGGTGTGCTAGATCAGGCATGCAGGGTGGCATGGGGCTTGCTCCTGATACAGGGGGGCTGGGCAGGGGCAATGCAGAGCCCCTGGAGCCCAGTTCTGGTTGGGCAAAGGTGATGCAGAGGCCCCAGTCATGACACATAGGGGCCAGGTAGGGAAAGCACAGAGCCCCAGGGCCCACTCCCATGCACAGGGCCTGGTCTAGCCCCACACCATTCATCTGGCCTGTGGAACCCAAAGTGGGAGCACAACTGATCTATACCAGTTAACAGTAGCCACTTGTGAGCACAGGCCCTTCTTTCTCAAGGAGAAAGACATTCCATGTTGTAGACCACAGTAAGCCCTAAGTTGCTTACTGGCAACATGGTATGACATACCCAAAGTTAGTATAAGAAAAGAGGCAAAGGAAATGAGCAAGCAAGAGAACATTAGAAGTGAGAGTGACTGCAGGAAATTCCAGAACAACAGGTTAGAAGAAGTGGGCAAAAGGTTGCTCAGGGTATAGTTAGTGGTTTTATGCCACTTACATCTGGTTTAGGACAAGATATAGCTTAAATGGGGGATAAAATACGCATATGAATATTAACTGTTAGGAACATTTTGGCCTTTTTAATAAGCTTTTTGATACTGAGCCAGCCAAAGGGTAAAAAATCTGGGTCTACCTCAGCATCTTGGTTCTTGCTGAAAAACTCATATGTAGATGATGAGTTCTCTTTTTAAAAAATTAATTTGAAAACCTAGGTGAGAAGTTCTTTCCCTAATCTGCTAGACACCTGTTAGAGGCTTTTTAGGACTTTGGGACTTAACATTTGAGAGAATTTAACATTCATTTCTTTAATAAGGTTATTTCTTTAAATGAATGCACATTTTGCCATTTTTAATCATTTGCTTAATACCTGTGCAGTTTGGTGTTTTATATATATATTGTTTTGCTGGTTTTATTTGGTTTGAAGACTGTGTTTCATCTGAGAGGACTAGCCGAGGAGCAGCTCCAGAAGCAAAGCCCACCTGCAGAAGACAGCAAACTGTCCACTTATACCAAAGTTCTCTCGATGTACTGGCAGCTTAAGACAACTATTTACATCAGCATTTAAAATTATAAACAGTGGCTGGCACCCTGATAATAAGAGTACAGTAAATAAAGTGGAGTTACATTGGGAGAGATTCTGTGGCATGCCTTCAGGAGGCACCGCACAGAAAACACTGTCTGGGGAAGACGGAGGCTATGATCAGTAAAGAAGGTGTAAGATTGGTGGAAGCTACTCCTGGCCCACCCACTGCTGCCACCTCTGTTCAGGGTGCAAAAACTGCTTGTTACACTTCTTACTATGATGGTTTTATGCTGTCATGTCTGCATTCTCCCAATCCTCAATGAAAAAAAGAGTCCCTTTAACATATGATGTGTCAGATTCATAAACAATCTGTAAAAATAGACCTTTCAAGAGATGTTATCCCTTTGTCTGTGCAGCAAAGGCAGTGGAAGAACTACAGTGGCCATCTCAGGAGTGTCTATTACAGCAATGCTTGTAATGTCAATGGATAGCACAGGTCATCCATCAATATCACTTGACAGCTGTCAGATGATTGTTAGTGGTGTTGAAGTTAAGTTGCATGGGAAACACAGGTAAGTGCAAAATATTTTATCCATTCCCATAGAAATTAAGAGTTGATGGCACAAGATTGACTTGCCAAAATTAGGCATCCAATGCCTCTCTTAGGAGTCTACTACTAATAGGGGTACTTAAATGTAGGCTGTAAGACCCTAATCTAGGCTTTCAAGTGTGATGTTAGCCTTCTAAGGCCCCATTTTCAAAATCCAATCTTAGTGTATGTGGGTATAACATGGGCTATTTGTGCACATCATACAAACTCTAGGATGTAAATTGTTATGCAAGTGATAGACATTAAATACACAAACTCTGGTATGCCTAAAGAACTCCTAGTGCTACTTCAACATTGTAGTATTCGTTACTTTGCAAATGAGATCCTAATCTTTAGCCCAAGGTGAGAATGTGATGTCTTAAAACTCTTCTTTCCTGGGATGCTTACAAAAGAATTTAGCAGCATTTATTAGTCTCCTGATATGCTGAGATGGTTGCCTGTCTCACTAACCTTCTTTTACTTTAGATTAGATTATAAACTCTTGGGGACAAGGACTGTCATTCTGTTCTGTGCTTTTCAGTACCTTGCACAATGGGTATCCTTGCCTGAGACTCTGGTTTCCAGGTGCTACAATAAAACAACAACAATACTGGTAATTCATAAACAAGCTTCCATGCAGCTGGAAGTAATTTAGTTGCCCAATCTAATCTCCAGTGCTTTGCATTTTTACAACCTTTAGAGCACAGAGCATTGAAATTTATTTCCATTCAGAAGGTGGATTTATCAGTTACAGAAAGATCCTACACACTGGTATTATCCCAGTACAGACATCTTCAGTGATATTAGGTTTTATGCAAGGCCAATTTATACAGAAGCATATTAGAACACGTATTATTCTGTTAATGACGACAACACTCAGCCAGCTGAAGCACTGGTCAAGTCATTTCTGTTCTTTTCTTCTGCAGCTGGTTCTATAATATGTTTACTAAATTCCTCAAGAAGTCCATCCGCAGGATCTTGAACAGTAATGTAAGTCTTTGCAGTTGCTTAAGGGTAGGTGTAAAGGATATCTAAAACTGCATCATTTCTAAAGTCGCAGTCTTGAACTTCGTGACGGAGTAACCGCATCACACCGCCTGATTCTGGTCTGATCAGCACCATTATCACTCATTCCAGCTTCCAATGAAGTCTATAATCCAAAGTGACAATAGTGACATTGATCGATATGAGGCTACCACATCCCTGTGGCTGAGCTCCATGGAGAGACTGTAAAAGAGGTTAAAACTTGGTGCTGGAGTTTGTATGATGACTGGTTATTTTTCATTCTCTTACTGAATAAAACTGTGGCTATGTACCTAAAGGCACAGGGACTGTCAGCTATACAATTGCAAGCATGCCACAGGAGGGACATAGCACAGGAACTTATACCATAAACATGAGTCAGTTCCACCTGAGACAAGAGAATTGGCTTTGACTGCTGAAAACGTTAAAATCTAGGCTATGCTGTTTGTGGGAATGTTGCTAGACAGTGAGAGGAGCGCAAGACATCTACAGTGCAATCAAAGATATTATTGCAGCACATATAGATATGCAAGTTATTTTTAATCTGACTAGCTCAGTTAGCAGTGGACCCAGAATCATGCAGGCATCAGTGCATCCTGTTTTCAGCCTGCCAGGGGCCTTGTATACTCCTTCAGTAGCTGAAGTATGTGGTGCCATGGCTTTACTATTATTAGTATCACCAAGTTAAAGCAAAGTTAGTATGTCTACACATGCAGCAACCCCAGTGTCAATTGAAGTGCAGACAAAATCCATGTCTGGCAAGCAGCTATGACTTACCATCTGTCAAAGAGTGAAGGGCATAAACCCATACTAGCCAGTACATAAAGTCTTCATATTTTTCTACAGTCATGTCCAAACCTCAGGCAGGAGATTGAAATAATCGATACGGAGCTCCGAATACTGCAGAGTGAGTTTCTGATGCTCCCTTTTCTTTACATTTCCTGTCTCTTGCTGCCCATATACTGCTTGACAAAATGAGTGATGTAATGCCCATAGTTATCCAGTCTTACATCCCCTCTAGTTCCTCAATCACAGAACACAAGTGAGCAAAGAAATGATGCTTGGATGAGAAAAGTGCATGTCTAAGAAGATATGCAGAACATGCAGATGAGGCGTATTTAACTCTGCACACCTTTCCCTGGCCTGCCTGATGCTGCTAGCTAAGAGTAATAGGGGAGCCAGACGACAGTTCCATACTATCTAATGCAAGATTCCCTTCCAGCTAATGCAGAATTGCCCTCCCTTTTCAATCCTGCTCATTCACCAAGTGCCTACCTGTGCACTCTGCAGAGGCCTCATATTGGCCTTTCTGAGAATTTTGTCTTTCACTTCTTTGCTTACAGGAAGTGCAAAACATAAAGGAGAAAACTCAGTGGAAAACAGTGCCTCAGAGTAAGCACTTCAGGTCAGCGTTTCAAAAGTACTGAGATGCTTACAGAAATGCCTAGTGAGATTTAGAGACGTGACTGAGCAGGTTAATTGCAGACAATAAGAAGTACCACAGTCCTGGGATGCACCCAGAACTGATTGCCAACTTCAGGAAATAGTAACAGCTGCTTCCTTTCATAAGTACAAGTACATACATTTCCTTGTTTGAGACCGTACCACTTCTCACAAGAGTGCAACTTCAGTGCTAGGGAAAACACTGGGAACTTTAGACCTCAATCAATTTTGTTTAGCAGTGTTTGCAAAGGAAGCACCTTGAGTTCTCTATTTCCTCCTCCTACTGACCAACTGGGTTTCTTTTGTTCTCCAAGAACTGGTCTGTTTTTAATTAAACACAGCTGGCAACAGTGCACATCAGTAATAATGCCTGTTTTGTTTTGCCCAATGCCTTTTCAGTCCTAATGCAGATTGATGACTTTGCCCAAATAGACTACTCCCTGATGACATCTCCAGCAGTCTTCCAATCATACATTGATCTGGACTTACAGGTAATTGCCTTTTAACAGTAAGTACCTAAAACAATTCTTGATACACTTCTGATCCTCCCCTAGATTGGTATGGTTGCTTTCGCTTCAATATTAAAAATGAATCTGAGACGCATCAAATCAGTATCTCATGGGGTCACACTCTATTGTAGAAATCAGGCCTAGCTATAAAAAGAGTTAGTTACTAGTTGCAGTGAGTTGGGAGCTACAAGAAGAGTAGAAAAGAGGGAAGCATGGGACTTGTCCACCTGTCAGTTGATTTCAACAGGAGTTATATGCACACAGCTGGCTGAATGCTCAGGTCACCAGAGTAACAGAGTAACAGAACATGTGAGAGACCACACTTACGAGGTAAAGATTAAGCAACAGACCCAGACTGCAGTGAGAAAGAGAGAGAAGTCTGGAGAATGCTACTGAAACTAGAGACCCTGGCAGTTTCCTTCAACTAAAGGAAACCTAAGGGGAGGCCCACCTTCCCCGGCTGTTGTGATGATTATTAAGATTTTGTTTTCATACCATGTAAAGTATTAAAGCAATTTACTTGTGGGTATATGTTGTTATCATCATCGTCATCTCCCCACCTTGGAGCCCTAGCCAGGAACCAGATCCCACAGAAATTTATGGCCCTGGCCCCTGCCCCAATGACTTTACAGCTGAATGTTAGATAAAAGGCAATGAGTGGATACAGACAGACAAGGAAATAGAGGGACATTAATGGTCTGTCTCAGGAGCAGTGGTCTTGACATACAAGGCATCCTGGAGAATTTTAAGGAGGGGTTTGAAGGTGGATAATGTGATCACTTTGTAAACATTTATGAGAAGCTCCTCCCAAGTGCAAGTATGAGAGAAATCAAAAAGCATCTATTTGAATATTTAGTGTGTGGTAGAAGGTGACATCATAGGCTGATCAGAAGGCTGAGTTTTAAAATGTCCACTTGGATCTTTGTCTCTTAGATCTTCTCATTTCCAAGTTTCAGAAATATTGACAGTTTCAAACCTTTACAGTTTTGTCCCTGGCTAATGTAATCAGAGCAATAGTTAATTCAAACATATGTGGTATTTCCTAGAGTACTTTTCCTTTCTAGACTGACTGTCTGTGCCCCTGGGCCTGCACTGGCTACCAGTTTATTTCTGGATGGAATTCAGATCTGATTTTGATCTGTAAAGCTCTCTGGAGCTTTGTCTTGGATCATGTCAAGAATGCACACTTACCATGCTCGACAGCACTACCCTCAGGTATCCCTCGCAACCCTATACATGCTTCCCTTAGACCAGAGGCATGGTATCCTGGCCTTTGCCCATAGTGCCAAAGGAAAATACTAGATAGCTCTGCTGGGAGTCAGTGCCAGTCATCTCACCTTCAGTGCCATACAGACATAGCTGCACTGCTTCCAGGCTGGGAGATAATATATAGGCATGTTTGAGGGCGGTGCTGCCAGGCACAGTAAATGTGAAGTAGTAACATGGCCTTTGGAGACCATTTCTTACCTTACTACACCATCCTTGCAATTGAGTTCACTGGCTGGATCTTGACTAAGGTTCTTATTTTGAATTCCTGTGAATGAAAACAAGGGCCAAGGTTCATAATAATAATAATTAGCAACAGCCTAAAACCAGCCTCTTTAATAAATACTTAAGCCCTGACATAAGAAGCCTGTTTCCTAAAGTGCTGAACATTAGACAGCCCTGTGGTGACTTCAGTGGGTGCTCAGCATTTGGGTAGCCGTAGGTGTTCTCTGTGGACTGTTCTCTGCTCCGGAATTGGTTTCCACCATTGGTTCAAAAGAGAGGAAACTGTCTGGCCTTAAACAAGGCCTGTCTGCTTATTCAGACTCTTCATGAGCAGATTGAGTTTCTCCTGTGAGCCAGAAAAGAGGGAGAAAGGGGCATTTTTATGGTGAAGGCTGTAAGTGCATCCAAAGATTCTGAGAGATGCTGGTTTCATAAATAACAATACTTTGCAGGGCACAACCTATCCAGCTGGAAACTATCCTGCCCACCCCTATGTGCCAGTTCCCTTTGCTCTCCAAGACAGCAGTGACTCCATGCTCTACCTTGCAGTATCAGAGTATTCCTTTCAGACCACTGCATTTGCATATTACACAGCTGGAGCTTTTAACATCATAATCACGGATGAGGTGAGTACAATTCGCTGAAGAGGGCATTAAAGATGTTCGAGATGCAAGACATTCAGAGATCCAGAAGAGTTCTCTGAACTCTTGCCACAAAACTGACCAGTTAGCAGTAGAGCTGCAGACTCATTATTAACAAAGCCATATAGTTCTATGAGGATAGTCCATAATGCTAATTATATGTTGCCCCATCATACAATACTTGGGTTTCTCCAGCTGTATTTGAGGTGAAGGGTACCACTGAGCAAGGTACAAAATGGGAGCAACTTACCCCAAAACATGACAATTGTCACCAATCTGACCCAGATACTCTTTCAAAAAAAGGTGACTCATGGTGAAGACTGCTGCCTCACTGGCAGTTTTCTGAGAGGTATTTGTTGACTTAAAAAGGGGACCCCTAAAACTGGTGGTATTGAACAGACAATACCACAAAGTACAGCAGCTTTGCCTGTAGCTGTAAACTCGAGCAGAGTTTCCTGTCCTGCTTCCAATAATTCCAAGTATCCCAGCAGAGGTCAGACTACAAAGGAGAATAGTGCACCTGTATTTCTGTGGAACCTTTAAATTTCACTTTTCCAATAACTGCTTTTTAAACATTAGTGGGAGTTAACTGAATGCACAGGGACTCCTACAAGGATAAAAAGCACTATATCAGAATATAACAAAATGGCAGAAAAGTACACGTTTAAAGAAATATTGGATGTGAAGATTACGCAAAACGAGCTCAATTCTCCTTTTTACAGGTTTGCAGTTATTTTAATATAACTACAGAGACATTTGGCAGTATCATTCCTGAGGTGGGTATCTTTATTCTCATGTACCTTTAAGAAAGCACAGTGCTTAGTCTCAATGTGGGCGGTACCTGAGTACTGACTGAGTTCCACGGGTTTGATGGAACCAGTGGGAGTCACCATGGTGGAGAAGTGATTTGATTTGTAGCTGCTAAGAGACAAGTCCTAGTTAACACTTTCCTTGGGTGAGTTCTGTCTTGGCCCTCATGTGTTTGACTTGCTTCACTTCACTGCTACCTTACGACTAACCAGAGAAAGGCTTCATCTATCTCTGAGGAAGATGGTGATGAAGAACTGGTAATGAACATTTATAAAGTGGCTTAAAGCAGGGAAACACAGCTAGTAAGTGGGCAGGAAATATGACTTTCTGCCTGTGTGGGGAAGGAAACATCTAACACTTGCAAGGGATCTACAGAAAGACAAGGGAGTTGGGTGCAGTCTCATTTAGATTAACTAAGGGAAAGGGACAGATCAGGTGGGCACGCAGGGCTCCTGCTGGTCTGGAAAAATAGTCTGATGGTTGGAATATGGTCCTACAAGAGTCCATGTCTTGAACAACAAACATTCTGATCAGTCACGGTGCTCTTGGTGTGGAATGTCCCTGTCTTATCCAAGATGGCAGTAGTTTCTACCATCATATACCAAATAATCAAGCTCTCAAAACAAATACCTCCTCACCTTATTAATCTATATACCAAGTGTCATCCCCGTGGAGGCTCACAGACTGGCTTGCAGTCTTGTTTGAATGCCATATTCATGATTCCTTTCTCTCTTGTATGGTTATAAGCCAGAATGTATCCCCTTTAAAGGTGATCTGGTTTTGATGGGAATGGAGCTTCCAGAAATGAAGAGGACTTTTCTCCACATTTCTGATATGGCAAAGCTCATTAATTTATAATTGTATGAGTCATTTCTATTCCCCATTGTCTTAAAGATGCACTAATGTGTTAGTATGTGAGCTAAAACTCAATCATCAGAAACTGCCTCAATGGTGCACCTTCAGAGAATGGCAAAGTTTCTTACTAAGATATGTTCTACATAAAAGCACCTTTCTGGTTCTTTTTTTCCTTTGCCTTGCAACTTTACAGGTTGCCCAGTATTACGCAGAATCGCAGCCAGTGATGTTGAACCTAACGGCTACCAAAACACCTGTGATCAGTTTACAGACAGATGCCTTTACTATTGAGATCCATGGCTCCATGGAAGTTCTGGCTGTCCTGCCAGATGCAACCACCCAGTCCCTGTTTACTGTGAACATAGTAAGTGCCTGGATCACAGAATTACATTCAATCTGGGGGCTTTTTCCACACTGCCAGATACCAAGGAGTTTGAAGGCCCTAAAAAAGAAGACCAAACCCTGCCCATAAACAGGACAATTCCATTCAGTTTTGTCAGGAGTTGACCATACATGTCCAGTGGCCCAATCTGCCCTACCGGGCAATCTTAACGGGAAGAGAAATTTTTTAATTGGCCTTGATTGCCTAAAGCTTAGTGCTCCAGAATTTCTTGTTATTCAGAAATGGGTCGGGTCCTCTGGCATCTGTTCTTACCATTGAAAATGTATTTGATTAATGAAATTTCTGTTATCCATACTTCAAATACTGCTGGTGACATTCAGCTAATTAAGGATGTACTATGCATTACGCAGGAAGAATGCATCTTCTATATGAGACAACTTTAAAACTTAGCTAAAGAGATGGAGCTTGTGCATTTTATATTATATAAAGAGATGGTATTTGTGTCTGGGAGGATTCCATTCTTGGTATATGGTAACCTCAGGCTTTTCTCTCCTGCAGACAACCAATAGCAGCATCAGTCTGACTTTATTTGATCAGAAGCTAATCGGCTCATTGTGTCTGAACAGGTAACACACAACACCCTGACCTGAGGCTGTTTGGGAATCAATATAAGCCCAACATTAGACCCAACAGGACTTTTTAATACCAGCACGAAGTTAGTCCTGTATGAGGAAAGGACACACCACGCAGTTTACTTTCCTCCTCATGTGAGCAGAGGCAATGAGATGCCTTTGGCCACATTGCCCAAATCCTGAAGATGAAAAATGATGACAGCTGGGACCACTGGAGTGCCATCTGTTGCTTTGTTCTGTCTCTTTCTTTAGGGACTATGGTAAAGAGCATTCTAAGAAACCATGTTTGACACTGTGCCCCCAGATAACCACCTCTCAGGCTGCCTTCCTGTGCACATTCCATGTGTGACGGGCTAGCTGGCAGTGACCTGGCCCAGGGGTTTTGAAAGGGCAAAAGATGATTGGAGGACTTGGGATTCCCTTTCCTCACCAATCAGGCCCCCTGTGTCCTGACTGGCCCCTTGGGTTACATGGAGGGGGATAAAAGGGGCAGCATGGGCTGACTTGGGGGAGAGACCAGCGAGGGACAACGAAGGAGCTTCAGAGAGCTGGCAAGAGCTGAGCCAGCGGGGCGGGAGCAGTGTCCCGGAACAGCCTGAAAGAGCAGGACCTGCAGGCAGCAGTGGGACCCTCAGCAGCGCGGTGTGCAGCCGGCAGGAGAGGCTCCCCACCGGGCTCCAGGATCCCCTATGAGAGGCTGCAGCCAGCAGGAGAGGCTCCCCTGCTCCAGGAAGGATCTGAGCAGCGACCTGAGAGGTTCCCAGCTCTGCTTCCAGCTCCTCCAATCAGAGGCCAGGCAGCTTGATGTGAGGCCGGGGCTCCGGGAAGGTCAAGATCCCTAGCAGGCTGGGGCAGTGCCACCAGTGGTGGCTGTGTGGCAGCATTTCTACCTACCACATGGGAGATCTGGGTTTAAGTCCCAGCTTTGGTGACTTGGGGTGAGTGAGATAACAAGAAACCAAACTTCTTGCAGTGGAAAGGGGCCATTGTGCTTTCTCCCCCTCCAGGTACCAAGGCCCTATATTTCCTTGTCATTCGACATTTTGCGCCTTTTTATATTTCACCAACCCGTATTGTTTGTTCTGCTGTTTGTGTTTTATATTTTGTTAACCCTGTTTTTTGTCAATGATTGTAAGTGTCTAACCTTTGAATCCTGCTTCCTTGGGGCATTGTAGTGTCCACTATACCGTCTGATTTATGCCTGTTATGTTCCCAGTATTAAAAGGTCCATGGTTAAGTCCCCATTGGTGGTCTGGCTCTGCTCCTATAGGGGGAGGAGAGTCCCTACACCTCCCACAGCGCTTGTGTACCTGCTTTGATCCTTTCAATTGAAGAGGGGGTACCTCTTGGAGTACCGCCCGGGTTACATTTTGGGGGCTCATCTGGCACTTCTGCTCTTTCATGTGAGAGGCAGCATAGACTGCATAGAGCACATGATGATAGAAGCATCTCTTCAAGGGATTATCACATGGCTTGAAGTCCTGAAAAGAAGACCATATGGGCACTTTTACACATGCTCTGGGGGTAGGGGGGGGACGTTCTAATTAAAGTGCCACAGAGACCCATGTATCAGTGTACCTGCACTTCAAAATGATGGCAGGGGCACTTGAACTAAATCTCATTTGATGAGCTTCAGTTAAAACATCCCTGCTGCCATTTTGAAGCATGGGAACACTGATACACAAGATATGGAAGCTGGCTGGAGTCTCAGTTAATCTCTCCTTTTGGTCAAGTGTGTCAGAGCAGCTTCACAGCATGTGTACAGGCACCCTATATGTCTAGAATGGTGATAGGCAACCTTTTCTAGATGAGGGCCTGAATGACCCATCTTGGGTCAGAGATGGGTGGACCAGGCACTAGGACCACCCATTGCCTGTGCTTCTCCCCACAGCAACACAGGGAAAACACCTGTCACCAAAGCTCCAGATTTGCAGGCCAGATCCAGCCTGTATCTGTTGGTTACTGATCCTCAGTCTAGAAATATGTGCTTGCATTTTTTCTATTGATTCATCTTTTATGTCTTTTATTTCAGATTCCATCTCTCTCTGGCTGATTCCAATCTTGGCTTCTTTGAGGTGAGCTGATGATTTTGGTGCCTAAAAGATGAGTCCCAAGCATCTTGGGGATAAATTCAGAGCAGGGAGTTGACTTTCCCTATGCACATTAGGCTTCACCCAGAACTCTTTTCTCTCTTTTGGCAACTGGCTCTATCAATGGGCTTTCAGATAAAAAGTAACATTGTTTGGGGGCGGTATTTCTTTTCATTAACCCTTTAATACTCCTGAAAATTACTTGTTTTCTGATCTCGCTTGTGTATCATGTTTCACCTGAGACCATATCAAACTGAAATTATGGCCATGAAGCCTGCAGCTATGAAGCCTGCAGCCATTAAGCATACGGCTGCAGGTGAAGGAGCAGCATGTTATTAGGTTAGAACATGCACAACAGAAAGAAAGGCAAGCAGTGGGGGTGCACTGAGACTTAGCACAGATGTTCATTATTATGGTAGAGACAAGGGACCAAAAATACTCACAGATGCGTGAAACAGTGGCATACAAACATTTACAGAATCCTACCTCCCCAGAAAGTAGTTTATATCTGATGATGATCAGTCGATTGTGGGAACCTGAGCGGAGAGGAACTAAAACCTCTCCAGTCCTACTATACAGTTGTAGAAGTTATCTTACAAGCAGACAAAATTGATACCTTTAAATAAATATATATATCAAGTTTGGTAATGAGCCAGATTCTCCTATTTTCTGTCTTCTGGACAGCTGTAATGTCCTGAAATCCAAAGGTTATTTTCATTTGGCCTACTCCATGCAAATGAGATCTGCTTAGTGGAACGTATCTGATCCCAGCTAACTTTCTGCCCTTTGAGCAGGAGGCTGGACCCGATGATTTTGAGAGGTCCCTTCCAGCCCTAATGTCTATGAAATTTATGGAACAGAATTCTCATTCATAAAATGCCACCCAAGATTTGGGTGATCTTGATATGATATGTTAAAGCAAAAGTTTTATAGATCTCAGGAAGTGACCACTACATGTATTTTCTTCTCCCATGGCAGATCTCACTTTTGGAGAATTTCTTCTCTTACATTTTACACACTGAAATAATCCCATCAGCCAATGGTAAGTAGAGAGGTTAAGATTTTCAACCTGTGACCCATGGACACCTGGGGTTCTGCTAACTATATCTAAGGGGTCTACGAAAGATGACTATGATCAATTAAAAGTATGCGAATATCCATACTTACCATTCAAAGGGGTCTGTATCTCCATTCAGAATTTTCTAGGGGTCCGCAAATGGAAAAGGTTGAAAACCACTGCTGTTATTGTCTTTGACATGTTAACTACAAATATATTGCCATAACCTACATGGCTGAGGAAACTGATAATGATGACTCTTAGGTCATCATTCACATTAGCTCAAGTGGAAAATTGACAATCCTCTGGTAACCTAAGAGAAATAAATTAGGGTATCAGCCCCCATTTGCAGGGGACGAGTAAATGCATCATACACCCACCATTTCAACTGACACTGTTTTATAGCTTCAGCACAGAAGCCAAAGATGGAAAGGGCATGGAAAGTGAATTACTTTCTCAACCTTTGATGTTCCTCACTTGCCACTTGAATCATCCTGGAGAAGGAACATGGAGAAATGTATCATTGCTTCATATGTTAACATAATAAATCACTAAAAGTGAAATTTACCTCTGTTTAAAGGACCAACACAAGCCTTTATACACCAGTTAAGTCCTACCTTAGTCCTCAAAATAGGAATGCATGGATCTTGTGCCAGCCTTCTGCACAGGAAGGAATTTCTTCCCTCTGAAATTATGCAAAAAGGAAGAGATGTTAGTAATAGTTGGAGTACAAGCTTCATATTTGCAAATCCGTCATCTAACTCATGAGGTCACTTTGCCCCAATCTCTTCAGACCCAATGATGTGATATTCTGAGCGTTTCTTGCAAGGTGTTGAGTGTCCAGGCAGTGGGACCTGAGGGCACACTGCACAGACTACGCACTTTTCAAGGTGTGAAACTGTTTGAACTCTCTCTGCCTCACTCTCCCCATTTGTAAGTAAGGATCATACTTGACCTTCTTCTGAGGATTAACTATAAGACCACTTCAGATCCTTGGGTAAAGAAGCGACTGAAATAGGAAGGTGGTGGTGTATATATATATTCACATTTTGTCTGTCTTCTCTTAAGCTAAACTAACAAAAGGATTCCCTCTTCCAAACTTGGCCAATCTTTCCTTGAAGAAACCTCTTATTAAAGTTGAGCAGGTAAGAATCTTGATTGCTTATGAAATGTTTATTCCTCCTCTTTCCTGACAGGACATGCTTTTTCTATGTATATATGAGATTTTGCAGGCAGGATGCTGGTTGCATTTAGCTTTAACTAGTTAAGCAATTAACTGTGCTTGGGTTAAAGATGAAAAATTTCATACCAGCAGTTTCCCTTTAGGAATAAATTTCTCTCTTTTGAGAAAAAGGTAAAACTGGACTAACTGTGCTGCCACCCCCTGGTGAAATGTGGTCAGAGAACCAAATTCAAAGCTGGAGGAGGTGTAACCTCCTGGAAGTCAAAAGTTGCACTTGCTTTTTTTTTACCTTTTCTAAATTTGCATACCCAGGCTTTGATTGCAGCCAGGCTGCACAAATATAAATGAGAACAGAATTCAACCATCATGCAGCATGAACCACTAGTGGTTTATATGTATATATTAGAATTAAGTAATAATTTAAGAATAATTCAGATTAAATGCAGGGCATTTTTGAAAATTCATGAGTTGCTGATGTTACTTACCCCAGCTCATCATGGGTTTCCCAAAATACCCTGCGAGTCAGTGGTTACTGCTGCTGTGGTAAACAAATAGGAAAATACAAGACAATATTCTATCACTGTCCCTTGTTGCTGACCATATTGATTCACCACAAGAAGACTTCAGCCCTTAATTTGGCTACATGACTGCTACATAATTGGAAGTCGTAATAAATTAATTTTAAAAGAAATGAACCAGCCAATCTGATTATACCAGTGACTCGCATTTTATACTTTCCAGCCACACTGCCCAGATATATGGATGTGGCAGAATATATGACACAACTCAGGAATGGGAATACAAAACGGTTATATGCTACCTTTGCATTTCACACATGGGCTATCTTTGTGGCAGACCAGTACCGTGGTATAAGCTGGTGCCACCTGAAAGCTGCCCTAAATTGCACTGGTGCCAATAGCTCTCAAAGGACCAAAATGGGAGCTAGTAAGAGGCTATTAACATTCATGAAAATCTTATTTACATTCCCTACACCAATAGCTAGGAGTGGGAGGTGGTATAGCAAAATTCACTGCACCATTTCTATGCCAACAGAAGTTTCCTCTAGCCTAGGGTGATTCTACCAGGACTAACCACAAACTTTTAGGTATAGTGTCTGCTGGTGTGTGGTGAAAAGCAGCAAACTCCCATGGAAATTCTAGGTCTGTGTACATAACTTTTAGTCCTTTTAAGTTTCTTGTATTTTTTTTAAGTCTAACTTCTCTTCGGTAAAGACCCTTACCCCATAATACTTAGTACAGAGTTAAAACAGAAAAAGTTAGTTTCAGTCATCTGTAATTTAAGGCACTTCACTTTCTTGAATGTTCTTGTGTCCACAGGGCTATCTGTGGATTTCCACAGATGTAAACTACGAACAGTAGGAAGGAGAAACCATCAGGATGGTCAGGACCCTCACAACTGATTATAACTCTGAAGCCTGACCACGGCCCCTTTATTCTGAAATGAAAGATGTCTTTTTGTTTTTACTCTGATTTGAGAGAGAAGCCCAGAGGAAATATGGAAATGAGTGCTGCAATATTCAGAACATGTAATGATTGTAACAAGCAGGGAACCATGGAAAAGGATGTTGTGGCATCTGTGTCTATGGTTAAGTGGGGGAAGCGCTTTTTTCCTGGACTTTGTACCTGCTGCAAAAATAACTGTTTTAAAAGGTTAAAATCTCTCTGTAATCGAAGTTTTATTATGTATTTTATGGAAGCTTCAATATTCTTTAGAGAGAAAAAAATGTATGCGAACAAGTTACAAATGCAGCTACTGAGCCACGTTTAATGGTCTGTTCCCAATATAAACTTATTCTACTTTCAACTGAATGTGTCAGTTATATTTAGGGATCTACTCAATGTGCAGTTTTGCTATTTTCATGGACGTTGTGAAAAAGGCAGTTTCTGCAATCACTGGCATTGCCCACAATTTTGTGTGGAATTGCTGGGGGGGTGGGAAAAACAAGCTAAAAATTAAAATGCTGGCTCCCCAGCGGGAGCCAGAGGCCACTGTGGCCCAGCCTCAGCCCACTAGGGAGGGGAGCAGCCGGCATGAAAGAAGCCAGCCACAATAGTGGCTGCCGCCTCCTCTGATTGGATAAGAGGGCTGTCTTTTATGCAGCCCTGCCTGTCTCCACCAATCAGCGGTGAGGGGTGGGGCTGCATGAAGGGTAGCCCTCTCCATGAGTCAGTGGTGAGGGGTGGGGCTGCTTGGGCCCCTTAGCCAATCAGTGGAGGTGAGGGACTTAACCCCCAAAAGACCGTGAAAATGGCACCAGACGTTGTGAGTAGGCTGGAATTTATATATATAAATTTACTTCACCTCTGTGTGCTTTAAGTAGGTCCCTCGTTATACTTAATATGAAATGGGAGCTATCCAAAAGTCCTTCAAAGCCTCCTGACTTGAATGAGGATTAAAGTCTTCAGGGTTCAAATGAAATCTTTTCTCTTGAAAAACTCTTTCACAATCTCAGTTTCAAGTTATTTTCAAGCAGAATGTGTCTTCTCATTAGTGATGGTTCTACTTATTCTAGATGATACCAGATGGTACTCCCTCATACTGTTTTAAAGTGTTCCTCTCTGCCCCTGTCGCCGAGACGCTTCAGATGTTAGTAGACTGTTATCTTGTCTCCTGTTAGCCATTGTTTACCCATCTTAGAGATGTTTAAGGATTTCAATATTTCCTCATGTAAAATAAATTTATACCTCTTGGTCTTAGTACCATTTTGGAAATTCATTAGTATTTTCCCTATAAACTGGTTTAGTTCTTTAAAGGCTGCAAGCTAAAAATGTATTTCAGTAGACTGGAATATTTTCAGATGTTATTGTCGTCCTCTTAGTTTGCTGCACTGCCGCTTATTATTGCCCTTTCTTTTCTTTCGTCTTTAGCCTTTTCAGAAGATAGTCTTATTAAAACATAACTCTGAGTCAAGACGGCCAGGGCTATGCCTGACCCAGTGGGTTGAAAAGCTCTACGGCCATCTTGATGTGGCCAGGCAGTGTCAGATGGCATCAGAGCTAGTTTTCAATCTGTGATACTATTTCTGTCCAAGCCAATTTGAATTGATTTTGAGGCTATGATTTTGAAGGATTTTTCTTCACTGCAGAAAATACATGTTTTTACACTGAGAAGTCCTAATGGAAGCTATTACTCTGACAGGGCTCAACTGGTCAACTTGTTAGGAAAAACTTCTTCACAGTCAGGGTGTCCAGACTGAAATAAGCTCTCTCCAGAGGAGGTGCAGTCATTTACTCCGGAGATCTTCAAGGGGAGACTGGACAGTCACCTTCCTGGGGTCACTTGACCCCAACTGTCTTTCTTGCTTGGTGCAGAGGGCTGCACCCGATGATCTTCCGAGGTCCCTTCCAGTCTTACAATCTATGAAACTCTATATCCTCCATTTGGGATTGCTCCTGCTACACTGAGATAAAAAAACATGGTGCCCAGGATATTTACAGCAAGTTATAAATTTAAGTTGGCTATCTTCATGTAAAAATGCACTACTATTTTTTTTTTTCCTCCCAGAGGAAGAGCAAGAGAATGGGCTGTTAGAAACTGGTGCTTTCTTCCCAGTTCTGTACATGACCTGAGGAAGATAACAGTCCCAAATCTTCCCAGTCTCACTAGGGCCACTAACATTTCTAGTGTAATTCTTTTTACTGTGAATGCCTTAAAATCATAGGTGGCATAGGCCAGCTTGTCAGCCCTGTAACTTTTCCATAAGTCTCCAACTTGTTCTGGGACAATTTGAATTTTTATGTCAACTCTTCCAAGTTGAAGATGTTTTGAAAAGTTACAGAGTGAAAGGGGAAAAAATGGGGTGGGGGGGGAGGATTACAGTGGGAACTATTAGTTGTGTTGCTTCTAATGACAAAAATGGAACATGAAAGGAGAAATCAAAATGTGAAATTTAAAAATTGCTTTGGAAAACATACATGAACATTTTCAGATAAGTTCATTTTGGAATTTCCTACTTAAAAAATCCAAAACGTCACTGACTATTTTCCAGCCAGAATTACTACATTTAGCAAAATGTCATTTTTTCAGCAGGATTTAGTTTTTCAGTCTGGTCTGGGTGCTCTGGTGAGCAGCTTATATTTTAGCCCCATTGACAATTCATTTTCAGAGGACTTCATGGATTACAGCACAGTGAAACTCATGCGCAGTGTGCTTTTGTTGCAAAAAAAGCCAACAGCAGATACTGGGTTGTATTCAGCACTGGTAAGACCTCACCTGGAGTACTGAGCCACACACTTCAAGAAGAATGTGGGCAGTTTGGAAAGAATCCAGCAAAGAGCAGCAGAAATTATTTGGGACCTGGGAAGCAAGACTTATGAGGAAAGACTTTAAGAAGTAGGGCAGGGATTTCAAACTAATCCAGCTCCACGGTTCAGATGAGTGGCACAGAGCTGGTCTGTGGGCCAGACCGGACCCACAGACCAGCCCTTCATTCCAGATCTGGAGCTGCTGCTGCTATAGGGCTGTGCAGTGCAGCCCCAGAGAGGCTGTCCTGTGCAGCATGGCTCTGGGGGCTGTGTTGCTCATGGAGGCTGTTCCTCCACTCTGGGACGTGAGCTGGAATGGGTAACCTGTGCGGCACACAGAGCCATTCAGCACACCCTGTATATCTTTGAGATCCCTGAACTAGAGCTATTTTGTCTGAAGAAGAGAAGACTGATGGGGGTGGATATGATAAGTCTTCAAATATGAGAACGGCAATTAAAGAGGGGACGGAGATGGACTTTTCTCTGCAGCTGTAAGGGACAGGACTTGGAGCAATGGCCTCTGGGGGGTTGGAAATGAGCTTTTCTCTGTGGCCACACAGGACAGGACAGGACAGGACAGGAGCAATGGCCTCAAGCTGCAACAGGAGAAATCCAGGTTGGAGATTAGAAGGAACTACCTGAGTCTGAGGGTGGTCAAGCATTGGAACAGGCACCTAGAGACACTGTGGAATCTTCCTCTTTGAAAGTTTTCAAGATAAGGTTGGACAGCTGCTTGGCTGGGAGGATTTAAAGCAGGGCCAGGCAAAGTCTGGGCCATGGGCCGGATCAGGCCCACAGCGGACTCCATTTCCTAGCAGCCCCTACCCACGTTGCTGCAGCCAGTTTCCACTGAAATGCCAGTAGCTGCAGCACCATGACAATGTGGGATTTCCATGTGGGGCAGGTGGGAAGTGGATCACAGCTCTGCCCTGGGTCCAGGCCACACTGTCACCACTGTAAGACCCCAGCACCAGAGCAGTTCCCCGCCCAGCCACGTGCCCTGCCAGCACTGCTGGGGCTGGTCCTCATGAGAACCCTGGCCCCAAGCTGTCGGTACCATGCTACTGGTCTCCATGGAAACTGGCTGCAGCAATGGATCCAGGGGCTGCTGGGAAATAGAGTCTAGCCACCAGCTGGATCCACCATTTTGCCCACCCCTGGTTTAAAGGCAGGATAGATGTGCACCTTTATGGGCTAACTAAATAATAAACAGCACAAGCTTTTCTGAGGCATTGGGTGTGGGCTACAGCCCTGGCTGGGGACTTTGACTAGGCTGTGCCAATGTTCCTGCTGGGGCCAAAGCCAGAGGTTCCTTGCAAAGGGGTGTTGCTCTTCTGCTCAGGGTCAGGTCAGACCGATCATCACATTTGGGGTCAGGAAGGAATTTTTCCCCATGATCAGATTAGTACGGACGGGGGGTTGCCTTCCTGTGTAGCAGGGGGTGTGGCCCTCTACCCAGGATCTCTGGAGCATCTATTGACAAAGTTTTATAGAACCAGGACGCTAGCCACCACAGTTCCCCTGCTTCACCTGTGGTAAGTGAGGGTGTCTGGTCTGTGTCAGGGTTGACAGTCTAATGTAGAGTTTAGATTAGGGTTTGGATAGGATGGTTTGGAGAGGGATGTTCTTGCCTCAGGCAGGGGGTTGGACTAGATGTGACGTTTGAAGGTCTCTGTAGCCCTGCTTCTCTAGGACTCTAAAAAGCCAAGTTTGCTTCGTTACATGGCCAGGATGGTCCAGGCGGGGATATGAATGTGTGCTCCCTGCGGCTGGGGGGGCATGGCGGTGGTGGGAGCACAGCAGTGGTAAGCAGGGGGGTGAGCACCGACAAGGAGTCAGTGACCACCCACAGACGCCACCGCAAGCACTGGCAGTGGCCAGAGGGGACCGTGGACTGCCCACAAATGCCACTGGCAGTGTTAGCAGCAGGGTGGTGAGCAGCAACTGCCCACAGGCTCGTGGTGGTGCCTTTTTGCAGGGGGTGCACCCGCATGCACCCCTACACATCACCCCTGGGCAGGGAGGATCTTACCTTGAGCAGAGGCCCAGCCTAGATGACCCTGTGCCGCCCCTTCCAGCCCTCCTCTCCTAGGAAACTAATACAGCCCCCTAAGCTCCATCCTGTGGGACTCCCTGCATTTTAGCACTGGGGTGTGGTGCTCACTCTTGTGTCTGCCATTAACACATGCTGTCAGGTGGAGCCAGGTGCACTGCCCCTGCCCCATGAGCTCAGAAGGCTGCCCGCGCTGTATATTTACTGCAGAGACAAGGCAGGGTCTAGAGGGCACCACAGGGGTCTCTTGCAGCTAGCCAGCATTCCCAGATCTTAAATACGAAATCGTATTGGAAGCTCAAAATTACTTTATTTGCTGAAAAAGTATCGTACACTGAAAAAATATGCAAATAAGTCATCAACTTCTTTATTTTATATTCCTCACTATAACTCACCAGCGAGTGAATGAGAACTGCATCGTGAAAGTTGAAACACTTCTTTATTCGGAGGCAAGCCGTCGTAAGAAAGTGTTGACAGCAAACCCAACAATTAGTTGAAGACTCCCTGAGTTGTTGAGTTTTACATGTACCGTACCAATTTGCATATTAGTTGAGTTTTGCGTATGATGTATCAACTGGCTGCCTCAAAATTATCGTGCCCTTTGAACACTTTTGCTATTACTCACCGTACAAGGCTTGCAATGGTGGCACAAATACAGTCACAATCCCACACCTGATAACGCTGCGTCAGGCACTCGAGAACGAGCACATGAAGTTTGAGCCTCGAGGGATCCCGTCTGGGCATCTCCCTCGCCCCGCCCCAGACTCTCGCTTTTTCAGCTAGCGTGAGCCTCGGCGGCTTCCGTCTGCATCTGGCCGGTCCTGTAGAGCCACCGTGACACGGAGCGGCTGCTACCGCCACCATGAGCCGGAGCTACAATGACGAGCTGCAGTACCTGGACAAGCTCGACAAGAATTGCTGGCGCATCAAGAAGGGTTTCGTGCCCAACATGAACGTGAGCGCGGGGCTGGCCCGGGGCAGTAGCGGTCCGGCCGGGAGGGGGCGGGGGAACGGACGTGCGGGAGAACCTCCTATAGGGGCTAATTGTGGCCTTTGCTCACCGCGGCGCATGCGCAGGTGGAGGGCGTTTTCTATGTCAACGACCCGCTGGAGAAGCTCATGTTTGAGGAGCTGCGGAACGCCTGCCGCGGCGGCGGTGAGTGCCCGCGTCTGCGCGGACTCCCTCCCCGAGTCCTGCTGTTGGGGTCAAAAGTGCACGTTCCTTTGTGGAGCTCGGGTCCTGCTCCCAATGACTGGTGCGGCGGCCGCTAGCTCCGTCCCCGGCCTGGCCCGGGTACCACTGTGTCAACCCTGGTACCACGTGCGATCAATGATAGTAAACGTGTGGTAACTCTTGAGGCAGCCAATTGATGCAGCTTAGGCAAAACTCAGGTTACTCGAGGAATCTTAACCGATTTCTGGTTTGCTGCCAGCACTCTTATGACGCTTCCCTTGAAATAAAGAAATGCTTCAAGTGGGACATAGTTCTCACTCGCTTGCTCGCTGGTGACTCGGAGCAATATTAAGTAAAAGAGACATTTGCATGCTTTTTTGCATACTTTTCAGCAAATGTGATAATTTTGAGCTTCCAATACAATAATTCCATATTTAGGACCTAGCAGTGGAGAGCCCTGCTGAGGCCAGGCAGGCAGTACCGCTGCTGTAGTCTTAGAGTCATAGAAAATGAGGGTTGGAAGGGACCCCAGGAGACATCTAGTCCAACCCCCCTGCTCCCAACAGCACCGTTCTTGCCTACCCCATCCCAGACAGGGTTTTGTGTAGCCAGGTCTTCAAAATCTCCAGTCCAGCAGTGACAAAGGATCTGACCTGTGCAGTCCCAGCCCCTAGTGCTGCCTCTGGGTCTCGCAGTACTGGACCAGCCCCATGTGAAGGGCACCAGCTGCAGGATTCATGTGGCACCCAGTTCGGGCCTCATGCCATACACCTGCCCTGTCCAGAGCAGGCACTGCATGCTGGACATCCAGGACTGGCACCATGAGTGCTGGATCCAGCCCATGGGGCATACTTCAGTTATGACCTGGAAAGGACTCTGAAGAGAAGCTAAATAGGATTACTTCTTGTGGCCCAGTTACTTGGATTTCTAATACTTGCCAACAAGTGTCACTTCTGGTATTGCTTTCTGTTGCATCAAGAGCTCTTCTGTCAGAATTTAGTTTGGGGGCATCTTAATTGAGTATTGGTCATGTCTTGTTGGGGTTTTTTGGTTTGTTTGTTTGGTTTTTTTCCCCTAAAAATCTCCCACTTTAGCACAGGTAGAAGCACTATGTAAACTGTGAACCAACATTATTTGCTGTACGAGGGCCTTATATGATGTCAAAATGCCTGCAGTTGCTCTATTCTAGTACAGCTTGATTTACAGAGGTGCGCTGATACATCCAGTCGTATTGTATCGGCACTGGTAAAAGGAGAACTTACATTATCAGCAGTCGGCTTTTTTTGTCTGATGTGGCAAATTTAATGTTGCCAATAAATGCTGCGTGCATGGGCACAGCAGCAGCATGCACACAGCCAGCCCGGCTGCTTGGAGAACAGCATCTGGCTGGTAAGTCTGTTGGGGGCGCATATTGAGGCCCCTGTGGTGAGGGAGTGGGACAGGTACTTGGGTAGGGTCAGGTGCTGCCCAGCTGGGGTGGGATGTGGGATGGAGCCCTGAGAGGCTCGTGCAGGGGAGAAGCTGCGCACAGCGCTGGGGGAGGCATGGGGGACACACTTCCCAGATCTGTTTGCGGGGCGGGGGGGAGGGGTAGCTGCTGCAGGCTGGGGCTGGGGGTGGCATCAGGCTCTTCTGGGGGTGGGGTGAGGCTGCGCTGCAAGCGGGGGTTGGGGTTACGGTGAATTTTGCGGTGGTTTAGCCCACTCTGTAGCCTCTTTCCCCCTCCCAGCACCACTGACAACCCTGTGGGGAAGAACCCAACCCACAGCAGCAGCCCTCCCTTGCCCTCACCTTGTGCAGAGATGGTGCTGCCCATGCCTTACCTGGGGTTGTGAGCAGCGGTAGGAGCCACCCTCCCAAGCAACTTGGGGCTTTGTCCTGTGCTCTGCCCTGCCCCTGCCTCACTCCCCCCCTTGCTGTGGGGGCCTCAAGTTTTTTTTGGGGAGGGGAGGGGGTTTATGACCTGCCCCCAACTTACCAGCTAGACTCTGTTCTCCAAGCTGCTGGGCTTGCATATCAGCAGTCAGATTGGTATTGGCTGATATGGCTTGTTTAATAATTGGCCATCAGTATCAGACCAAAAAATCTGCATCCCTACACTGGTACAAAACAATAGCAGGAGAACTTAAGGAAATCTGTGGGTAGTGAAACTCTACCACTGCTAAAGTGCGGGGTGTCAGATTGGAACAAATCAGTAATGAGCAAAAGTTACCCAGAGTTGAGCCAGAAACTCAAACTATGCTTATATGATTCAGGTTCCTTGTATGAGTCTTTAGCTGTCTTCTTTCAGGTGCTGGTGGTTTCCTGCCTGCCATGAAACAAATTGGGAATGTGGCTGCACTACCTGGCATTGTCCATGTGAGTAACTGGTCTGAAGAATTATTCTTTCTTCCCTTCATGCTTCTGAATAATATTGTTTTCCAAATGTAACTTAGCCCTCTATGCATCTTTCAAGAGTCTGTGCTAGGAGCCTGCCCATGACAAAAGGGTTCTTGGCCCTTGCAAGGGCTGCCTGTCCAAATATGCTTGACAGAAGCAGAAGTATCTAGGCATTACATCAACTTGATCTTGTCTAATACTTTTTTCAAATTGATTTATTTTCTTCTCTTGCTATGTAGGCCTTGCTTTTTGCTACTGTTAACAGAAGCAGTCTGTTCAGTTGTAAGGGAGGAAAAAAGCCCATGCCAGTAGTTTTGAGTAGAACTACTGTAGGTGGCTCATAGTAGCTACTAAAGATCCCTTCGATCAATAAGATGTTTCTGGTAACTAGTCTATATACTGAGTGGAGTCTGAGAGAATCAACTTGGAGAAACTCTTGCAGGGTGCAGGTTCTTGGCAGCTGCAGTTTTACAATTGGTAGAGAGTTGGGAAGCTTAAAATGCAAGTTGAATTTAGTGCTAATGACTTGGCAGTACCTATAGCCAGGCCTAGTGCATGTAACTGGTGTGAAGGCTTTTGTACACCTCTGCAGTACTGCTTCATCCTGAAGAAGTTCCAGTATTGTGTTTTTTATTTGTACAGTGAGAAAGGTGCAGTAGGGCAGGGTCAGAACCCCTTTTCCCAGTTAAATTTTTTTAACGGATTCTCCCTTGTTAATGGGTAGGATCCATGTTTCCTGCCTTGTATTGTCTTCCACATTAGCTCTGCCAACCTTTCTCTGAAATCAGGCCTTTTCTGTTTGTTTATATACAGAATAAGTCGACAGCTATGTTTTTGGAGCACGCAAGTAGGATATCATTACAGTGACAGCCTTCAGAAGGCAAATATGATACTGGACTATTGCTTCAATCATGGTATCTCCTGAACTTTGAATATATTATCCCCTCAAGGGGCTTAATATTCAGCCATTGCAGACATCTGATCTGTGTGTCTCTGCCTTTGTGGGACTTCTGGTGCAGTTCCTCACCTCTGCCTGTTGGAAATAAGGCATTGTGTTCCAGTGTACTTGTGTAGGGGAAAGGACACCAGAACCGGGCGTTCTTTAGGCAGTGTTTGGTTGTGGGGGGGGCGGTATAGTATGTTACTAATTTTGTTTGATGTCTGATACTGTTGCATATTTAATTGTTTGTCATGGTGATTTTCAGCAAAAACATCAGACTTCTAATGTGGGGAAATGCTTGAGCATCCTCTCTCCTCCTCCTCCCCCCCCCAGCCTACTTTTAAGTGAAAGCTCTTTGCTTGTTTGTGGATCATAGTAACATAATTACTTACCCGTCTCTTACATGCTGCATAGTTACTCTGTGTTCCAAAGTCATTGGGTTTGTATGTAATGATACATTTTAAGAATAGAAAACATGCATTCTTTTTTGCTCACTCTTATTTCTTGGCTTTCTCCCTTGTGTTTTTTTTTCTTTGTGCTTTGCAGTCTGCTAGCATTGTGGCTAACTCCCACTCCCTTTTCAGCTTCTGTGCCTTTTGAACATGGGCTTGTCCATATTAAATCCAGCTTCACTGAATGAGATGAATTTTGCCTGAGGCAGCTGAAGCCTGAAGGTTAAGACCTTATTAGCTTAGCTACCATTTGACTGCAGTCCATAGGGTGCTTTGTGTGTCAGCACTGAATTTGAGAACTATGATGCTATGTGAATAACTAGTTTGTTCATCTGCAAGTCTCCCTAAAACAATTATGGGTCTTGGTATGTAGTTTGTTTCTGATACAAGGATGTGCATTTTAAAAGCCTGCTAAACTTACTTTCAGAGATCGATTGGGCTTCCCGATGTCCATTCTGGCTATGGGTTTGCTATTGGCAACATGGCTGCCTTTGATATGAGTGACCCAGAGGCAGTGGTGTCACCAGGTAAGACTAACTTGAATCTGATCTAATCTACCATTGGAAATCCTCCAGGGTGTTTTTTCTTGCTTTTAGAGATTTCCAGGTCTGTAAGGTAAAAAAGTGAAGAACAAAACATGTTAATAGTGACCCAAAAGGCTTTTTCTTTACAGAGTCCTAAGTTTCTGCACCTAGACACCTGGGTATCTGTTATGAAGCAACTCATTATATCCAAACTGCCTACACTGTGAAGGATTTTTGCCCTTGTTGTACTGCCTTGCTGTCTGGTTCACTGAGGGGACAACCTAGAATTCTGAGCTTTATTTTTTTTTTTTTTAGAGAATAAAAGAACAAAGTTTTTATTTTCAAGTATTAAAATGCATGTCCTTTTTGGGTTGTGTTAAGGATTTAGAATCTTAAACAGGCAAAATATTGAAGAGTGTTTCAGCTGACTCCTATTAACACTATACAGCTATTTCTGTGCTGGCATTCAACAGTAGCTCTGGTCTTTAAGAGTTAGGGATTGGCTTACACCTGAAATGAGAGGGGTTTTTGTTTTGTTTTTTTTACCCTTTTGGAAAGGGTTTATATGGGTAGCAAGAATACCTCGAGTTGCTATTAGCTATGGTAAACATCTAAGCACTTCTTGAATCTTAAGTTTTTGGCCTCAACATCTTTCCTTGGTACAAAATTCACAGTTCCTTCCTGATGTAACTTTTTTTTTTAACTGAACTTCATCAGATGGCCCCTTCTTATGTGACAAGGAGAGCAAGAAGCCTTTGATCCACCTTCCTCTGACCAGCCCTTATTTCAAAGGTTCCCAACCACGAGCCACGAAGGGTTGGCTGCTGGGTCGTGGCATGAGGCCCCTGCTCAGAGCCCCATCTGTCTACCTGGGCAAGCGGCTTTCAATGCTAGCAGGCATGTTCAGGATTAAAATTGGGGGTTTGGGCAGCCCCGAGAGAGGCAGCCCGTTTGATCAGTCCCAGGCTGCAGGAAAAGAAAAAGGGTTGGGAACCGCTTCCTTATTTAATAGAGATAGATCCTGTACTCTTTTTTTTTTTTTTTTGTGTCTCCTAAGATAAACAATCTCATTCTTTCCAGTCTCTCCCTTTTAGTTTTTTTCCCCATGTTCTTCACTTCTCAGTACTTTGCTGATCCCTTCTAGTTCTGCAATAAAGTATCGCTTAACATAACCCAAGAAGGGTG
Organism: Crocodylus porosus; assembly: GCF_001723895.1. Lineage (NCBI taxonomy): Eukaryota > Metazoa > Chordata > Crocodylia > Crocodylidae > Crocodylus > Crocodylus porosus. The sequence continues at coordinate 48,070,221 of NW_017728931.1, read as the reverse complement.
AACTTGCAGGCCAGACATGCCAGTAAGAGAACTTGCTCTCTGACTCTTAGTTACTGTTGACAGCAAATTAGAAGTTACCTACCCGAATTCAGACTTGTATATTTAAATAGTTGCAACTGAACATGGAAAAGCCTGATCTTGGCAGGGTGGAAGGCCAGTGTGTTGTGATGTGTTATGTAGCTTATGTAACAGTGTTCTAGTGGTTAATAAGGTAAAAGGTTTGTGGAAGCTTGGATGTACTTTTTTGTACCCCTGATCTACTACAGCATCCTTGCAGCACTAAGTGAAGGAGCTATAGCCTCTGTTACAAGTGTTCCAGAATTTACCCTCTTTAGGTGGTTTCACCATTCGTTTGTCAGGAGCCTCAGGACTGCAGGTAAATTCCTTGACATGGAGCAGTCTACAGCTGTTCTTTCAGAGGACCAAAGAAGGCTTCCTGTCCCAGTATACTGTCAAGAAGCACATCATCATTAAACACGATTATGGGAGAAAATCGCAGCATAACTTTGTGCCTCACAAATGAGCAGTACTCTGAACTGTGTTTTTATTCAGGGTGTTGCACTTTTTTCAGGTGGTGTTGGTTTTGACATCAACTGTGGTGTCCGCTTACTGCGTACGAATCTGGATGAATGTGATGTACAGCCTGTGAAGGAACAGCTTGCTCAGGCCATGTTTGACCATATTCCTGTGGGTGTGGGGTCCAAAGGTGTCATCCCCATGAATGCCAAGTAAGAAGATGACTTTTGGTGGGTTGTTGGGTTTTTTTGTTTGTTTTGGGGGGGGCGTTATGTGCTTCTTAGGGATGAGGAGTGCCTATCCTTTGCAAACCCCTTAACAAAACAGGTGGAGAGTTAAAAGGAAAATGAGGGAACTTATTGACCTGTTTAGTTGCTTCTCACTTCTCCCAGTCTCCACAGGCTGAAATAATCATTAAAGCACAGACCTAGGGGTTCTCTAGAAGACTGAGGATTGGTTGAGTGATTTGAGTTATCATTCTTCCTAATGGAGGCTTTCTATAATAAGGGCATAGACAAATGTGCACTTGGAGTGGTTTCCAAAGGGGAGAGAGGGAGTTGCTGTTCTCATGCCAACTTTTACATTATAATAGTGTGCCGCAGACTTTTGTAAAATGTAGCAACACCTCTCCAATTTCAGTCCTAGGTTAAAGTTGGACAGTTCAGCTCACTTGTCTACAGGCAACAAGTTGAAGCATAACAGCTGCTCTGTTCCTGAGCAGCAGCAGTGGCATCTTCCCTTCTGAAGCTGCTCCAAGTGTGCATTTGTCCATGACCAAATGCAGGCAGCAATGTTAAAGGCCACTTTCATTCTAGTAAGCAGGAGAGGACATGATGAATTGGCAAATGGTTTTAATAGCAAGTGGCTATGGTCTTTGCTTTTGGGTTGTCAGGAAAGGCTTGGATGACAACCTTATTTCACACAGCAGGGGCACTTACTGCTTATGCTTATTTAGGAGCTTGATGGATGCATCTTGATTTGCAGGGACTTGGAAGAGGCCCTGGAAATGGGTGTGGACTGGTCTCTTCGGGAAGGATATGCTTGGGCAGAGGACAAAGAGCACTGTGAGGAATATGGGAGGATGCTGCAGGCTGATCCAAATAAGGTCTCCTCAAGAGCCAAGAAAAGGGGGCTGCCTCAGGTAATGTTACTTGTGAAGTGGTGATAAGCTCTCCCAACTTCTTTTTCCCCATGAGAAAGTAGATCCTGTCATTTCCATGCCTTATTTCCTGTCGGCCCTCAGGGTGCGTCTGCCAGTCATTGGAGGGTTTTGTTTTTAAAGGTGTTTTCTCAGAAGCGGAATAAAAGAAACATCACCACAGAAGTGTATTGCTAATCCTACCTATATATTAAAATAGGTTATAGCAAAGAGCTTGTGAGGCACCCTCCCTTTATGTTGATAAATAGCCAGTATGGGCTGTTTGATTCTTTGTCTATTAATCTTTGCCAGCCCCTTAACAATTGCAGTTACTGTAAAGGTTTGTTTTTTTCCCTGTTGTATGAGTTAGCAATGGTGTGTTACCTGCTTCTCCCTCCATCCACACCCCCCCCACACACTAAATAATGTAACTTAGTCCCATTTTCACAAGTGATTTGTCAGTCTTCAGGTTTGTATGCAGCTAAATTAAGATAATGTGCTATGAATGCAACTCAAGGTCCTTGTCTTTCAGTTACTTTTAATACTTACTAATAAAACTATATTGTAGTTTCATAGCATTTTAGTTTTAAAAACAACTTAATGGATCCTAATTAACCCTCACACTTCCCTTGTAAAATAAGTAATTGGCAGTTCATAGCTGAGGAAACAGACCTAAAGGTTAAGTGAGGTGCCTTAGTCCACCAAGTCAGCTTTAGGATCATCTTCTTTCCCATGTCAAATCAATATTAAGTAAAGTTCTCTTCTAATTGACAGCTGGGGACTCTGGGAGCAGGGAACCATTATGCAGAGATCCAGGTTGTGGATGACATCTATAATGAGTATGCTGCCAGGAAGATGGGCATTGACCACAAGGGACAAGTGTGTGTAATGATCCACAGTGGCAGCAGAGGCCTGGGCCACCAAGTTGCTACAGGTATATTTTGTGATAACATGCTACTTTCTATCTTCTTCCAGGTAATACAAAACTTTTGTAATGCTTTGCAGCTTGCTCACAACAAATACCATTGTCAAATCAGGTTTTATTAGAATAGTCTTGGGCCTGAATGCCATGTGGCTGGGGGGCCACAGTGAGCTCCCACAGGCAGTGGCAGCAGCAAGCAAGGAGCTCCTGCAGGCAGCCATAGCATTTGGCTACAGTGCTGGAGTGGGGTGGGGGAGGGGAGTTGTGAGTGCCAACCAATGGTTGGCAACCACCTACAGATGCTGCTGGCAGTGTCAGCAGTAGCCAGCAGTGATCGCGGACCGTCAGCAGTGTTAATGCTGCTTTTTTTGCAGGGGGTATACCACCAAGCTTGGGGGGTGCACATGCAGATTATTTCTGAGGCAGAAATAATAGGAAGAGAAGAAAAGGCACTAATTCATTAGTGCAATAAGTCAATGTCTCGCATGCGCGCACACTTCCTTTTCTTTTCTCTCTAAAAATAGTGTTGAAAAGTTCTGTACAACGTAAATTGTTATACCACAGATTCACTTTAACCTTCTCTCTATAGCTAGAAGGTCCAATGATCTACTTTTGGGGTTGGGGGGAGGAGAGGTAGATGCTTTGCAATCCAAAGTCTTCTGAAGTTCAAATGGGAGTCTTTCCACCAACTTCAGTGAGCTTTGAATCAAAAGCCCTAATCTAATCTTTGAAGAGAGCTGCATATCTTGTCTATAAATTCAGACTTAATACCCTTCAGAGCAAAAAGATGCATGCTACTTTTGTTTTGCATGTTTTTCCCCAGATGCATTGGTGGCCATGGAGAAAGCTATGAAACGAGACAAGATCATAGTGAATGATCGCCAGCTGGCATGTGCCAGGATTGCTTCTCCAGAGGGACAGGACTATTTAAAAGGAATGGCTGCAGCTGGGAACTACGCATGGGTTAACCGCTCTTCCATGACTTTCCTAACTAGACAGGTAGGATTGGGGTGCTGGGAAGCAAGCACTTTGGTGCTTTTTCTCTGATCTTTGGAGCAAAGTGAAATTATATAATTAAGCTGCAGCAACTGAACATTAATTGAAACATGGACTTTTCTGCTACCTCTGCTATGTTTGTTTGGTGGCTTAATCATGGTCTTCAGTCTTCCAGCACCTCTACTATTAAACCCCAAATGTCTCTCAAGGTTAAGTCTTTTCAAAAGTGTCTTTAAAACTTCTTTAAATGGAACGTGAGCATTTCTGCCAGTTTGAGGGGACATTCTTTCAAATAGAGTAACACATCTGACCCCAGTGTTCTTTCCTGCCTAGGCAGGGGGGTCGGACTCAATCTTGAGGTCCCTTCTGACCCCAGCATCTACAAAACTTAACCTTTTCTGCATCTCTCTCTGCCAATCCTTCTGGGTTTCTAAAGCTTCCTGCTTGCTTGATACCTATTTCTAAGACTTTTAAGAAAGATCAAAACTGCCTGGGAACAGAGGGCTGGTACAGTCCAGTTCTTAAATACAACCCAACTCTAAAGCCACTGCACACATTTGCACTAAGATGGAATTTGGCTCTAGAATAATGGAGTGTGAACTGATTTGTGGTGCCTTACTTGTCATGTCATTTTATTTGCATTGTTGCTCTGTTATGCCATACTGTTTCCCTGTAATAAGTGTTTTTTCAACAGTGTTTCTGCTTTTTAAGTCCTGGAAAGCCTTGAGATTTTTTTTTTTTTTTTTAACAGCATTAAGGAATCATTCCCATAATTAAGTCTAAACTTTCTCTCTTAGGCCTTTGCCAAAGTCTTCAACACGACTCCTGATGACCTTGACATGCATGTGATTTATGACGTGTCACACAACATTGCCAAAGTGGAGCAACATGTGGTGGATGGAAAAGAGCGAACCCTGCTGGTGCATAGAAAAGGATCAACTAGAGCTTTCCCCCCTCATCATCCTCTCATTGCTGTTGATTACCAGGTACAGTTAACTTGTGGGAGATGGAGGTAAGGGTGGATTTGGGGGACTGAAAAAGCCAGGCTTCTGTTCCTAATGAAGGAAAAGTGTGCTGAGTTTGCACAGTGAACACTAGTCAGAACTCAGATGGGTGTCAGTAGTGATCCTCAGGGTTGTATGGGATTCTGAAACCACTCTGACTCATCATCTTCCCCTCAACATGCAATCACTTGAATGACCTACAGTGGCTCTGCTGTTGTCCGCTCAGGAGGGCAGATTGTGTTGGTTTGCCTTGCCTCCTTGTTGAAAATGAGCACGCTTGCATATGCCCTTTCTAGGCTGTTCAAGAGTCCTGGCACATTCACCTTAAGCTTGCCAGTATTCCTTTTATGGTATGTGAACTTCAAACCCATTCTCTGGAGCCAGGGTCTTCATGCCTGCACCCCACTCCCCACATCCTCTTCCCTCTCCTATGTCAATTTACAATTGTGTATGCATCCCCAGCTGACTGGACAGCCTGTGCTGATTGGTGGGACTATGGGCACCTGCAGCTATGTTCTTACTGGTACGGATCAAGGCATGACCGAGACCTTTGGAACCACTTGCCATGGAGCTGTAAGTAGGAGTGGGGGAGGAATAAGGCTAGGTCTTTTGTGGGGGAGGGGGTTTCAGATTAATCCCTCCTGCTCAAGTGGTGTCTGTGCTGTGAACTTCTAAGTAAGGGGGAGAGTTCCCATGTGCCTGGCCACGGTGTGCTTTATGTAATTTACAGCACAAAGGGGAGCTTTTGGATGGCTCTGGAAGAAGTAAAGTTCCTGGTAAATCAGAGGGGAAGACACAACCCTGCTATCAAGGGCTGGCAGCCCAGAATTAAGAACTAAAATGAAAACCTTTTATCAAAATGCTGCATGGCCATCCCCCTACTGCAGGGGTCAGCAGCACATTGCCTGTGGGCCATATCTAGCCTGTCAAGCAGTTGGAACAGGTCCATGAAGTCAGGATATCATTAGTGACTTGGCAGCTGGTTGGTGCTGCGTGAGGAAGCAGTGGCAGCAGTCCTACCTGGGGAGGGGGTGGTGTCTAGTAAAACCTCCAGTTGTTCATACTGATTTGCTGGAATCTTGAGGACGCACACACAGTGGATTGTGCATGTGATAGGTACCCCATAGCAGTAATGCTCCAAGATGTGTGACTTTTTAGAAGCCCTAGCATCTACAAGTTGTACTTTTTTTCCTGTGTCCTGGCTTACTCCAGGATACCTAGTTTCATGCATTCACACTTCTTGCTACCTGGTGTTCATTTCTAAAACACACCCTGCTAACTATTACTCAGTTGATTTGCTAATTACATGAAGTGCATAGCGCTAAAAACAAAGTTTGAGCAAGATGGGATCCTTTGAGCTTTCTACTAGTTTGCATGTGTTTTGTGCATCATTACTTCTCCAAGTGCTCCCTTAAATGAAATAGCAAGGAGTTCGTGTTCAGGTGTGCATCTCCTAATAACATAATCATCATTCTTTGTAATAGCTACAGCATGTGCTAAAGTTATCTCAAACTATTGTTTAGGGTCGTGCACTATCCCGAGCCAAATCCCGACGTAACTTGGACTTCCAGGATGTGTTAGACAAGCTGGCTGACATGGGCATTGCCATTCGTGTTGCTTCTCCCAAACTGGTCATGGAGGAAGTAAGTCTTATGTTTGACTCTTGGTATATATGGTACTATCCAGTGGTAAGCTGTCCACTGGCACAAAGGTAGGTACAGCTGCTTCATTTTCTGATGAACTGTCAAAACATCCAGGCATAGCATTGAATATTTTTACCTGCCTTTGGAAAGGCCATGGCTCCTGAAAGCCCTCCTCTGAGGTTCGGAATAATTACTTATTTTGAAGAAACTTGACACCAGCACCACACATGCTTTTGAATGACTTTGCACTTCCTCTGTTCTTTTTTTTTGATGTTGATTTAGCTCTAATTTCATTTTATCCTGCTTTTTACCCTGAAGAGAATTGGCAATATGTAGATGTTTTGCCTTTTAGGATACCTTGAACTCTTGTTATAAAACATGAGGTATGAGAGAACTCGTTTTAGGGTTTCTCATGTATGGAAAACCTGCTTCTTGAACACCTGCCAATTGTGTTGGGGATTTTTTGAGAAGGATGCTTTAACCAAGGTGCAATTTGAATGTTTGTAATGAACCTATATTCAAAACAAGCCCAGTCAAGTTCTTTGTCAAAATATGTATGTTAAGAAGAAACTCCATGAAGCTTTTCCACTGGTGCCAAAAGTAAACCTTTTCTAGACTGCAAAGATCTTCCAATGAAAATTTCTCTACTTCTACAGAGACTAGGAGGATTGTAAAGCAAAAAGTGTATATTTAACTGTGTGCCTTTTTTTCCAGGCACCAGAATCCTATAAGAATGTGACGGATGTGGTGAATACGTGCCATGCTGCTGGCATCAGCAAGAAGGCTATCAAACTGAGACCTATTGCTGTTATTAAAGGATAGGAACTGACTGTGACATTGGCAAAATTGTTGGCGTTACAAGGCCTTCCCCAGAACTGACAAACATCAGCTTCCCAGACCTCTTGACAACAGAGTGCTCACATACCATGCTCCCTTTTCTGGAAATGTAGGCAGACGAGAACACTGCTAGTCTCACCCAATCTCTTAAAACTAACTCTCTTGTTGCTGGATGCACTTTTACCCCCAGCAAGGGGGTAAACAAACATTCTGTTGTTCTGTGTGCAATGGTCCCACAAACTTGCATGAAATTCCATTAGCGGAACTGCAGATCTCACTGGGGCAGACTGTCCATAGTTAGTCTGCAGACTTCAGTAAGTACACCTTCTGTCAGAAGAAGTAGTATATGAACTCTGTTCTCTTAGCCTCATTGTGCCTGGAGATTCCAAAGACCACTTCTACCATATAATCCACAGAACTTCTTGCAATGAAAGGATGTTGTGGTTTCAGAAGCTGGTCTGCATTGTGCTGTATGCAGCATGCTGGTACCTAGCTAGTAAATGATTGAAGAGGAGGGAGTAGTCTAGCACTCCTTTCTTTTGAGGCTGACTGGCTAACAAGGGGTCAGACACAGCATCCTTTCTTTTCTAGCTAAAACTTCAGCCCATGTATACTGTCTTTATGCAACACCTGCCAACATCAGGTTTCATGGAAATACTAGTGTTGGGTATGTTAGATTTTATATTATCCATGGATGTTATGACTTCACTAACAGGTGTACTTGGCATAAGCCTCAGAGGCCCAACTCTGTAGGAGTTGGATGTGCTAGGTCAGCCTTCTGTCCTCCTTGACCTGCAGATCCAAATTCAGGTTCAGGACTGAATATCAGTAATGTAATTTCAGACTGACCAATTAGCCAATTTGTTTTCATTTATGTTCAGTAATTATGGGAGTTGAAGGGCAGGTCACCAAGACTGCTGAGTGTCTGGGGAATTTACAAATAAAATGGGAAGATGGTGACTGTCATATATGTTCACTACGTTACTGAAACACCCAATTTCTTTTCCTTTTTCCTCTTCTTCTCTTTCCCCTTCCCCCAAAAAAAATTAAAAAAAAAGGCAAGTGCTAATGCCAATCTAGAAACTGATAAAAGATTTCAGGTTATAGTTGTGCTAATCTGCTTGCATGTGGGTTCTGACTTGTGCAACTTCTTGTTTCCTTGGCACTCTGGGGCCTCTTTGGTTTGGTTTGGTTGGTTTTTTTTCCCCCCATTCAGATTAGTAATAGTTTAAATAACTTTATACACTAGAACTTAATGTCTTTGACTAATTCTTGTCCACCACTCTTCACCATTGAGTGAAGCTTATTTGTAAATCTAAATTGTAGACACTAGAGGGTGCTTGGACCAAAAGGCTTTAAATTTTTTGAACAGGTGCCAAAGTGTAACCCTAACAAGAATGACCTTAAAGAGGTGCAGAATCTCCCTAGTAGTACAGCCTGGGCTTGCCCAATGTGAAAATGTTGTTAATTCAAGGAACAACTTTATTTGAAGCCTATAACTGAATGGAATTTGGTTCTTTTTCTGTGACCTAACATTAGCATTTGCAGGACTAGTTTGGCTTCCTCCCCTCCCCAGTCTTAAAAGTTCAAAATGAAAAACTTCTTTCATTTTTGACAGGTTCAGAGAGAATTCACAGTTGCAGTAAGTGTTTTCCACTGGGCCTAATTCAGATAGCCCTAGACAAATTGGAGGATTGAGCCAAAAGAAATCTCATGAAGTTTAATAAGGACAAGTGCAAAATCCTGCACTTAAGACGGAACAATCCCATGCACCAATACCAGCTGGGGACTGACTGGCTAAGCAGCAGGTCTGCAGGAAAGGACCTGGGGGTTATAGTGGACAGTAAGCTGAACACAAGTCAAATGAGCCATTGTTGCAAAGAAAACTAATAGCATATTAGTAAGAGCATTGCTAGCAGATCAAAGATTATTCCCCTTTTCAGTACAGTGTCCAGTTTTGGCCCCCCACTAGAGAAGGGTAGTGGACAAACTGGGCAGAGTCCAGCGGAGGGCAATGGAAATGGTTAGTGGGCTAAGGCACGTGGCTTCTGAGGAGAAACTGAGGGAACTGGGCTTATTTAATCTGGAGAAGAGAAGACGGGTGGGATTTAATAGCAGCCTTCAACTACCTGAAAGGTAAAGGATAGAGCTAGACAGTTCTCAGTGGTGGCAGATGACAGGACAAGAAGCAACAGTCTCAAGTTGCATCAAAGCAGATATGCCTCAGGCCCCACACACTGCTGGGGACAGCTCTGAGGAGGGTAGTAAAACACTGGAACAGGTGACCTAGAGAAGTGGAATCTCCAACCTTGGAGATTGGGGATGGTCATGCTTTGAGCAGGAGGTTGGACTAGATCACCTCCAGAGGTCCCTTCCAACCCTCACTTTTCTATAATCCTGTGCTTCTGATATTTGCACTGGCTTCTTTCCATTGTTTCCTAATTCCAGCATGACTGAGTTCGGAATAAATCTCGTTGGACTTGAGTACACATTCCAAAGACAGATTTTGACTTGCAGCATTAGCTGCTGCTTTCCATCCCTTTGTGGTAATGTGAACTTCTGGCAGGCTGCTAACATGTGGCTGGGGTAAACATAGTTCTTTGTCAGCTTATAGCGCCTGTCTTTGGGCACGTAACTTTATTTCCTGCCTAACCTCATTCATTAATTTTTATGCTGTCATGGAGCATGCAGTTCCTAACAGGACTGGTCTATGGGAATTGCGTAGCACATCTACATATAATGTCTGCCAGCAGCCAATGCAGTAAAATTAGTGTTTATATATAAAATTTTCTCCTTCACTGAGAGCCAACAACTGGCTATACAAATGGGGGGTTGATATAAGCAAAGCCAAACAAGAATGACTTCAGGAATAACCCCACTGAAATTCTGGGCTTTTTGGAATGGAGGGATACCTTGGGAAGTTTTTTTTTTTAAGGGTTTCAGGAGCTATCTGTAACTTTAATTCAACAAAATTTTCCTCTCCAGCAGCACCTGTTACTACAGATATGCCCGCTGTTATATACAAAAGGCATGGAATTTGATTCTAGCATAAAAGGCAGTGTTATCTACTCATGGTGCACCCAGTAAACTTGTGCAGGTTCTGTTTCTGACATTATCTATTGTAGCGGTAAATCACTTAAAAGAAAAATATGTTGGGCTTTTGTACTGCTTTTATATGTTGTACCAGTGCAAGAATGGCACTTGTCCCTAGAGCTTTAAAAGGTCATAGAATAGCTGTATGGAAACTTTTTAAGGTTTAGGTTAGAAGCCTCATGTCTTAGCCTTCACTCTTAAACTGTTCCATTCTGGGGTTTGTGGCTTTTCGACGAAGAAAATGTGACTCGCTGAGCTGCGGTTGAAAGCAGAGGAACGGTGTTGCCAAGGCACCTGCTCATCTCCTCCCCCAAGTACAACACTGCGTCTATACCATGTTTAGTACCATATTGGAGACTCCTTTTTTGGTCCTCAGTGGTTTTTTTCCACCCCTCCTCTCTTTCTGCTTTCAAAGTGCTCCTCCTAATTCATGCTGCTTCCTCCTTCGCTGGTGGTCCCACTGCACTCTGGCCCATGAGGAATGTGCGTTCTCTGATGCATCTCTGGTGCAGGCAGTCAGGCTTCTTTGCTGTTCTCCTTTGTTCCTCTCAAATGTAAACACACTTAACTAGCCTCTCCCTCATCTTCAAAGCCACCAGACAAAGCAATATCCCTTCTGGAGCATGTGCCAGCACGTACTCTTGCTTTCAAAAGGAAGAGTTCAGTTACTCGGAGGACTTGCCTGCAACTGGCATTTGCTTTTCTCTCATACTGGCTCTTTCCCTCACCAGCAGGCCCTCAGCCCTCTCCATATTAAGAAGCAGCCGTGGGAGTTTGGAGGCAAATGACACAGGTGTCTTGTCCCTGAACAGGACTGGGTGATGAACTAAAGATGCCTGTAGCAGGTGCCTTCCTTTGTACCCTGCCCCTGTCCCCTGATCCTTTTTGACCCAGAGACAGCAATAGCACAGTTGCCAGCTACTTCCTCTTAAAGTATTCTCATTGACTTTAAGCTAACTTGGAGATGCTTTTTCACTTGCCTTTAGGATGCTTCGGGGTCCCACTCTTTTTTTCCACAAGTTTTTCTTGAAATCATAGTGGGATGGGAACTTAAAAAAAATTGCAACTCTTCCCCAGTCATGCCTTTTGGAGCTTGAAGAAAACCACGAAGAGTACAGAACTTGTCATTTGTTTAAAATGACAAGAAATGGCAGCATCACTTATCCTCTGGATAGGAGCAAACCAAGGGTGTGCCTGCACTGTTAAACTGATCTTCAGACCATTTTTTTCAGCCCTATGTATACTAAACAGTAGTGCATCTGCCTGCTACTGAACACTCCCTTCCAAAAGCACAAAACCAAGGATTTTGGTTACCTCAAAGATAAAGTTTAAAATGTGAATTAACATCGAAGATTAATCTCAGAAATTTGCAAGTAGGGAAATGGAATTGTCACTTCCAAATGTTTGGTTCAGGTTCTACGTTACATATTAGCATATCTTTTGGCATAAGACTCATGGTTTGAGTCTAGTGGAAAGGTGATATTAGATCTGGCTGGTTACTTCACTTAAAACTAGGGCTCAACTTCTAGCCTGTGGGCCTAGTAGCCCACAAAGCTGTCATCCAGCTTGTGGGGTTCCCCATGCATCCAGAAACTTGGTGGCAGGGGATTGGTAGCACTATTAACTGCCATAATTTTTATATTCAGTATACTTAATGCTGCCTTTTCTCACCCAATGCCAAATTTCCAGACTTGTAGAGAGCCCTGTGGGTTGAATGACAGCCCCATGTATGGGGCCATTCTAACTGAATTCAGCATGCCACAGCTGCATCCAACACACAGGGTTGCACCTGCAAACTGACCCCATACACCAACCCCAGGCTGGATCTGGCCTATAGACTGGCCCCATACTACTCATCCAGCCTGTGGGGCTGGAAGGTTGAGCACCACTGCTGCAAAACTAAGAAATGTTAAGTTCTATGGTTTTAGTATGGGACTGTCTTTACTTAGCAGATAACTAACGTTTTACAAACTTCAGTCGGTTCTTCCTTGCAACAAGCATCAGAGGGAAGGAAGAATTATTCTTGTCTGAGAAGCAGGAAAGCAGAGGCACTAAGAAGTTGCAGCTTGTACGAGCTGCACTTCTGAGCTCAGATAAGTTGGCACTGAAGAGTTCTGGCTTCTGATTCTCTTCAATCCACCAAAATGTGCATCATGAAAACAGACTTCTGCTCTTCCCTCTTTGGAAAAACTGGATGAACCTGTTCTCTGTGCTATATATCAGGAATTAGTCTGGAGAAGGAATTAATAAGAGGATTTTCAATGTTCTACAATAAGCTGCTCCCCAGAATGTATTAGATAAGTAGCAAACTACTTGAGGCAACCAATAGAGAAGCCTCTGGCTTCATGGCACCTCTCCCCTACAAGGTATGCTAGCCACTAATCATTTTACCAAGTGACCTTGGAGCTTCAACTTTGTGTGTATGTGTGTCTCAGAACCACAATCAGACTCCATAGTTGGCCTGAAGTTACTATTTTGTTCCGGTGCAATTTCTGTTACTGTAGAATAGGGGTGTCAGACTTTCTTCCCTGGGCAAGAGCTCATCCAGAGCTGGATCCACAGGTCCAGGAGCAGCTGCAGTGGGTACAGATCTAGGGTCAGAAGCACAGGTTCAAGTGATGGAATGGGTCCAGGGGCTGTATCTGCTCAGTTCTTGCCTACTCCCTGTAGCCTATGTCTATGTCCTTCAGGGTATGGGGACCATGAATTCTGCTGCAAATTATGCCTACTGGCCATGCTGCCAACTTCTGATAGCCTGCTGGACTACCGATGGGCCAGCTAAAATGGTTCCACAGGCCAGATGTGTTTGGTTGATGTTATTTGGTTCAGTAATTATATGATGTGTGTTGATGAGTGTGCTCCCTGGCATCTGGGACCAGAGCAAGGTCTGGTACCTTTGCTGGAGAGATACTGTTTGAGGTTGGTGGGTCTGTCTATAATTCTGAACAGGCTTAGCCCGCAAAGCACCTTGAGATGGTCGTCATTTTCCACAAGGGGTTGGAGGTCATTAATGATGACATCAATTTCAGAAAGAAATATCCTTTCTGTGGTCATTTGAGGTGTTGCTAATTTTAGTATTCGTTGGCCTGCTTGGTCATTGGCCTTGCTAGTCATCTTTGTAGACTTTGACTTTACTTTCAAATAAGTTTCACTCTTTCACTGAAGGTCTTGCAGAAGGAAAGAGATTTTATTGTTGTTGGTTTAGGACTGACAGCTGGAATGCTGCTGCTGTTCCTACAGTCTGGAATAGATGAGAGGGTGCTGGTATAAGGGACTAAGTGAGGAGGGGGAAAGCCCTTGATCATAGAAAACAACCCATCGCAGAGGCTGAACTCTGATCCCATTACAACATGAACATCATGCTGGTCTAAAATATTTTTCCCTTTTGTTTCCAAAACTTCAGACAGAGCCAGCCCTGAAAGCACTTCTTGTTTTGAAAATATATATGCTTCTATGGTCTTCTCAGGCGAGATCCCACAGCTCTTCCATTAATGGACAAGATGCAATCTCTAGGAAGAAACATGCAATCTCACTTCTTGAGATTTAACATGTGCAATGCTGTCTTCCAGGCAGAAATTCTGATGACCACCAATAGCAGCCAAAAATACCATCAGAATCTCTTTGTTCTCCTCCCCTCCCCGCCCCCACCCGAGGTTTTGCTGGCAGCAATGTTGTCCTCTGTCAAGAAAAAATGAAAAATGATCTTGAGGTTAGTGTGCTGAGCTGCAACTTGGAAAGCTTGACTTCAGTTCTTTGCTCTTAATTCAGGATTTACGTCGGCTCCCACATGTATCTGACTTGCAGCAGGTTGTTTAATCTCCCTGTGCCTTGGTACTTCATGGAGATAAATTCATCTATTCATCTGTCTTTTTCTATTTAGATTATCAAATCTGGTTCCAGGGCTATGTCTTACCATGTCTATGTACATATTGCCCTTAGCACAATGAGGACTGTATCTCTACATACTAGATAATACCATAAGAATATAAGCAGTAGGCCTGTGCAAATAGGGACCTGTTCTATTTGGGTTCGGATTTGGCCAATTTGGATGCCAGCGATTTGTTTCAGAGCTCCGAATTGGTTTCCTGCTTTGATTCGGCCGAATCAGCTCTGAAGCTTTCACCCTGCTGCTCCTTAACACTCAAACAGCATCTCTTCAGCAAAGGCACCAGACCTTGCTCGGACCCAGATGCCAGGGGGCACACTCATTAACACACATCATATAATTACTGAACCAAATCGACCCGCGTCATGAGTTTTGCTTGTCCGCAGCTTGAGGTGCAGGGGTTTGGGGGAAACTGTACCTATCTTCTTGAAACATGGCAGACTTTGTGGTCTTAGTAAGAGCTACCAGTCCTGCAGTTTTGACCTCACTGTGGTTTAACACACATACGTGACATGAGTTTTGCTTTCAAAAGTTTGGGGTACAGTTCCCCAGAAACCCCTGTACCTATCACCTTGAAACTTGGCACGTGTCATGCTCTCAGCAAAGGCCACCAGCCCTGCATGTTTCATCTGAATCAGCCAAAAGACAACAAAGTTATAGATATTTCATTGATTCCCCATTATACCCTATGGCCAAATCTCCAACTCTTTTCCAAATCAATTTGGAAGCTCCGAATTGATTCAGAGAGCCTGAAGCTTCCCACAATACAATTCAGATTCATAGATTCGGCCTCCGAATCATCTCCGAATCCGAATCATGATCCGAAGCTTTGCACAGCCCTACTGACTTATTTCCTTGGCTTTATTCACAGGTTCAGCAGGGAGGCAGCGAAGACACAGCCTTGGAGGGCTTAAATAGAATTCTGTAGTGTTTTAAAAGATAGAAAATCCTGAGAAGAAGTCATGCTTGTTTCTCTACCTCATGCAGCAAACACTGAGTTGAAGGAGAGAGGCTAGGGGCTTGTTAAGCATGAAAATGATAACACGAGCCAAAAAAATCCCATTAATAAAGATACAACTTTGGAAACTAATCATGTAGAAGCAGGTTCCTGGCTCTGTTTAAGTCTCCTTTTCAGTGCTGCTACCAGGTAATGTCTGAGTCTGCCTTCAGTATAGAGCAGGTGTTTCAAACACAAGGCCTGTGGGCTGGATCTGGCATGTGGAGCCATCTGACCTGACCCTGAAGTCCCAGTCTAATTCCCTGTGGTGCATGCAGCATGCACTTGTCTCAAGTGTGGCATGTGGGCTGGATCTAGCATTGTGGGCCTCATCACCTCTATGAACTGGCTTTGGCTGGTCCAAATCGGGCTGTGCCAGTCAGCACATAAGTCCTGGTTGGCAGGGCACTGCATGCAGCACCTGCCCTGTGCTGGCTCCCCTGTGTATGCCAGCCAGGTCAGCCCCACGTGCCACATGCAGCATATACCAGTTCTGAAACCCACTATGCACATGGCACAGAGGGCCAGCACACAGCATGCACTGCCTGCAGTGCGTGGGCTGGACCCGGCAGTGCTTGCAGCCCAGGGGCTTGTTTCACGGGCAATGGCTGCATGCAGTACCCTGCCAAACAGGCCCTGTGTGTTGGCTCTGGACCACACACCCTCTGTGTGTACTGATCTGGACAAGTCCCAGAGCCAATGTGCAAGGCTAGTCTAGCAGAGTGCCGCATACAGCCTGTACTCCGGACTAACATCCTATCCTGCATGCGGCACCAAGTCCAGCCCATGCATCATGTGTAGCACAAGCCCCAGAGTAGGGCCAGCGCCTGCTGCATGCAGCTTGGATCCAGTGCTGTAGGTGCTACATGAGACACAGGGGCTTGGTCCTGATTTGGCCCATGGGACTGGATGAGTTTGACACCCCTGATATAGGGGACCCTAGTTCAGCATGCATAAAACTTCTGTGCAGAATGCTTCCCCTTCCCCCCGTCTTTTTTTGTGGGGGTTTAAAGTACACACTCAAGTGAATTTATCACATTGTTTTGGCTTAAGAAACAGGAAAAATGAAGGAATTGAACTTTTTTCTTGGTTTCAATACAAACATTTTGCTTTGGGATGAATGAAATTCTCTGTTTCAGCCTGATTTTTTTTGTTTGTTTGTGTTTCAGTGAAGAAACCAAAACGTTTTCATCTTGCAAGCTTCATCTTTTTTTAATTTGCTTTAGGTCAGAATATAATGGACAGCATAAGAGGGGTTTCTGGAGAGCAAACTTCTGTAGAATGGCTCCTTGGAAGTTATACCTGCTAGTTACCCACCATCACAACTGAGAGCAGCCTTAAGGCCTCTCTAACTTTGTTTCAGGAGCTAGGTTAACCCTCAGCAACCTCTGGTAGCAGTGTCCATCTATATTCTTTTCCCTCCCTTTCCAGGTACAGTGGGCATGCCTCAGACATCTGGGGACCTGACTCTTAAAATATGTCTCCTTTCTTCTGTCCTCCTCCCTTTTCCAATTGATCTACTTGCCATTTCCTAGCACTAGGGAAATTCCAGTCTCTGTGAAATTCTGGATGAAAGGCTAAATTCTGTTTGTATCGTGCTCAACTCTTGTTTCACAACACTGTCTTTTCAATAGCACCTCTCTTTGATGACTCAGTCAAAGAATTTTAATCTCCTCCGTCTGTCTGTAGTTGTAAAATATAATACCAATGAGGTTGATCTTATTTATCCTGCGGCCATGAAAATGTTGTCAAAAAAAAAGGATACACTGTACTGAGGAGCAGAACGCTGCTGCTGGGGAGGATTTTACTTGAATGTGGCTTTTAATTCTAAACACTTCAAATGGAAATTTCCCTTTTTGAAGTGAATGTGTTTTCATCTTTGTTTCTTTTGGGTCCTTTTTTCCCTCCCCCTTTTAAGTAAGTAGCTAAAATTTTTGTTTTTCATTTGTAAGTGAATTATCTCCTGCCACGGCTGTCACATCTGCAAAGGGCTGATAGACTTGTCTGGGAACAGGGGTTTCTTATAACCTTCCCCTCCCCACTGATTCCTATCGCAGATCTATGCTTGTCAGTGCTGTTCACCTGCAGCACCTCCTCCTACCCATGTTCCACACCTTTGCCAGTGCACCAACTGATAGCAACCCCTGCCATTCCAGCCCTAAAACTGAATTCTCCTCCACTGGCACAGGAAGATGCAAATTGTGCCAGCAGGGGCTGTGCGTATCTGAGAGGAATGTATGAGGCTTTGTAGCTTTCACAGAGTCCTCTCACAAGCTTCACCTGGAAATGGTGGCTGTGTCTATGGTTCTGTTGCCTAATGTGAATCAGTTTGACCTTGCGGGCACTGAATGAAGCGGACCGCCATTGGATTTTGGCTCAGAGTGATTGCTGCACAGCACAAGTGGGATGTACCCTCTGTGAAGGTGGGCAGGCCCACCATTGTACCTAGCTACCCATTCCTACCAGGGACTAATCTTTAATCACATCTTTATTTACTGCGGTCTCCTCCCTTGGCTGCTCTGAGGGCCTTATGGCTAAGGGCAAGCAAAACTCAGAGGCATCCAAACCCCACGCCTCCAGGCTTGGGCCTGCAAGTAGGATGCCCGCCAAAGGATTTGGAAACATCTGAAGCCCCAGGTGCAGGTGGAGGATGTTTGCTGGTAGTAGGGGCACTTATGGATCTGGACTGTTGGATTTGGAATTAGTTTTGGCTAATTTGGCCTCGGCTATAAATTACATTAAAAAAAAAAACAACCTGGTTCACTGAAGGCTTCCTAGCAGCCCAGTCAGCAGGGTCTGCTCAAAAAAGATAGTGAATCAATGTGTCTCTTGGGTGCTTAGGCCTTGGCTGCTTCTCTCTCTCGAACCCTGGCTGCTGTCTCTTGGTTGCAGGTTCATAGCAGAGCAGGGATTGTGGCAGGTTTAACAGTATACATTGAGATGGCTTGGGACCAAGCAAATCGTAGAAATCTTCCTCCTATGCAGCTCTGTGTGTCCATCCTGGCTTTGTGGTTATTCCAGTCCTGTCTTCATACTCCAGAAAGCATAAGTGCATTTCAGTCCTGGCCTAGTTTCCTTTCAGCCCTGGTCACTGCAGCTTTGCCCAACAAAAATTAATCCTGTACTGATACATATTGCTCTTGCCTTAAGCCCCTGTATTTTTCCAAAGGTTCATTTTAACTATGATGCAAATCCTGACTGCCAGCCATGCCTAAAGAGGTGGTGTTTTGAAGGTTTGAGCAATTTGCCTACCGCATGCCATGCTGTTCAGTTTACTCGTGGCAACATTTGCAGGCACAGGAAATTCTGAATCCAGACCCTCATTTCACCAGTCCATGACATGGCAGAACAAGAGGGATATCTAAAGGAAGCCAGGAAATGGAAAAGAAGGAAAGCTATTTTTTCCCCTTTGCTCTTCACCTTCTGCCTTTCTCAATCTTCCCCCTTACCCTTACTTGAGCAAGCCTTGCAGTCAGTACTGTAGGCAGGTTTTACCAAGGAAGAACTTTGAAGAAGCATTTGTTCTTGACAGACTTTGTTGTATGAGATCAAGACAGATTGAATTGCCTACCTCCCCCTGGTCCTGAGGGGCTTCTGGAGGTGTCATCCAATTTCAATTTAACCTGAGGGAAATCTACCCCCATCAACTGAAGTGGGGCTGGAGTCATTTCCAACCTTCCCCGCTACATCCTCTCCCCACCCCACCATCACTTGATTCTCAGAGTGTGGCAGCTCTAAAAAGCTTTTGTTGCATTGACTATAGCAGCAAAGTAGCTGTACGAGTGCCCAATGGGGCTACTTCAGCCATAGCGTTGATGGACTGGGCCTGCAGAATTTTCCCTACCCATTAACCCTGTGCATCCCTCCATTACCTTGCCCAAATGAGGGTATATGCTGAGCTAAGCATTTGCCCATAAAAGTACTGAACATGTCCCAAGTATTCCAGATCAACCTGCAGGCTCTTCCTTTTATTTTAAAGATATGTAAAGCCTAATGCCAGATAAGCAGATGAAACATGTAAATTTGAACTGAGATTGATTATACATTTGCATCCATAAAAAACAAACAAACTGGAGGCAATTAAGTTTTGAGTGCATTAACTGTCCATGACCTATTTCTTTGTGCTTTGTTTGTAATGATACTGCATGAGATGGTATTATTAGGTATAGCTGCACCAGAGATCTTGGTACCTGTACGGCTTCAGGAAACCTCCATCTCAGAAGAAGGTAGACAGGAAACTTCCCTTAGCATGGAGAAACCTTTGTTGATTTGCTGGAGGCTAGTTCTCAGCTCATAGAATTTCAATTCAATATCATTATTGCTTGGACAAGATTCAGAACTGGGAGAGAACTGCCAGATCTTTCGTGAGTGAGTAAATCTCTCGCATCAAGTTTGGGATGGACGGGTGGCAGGGAAGGGGATGGGTTTGATTTATCAGTGTGGGTGTTGCCTGGCATATTGGGTATGTGAGACAAAATGAACCTCCAGTGTTATTGACACGGTTTTTCTTTTGAAGTGCCTGTGTTCTCATTCACACGGTATTTATGGCCTGGCTGAAACCAGACATACTGGAAATTTCTCAGAAGAGGCTATTCTCCAAAAAAAATCCATCCTGATGAGGTTTTTAAAACAAAAATCTGTTTTTGGCAAATTCCTCTGAATTCCACAGCTTTGGAGAGTCTCTCTTCCCTATTAAATGTTCATCCTGAAGTCAGCCCATTAGATTTTTCTTTTCCTTCTCCTCCTACCCCCACCCCCATCTCTGTCCCCAGTCCAACCACTTACTATTCTCATCTTTCTGGGGGCTTGCGCAGCCCAAAGTTTACAAATCTGAGGAAGCCACAAGTCACTCTACACTAGTGCAATGCATTTATACTACAGTTTTGACCCTAGCATCGTTGTACACAGATGTATATGTGTACAATGATGCAAACACAAGTGTAAACAATGCTTAAGTAAAGGAATCTAAGATACATTTTGTAATGAAATACAAAAGACCCAAGCATCCCTTTGGCTTAGGCAGCGCTTCAGCAGCAGGCAGGTTTTCTTTGTACCCCTGCCAGAGACTGGCAGCTAGGAGCTGTGCCCAGGCTGCTGCTTTTTCTGGCCCCACACTCAACCTTGCTCCCTGGCTGCAGCGTTAGCATAGCTTCTAGCCAGAAGTGAATTGTGCCGGGGCCAGGGAGTTAGAAGGTTCTTCCATGCTTCTACTGCTCTACCTGGGCCATCTTTGGTGCAGCTCTGCTCCAGCTGGAAGCTGTGCTCACATCACAACCTTGGGGAGGCAGGAGGGGAGATGGGAGAGGAAGGAGCAGCACGGAGAGAAAAGAAGCAGTGGAACAGGCACAGCTTCCCAGCACAGCTCCCCTTCAGCTGGAAGTTTCAGACTTGAGGGGGTGGGAGAGAAGCAGCAGCAGCATAGGCTTAGCTTCCAGATGCATGGCCCCAGTGCAGCTCCTTGCTGCTCATCCCCAACACTGACATAAGCATAGGCAAAGTTCTGCAGGTCCACAGGCTGGGTCTAGTAGCTCCATGGGCCAGTTCTGGCCCAAAGGCTATACATTACCAACCACTGCATTGAACCATTCTGCTTCTGCCAAAGCCAGTACCTGCAGCATCACACCACAGCTTAACACAGCTGTGGAATACTGAATCACTACTGAAATTTACCTCCACACAGAGAAGCAGCAGAGCCATTGCACAGGGTATAAGAAGACTGCAGTGGTATACTTTGTTATATTTGATATCTTTAATTTAAAAAAAATCTCATGCCACAGAAAACTCAATTACACTTGGCACACAAAAGGAAGCACAGACAAAATTTAAAAATGCTTGATAGTCACCTCAAACAAACTGCAGTGGTATACAGGCCATGTTTTAGCAGGGCTGAAGTTCATCTTCAGAGGATACTGTTAGTAGGACCCATTCCTTTACACCATCCCAGTGGTGCTGAGACTTAAAAAGATCACAGCACAAAACAGTATAGCTGGGAGCTAATGAACAGCACATGCATCTAAGTGTCTTGCAGAGAGTGTTTGTCATCTGCCCAGCCATCTAGTGAAGAAAAAAGCAAAGTTGTCTGTCAGCGCTTCGTTTAGGAAAGAAATGCACAAGAACCATAGCGCCCCCCCATCCCCCCACATGATGGCTAAGGGAAGAGTGGTTGTAATGGAAAGAAGGATGTTTGGACAATCGGAGGAGTAGCATCTTTCTCAGTAATCAGTGGATACCTCAAGTGAAGGTATCCTATGTAAGGAAGATCTATTTTAGACACCTGAACAATTTTGTAATTATCTGGAAACACAGAGTCTGGAGGTTGTCGGTGCTATCATAAAACTGGCTATGTAACAAATACTGGCATGGATCATGCTAGTGCCTGTACTAGATAATTGCAGGATATATTAATAGCAGGGGCATAGCTGCAGTACTGGTCAGAGTTTTGTCTTGAGCCCACAGTTTAAAGGTACTTTCTAATAAAAGATACTGAGAGAGAAAGTGCCATCATGTGAGCCCTTGGTGACTAGTTTCGCCTCTGCAATCAATGGCCTTGGTTCTAAAACCAGGGATCTAGCTGAGACTTTGCTATAAACTTCTTGTAAGGGACATCCAGGAATTGCAATCCTCTAGGAACCAGTAGAGCTGTGCAGAGCAGGTAATATTCGATTCGACAGCCATGTTGAATATTAAACCAAGTCCTGCTTCGATTTGTTGTCCGCTTCAACTCGAGGTCAAAGCTCAGTCGAATATTCGAGCTGCTTCAACTTCCCCATAGGCTATAATGGAGAAGGTTGAAGCAGGCTATAACTTGGCATTTCTTGTCTGATCTTGATGAAACTTGCAGGAATGGTAGCTCCTGAGGAGCCCACAAAGCCTGCCAACTTTCAACAAGATAGGTTCAGGGGGTGCAGAGAAACTGCACCCCAAATTCTTGAGAGAAAACCTCCTGTGACTTCTGTGTGGAAAGCCACAGGGAGCTCACAACTGCAGGCTTGCTAGCCCACAAAGCCTGCCAACTTTCACGGTGATAGGTGCAAGGGTTTGGGGGAAACTGCACCTTAGGCTGCTGACAGACAAAACTTGTGATCCAGATGGAGTGAGGAGGGCAGCATTCGCTCTGTTTGCACCTGGAGCTTGGGGAAGCCCAGCAGCAGGAGGTTCACCTTGAGGAACACCAACTGCTCCCCCAAACCAGGATCCAAGCAGATGTGGTGGGTGTCACGACATCCGCAGCCATGCTGAACACCCTCTCGCTTGGCACACTGGTCGGTAGACAGGACAGGTATTCCTGGGTAACTGTGGCCAGATCCAGCCACATCGGGCTGCGGGTTGCCCAGTAGGCCAAGGGGTCACAGTCCAGGGGCTCCACAGGCTCAGCAAGATAGGCAGACACCACGGCGTGATGGCTGTCTGCCTCATCCTGGGGTCTGGACCCTCTAATGTTTGCCATGGCCTTAGCCCATATTGGCAGCGCCTGTGGTGGAGGGGAAAACTGGCTCGTGGATGGGGGGCTGGGTTCAGGCAGTGGATCCCCCTGATCCACTTCCCCCCGCCTCCGCCGTTCCACCTCCGTCACTGTCTTAATAAGTGCCTCCCTCCAGTGACTCAGTGTCTCGCTGTCACATATGGTGCCCTTCAACCTTGGGTCACAGATGCAGTATGCAGGTTTTCTTTGTACCCCTGCCAGAGACTGGCAGCTGGGAGCTGTGCCCATGCTGCTGCTTTTCCTGGCCCCGCACTCAACCTTGTGGCCAGCATATGCACTGTGTTGGACCCCAAGGCCTCAAGCCTTTTCCTAAGGCCCTCCTTTAGCCGCCTCACCAGTGCCTGCACATCTGGCGAAAGCAGCCTGCCCCAGCCAGGAACACTGGCCCCCAGCAAGATCTCCATTTGGCTGCGGAGCTCCTTCACTATGGGGACCACCTGGCTGAAGAAGGCATCAGCAGCACTGAGGGTCTCAGTGGCCTCAAGGAAGGGCTTGAAGACCAGCAAGATGCAGATCTGGGAGATGGCATCCCATTCAGCTTTGGTCAGGCGGCTGCTGATCCCAATCTCCCCAGGCAAGGCCAGCTCACGGATGGCCTTCTGTTGCTCCACCAGCCTCTCAAGCATCAGGTATGTGGAGTCCCACAGAGTCTCCACATCCTGCATGATTCTGCGCTGCGGGACATTTAGCTCTGCTTGTTTGTCCTGCAGCATCTTGCCCCCCTTGATGCTCCAGTGGAAGTAGCCTGCCACCTTCCTGCATCTGGAAACGAGCCTGCTGGTGTTGCTGGCACCATCACCGGCAGCCCTGTCCCCCTCCAAGGCATCCCTCACAATCAAATGTAAATTGTGTGCCACACAGCGAATACCAGCAAAGTTGGCATCACGGACTGCCTTAACCATATTGGCCTCATTGTCAGTGACCATGAAGCCACGGGTGAGCTCAGCCTGCCTAACGCCCAGCCACCCCCTGCACCATGCGGTTCATGGCCCCCCTTATCTCTGCTGCTGTGTGGGACTCATCCATCACCTTGGCATGAAGGAGAGCCCACCGACAGCCTGACTGGCCACACCAGTGCCCTGTGTGGGAGAGGTACGCATGATCACCCCGGCTGCTCCAGATGTCCGAGCTGAAATGTACGGTCACCTGCAGACCTGCCTTGTGCAGCTCCTCCCTCAAGTGCTCCCTGCATGCTTCGTACAGGGAGGGCACCAACGTCCTGCTGAAGATAGTGC